>NC_053392.1:213867119-215067119 GCF_905171765.1 Bufo bufo
CTGAGAGTAATTGGCAGACTGAAACGCCTTAATCAGTCTGTGGAACAATTCTTGAGGTTGTATGTTGCTGAAAGACCAGCAATTATGGGTGAAATTTCTTCCATTGGCTGAATTTGCTTTGAATAACCGTGTCAATTCTTCTGCTGGGGTTTCACCTTTCTTTTGTAACCATGGTTTCCATCCCCGTTTTCATTCTGGGTCATCCGTCTCCTCCTCTAACCCTGAGGCGGATAGGCTCTCCTCTGAACTGTGCACAGTTCGGGCCCGGGTTCAATCGAACTTAGAAAAGGCTCAAAGTTCTCAGAAACTCAAGGCCGATAAGAGACGTTCAAGGGGGGTGAATTTTTTAGGTTGGGGATAAGGTATGGTTGTCCTCCAAGAATCTCTCTCTTAAGGTAGATTCTAAAAAGTTTGCTCCTCGTTTTTATTGGACCATATAAGATCACGGAGGTGATTAACCCGGTATCATTTAGGTTGGAGCTGCCCGAGTCATTCTACATTCATGATGTGTTCCATAAATCTCTACTTAAAAAATATTTTGAACCGGTAGTACCATCAAAAGCCTCGCCTCGGCCGGTTCTTGTTAATAATGCTGTCGAGTATGTGGTGTCTAAAATAGTGGATGTCAGGAAGGTGCGTAATTCCTTGCAGTACCTGATTCCACTGGAAGGGGGTATGGACCTGAAGAGAGATCTTGGGTACATGCCAGGTAGGTTTCATGCTCCTAGACTTGTTCGAAAATTTCATTTAGAACACCCTGAAAGGCCACGCCTGAAGGTCTTGGGTCCGGTGGCCCCCTCGTAAAAGGGGGGGTTACTGTAACGGGGTGCCGAAGGCACACTCGGTCTCCCATCAGCCGCAGACCAGCTGCTTAGCTTTCGGGAGCGAGGATCTGTGTTTGACCTCGTTCCTCAGGGCGGCTTTGCTAGCTGGGATGCTCCCTGCACCTAGGTCTGCCTTGAGCGCCGAGCTGATCACATCGGTGCTCGACTGGTCGGTCTGTCAGTCATGTGACGCTGGCCACGTCACATGACCCTCACTCCCCACTATAAATACCGGCAGCCTGCTGGCCACTAGGTTGCCTGTTAATATAGGTTCCTGGCAGTTGTTGGATACCTGTGTTACTTACCTGATTCCTGTTCCCTGACGATCCTTTGCCTGCATCCTTCCTGGTTATATTGACCTCGGCTTCCACACTGACCTATTCTTTGCGGACTCCTTTGGTACTTTCTCGACTCTCCTGGTATTTATGACCCCAGCTTCTCCTGACCTTTCTTTGCTTATCCTCTGTACTGCGTTGTCCTCTTGGTTTTGACCCGGTCCGTTCACTATCCGTTATTTGTCTTGTCTGTCCTTGTCTCCGCACATTTACTAAGTTAGGGACTGCCGTCCCAGTTGTCCCCTGTCATCAGGACTCGAGAGGCAAGTAGGGCAGGGCCAGGGGTGAGGGTGGGAGCGCAGTGGTCACTATCCTCCCCCCTGTGTGTGTGTGTACGTGACCGTTACAGTTGTAGAGTGCCGGTTCACAATAAATCCTGTCCTGTCTCTAAAACCTATTTCTGTCAATGAATTATACAATCTGACTAGTTCTTGTCTTCTTTTTGCTTTGAAATAACTGATACTAAATTAGCATTTTGTGTTTCACAGTCTCTTTCCTCTATGTAACAGAAGTGCTATCCCTCCAGAGTGAATGCCTAGAAAAACAGGGCAGATGGTGCTGGGATCTTATTTAGTGCCTATGACACATCCACTGATGTCACAGCTTTTTAGTCTCTCATGATTGGCTGGCTGCAATGCATTATGGGCAAGCCCACGGGGATGTGGTCATTTAAATCCTCCTTCTTCATCTTCCCATATGCCATATTGATTGATTCATGCCTGATGAATGCCAAACACATTGGATTTGTTGGAAACTGAAATTTTTGGGAAATTTGAAACACATTCACTCATCTCTGGTTGGCTACCAAAGGATTTAAGTTAGCTGCCAGAACATCCTGCTGAATCTCTAGCGCTAGTGTGAAGCTAGCCTTACTTCTGGAATGGAGATCTTTAGAGGTTTTGTTTTTTACAATAAGTTTTCAATTGTAATATATTTTTCCTGACAACATCTCGAGTGTTGGGGTGTTTTTGAACATGTGTTTCAACATGCTGTCCAATAGAACCCATACTGAACCATTCACATTTTTTATACACAGATATTAAATGGAAAGAGCCTTGGTCCAATTGTACTTTTATTTTCATATAGAATTTTTTGTATTTCCTTATTTTAGTTACTTGTTTATAATGTGTGCATTCTTAATGCTATCTAGTTTTCAACTAGTGGAATTTATATCTTAAAGGGGTTTCCCACCTGCATATTTATGGCATATTGATACAATATGCCATAAATGTTTGATAGATTATGGTCCCACTTTCTCAAAAATTGAGTTCCGCCATGAACAGAGAGCATGCCTCCCATGTGCATCATCCTCCCCATTCACTGCTAGGGGCCTTCCGAAAATAGCCAACCCAGTGCTTGGTTATTTAGGAGGTCCCATATAATGGATGGTTGGTTGGCTTACTCTGTATTCACCTCAGGGTACCATTCTTGTGAAGGGAACAGGTTCAGTGGTCTCTTTTTATATTAAACTATTATACAATCATACTAATCGGTGAAGAGACTGTGTCCCCACATTGTACACCAAGAGATGCTGGATTATAGGACTCTCATTCTTTAACAGCTTAAAATAAGTAGTGGGCTACCAAATTACCAGATTATATTTACATAATTTAAGATTTAGAATTAGGAGATTGTTCCTGTTTTGAAACTGAGAACTATACCAGACTATTGTAGTTCCAGCAAACAACAGCTAGTACTCCGTGATATTTATATTTGCCCACTTTAAATTGTCATTCTTCAGATAGATGAGCAATGGAAGAATTAAAATTGATATCAAAATTGTAAGATTTGATTAATGTTTGTTTCATTTTGTGCCATATTATTGAATACTCCAGCTAATGTATGTCAGTAATATGTAGCCCAGCTGGACCAAGAGAAGGTTTTATGCACAGCCCTTAGGGGGTTAATGTATTTTTAGCTAAGAACAGAACCACTTACTATACAGACTGTGCCGGAGATGGACTATAAAAAGATTCCAAAAAGTGTCTAGAGAACAGTTCTGTCATGCTACCATTGCCATGC
Organism: Bufo bufo; assembly: GCF_905171765.1. Taxonomy (NCBI): domain Eukaryota; kingdom Metazoa; phylum Chordata; class Amphibia; order Anura; family Bufonidae; genus Bufo; species Bufo bufo. The sequence goes on from NC_053392.1 coordinate 213,870,301, forward strand.
CTAACATTGCCAAAAAAGTACTGTAGTCAACAGAAATGACCCCTCCAAACAGGGTCTGTCATTTGCTATAGCGATATTCAAACAAGAGCATAAGAACTGGCGGTTCTGCATGATAATGCGGCAAGAGCCAACTCATTTCCATCAAGCGATTTTTGAGGCAAAACCAGGTGCGGCTGTAAACACAGAACAGGAGCAGATCTTTCCCTTATACCTTATGGCCTCTTGCCCACGAACGTAAGGGCTCCGTGCCCGTGCTGCAGACCGCAAATTGCGGTCCGCAATGCATGGGCACCGACTGTGGGGCAGCCGCATGCGAATCACGGACCCGTTCATTTGAATGGGGTCCGCGATCCATCTGTTCCGCAAAAAGATAGAACAAGTAAAAAATTTTTGTGCAACGGAATTACGGAACGGAACACCACGGAAGCACTCCATAGTGCTCCCGTGGGGTTCCTTTCCATGCTTTCGTTCAGCATCGCACCGCATCTCTGTATTTGCGGACGCATTCAAGTGAATAGATCCGCATCTGTGATGCGGGATGCACACGGCTGGTGCCCCGTGTATTGCGGAACCACTGTATGCAGCCTGCAATACGGCCACGGGAGCACTACGGCTGTGTGCAAGAGGCCTATGTCTGTGAAGGCTCCAATCCTGGTTTTGGCTCACAATCACTGATGGAAATCACTGACCAAAACACTGACGTCTGAATGAGGCTTTACTGAGTGCTCGAGCAACCCACTGAACATTAGTGAATGCATTGAGGTAGTGAAATATAAAGAACTACTAAAAGGGAAGATTAGTATATAAATGATAATATCCTTGATGATAAGCCAACCTTATGTTTATCAAATTGCATTTTTTGCCTGATGATTGTTCCCGTCTTTGAATCCAGGCAGCTCTAGTTTTGTTAGCACTGTAGTTATGGAATTATGAGCACAGTCATTGCACAGGTGAAAACCACAATTAACACTGAAGGAATCAGCCATCTGGAAAAGGAGACAAGCATTGAAGTGTCCTTGGCAGAAAGCTGATTTGCATGCAGCTTCAGATCCTAACAAATGTGCCAGAGTAAGATGACAAATAAGATTGCACATCTTAATGTTCACAACCTAAAATGTTCTGTGTAATGATAGTGACTGGGGAAACCTTCATGGTCCTTTGCAATAAAACTTTGAGTCACCTCAATGTATCAATGCATAAAGAGACAGCAATCAAGCAAATGACATATGCACACTAAAGCGAATGTGCCGCTTGTAATTTTTCTACCAGTTAAAGGGGTTGTCCAGGTTCAGAGCTGAAACCGGACATACCCACATTTTCACCCAGGCAGCCCCCCTAATATGAGCATTTCATGCTCCAATGCTCTCCCTTGCCCTGCGCTAAATCGTGCAGGGCAAGGGCTTTTTGTTTGTTTTTACACTGCTAGGCGGAGGCTTCCGTCTAGGCGTGTATTCGGTGACATCACCAGCCCTGATGGGTGGGCTTTAGCTCTGCCCTAGCCATTTTACAGGCTAGGGCAGCGCTAAAGTCCGTGCATTAGTACTGGTGACGTCACCGGGCTCACCGCTGGGCGGAAGCCTCCGCCTAGCAGTCCCTATGGAGGTCCCGGTACGTCACTGGATGTCCTAAAAATGCTTTTGCCCTGCGTGACTCAGCACAGGGCAAAGGTGCTCATACTCATATTAGGGGGGATGCCTGGGTGAAACTGTGCGTATGTTTGGGTTCAACTCGGAACCCAGACAAACCCCTATAAGACCAGAGAGCAATACAAATCTTTTGTTCTAATCTGTTTTTATTTTCTCATTGTAGACTTTTTTTATTCTATTTCTTGACCATGATAATGGGGGGCAGGGATTTTGATTGAACTGTTGTTAAAAGTTGTTTTCAGGTCCTCAGGTTAGTTAATCAATATGTGTGATTGATGGGGTCCGCCATTCAGTACCTCCCCCAATCAGCTGTTTGAAAAGGCAGCAGTGCCCTGGTAAGCGTTGCGACCTCCTGGCAGCATTGTATAGTTGCTGTGCTTGGTATTGCAGCTCAGGCTCAATCAATTGAATAGGACTGAGCTGCGCCTAGGGTACGTGACCAATGAACATTATGTCACTGGCTCAGGAAAAGACCATGGCGCTCATTAGAGCACCATGGCTTCTTAAAACAGCTGATTGGGGGAGTTGTTGGGGATGGAACCCCCATGAGTCAGATACTGATGACACACCATAAATATTGAAGACCTGGAAAACCTCTTAAACAGCATTTAGAAATATGATTTACTCCAGCCACCATGGGTCATAGACATAATAGTCTGGAGGGGACTCATGGACTTTTATGAGAGAGTTTTCTAGACATGCTCTGTGACCTGTGTAGAGGTCATCAGGGAGTAGGTATAATGGTCTGCGGGTGCAAAACCACTGTCCCACATGACCAACCCCCTCAGAGGGGGATGACTAAGTGTACCCCTTATTCTTCAAAATACCTCTGATGGTGAGGATAGACTTTCCCGAGGGGCACACTATGGTATGGGACACCCAGAGGGTGCTAGCTGGACGAGGCAAGGCAAGGTTTGGATACAGAGTCCGTGGTCAGGGCAGGCAGCAATATGACAAAATACATAAACGAGGTCCGAGTTCAGGGGAGACGGCAAGACAGCAAAATCAATAAGACAAGATACCAGGTCAGGGCAGGCGTCATTAAGGCAAGGTCCGTCAAACAATATGCAGGATCCGGTACACAGTAATTGCATAAATCAAAGAAACACCTTCGCTCACCGGAACTAGACAAGGCTAGGAACCAAAGTTGCTCAGGCGCCTTCCTGTAGAAGGAGGCACCTTTAAATACCTCCTGCAGACCACCCATAGGCTGGGGAAGATAGGAAGCATGCACATGCTGCCTCACACACACACCTTAAATGCACACAAGGAACTCTTAGCCAAAATGCCAGCTCTGCTCAGAGCCATGCTGGTGGCAGGAGTGCAGACACAGCTAAGAACCCCACTGCCTGTGCCTGTTAGCACGGCATGCAGCAGCAGGATGGGGGGGATTGAGGAAGCTTGGCACCTATACCTGCATGTGGGGACAGAATCGCAGGTACGGTAAGCCGGGTTAACAGTCGGTAAGCAGTGATATCACCTATTGTGAATGGTGAATCCTGTATTATCTGTGATGATAATAAGATGACTGCTGAAAAGTCAATAGGCAGGAATTATATCCCATTTTTATGAAAATCATAGATCACGCCAGTCCTAAAAACTGAATATATTAAATTATTATCTGTCCCGTATTGACTTGGCTTTTGCAACCCGCGATTTGAGTCATCAGTTCTGAAAATGAAGTATGAACCTCATGGAATCTCAGATCACTCCCCAGTCCTGATCGTGTTCAGAGAGGCGGAGGCTCCAGCTTCGGGCAGAACCTTTAAACTGAACTCGCATTGGTTTGATGTGATAGGGGAGCAAGGCCGAATTGACCAGGATATACAGGAATTTTGGTGCTTTAATGTAGGCTCAACACATATACACTATGTGTGGGATGCATTGAAGGCCCATATAAGGGGCCTATACTTTACTAAAATTAATAGGTGTAGATTTGAACTGCGTCGAAGGGAACAACAGTTGACAGAGTTAATTAGGAATTTACGCGCTTTATTAATCGTCTGTCATAATGAGCAAAATATAAATCAATTAAAGGAGGCTAATCTACAGCTCAAGACACTCTTGTATAGTAAAGCACAACATAAGCTTCTTTTCCAAGGTCAAAATTGCTTTTGTGAATCGGGTAAAACGGGAAAGTTCCTTGCACGATTAGTGGCCAATCAGAGAGAGACTACCAGTATAAGGGAAATTAGGAACGCACAAGGAAATAGGGTGAGGTCCTCAGAGGAGATTAGGGAGGAATTTGTGAAATATTATTCTTCTCTCTATAAGTCTGATGCTATGTTTAGTCGTAATGATATGGACCAATATTTACAACAATTGGATCTTCCTCAGTTAGCCGTACAGGACAGAGAGATGCTGGATCGCCTTATTCTTTTGGAGGAGTTGCGAGCGATACTCCCATCCCTAAAGTATAATTCATCCCCTGGTCCAGACGGCTTGCCGTTTGAATTGTATAGGTACCATGCTAAATCGCTCCTTCCGATTCTGCGGTTTTGAATGAATCTTGCTCATTTGGTTCTTTACCTCCATCATTTAGAGAGGCAGTGATCATCTTGGTATTAAAAAAGGATAAAGATACAAGCGATATGGGGTCATATAGACCCATATCGCTTTTAAATACGGACTATAAGATATTTGCTAAAATTCTGGCTAATCGCTTGAAGAAGGTTATAGCCTCTCTGGTACACCCCAACCAGACGGGTTTTATTCCGGGCCGGCAAATACAGATGAGTCTTTATAGGGTGTATCTGAATCTTTCTGTTGGGGGTAGTATAGACCACTCCGTCCTGTCTTTAGATGCCGCAAAGGCGTTTGACAGGATGGAGTGGCCTTTTTTGTGGGCTACTATGTTTCAATTTGGTCTGGGGAATATGTTTATGGAAATGACTCAAATGCTATATGAACAGCCGGTGGCACATATCAATATTAATGGTATTAGTTCTTCTTCCGTTATGATGCGGCGAGGGATGAGACAGGGATGCCCCCTATCTCCCCTTCTTTTTGCCCTATTTATTGAACCGTTGGCCTGTAAGATCCGTTTAGATAATCGTATAGACGGCTTCGGGGTGGCGGGAGTGAGCGATAAAATAAGCCTATATGCCGATGATGTGATTCTGTTCCTGGATCAGGGATGGAAAATCCTTCCCTATGTGATAGAAGCAATAGAGGATTTTGGTAAATTATCAGGCTATTTGATCAACTGGACTAAGTCATCGCTCCTCCCGCTGAACCGTAAGGCCGTAGATGAGGGGAGTGGAGTTCGTGTCCTAATGACACCTTGGATTATTTGGGGGTTAAGATTGGGGTTCCCATAAATAGGTTTTATGAGCTTAATTTGGCCCCGGTTTTGAATAAAGTTAAGTCTAAAATATGCGCTTGGAAGAAATTGATATTGGCACAGACAGACCGAATAGCATTGGTTAAAATGATTATCTTGCCTATTGTGATGTACCCGATGTGTGCTTCCCCTGTTTGGATCGATGACATCTTTTTCCATAGATTGGAGACTCTCATTAATGATCTAATTTGGGGAAGGAAGAGGGTGCGTATAAAGCAGAGATATTTATGGCTGTCGGAGTCAGATGGTGGGTTATCATTTCCTTTCTTTCAAGGATATTATTTATGTGCACAGATTCAGCGTTGCTGTAACTTTAAAGAGAATTCACTTGCACGATATTTGATAAAAGTTATGGATAAACCAATAGAGAATATTTTCACATGTTTGGAGTCTGGGTATATGGGATTGAGGAAGTCTTTGCTGATCCCTTGCTCCCTACAGAGGGTTTGGAATAAGCTTAAGGAGATTCTTAAAGTTTCTTGCCCTTTTGCCTTCACCCCTCTGTGGTAGAACAGGGGTCTGGTGGAATTCTTCAAAATTACAGACTTTGTTTATTGGTTACGTAAGGGTGTTAGTAATGTGTGTCACCTTTTTTATGCGGGACACTTTAAATCCTTTTGGGAATTTAATTTCACCGATAGTTCACCATTAGATTTGTTTATGTATTCACGCTTAAAACATACATATGAAGCCTCTAGGAATAAAGGCTACATTTTTCCACGAGAGAATCTATTCTTTGATTATTGTTATGCCCAGAAAGATGAGAAGGTCAAGATATCTAGATTATACGGTAAACTCCGAATGGCATTGGCAACTGTGACACTATTTAAAAGCCCAAGTAAGTGGGAGCAAGAGTTGAATTGCTCTCCACTACAGTGGACCAGTATTTATAGGAATGTGAGAAAGGCTACAGTTTCCAATTCTCATAGATTAATTCAATTTAAGATCCTGCACCTACTGTATTATACGCCAAAAATGCAAGCGAAATTCCCCCAAAATAAAGGATGGGATTGCTGCTGCCCTAAATGTGGATATGTGAATTGGGATTTTGGCCATCTACTTTGGAATTGTAGTAAACTAAAAAATTACTGGGAGCAGGTCTTTATAACCCTACAAAAGGAGTCTTCTACGATATATAACCCCGGGATATTGACAGTGATATTAGGATACTATGCTCCAGAAATGGAAATCCCGGTCCGGGTCAGACAGATCTGGATAAGGGGCATGATGGTGGCAAAAGTTATTTTAATCAAACACTGGGGCTCTGTCTCCCCGCCCTCGATAAATGAATGGATCCTGTACCTTCAACAAATTAGAATGTTTGAGGATATTGAAAGGAAACGGAGAGCGGCACGTATGACTGCTTAGCTATAATTAATATTGTCACTGTGGGTATATTTCATTGAGTGGCTTTGACGACAGCCAATTTGGGGGGGGGGGAGTGTATAATTCTATTCTCTGTACATCAACTTTGAATTTATAGTGATATGTATAATTTAGGCAGGGTTCTGCCTTTCTTTATAGGGTAGTTGATTGTTGTTGACAATGGCTATCCTGTCTAGACTGTCTTGTTTACTATAATGCACTGTTTATTTATATTGTTTTTTTTTTAAATAAAAATAAATATTTAATTAAAAAAATATATATTATTATCTGAGTACCATTTCCTTTATTAAGGCATAGCACCTGTGGGAGATAGGTGCATTATAACAGCCTCTGCAGTAAGGCAGATTCCATAAAAGATGGGTATACTTACATGGCCATATTTGATGTACTCAAGGATGTTGAGCTTAAAGTGTACTTCCAGTTATAAATTTCCATAAATGCATAGTGAATATAAGAAACTTTGTGATATATATTATTAAAGAATTATAATTCCTCCTAGGTTTTTCAGGGTGCTTTCCTCCACTTTTCCTTCACTCAGCCTCCTACCTCTAGTAGCTCCTGTTTCCATCTCCAGCCACACACCAAAAGTCCATGGAGAGAGGAGGAGTGATGAGAGGGCTGCTGTCAGCTAGGAAGTGATTAACACGCTCTGAACAGTGGTAGAGCCTTATATTACTAGATATAGCAGGGTCAAAAGTGCTAAGTGCAAAAGAGCTAAGAAACTGCAGTTTGTGTCTCTTATCCAGCAGCTTCCTCCTCCGCCCTCCTCTCTCCATAGAGGTCAATGTTAAAAGCAGGAAAGAGCAAAGCAGCCTGATAAAAGCGGTCCAGAACAAGCTGCTTCACCTCCTCCATTTATGTGGTCTGGAGATGCTGTTTAATATACTGTATATAGAGATGAGCGAATAAAAAAAAAAATTGATTCGGCCGGTTCACCGAGTTTTCCGAAACGATTCGATCCGAATTTATTTGCGGTGAATCGCGTAAAAAACTGCTATTTCCTGGCTGCAGAGAGCCTGTATAGTGGTGTAGAACACTGTGCCTTGCAGTAACATGCATAGGGAGTCTGCTGTGGTAGTGAAACAATACTGTGAATCAGTATGACACGCAGATGACAGGCGTCGCTCCTAGAATCACTGCACACTTTGCTTATTTGGGCAGTCATGGGCCATAACTGACCAAATAACTCAAGTATGAACTCAGCCTTACAGGTCAATGTTAGCGTCAAGAAGAAGTGCACTCCTTTTACACCATCGTCAGCTGATTCCACATTCCACAGAACCTGTTCTATTAAACACTTACCGTATTTTTCGCCCCATAAGACGCACTTCCTCCCCCCAAAGTGGGGGAAAAATGCCCCTGCGTGTTATGGGACGAATACTAATGAGCGCTACCATTATGGAAGCGCTCATTAGTACCGGAGGACCAGGAAGGAGGAGGAGCAGCGGCGTCCAGGAGCAGGAGAGGTAAGTGTTTTTTTTTATTTTGCGATCTGAGGCTGAATTATGGCTGGGGGCTGCTCACATATGGCTGGGGGCTGAGTACATATGGCTGGGGGCAGGGTACATATGGCTGGGGGCTGAGTACATACAGTGTGGCTGGGGGCTGAGTACATATGGCTGGGGGCTGATTATATGACTGGGGGCAAATCACATATGGCTGGAGGCTGATATGAGGAATGGGGGTCTCATCTGAGGTCTGATTGGGGGTCTTCTTTATATTGGGCTCTGATCTGAGGTCTGATTGGGGGTCATTCACATTGGGGATTTTATTGCTCTGATCTGGGATCTTATTAACATTGGGGATCTGATTGGGGCTGTGAGCTGAGGTCTGATTAACATTGTGGGTCTGATTGCTGATCTGAAGCCTAATGAAAAATGTTTTGTTCTTATTGACCAGCTCTAAAACCTATGTGCCTCTTATGGGCCGGTGCGTCTTATAGGGCGAAAAATACGATATACAAGTAGAGCCCCGCTGACAGAGTGTAGAGGGTGTCAGCATGAAGTTTGTGTTGACATCACTGATTTATTTTGCCCTTCCTCTGATCCGTCAGAAAAATAACCCCCAAAAAACGGATCTTGTCTGTTGAGCATCCGTATTCCCTCGGTCAGCCTTTGGTCAGTAATCCATCAGTATTGCTAATGCCAAAAAAAACAGGAGTGGATCCAAAACAGAGATGACACGTGAATGGAATATTTGCATGTCTTCTGTGTTTTGTACTCACTCCTGCTTTTGGCTACCAAATCATAAGCCAATTCTGATAGGACCATACAGGCCTTACAGCTGCTACACAGACAGGATCCGTTCTGCGTCTCATTTTTCCTTCCTTCTGAAAGACCAGAAGAAGGGTCAAATAAATGGTGATGTCATCCAGGCCAAAACGGCAAAATAGTGGCTCAGTCATGGAGTGGGGATGGTGGGAGAACAGCTTGAGGAGACCACAGAATGGCCCAGTGACATAGTGGTGAGGTGGCAGCAGCAGCAGCATGAGAAGGCCACAGAGTGGCACAATGACAGAGTGTGGAGTTGGCAGCAGCAGCAGCATGAGGATGCCACAGAGTGGTAAGGTGACATGGTGTTGAGGTAGCAGCAGCAGCAGCATGAGGAGGCCACAGAGTGGCCCAGTGGCATAGTGTTGAGGTAGCAGCAGCATGAGGAGGCCACAGAGTGGCACAATGACAGAGTGTAGAGGTGACAGCAGCAGCATGAGGAGGCCACAGAATGGCAAGGTGACATAGTGTGGAGGTGGCAGCAGCAATGAGGAGACCACAGAGTGGCAAGGTGACTTAGTGTGGAGATGGCGGCAGCAGCAGCATGAGGAGACCACAGAGTGACCCGGTGACAGAGTGGGGAGGTGGATGGCACTAACAGTACCCGCTGACGATGGTGGGTGTAAGAAGGAGCACTTAGCATCAGATGTGTGGCATCAGGCGGGTGGCAGCATCAGAATAGTAGCTGAGGCAGGAAGCCATAAGAAAACGGTCTCTTTTGTCAAGGTTTGGGTGAGGCAGCATGGATGATCTAATCTGATGCATCCGCCATTGGTGGGTGGAAATCCTGGCTGATCCATGCCTGATTCATCTTGACAAAGGTCAGTCTCTCCACATTTTGTGTGGACAGGCGAGTTCTCTTCGGGGTAACTATGGCCCCTGCCGCACTAAACACCCGCTTTGATGCCACACTACTGGCCGGGCAGGACAGCTTTTCCAGGGAAAACTTGGCCAGTTGCAACCACAAATCCAGTGTGGCTGCCCAGTAGTCCAGCGGATCTTCAATGACGGCTGGCAGGGTGCACTTCAAGTAAGCCACCACCTGCTGGTTCAGGTTCTGCTCTGTGTCTAGCTGCTGGTGAGTAATTTCTTCACTATGTGGGTGAAGAAATCTGCTCATCAGCGACTCTAGACTCAGGCTGCTGCTGATGGAGCTGGTTCTCCTCCTGCCCCCCCCCCTCCCCCAGCAGCGATTGCAGTGGAATGTGAGCGCAGACGGCCCCCCCAGTCAGACCTGCGAGAGGATGAACGATGGCACAGATAGGCAGCAGCCAACTGACTACATAGGATGTCTCTATAGTAGTTCAGTTTGTCCTCCCTCTCAGCGGGTGTAAAAAAAGGCCGGTAGTGAGGGTCCAACAAAGTGGAGAGCCAGAAGTCATCTTTCTGCCGAATGGTGACAATTCGGCTGTCACTACGCAAGCAAGTGAGCCTGCATCGGGCCATTTGTGTAAGTGACTTGGAGGGACTCCCTGCCTCAATCTCCACTGCATTTTTTATATAGAGAAAAATACGCACACTTTATTGATTATAATATGCAAGGTTGGATTTATTGTGTTACACACTAAAAATGTGAAAAACTAAAAAAGATTAAAATAAATTTGCACTAGATTGCCTTACACTGCAGGCAAACTTAGTATTACAGCTCTAGATTTTCAGTTATGTCGTATATATTGGATCATTGATCTTGTCCAATGAGGCTGCGATATTTTGGTAGACGTTTCGGTCTCTGTCGACCTTTATAAATTTATCGCTGTAACATAAGAGGAGAGTATGAATATCAAGAAAGTACTCATAGGTGCTGTATATACAAAAAGTTACTGGTATTGGTAGTATTCAAATTGAGCATATTAGTACAGGTGATGTTCACATTTCAACATATTAGTACACTTTGATAACATTGAATTGTGACAACTCATGAATGCAGATGTGACATTTAAAGTACTGGGTAGCTGTATGTCTCAAGTTACGAGGTGGAGACGGATAGGCACAGAGTAATATGGGTAGATCATATAGTAGGTGCTGGGTCAAGGGATGAAGGACAGGAGGGAAAGAGAGATGATTCTTACCAGGTGAATTGGCATGGTGGTAGTTGAATAGTGGAGCTGTGGTATGGCGCTGTGATGTGAGCGTCTATAAATATGTCCCTAGTTATTAGTTTCCTGTGTGTGCGCTGGACGTGGGCGCATGTGCGTCATGGCTGTGGGACTAGCAAGGGTCATGTGTGTTGAGGCGCACGCGCTACGTGTATTAGGAGTATGCGGCGGCCATCTTGGAAAGGGGAGGATATGCGCCATGGCATCCAGAATATAATGAGACGGTGCGCCTGCGTTTTAGTGGGTATGGACATGGGAGCGGGGGGGAAGGGGGATGAAGCCGGGAGGGGGGCTAGACCCGGAACCTGATACTACCTGTGATGGAGCTGGGGGAGTATTTTCAGAGTGTCTAGGAAGAGAATAAAATAATTGTGTTAATCATAAGAACAATTACATAAAACATATGAGCTATGTATAAGTCATGACTGAAAGATGTCGTATTCGCGATTGGGGGCCAGAGTCCCTAGGGTATGGATCCAATAGGATTCCCTTTTCTTTAGTAGTCCAACGTGGTTGCCGCCGCATCTTGGTCTTGTTATCTGTTCCATGATTTAAAACTGTAACTGTGCGACGTTATGTCCCGCCTTTTTGAAATGATCCGGTAGGGGAAGCCACGTCTTTTCGCATCGTATGGTTGACTTGTGGCTGGCTATTCTATCTTTCATTGCCTGGGTGGTTTCCCCAACGTGCATGAGGCCACATGGACATTTAATTAAATAGATAACAAAATTGGAATCGCATGTGTAATAGTCCTTAATTGGAAAGGGATGTCCCGTGTGTGGATGGTATATCGTGTTGCCTTTCAGAACATTGTTGCAACATGCACAGTGTAAGCATGGGAAGGTGCCTTTCTTTTTGGTGCCCATAAATAGCTGTCTAGGAATTTTCTTTTGACTGCCTATATCTGCCCGTATTAGGTGGTCTCAGGTTTTTAGGTCTCTTGAGGCACATTAAAGCCGGTGTTTGAAATTCTGTGATGGTGGGGTATGTTTGCTGTAATAGGGGCCAATGTTTCCGGATGACCTGTTGTATTTTAGGGACGATGGTATGGTATGTGTGAATAAACGCTACTCTGCATTTGTTATTGGAATTACGTGGTTGTGATATTTTAGTTGTTTTGTCTGTTAAAAGGTGGTCTGGATATCCTCTGTCTCTGAATTTTTGTCACATTGTTTCCAATTGACTAAGTTGGTTGTTTGGATTGGGATTTCGCTAGGGCTTTTTTTGTATTGTGGGGATGACAGCTGGTATATTGAAGAAGGCCGTTCCTGTCTGTAGGTTTTGTGTAGAGGTCTGTGGAAAGATTACCACCATTCATATCCTTTTGAACTAGTGTTTCCAGGAAACTCATGGAGTTGGAGTCATGGTGTAAGGTGAATTTTAGTTCAGTTCTTATCTGATTGATGTTGTCCACAAACTGTAAGAGGGTATGTGTCTGACCTGTCCATATGCAAAATACATCATCTATGTATCTGTACCAGCAGAGGGCAAACTGTTTGAATAGTGGATCTTCGTAAATGAAAGTGGTTTCAAATTATGCCATGTACAGTACAGACCAAAAGTTTGGACACACCTTCTCATTCAAAGAGTTTTCTTTATTTTCATGACTATGAAGGCATCAAAACTATGAATTAACACATGTGGAATTATATACATAACAAACAAGTGTGAAACAACTGAAAATATGTCATATTCTAGGTTCTTCAAAGTAGCCACCTTTTGCTTTGATTACTGCTTTGCACACTCTTGGCATTCTCTTGATGAGCTTCAAGAGGTAGTCCCCTGAAATGGTCTTCCAACAGTCTTGAAGGAGTTCCCCCAGATGCTTAGCACTTGTTGGCCCTTTTGCCTTCACTCTGTGGTCCAGCTCACCCCAAACCATCTCGATTGGGTTCAGGTCCGGTGACTGTGGAGGCCAGGTCATCTGGCGCAGCAACCCATCACTCTCCTTCATGGTCAAAAAGCCCTTACTTTCAAAGTTTTCCCAATTTTTCCGCTGACTGACTGACCTTCATTTCTTAAAGTAATGATGGCCACTCGTTTTTCTTTACTTAGCTGCTTTTTTCTTGCCATAATACAAATTCTAACAGTCAATTCAGTAGGACTATCAGCTGTGTATCCACCTGACTTCTCCTCAACGCAACTGATGGTCCCAACCCCATTTATAAGGCAAGAAATCCCACTTATTAAACCTGACAGGGCACACCTGTGAAGTGAAAATTATTTCAGGGGACTACCTCTTGAAGCTCATCAAGAGAATGCCAACAGTGTGCAAAGCAGTAATCAAAGCAAAAGGTGGCTACTTTGAAGAACCTAGAATATGACATATTTTCAGTTGTTTCACACTTGTTTGTTATGTATATAATTCCACATGTGTTAATTCATAGTTTTGATGCCTTCAGTGTGAATCTACAATTTTCATAGTCATGAAAATAAAGAAAACTCTTTGAATGAGAAGGTGTGTCCAAACTTTTGGTCTGTACTGTAGGTGTTAGCATATGGCGGCGCCACATTTAAACCCATGGTGGTCCTGCACGTCTGGATGTAGTAGCTGTCTCCAAAAAGGAAATAATTGTCTTTGAGAACTAGTGTAAGTAAATCAAGACAGAAATTAATGGAGTCTTGGGTTAGGTTTGTGCATCAATGAGGGACAAACGTGTGGCTTGTATGCTGAGGTCATGTGTAATGGATGTATATAAACTGTTTACATCGAATGTTACTAGAAGAGATGTGGGAGGAATCATAGATATGTCTCGTAAGATGTTTAAAAAATGGCCTGTGTCTAGTAAGAAGGATCTGGAATTATGGGTGAGTGGAGTAAGAATCTTTTCTAAGAAAATTGAAAGTGGAGCCAAAATGGATTCTGTAGATGCGACTATGGGTCTACCCGGTGGGATTTTAGGGAGAATTTAAAATACTGGGGTGATTGGATGTGGATCAATTAAAAAATTGTATGTTTTCTTGTCGATGACTTTGTTTGTTAGGTATTTGTCTAGTGTAACTTGTATCTTGGAACGAATGGAGGGAATTGGATCACTATTCAGTTTGGTATAGGTAGTTGTGTCAGAAAGTTGTCGTTCAATTTCTGCGATATAGTCCTTTCTGTCCATCACGACAATAGCACCACCTTTATTGGCTGGTTTTATGATAATGTGTTGGTTGTTTTTGAGATTCCGTACGGCACCTTGTTCTTCTGGTGTTAGGTTCTGTTTGGTGGGGTATGTGCCTTGCTTGAATTAAGTAGTAATCTTTTTAATGTCGTGATCAATTAAGGTAATGGAAGTTTCTACTCCATGGTTAGATTTGGGAGGATTAAAATTACTTGGTTTACGTAGGCTATGTCTATGGACAATTCTGATTGAGATGCAGTGTCCTTTTCCATAGTTGTATGGTGTTCATCACAGAAACAGGCTTTCAGTATCAAGGTTCTGTAGAACCTCTGTAGTTCCTGAAATAAGATAAAAGTGTCATACTGTGGTACAGAGCAGAAGGAGAGGCCTTTCTGTAGCACATATAGTTCAGGTGATGTTAGGGTATAGGATGAAATGTTTATAACTAAATCAGGTGTCTTCTTACCTGAGATTGTGTCTGGATTGGTCTGGCGTGTTTCTCCGGAACGTTGTGACCCACGGGTTGGTTTCCCCTTCTTCTGCATTGTCCTAAAAAAGCTGGTGGATGTCTTTGCCCATGAGAAGTTTTGCTGCCGGAACTGGTGGAATCATAGTGGCGGTCCATTCTTGATGATCTTATGTAGCTGTATGATGGATTCTCCACCCATCTGTACACTCGCATACTGCCACAGTGTGTCTGGGTCCTCTGCCTCGTCTTCCTCATCACCCTGTAGCTCCTCTGGCTGCTCCAATGTCCTCCTCCAGTTCAGCCCCCACAGGGCTCATGTGGCCGTGAGATCTAGGCGCCATGTCTCCAGTCCCCTGACCAACCAGATTTACCAGTATCTGTTCCAGGACATGAAGCAGCGGAATGACGTTGTTCATCCCGTAGTCCTGGCGACTGACAAATAACGTGGCCTCCTCAAAGGCCTGAGAAAATGGCAGGTGTCACACATGAGCTGCTACTGGCTGACATCGAAGTTACACAGGGGAGTACTCCTGTCCACTTGGATCATCAAGAAATCGTTTATGTCTCTGTTCGTATAGTCGGTCCAACATATGGAGGGTGGAATTCCACCGGGTGGAAATGTTGCATATCAGCCTATGTTGGGGGATGCCATTCTGCTGCTGCAGCTCAAGGAGGGTGTTCTTTGCGGTATACGAGTGGCTGAAGTACATGCAAAGTTTCCTGGCCATTTTTAGGATGTCTTGCAGATGGAAGGAAGACTTCAGGAACCGCTTGACAACCAGATTGAACATGTGTGCCATGCAGGGCGCATGGCTCAGCCCTCCTTGATGCAGCGCCAACATCATGTTCTTCCCACTGTCGGTCACCATGGTTCCGATTTCGAGTTGTCACAGAGAAATCCAGGATTTGATTTCTTGATGAAAGACACGGAGCAGTTCCCCCCCTGTGTGACTTCATTCACCCAGGCAAACGAAGTGCAGAACAGCGTGACACCGCCGTGCCCTGCACATGTGGTATGCTGGTGGGGCACTGTGAATTGTCCCTGCAGTGGAGGCTGAGGACAAGGTGGAGGATGAGGATGCAGAGGCGGACATTGTTGCAGGACCAACGGCGTGAGAACATGGAGGCGGAAGTGGCGTCACCTGGCCAAATTGCTGGTTTGGCTGGGCAGGAACCACATTTACCCAGTGGGTCGTAAAGGACATATATTGTCTTTGACTGTAGTTACAGCTCCACACGTCGGCGCTGCTGTGCACTTTGGCAGACACCGACAGGCTCAAGGACTGGCCCACCTTCTGTTCTACATATGTGTGCAGGGCTGGTACTGCCTTTTTGGCAAAGAAATGAAGACTTGGGACTCTCCACCTCGGCTCGGCACAAGCCATCAGTTCTTTGAAAGGTGCAGAGTCCACCACTTGGAAAGGGCGGGACTGCAGTACCAGCAACTTGGCCAGGAGCACGTTCAGCTTCTTCATTGTTAGATGAGTGCATGTTTCTTGGTAATCGCTTCGGTGATCGATTGCTGACAGAAAGACTGACTTGGAGGAGTAGGAGCAGGAGCTTCAGGACCAGCAGATGATGGGAATGACAGACAGTTTCCTTCGGTTGAGGTGGTGGAGCCTTGACTGCCTGAAATCGGGTGCGTGCCACTGGGTGATGCAGCGGTTGCTGCGGCAGGCTGGACCACCACATTGGAGCCACGGTTCTCCCAGGCTACTTTATGGTGACGCTGCATATGTTGACGCAGGGCTGTGGTGCGAACATTGGCACCTTGGTCACACTTCACCTTCTGCCCACATATTCGACAAATGGCCATGTTCACCTCCCCCGGCAGCTTAACAAAAAACTGCCACACTGACGAGTAGGTGATTTCACCCCCACAGTATACGGATATATCAGAATCCGAAATATCAGAATCTGAGGGAAGCACATATAATCAGAAAACTGGTACAAAAAGAAAGACTAAGAATAGAGGAGGATATCAACAAAGGAGAAAAAATCCTCCTATTCCAACTACTAATTCAGGATGGCAACAAGGCCAACAATTAAACCAAACCCGCACATAATAAGTACCATGTCGCAGCCATCTTTATCATCATATGCATACTGTACTACAGTGGCATCGACTTTGCCTGGAACCCAGGCAATTACATCACAAGCCACAATACCAAATATTCCCTCTCCTTTTTTAGTGCCACGTATTCAATTGAGGGATCGAGACAAGTGGGGATACAATCAGAAAATGTAGAAAAAGAATCAGCAATGCAGATTATCAATCTATCCAAAGAGACGTTCAAACCTGAATATGAAACTCTGATAAGTAAGGGATTATCCTATACCCCCACTCCAGGCTTTGACTGTTTTCTATGGGTCAAGGATATAAATGTATTTGCCAGGAAACTGGCACTTAATAAAAAATTCAAGACCAAAGAATACAACAGAGGAGAAATGAATAGGAGAGAAATAGAAGCTCTGGAGACCCTAGAGCAATTATCTAGGGAAGGGGCAGGAGAAATCCTGAAGCCACAAGCACCTTTTAGCAATATGCGTCCGAAATCTAAATTTACCCCTCTTTTTACTGGCTATGCCAATATAGAAACGTTTGTAAACCTAGTAACAGAAGATTTGCAGAAGATAAAAACAAAAAAGATAAAGTGGGTGGGAACCTCAGCATTGAGGATAAGACAGCTATGAAAGCACTTATAGAAAAAGATGACTTAGAGATAAAACCTTCTGACAAGGGAGGAAACGTCGTACTTATGAGCAGGGAGGAATATGTTGCGATGGTTATGAGATTATTAAATGATAAGACCACGTATAAGAAATTAGAGCAGAATCCAACAGAAAAATATAATAAAGAACTGAGAAGTATACTAGTAAAAGCAAAAGAAGAAGAACTCATTACAAAAGAAGAGTTCAAGATTCTCTATAAATCGCATCTAACCATCGTGACTTTTTACGCCTTGCCAAAGGTCCATAAAAAACGAGAACATATTCCAGGAAGACCGATAGTTTCGGGAAACGACAATTTGTGCGAAGGTATCAGCACATATGTTGACGCCATCATCACACCATTTCTGCAGGCGCTTCCTTCCTTTATAAAAGATACGAATGACACTGTCATCAGACAGGGATTTACATGTTACGGAGAATAAATTTGTAGCAAGTTTGGACGTTGAGGCCTTATACACAAGCATCCAACACGAAATGGGTATAAAAGCTGTAGAATCCTACCTGTACACAAAAGGCACGCAATTTCATGAACACAATAAATTTGTTATTACACTTTTACGTTTCCTACTTACGAACAATTTTTTCACTTTTGATGGACAATTTTATTTACAGACAAATGGCACCGCGATGGGCACTATTTGTGCACAGAGTTTCGCTAATTTATTTTTAGGGTGGCGGGAGGCTAAATATGTTTTCACAGACCACAACTCACAATACACTGATCACATTTCTTTTTGGGGAAGATATATAGACGATATTTTAATTTTTTTGGATGGCACAGAGTCCGACTTTTTTCAATTCACCAGAAATCTCAATGAAAATGATATAGGTTTATCATTCACCGCAGAAATTCAAAAACAGAGTTTATACTTTCGTGATCTAAAAATTAACCTTGGGTCTGATGTCATGACAGAAGTGTATAGAAAGCCCACATCCACCAACAGTACTAATGAGCAAGCCTTTAAAAAAGAGAGCAGTCTCTTATATTGCAGATTTTTGGCTAGAGGCTATCCAAAGAAGACACTCCACCGAGCCTATAACAAAGTAAAAAATATAGAAAGAGACAGTCTATTTCACAATTTAAAAAAAAAAGAAAAAAAGATGAAAAAATAGTACACTGTATAGGCACCTATGATATAGAACATCAAAGAGTGTATAAAATCCTTAGACGACACTGGAACATATTGTGGGCAGACCAAGATCTGAGAGAAATAATCCCAAGGAACCCGGCAATAACATATAGGAGAGGGTAAAATGTAAAAGAAATATTGGTACATAGCCATTTTCAGCGACAGCAAAAACATACAGAAACTTGGCTAACAACAAAAGGATCATATCCTTGTGGGGGATGTACCTTCTGTAAGTATATGTCCCCAGAGAATGAATTTAAAAATCCGATAGATGAGAAAACATATACCATAAAAGACTACATTAATTGTAGGACCACAGGAGTGGTATATGCGATCCAATGTGGGTGCCCCAAGCTCTACATTGGAAAAACAACTCAGGAGCTGAGGAGAAGAATTTCGAAACATCTGAGCAGCCTAAACACAAATGAAGAAACACCTCTGTCCAAACATATAATCAATCAACATAAAGGGAACCCCTCAAGTTTAAAGATATGGGGGATACAGAAAGTTAGAAGAGGCCCCAGACAGGATGACATAGACAAGAGACTACAACAAGAGGAGACCAAGTGTATCTATCGCCTGAAATCTCTCTCGCCAGGAGGAATAAATGAGGGATTTACCTTTGCCTCATTTTTTATAATCCCCCAAAAAGTATATAAATGAAGACCAACACACAAAAGTAAATAAAAAAGGCTATGCCAGGAAATACAAATACTAATAGAAAAAAATAGACTAGCTAGATAGGGGACTAATGTACAGAAGACATAAATATGGATTAAATATAACAAATATTTAAATGCTGATAAAATGTACAGAAATGAACTTACACCCCTGGAGGGGTGGTGTACCATCTTTCACTGCACCTATTCGGTTCCTATAAAAAGAATACAAAAATAAAGGATACATCATTATTATGGTTGAGCGGACGCGAACTGTAAAGTTCAGATTCGTACCAAACTTTAGGATTTTTGGACCCCAGACCCGAACCCGAAAAGTTTGAGTTGGGGTTCGGTGTTCGGCGCTTTCTTGGCGCTTTTTGAAAGGCTGCAGAGCAGCCAATCAACAAGCGTTTAACTGTCTGACCTTAGAAGCCATCACAGCCATGCCTACTAATGGCATGGCTGTGATTGGCCAGTGTAGCATGTGACCCAGCCTCTATATAAGCTGGAGTCACGTAGCGCTGCACGTCACTCTGCTGTGCTTAGTGTAGGGAGAGGATGCTGCTGGTGATTTCAGGGAGAGAATAGAACTGAATCTTTGCTCAAAACCTGAATCTAACTCAGCGATCTACATACATTGTGTTTTGTGGGTGCAGGGCACAATTTTTTTTATCCTGCCCTGAGCCCAGTGACCGAAAAAAAATAACTTTTATAAGTCAGTTAGGTGGGCGGCGGCCATTTTATGCAAGCTTAGTGCACTAGCACTGCATCTGAGCTTTTGGGACATTGAAAATCAATTATTTTTTTGCAATTTACAACATCTGGTGCATTTGCAGGCTTAGTCAGTGTGCAATTTAAGCTAGAAATACAGCCATCATTTTCTGGGTTTTTAAAAACACACTTTTTTGCCCAAAAACACTATTTTCCAGATCTGCAAGTGTTAAATTCAAGTTTAATATATACAGCTTTCATATTCTGTTACCAAAAAACAACACTTTTTTGGCAATATACAACATCTGGATTAGTCAGTGTGCAATTTAAGCTAGAAATACAGCCATCATTTTCTGGGTTTTTAAAAACACACTTTTTTGCCAAAAAACACTATTTTCCTGAACTGCAAGTGTTAAATTCAAGTTTAATATTCAGCTTTCATATTCTGTTATCAAAAAAACACCTTTTTGGCAATATACAACATCTGGATTA
This sequence comes from Bufo bufo, assembly GCF_905171765.1. NCBI lineage: Eukaryota > Metazoa > Chordata > Amphibia > Anura > Bufonidae > Bufo > Bufo bufo. The sequence continues at coordinate 213,890,346 of NC_053392.1, forward strand.
GTCAGTGTGCAATTTAAGCTAGAAATACAGCCATCATTTTCTGGGTTTTTAAAAACACACTTTTTTGCCAAAAAACACTATTTTCCTGATCTGCAAGTGTTAAATTCAAGCTTAATATATACAGCTTTCATATTCTGTTACCAAAAAAAAACACTTTTTTGGCAATATACAACATCTGGATTAGTCAGTGTGCAATTTAACCACCTCAGCCCCCATGGCTTAAACACCCTGAAAGACCAGGCCACTTTTTACACTTCTGACCTACACTACTTTCACCGTTTATTGCTCGGTCATGCAACTTACCACCCAAATTAATTTTACCTCCTTTTCTTCTCACTAATAGAGCTTTCATTTGGTGGTATTTCATTGCTGCTGACATTTTTACTTTTTTTGTTATTAATCGAAATTTAACGATTTTTTTGAAAAAAATGACATTTTTCACTTTCAGTTGTAAAATTTTGCAAAAAAAACGACATCCATATATAAATTTTGCTCTAAATTTATTGTTCTACATGTCTTTGATAAAAAAAAAATGTTTGGGTAAAAAAAAAATGGTTTGGGTAAAAGTTATAGCTTTTACAAACTATGGTACAAAAATGTGAATTTCCGCTTTTTGAAGCAGCTCTGACTTTCTGAGCACCTGTCATGTTTCCTGAGGTTCTACAATGCCCAGACAGTACAAACACCCCACAAATGACCCCATTTCGGAAAGTAGACACCCTAAGGTATTCGCTGATGGGCATAGTGAGTTCATAGAACTTTTATTTTTTGTCACAAGTTAGCGGAAAATGATGATTTTTTATTTTTTTTTCTTACAAAGTCTCATATTCCACTAACTTGTGACAAAAAATAAAAACTTCCATGAACTCACTATGCCCATCAGCGAATACCTTGGGGTGTCTTCTTTCCAAAATGGGGTCACTTGTGGGGTAGTTATACTGCCCTGGCATTCTAGGGGCCCAAATGTGTGGTAAGGAGTTTGAAATCAAATTCTGTAAAAAAATGACCAGTGAAATCCGAAAGGTGCTCTTTGGAATATGGGCCCCTTTGCCTACCTAGGCTGCAAAAAAGTGTCACACATCTGGTATCTCCGTATTCAGGAGACGTTGGGGAATGTGTTTTGGGGTGTCATTTTACATATACCCATGCTGGGTGAGAGAAATATCTTGGCAAAAGACAACTTTTCCCATTTTTTTTATACAAAGTTGGCATTTGACCAAGATATTTATCTCACCCAGCATGGGTATATGTAAAATGACACCCCAAAACACATTCCCCAACTTCTCCTGAATACGGAGATACCAGATGTGTGACACTTTTTTGCAGCCTAGGTGGGCAAAGGGGCCCATATTCCAAAGAGCACCTTTCGGATTTCACAGGTCATTTTTTAAAGAATTTGATTTCAAACTCCTTACCACACATTTGGGCCCCTAGAATGCCAGGGCAGTAAAACTACCCCACAATTGACCCCATTTTGGAAAGAAGACACCCCAAGGTATTCGCTGATGGGCATAGTGAGTTCATGGAAGTTTTTATTTTTTGTCACAAGTTAGTGGAATATGAGACTTTGTAAGAAAAAAAAATCAGCATTTTCCACTAACTTGTGACAAAAAATAAAAAATTCTAGGAACTCGCCATGCCCCTCATGGAATACCTTGGGGTGTCTTCTTTCCAAAATGGGGTCACTTGTGGGGTAGTTATACTGCCCTGGAATTCTAGGGGCCCAAATGTGTGGTAAGGAGTTTGAAATCAAATTCTGTAAAAAATGACCAGTGAAATCCGAAAGGTGCTCTTTGGAATATGGGCCCCTTTGCCCACCTAGGCTGCAAAAAAATGTCACACATCTGGTATCTCCGTATTCAGGAGAAGTTGGGGAATGTGTTTTGGGGTGTCATTTTACATATACCCATGCTGGGTGAGAGAAATATCTTGGCAAAAGACAACTTTTCCCATTTTTTTATACAAAGTTGGCATTTGACCAAGATGGGACACTTTTTTGCAGCCTAGATGCGCAAAGGTGCCCAAATTCCTTTTAGGAGGGCATTTTTAGACATTTGGATACCAGACTTCTTCTCACGCTTTAGGGCCCCTAGAATGCCAGGGCAGTATAAATACCCCACATGTGACCCCATTTTGGAAAGAAGACACCCCAAGGTATTCAATGAGGGGCATGGCGAGTTCATAGAATTTTTTTTAACTTTCCGCTAACTTGGGACAAAAATGTCAATCTTTCATGGACTCAATATGCCCCTCACGGAATACCTTGGGGTGTCTTCTTTCCGAAATGGGGTCACATGTGGGGTATTTATACTGCCCTGGCATTCTAGGGGCCCTAAAGCGTGAGAAGTCTGGAATATAAATCTCTAAAAAATTTTACGCATTTGGATTCCGTGAGGGGTATGGTGAGTTCATGTAAGATTTTATTTTTTGACACAAGTTAGTGGAATATGAGACTTTGTAAGAAAAAAATAATAATTTCCGCTAACTTGGGCCAAAAAAATGTCTGAATGGAGCCTTACAGGGGGGTGATCAATGACAGGGGGGTGATCAATGACAGGGGGGTGATCAGGGAGTCTATATGGGGTGATCACCCCCCTGTCATTGATCACCCCCCTATAAGGCTCCATTCAGATGTCCGTATGTGTTTTGCGGATCCGATCCATGTATCCGTGGATCCGTAAAATCATACGGACATCTGAATGCAGCATGACAGGGGGGGTGATCAATGACAGGGGGGTGATCAGGGAGTCTATATGGGGTGATCACCCCCCCTGGAAGGCTCCAGGGAGACGCCTGTATGTGTTTTGCGGATCCGATCCATCTATCAGTGGATCCGTAAAAATCATGCGGACGTCCGAATGGAGCTTTACAGGGGGGTGATCAATGACAGGGGGGTAATCAATGACAGGGGGGGTGATCAGGGAGTCTATATGGGGTGATCACCACAGTCATTGATCACGCCCCTGTAAGGCTCCATTCAGACGTCCGTATGCGTTTTGCGGATCCGATCCATCTATCAGTGGATCCGTAAAAATCATGCGGACATCTAAATGGAGCTTTACAGGGGGGTAATCAACGACAGGGGGGTAATCAATGACAGGGGGGTGATCAGGGAGTCTATATGGGGTGATCACCACAGTCATTGATCACGCCCCTGTAAGGCTCCATTCAGACGTCCGTCTGCGTTTTGCGGATCCGATCCATCTATCAGTGGATCCGTAAAAATCATGCGGACGTCTGAATGGAGCTTTACAGGGGGGTAATCAATGACAGGGGGGTAATCAATGACAGGGGGGTGATCAGGGAGTCTATATGGGGTGATCACCACAGTCATTGATCACGCCCCTGTAAGGCTCCATTCAGACGTCCGTATGCGTTTTGCGGATCCGATCCATCTATCAGTGGATCCGTAAAAATCATGCGGACATCTGAATGGAGCTTTACAGGGGGGTGATCAATGACAGGGGGGTAATCAATGACAGGGGGGTGATCAGGGAGTCTATATGGGGTGATCACCACAGTCATTGATCACGCCCCTGTAAGGCTCCATTCAGACGTCCGTATGCGTTTTGCGGATCCGATCCATCTATCAGTGGATCCGTAAAAATCATGCGGACGTCTGAATGGAGCTTTACAGGGGGTAATCAATGACAGAGGGGTGATCAGGGAGTCTATATGGGGTGATCACCACAGTCATTGATCACGCCCCTGTAAGGCTCCATTCAGACGTCCGTATGCGTTTTGCGGATCCGATCCATCTATCAGTGGATCCGTAAAAATCATGCAGACATCTGAATGGAGCTTTACAGGGGGGTAATCAATGACAGGGGGGTAATCAATGACAGGGGGGTGATCAGGGAGTCTATATGGGGTGATCACCACAGTCATTGATCACGCCCCTGTAAGGCTCCATTCAGACGTCCGTATGCGTTTTGCGGATCCGATCCATCTATCAGTGGATCCGTAAAAATCATGCGGACGTCTGAATAGAGCTTTTCAGGGGGGTAATCAATGACAGAGGGGTAATCAATGACAGGGGGGTGATCAGGGAGTCTATATGGGGTGATCAGGGGTGATCAAGGGTGATCAAGAGTGAATAAGGGGTTAATAAGTGACAGGGGGGGGGTGTAGTGTAGTGGTGCTTGGTGCAACATATTACTGAGCTACCTGTGTCCTCTGGTGGTCGATCCAAACAAAGGGGACCACCAGAGGACCAGGTAGCAGGTATATTAGACGCTGTTATCAAAATAGCGTCTAATATACCTGTTAGGGGTTAAAAAAATCACATCTCCAGCCTGCCAGCGAACGATCGCCGCTGGCAGGCTGGAGATCCACTCGCTTACCTTCCGATCCTGTGAACGCGCGCGCCTGTGTGCGCGCGTTCACAGGAAATCTTGCGTCTCGCGAGATGACGCGTATATGCGTGACTGTGCGCAGCGCTGCCACCTCCGGAACGCGAATCTGCGTTAGGCGGTCCGGAGGTGGTTAAGCTAGAAATACAGCCATCATTTTCTGGGTTTTTAAAAACACACTTTCCCCCCCCCAAAAAAAACACTATTTTCCTGATCTGCAAGTGTTAAATTCAAGTTTAATATATACAGCTTTCATATTCTGTTACAAAAAAAAAACACTTTTTTGGCAATATACAACATCTGGATTAGTCAGTGTGCAATTTAAGCTAGAAATACAGCCATCATTTTCTTGATTTTTAAAAACACTTTTTTTTGCCAGATTCCACTATTTTTCTGGCCTTGCAGCATCAGCACGTGTGAAATTACAGGCTTATATACTGCTGTCAAATTCAGTTATTAAACAAACACCCGTTTGGGCAAAAAAAATTAAAATTGTTGGCAGCCTTTGCTGCAGATGTCATTGTGAGATACCGCCTTTACATATTGTCTATTTAGTTATTTGAAATAAAGCCATTTTGGGCACAATTCTTTGATAGCGTCCTAGTGTGGATCAGGGCGTGTGAGATACACCCTTAAATACAGGGGTTCTATTCAGGTATTTTAAATACAGCTATTTTGGGCCAAAAAATTAAATTGCGGCCTAGAGTGGATCAGGGCGTGTGAGATACACCCTGTATATACAGGGGTAATCTTTCAGGTATTTGAAAGACAGCCATTTTGGGCAAACAAAATTAAAAGAAGGCCTAGTCTGGTTCAGGGCGTGTGAGATACACCCTTTAAATACAGGGGTTTGATTCTTTTATTAATAAAACACCTTTTTTTGTGCAAAATACACAATTTTTCAGGCCTTGCAGCATGTTGATGTTTGAAATTCCAGGGTTATATACTGCTGCCATATTCAGTTATTAAACAAACACCCGTTTGGGCAAAAAAAGTTTATTTGGCAGCCTTTACTGCATATGTCATTGTGAGATACACCCTTTATATATTTGGGTTATAATCAGATATTTGAAATACCGCCATTTGGTGCACAAATCTTTAATTGAGGCCTAGTGTGGGTCAGGCCATGTGAGATACACCCTTTAAATACAGGGGTTTGATTTAGGTATTTGAAATACAGCTATTTTGGGAAAACAAATCATTAATTGAGGCCTAGTCTGGTTCAGGCCGTGTGAGATACACCCTTTAAATACAGGGGTTTGATTCAGGTATTTGAAATACAGCCATTTTGGGCAAACAAATCTTTAATTGAGGCCTAGTCTGGTTCAGGCCATGTGAGATACACCCTTTAAATACAGGGGTTTGAGTCAGGTATTTGAAATACAGCCATTTTGGGCAAACAAATCTTTAATTGAGGCCTAGTCTGGTTCAGGCCGTGTAAGATACACCCTTTACATACAGTGGTTTGATTCAGGTATTTGAAATACAGCCATTTTGGGCTAACAAATTTAATTGAGGCCTAGTCTGGTTCAGGGCATGTGAGATACACCCTTTAATAACAGGGCTTCTATTCAGGTATTTGAAATACTGCCATTTTGGGCAAACAAATTTAATTAAGGCCTAGTCTGGTTCAGGCCGTGTGAGATACACCCTGTACATAATGTCGTTCTATTCTACTATTAAACACCCATTTAGGGCAAGATCCTAAATTCAAGAAATATGAGGAGAACGTCAAATAAGGGACGTGGCCCAAGTCGTGGTGCTGCTGGTGGAGCTCCTGTTGCAGGGAGAGGACGTGGTCGATCTGTGCCAGCTACACGCACAAGTGAAAACCCTTCCTCAGGTGCGAGTAGGCAACAGAACCTGCAGCAGTATTTGGTCGGGCCTAATGCTGCTCTACGAATGGTGAGGCCTGAATAAGTACAGGCGACAGTAGATTGGGTTGCTGACAGTGGATCCAGTTCCTTCACATTGTCTCCCACCCAGTCTCCTGCTGAAAGACCACAGTTGGCACCTGCAGCCGATGTCCATCAGTCTTTTACCTCACCCCTTGCAAATCAGCCAAGCAGTCTGAGCCCCAAGTCATGCAGCAGTCTCTACTGCTTTTTGATGACTCTGTTAGCAGTGTTTCCCAGGGCCATCCACCTAGCCCTGCCCCAGAAGTGGAAGAGATTGAGTGCACCGATGCCCAACCACTTATCTTTCAAGATGAGTACATGGGAGGACCATCGCAGCACGTCTCGGATGATGACGAAACACAGGTGCCAACTGCTGGGGCTTTCAAAAGAGTGCAGACCGACAAGGAAGGCAGGGGTAAAGACTGGGTGGAAGATGATGTGGAGAACGATGAGGTCCTCGACCCCACATGGAATCAAGGTCATGCGAGTGACCTATGTAGTTCGGAGGAAGAGGCGGCGGTCGCACAGAGCCACCAGCACAGCAGAAGAGGGAGCAGGGTGCAAAAGCGGAGCGGCCGTCCTCTAGACAGTACGCCTGCTACTGCCCACCGCAGCAAGGGACCGAGCACACCAAAACCAGCCCCAAGGAGTTCCCTGGCGTGGCAGTTCTTCAGACAATGTGCTGACGACAAGACACGAGTGGTTTGCACGCTGTGCAATCAGAGCCTGAAGCGAGACATAAACGTTCTCAACCTGAGCACAACCTGCATGACCAGGCATTTAAGTGCAAAGCACGAGCTGCAGTGGAGTAGACACCTCAAAAACCAAGAAAGGTCTCTGGCTCCTCCTGCTTCCTCTTCTGCTGCAGTCTCGGCCTCTTCATCCACCTCTGCAGTGACAGTGCCACCTGCCACCCTGCAAACAGAAGATCTGCCAGCAACACCAACACCTGGGTCACCAAGCATCTCCACAATGTCCCACGGAAGCATTCAGCTCTCCATCTCCCAAACGCTGGAGAGGAAGAGGAAGTATCCCCTTACCCACCCGCGATCCCTAGCCCTGAATGCCAGCATTTCTAAATTACTGGACTTTGAAATGCTGTCATTCCGTCTGGTGGAGACGGATAGTTTTAAAGGCCTTATGGCAGTGGCTGTCCCACAGTACGTCGTGCCCAGCCGCCACTACTTTTCCAGGAGAGCCATCCCTTCCCTGCACAACCAAGTAGGGGACAAAATCAGGTGTGCACTGTGCAACGCCATCTGTGGCAAGGTGCACCTCACTACTGATACATGGACCAGTAAGCACATTCGGGGATGTTATTTCTCTATAACAGCACACTGGGTAAATGCAGTGGCGGCTGGGCCTGAGGCGGATAGCAGTTTGGCGCATGTCCTTCCACCACCGAGGATTGCAGGGTGCTTCAGTTTGCCTCCTGTTGCTCCGGTCAGCGTAGCACCTTCACCACCAACTTCAGCACAGCCAGGGGCAAACGACAGCAGGCAGTTTTAAAACCCCACACCGCGCAGGAGCTGTGGACGGGCCTTGAACAACAGACCGATGAGTGGTTTGTGCCAGTCAGCCTCAAGCCCGGCCTGGTGGTGTGCGATAATGGGCGAAATCTCGTAGCAGCTCTGGGACTAGCCGGTTTGACGCACATCCCTTGCCTGGCGCATGTGCTGAATTTGGTGGTGCAGAGATTTCTTAAAAATTACCCCGACATGTCAGAGCTGCTGCATAAAGTGCGGGCCGTCTGTGCACGCTTTCGGCGTTCTCACCCTGCTGCTGCTTGCCTGTCAGCGCTGCAGTGTAACTTCGGCCTTCCCGCTCACCGCCTCATATGCGACGTGCCCACAAGGTGGAACTCCACCTTGCACATGCTGGCCAGACTGTGCGAGCAGCAGCAGGCGATAGTGGAGTTTCAGCTGCAGCATGCACGGGTGAGTCGCTCGGCGGAACAGCACCACTTCACCACCAATGACTGGGCCTCCATGCGAGACCTGTGTTCCTTGTTGCACTGTTTCGAGTACTCCACCAACATGGCCAGTGCCGATAACGTCGTTATCAGCGTTACTATCCCACTTCTATGCCTCCTTGAAAAAACGCTCCTAGCGATGATGGAAGAGGATGTGGCACAGGAGGAGGAGGAGGAAGAGGTATCATTTTGTAGGGTTTCCGGCCAGTCATTCCCAAGTGGCTCTGAGGGTGGGTTCCTGCACCCACAAACGCCAGGTACACAATTGTCCAGCCAGGGCACAGTTCTGGAGAAGGACGAGGTGGAGGATGAGGAGGAGGAGGAGGAAACATGTTCACAGCAGGGTGGCACCCAGACCAGCTCATGGCCATCACTGGTGCGTGGCTGGGGGGATACAGAGGACACAGACGATACACCTCCCACAGAGGACAGCTTTTCGTTGCCTCTGGGCAGCCTGGCACACATGAGCGATTACATGCTGCAGTGTCTCCGCAACGTCCGCCGAGTTGCCCACATTCTAACTTGTGCTGATTACTGGGTGGCCACGCTGCTGGATCCCCGTTACAAGGACAACGTACAGTCCTTAATTCCGTCACTGTAGCATAATCGTAAGATGCGCGAGTACAAGCGCACGCTGCTAGACGCGCTGCTGGTGGCATTCCCACCTGACAGCGGGGGCACAGTGGAAGCACAAGGCGAAGGCAGAGGAAGAGGTCGCCAACGCAGCTGGGGCACCGCCAGCACCTCAGAAGGCAGGGTTAGCATGGCCAAAAGCTTTGTCAGCACGCCACAACAACCAGCACCACCAGCTGATATGGAACGTCTTAGCAGGAGGCAGCATTTCACCAACATGGTGGAGCAGTATGTGTGCACACGCCTACACGTACTGAATGACGGGTCTGCCCCCTTCAACTTCTGGGTCTCCAAATTAGGCACATGGCCTGAGCTTGCCCTATACACCTTGGAGGTGCTGGTCTGCCCTGCAGCCAGTGTATTATCTGAACGTGTGTTTAGCACGGCAGGGGGAGTCATCACAGACAAGCTCAGCCGCCTGTCCACAGCCAATGTGGACAAGCTCACGTTCATTAAAATGAACCAGGCATGGATCCCTCAGGACTTGTCCGTAGCTTGTGCAGAATAGACATGTATACCGGCACTAACCAGCCATTGTTATACTGCAGCACAATTGCTCATTCTTGTATTTTGGATATTTCACACTCTTTTAGAGTGTACCCTAATTTTAAAAAATTAAATTAAAATCAAAAACCTGTGTTGGCTACCTCATCCTCCTCCACCGTCGCTTCCACCTACACCACTACGTCCACCGCCTCCTAAAACTCCTACTCCATATGGAACTCCACCTCATAAATCAAATTTTTTATTTTTATTTGTATGTATTTTATTTTATATCATTTCACTACTTTGTCATTTACATTTTCGGGTGAAATTCACAAATTTTTGTGTGTATAGTACCACTGCTATACCTAGTAGACCAGTAAAAAATAAAATAATAATTGTCATTTACATTTTCGGGTGAAATTCACCAATTTTTGGGTGTATAGTACCACTGCTATACCTAGTAGACAGGTTAAACAATAAAAAAAATTGTCTGTTACATTTTCTGGTGAAATTCACCAATTTTTGGGTGTGATGTACCACTGCTATACCTAGTAGACTGGTAAAAAAAAAAATCTATAATTTGTCTGTTACATTTTCTGGTGAAATTCACAAATTTTTGGGTGTGATGTATCACTGTTATACCTAGTAGGCCGGTTAACAAAAAAAAAAATTGTCAGTTACATTTTCCGTTGAAATTCAACAATTTTTGGGTGTGAAGTACCACTGCTATACCTAGTAGACCGGTAAAAAAAAAAAAAAATTGGCAGTTACATTTTCTGGTGATGTACCATTGCTATACCTATTAGACCGGTAAAAAACAAACAAAAAAAAAACATTTCTCAGTTACATTTTAGGGTCAAATTCACCAATTTTTGGGTGTAATATCCCTCCTCTACCTAGTTGACAGCTTAATAAATTTCAATAATTTTTATTTTACATTTTCGGGTGACAATAAACAATTTTTTTCTGTCATAGACCCCTGCTCTACCAGGTTAATAAACAGACAAGTTAATAAATTTCTGTAATTTTTCTGTTACATTCTTGGGTTGACATTATACAATTTTAGACGTGAATAAACCCCTGCTCTGCATAGGTGACAGGGAATAAAATTTCTGAAATGCTTCTTTAATTGATGCGCGCCACCTCCTTTGATTCAATGCTTAAACTTAAACAAGTTGTACCACATTTGCACTTCAATAATTTGTCCCACATTTCCGCTATACTCTTTTGGCCAACATTTGCACCTCAATAGCTTTTCCCACATTTCCGCTTGACTCTTTTGGCCAACATTTGGGCTTCTGTAATTTGTAGAACATTTGCGCCGTAATAGCTTTTCCCACATTTCCGCTTGACTCTTTTGGCCCACATTAGGGCTTCTGCAATTTGTACAACATTTGCGCCTTAATAGCTTTTCCCACATTTCTGCTTGACTCTTTTGGCCCACATTTAGGCTTCTGTAATTTGTAGAACATTTGCGCCTTATTAGCTTTTCCCACATTTCCGTTTGACTCTTTTGGCCCACATTTGGGCTTCTGTAATTTGTACAAGATTTGCGCCTTAATAGCTTTTCCCACATTTCCGCTTGACTCTTTTGGCCCACATTTGGGCTTCTGTAATTTGTACAAGATTTGCACCTCAATAGCTTTTCCCACATTTCCGCTCGATCACAAAAAATTTAAATAAATTTATCTCCCTTAAATTTGGTTTCTTTTTCTCACGCTCCCTCTCCGGCGTGGAACCCTGATTCGCTGATAACCGTGATCAACATGGTAGGCTCAGAAAAGAACATCGAAAGTTGATAGAGAAGATATCCAAATGGATGGTGGATGTCACTGGGGCACCTCTACATAGGTGACAGGAACATAAATTTAAAAAAATCGTCAATTACATTGTCAGGTGACATTTTTCAAATTTTGCCGGATAGAAACTCCTGCTCTGCATAGTTGACAGAGAATAAAATTTAAGAAATTCTTCATTAATTGATGAGCAACACATCCTTTCATTCAATGCTTAAACTTTAAAAAGGTGTCCCACTTTTACGCTTTAATACTTTGTCCCATATTTCCGCTCTATAATTTTAAATTTGAAAAAATTAATCCTCCCTTGGATGTAGTCTCTCTTTCTCACGCTCCCTCTTCGGCCTGGAACCCTGATTCCCCACCACCCGTGATCACCATGGTAGGCGCATAAAAAAACATCGAAAGTTGATAGAGCAGATATTAAATTGGATCGTGAAAATCACGGGGACGTGCGACATGGTGGGGCAGTAAGTATGCACACGCCTACACAAACTGACTGACAGGGGTCAGCCCCTGCAACTTTTGGGTCTCCAATTTGGGCACATGGCCTGAGCTTGCCCTTTACCCCTTGGAGGTGCTGGCCTGCCCTGCAGCCAGTGTATTGTCTGAACGTGTGTTTAGCACGACTGGAGGGTTATATTTCCCAATGTTTTGGGGTGCACCCTAATTTTAAAAAATAAAAAATTTTAAACCAAAAAGCAGTGTAGGCTACCTCCTCCACCGCCGCTTCCACCTACACCGCCACTTCCACCGCCTCCTCAACCTCCTACTCCATATGGACCTCGTCCTCCTAGATCAAGATTATTATTTTTTATTTTTACCTATTTTATGTTATTTAAAGTCATTTCCCTATCCACATTTGTTTGCAGAGCACTTGCCATGCTCTTAACCACATTTTGATGCCATTTGCAGCCCTCTAGCCCTTTCCATGACATTTTTACAGCCATTTTAGTGCTCAAAAGTTCAGGTCACCATTGACTTCAATGGGGTTCGGGGTCAAGTTCGGGTCCCGAACTCGAACTTTTTTCTGAAGTTCGGCTGAACCCGTCGAGCCCGAACATCCAGGTGTCCGCTCAACTCTAATCATTATGTGTTCGTTTTAAAAAAAACATTAAAGTTTGAAACTAGTATCCACTAATAATCACAAACATGATATAGCGTTTGACTAGTACTCTGTAAAGGATACTCATATGCATAGTAAAAATTATAGTTTCAAGACCCACTTCAATAATCTAGTAAAAAATTAAAAAAAAGACAAATATGTATCACTTTTTCTCCCCCCCCCCTAATTTTCTAAGTCCACACACATGCGCGAACTCTCCGTGCAGCGTACGGGTGAAGATGAGATCGCGGCATGACGCAGAGAGTAGGCGACACCTGAGAGGAAGGTAAGCCTGTAAGGATTGGAGAAAGGCAGTGAAGAGGTGGAGTAATCGTACAAGAAGCGACATGATTGATCGCACAGAAAACTTCATCAGCTACCAAAGCATTAAAACATGGTCCCCGTCCCAACACACATACTTGCTTTTTCCCCTGAAGACGCTGGGTGTCCAGTGAAACATGTTGGGACGCAGGGGGTATGTGTGTTAACGTTCTTAGAATCAGTGATAGCAGGCAGGGAGCTCTGATAAGAGCAAATTATATAGCACAGAGAGGAGTGTAGGTTCTGACCATCGGCAGGAGCGCTTGAGCGGCTAAAGTCAATACAATATATCAACCTCCAGAATCTAGATGAGAGCAATAAAAATAGTAGAAGCTAAGACAAGAGCCAATGATACAGAGTAAGAGGAGGTTAGAATTGTGACTGCCATCCGGAGCGTACATGTAGTCTTCTGCTGGAAGGAAACACAGACAGCAGACGTTGTCTGAGAAAACAATTAACCAGCCAGCTTACCACTGAGAATTTTTAAAGAGTCTATAATGTCTAAATGGTTGTTTTAAACAATAAATAAATAAGTAAAAGTGAAGTTTTAAAAATAAACAGCACATAAAAAAGACTTCAGGTCAGAAGGACCATCTGTATTAGTTACTTAAAAAGTTAAACGTCTATATGCGCTGTGAGGTCTTACCCATTCTGTATATTACATTTCACCCCCAACACTTCGCACTGACTGACTGCTACCGCCACTGCCTCCGTGAACTCCTGCACCTTTACTTTCCGGGCCATTAGGCTCCTGAAAAGCGAGTGGTCTACCCTGGGCACATTTGGCTCACGACCTCCCATTGATGCCACCCTGCTGACTGCCGGCCACGCTAGCGAATTGCTGGCTCCGCCGCTGCCTCACACACAAGCTGCCACCCTCTTCTCCCTATGATGATGAAGCCCCTTCGTCACACGGCTCCCAATTGTGATCGGCTACATCATCATTGAGTACTGTCTGCACACCACTGATGTCCTCCTCAATGGTCTCTGAGCCAGGTGCCTGACCGCTCCCATGCCACTCTCTTCATCACTACTTTCCCGCCTACTGGAGGAAGCGGCGGATGTCTCCTTCAGACCTTGGCTGGGCAGTAGCTGCTGACTGTCCTCTAGTAGCTCGTTCTCGCTGTATAGTAGAGCTGAGCCCACAGCATACAATACTTCTCTGGCTGAGGGAACAGAAAAGGACAGAGGAGGGTGAGGACAGGTGAGGGCACAAGGCCTGCTTCCGGGCCATGCCAACTAAGGGTTGTGTCTGACTCGGACTCTTGGCTGGGGGTGTCTGATGTCACTTGCGACGAAGTCGAAGATCGAGTCAACCATTCAAGAACCGCTGGGTTGCCGGTCAAGACACGCCCGCTAGCTGACACTGGGAGCTCAGGCCTCTTGAAGTGACCCATGCTGCCACGCTCCATTACTCTGCTGCGACCTGTGCCTGCGCCAGAAACATTTAGGCCTCTGCCCCTCCCCTGTGCAAGGCCTGTCACTTCTCTGTGTGAAATACTGTTAGATCAAATAAAAAGGAAATTACACTGCGTGCAGAATTATTAGGCAAATGAGTATTTTGACCCCATCATCCTCTTTATGCATGTTGTCTTACTCCAAGCTGTATAGGCTCGAAAGCCTACTACCAATTAAGCATATTAGGTGATGTGCATCTCTGTAATGAGAAGGGGTGTGGTCTAATGACATCAACACCCTATTTTAGGTGTGCATAATTATTAGGCAACTTCCTTTACTTTGGCAAAATGGGTCAAAAGAAGGACTTGACAGGCTCAGAAAAGTCAAAAATAGTGAGATATCTTGCAGAGGGATGCAGCACTCTTAAAATTGCAAAGCTTCTGAAGCGTGATCATCGAACAATCAAGCGTTTCATTAAAAATAGTCAACAGGGTCGCAAGAAGCGTGTGGAAAGACCAAGGCGCAAAATAACTGCCCATGAACTGAGAAAAGTCAAGCGTGCAGCTGCCAAGATGCCACTTGCCACCAGTTTGGCCATATTTCAGAGCTGCAACATCACTGGAGTGCCCAAAAGCACAAGGTGTGCAATACTCAGAGACATGGCCAAGGTAAGAAAGGCTGAAAGACGACCACCACTGAACAAGACACACAAGCTGAAACGTCAAGACTGGGCCAAGAAATATCTCAAGACTGATTTTTCTAAGGTTTTATGGACTGATGAAATGAGAGTGAGTCTTGATGGGCCACATGGATGGGCCCGTGGCTGGATTGGTAAAGGGCAGAGATCTCCAGTCCGACTCAGACGCCAGCAAGGTGGAGGTGGAGTACTGGTTTGGGCTGGTATCATCAAAGATGAGCTTGTGGGGCCTTTTCGGGTTGAGGATGGAGTCAAGCTCAACTCCCAGTCCTACTGCCAGTTTCTGGAAGACACCTTCTTCAAGCAGTGGTACAGGAAGAAGTCTGCATCCTTCAAGAAAAACATGATTTTCATGCAGGACAATGCTCCATCACACGCGTCCAAGTACTCCACAGCGTGGCTGGCAAGAAAGGGTATAAAAGAAGAAAATCTAATGACATGGCCTCCTTGTTCACCTGATCTGAACCCCATTGAGAACCTGTGGTCCATCATCAAATGTGAGATTTACAAGGAGGGAAAACAGTACACCTCTCTGAACAGTGTCTGGGAGGCTGTGGTTGCTGCTGCACGCAATGTTGATGGTGAACAGATCAAAACACTGACAGAATCCATGGATGGCAGGCTTTTGAGTGTCCTTGCAAAGAAAGGTGGCTATATTGGTCACTGATTTGTTTTTGTTTTGTTTTTGAATGTCAGAAATGTATATTTGTGAATGTTGAGATGTTATATTGGTTTCACTGGTAAAAATAAATAATTGAAATGGGTATATATTTGTTTTTTGGTAAGTTGCCTAATAATTATGCACAGTAATAGTCACCTGCACACACAGATATCCCCCTAAAATAGCTAAAACTAAAAACAAACTAAAAACTACTTCCAAAAATATTCAGCTTTGATATTAATGAGTTTTTTGGGTTCATTGAGAACATGGTTGTTGTTCAATAATAAAATTAATCCTCAAAAATACAACTTGCCTAATAATTCTGCACTCCCTGTAATACATGCAAAAAAGAGCTGTAATTTTCTCACTTCACCACACAACGGCTAATAAGCCCCTTTTCTTTCCCCCACTAATACACGCCAAAAAAAAGACTTTAGATCATATAACTGCGACCGTGAACGGCAAAAAAAAATTTTGTGCCACTAATACATGCCAAAAAGGGCTTTAATTTTCTCACTTCACCACACAACGGCTAATAAGCCCTTTTTCTTTTTCCCCACTAATACACGCCAAAAAAAAGACTTTAGATCATATAACTGCGACCGTGAAGGCAAAAACGGGCTGTAATTTTCCCACTTCACCACACAACAGCTAATAAGACCTTTCCTTTTTCCACACTAATACACAGCAAAAAAAGGCTTTAGAACATATAACTGCAGCCGTGGATGGAAAATAAAGGTTTTTTTTTGCCACTAATACACACCAAAAAGGGCTGTAATTTTCTCACTTCACCACACAACGGCTAATAAGCCCCTTTTCTTTCCCCCACTAATACACGCCAAAAAAAAGACTTTAGATCATATAACTGCGACCGTGAACGGCAAAAACTTTTTTTTGTGCCACTAATACATGCCAAAAAGGGCTGCAATTTTCTCACTTCACCACACAACGGCTAATAAGCCCCTTTTCTTTCCCCCACTAATACACGCCAAAAAAAAGACTTTAGATCATATAACTGCGACCGTGAACGGCAAAAACTTTTTTTTGTGCCACTAATACATGCCAAAAAGGGCTTTCATTTTCTCACTTCACCACACAACGGCTAATAAGCCCTTTTTCTTTTTCCCCACTAATACACGCCAAAAAAAGACTTTAGAACATATAAAAGTTTTTTTTGGCCAGTAATACACGCCAAAAAGGGCTGTAATTTTCTCACTTCATCACACAACGGCTAATAAACCTCTTTTTTTTTTTTCACTAATACACGACAAAAAAAGGCTTTAGAACATATAACTACGGCCTTGAATGGCAAATAAATTTTTTTTTTTGCCACTAATACACACCAAAAAGGCTTTAATTTTCTCACTTCACTGCATAACGGCTAATAAAACCCCTTTTTCCCCCTACTAATACACGCCAAAAAGGGCTTTAATTTTCTCACTTCACCACACAACAGCTAATAAGCCCCTTTTTCCCCCCACTAATACACGCCAAAAAAAGGCTTTAGATCATAACTGTGGCCGTGAACGGCAAATAAAGTTTTTTTTGCCACTAATAGATGCCAAAAAGGGCTGTAATTTTCCCACTTCACCACACAACAGCTAATAGGACCTTTCCTTTTTCCACACTAATACACAGCAAAAGAAGGCTTTAGAACATATAGCTGCAGCCGTTGATGGAAAATAAAGGTGTTTTTTTTTGCCACTAATACACACCAAAAAGGGCTGTAATTTTCTCACTTCACCACACAACGGCTAATAAGCCCCTGTTTTTCCCCACTAATACACAACTAAAAAAGGCTTTAGAACATATAACTGTGGCCATGAACGGCAAATAATACTTTTTTTTGCCACTAATACACGCCAAAAAGGGCTGTAATTTTCTCACTTCACCACACAAGGCTAACAAGCTCTTTTTCTTATTCTCCACTAATACACACCCAAAAAAGACTTTGGAACATATAACTGCGGCCGTGAACAGCAAAAAAAAAAAATTTTTGCCACTAATACACACCGAAAAGGCCTGTCATTTTCTAACTTCAACACACAACGGCTAATAAGCCCCTTTTTTTCCTCACTAATACACGACAAAAAAAGGCTTTAGAACATACTGTATATATAACTCCACCACACAAGTGCTAATAAGACCCCAATAACAAGAAAGGTTTGCTGGAATTACAGAGGTATTGCAAACCTGAAATGAGCAGCAGTATAATGGCAATTTGGATCAGTGCAGCAAGGTGTAATAGGCTTGTTCCTATTACCCAGGCGGTACACTCCCCTATTTCACCCTGTTCTTATTCAATACTGTGGAATAATTCCTCCCTATCCTCTACCTACACTTTTAATGCTCTTTCCCTGAACTTATATTGAGCAAAATATAAGTTTTCAAGTCTTTCCTAGCACTGTCCCTAGCGCCTGCTGACGTCTCTCCCTGCACTAAATACACTGGAAAATGGCTGAATCCAAGATGGCTGAGGCCATTTATAGGGCTGTGACATCACAGGGGCTGGCTGGCTTCTGATTGGCTGCATGCATGGCGATGCCTCGTTCAATGCGGCGTGATCACCATTCCATGTCATTGTGCCTGCTACATACAAAGGAATGTGCTTTGTGACAAAGTAATTAGTAACAAATCAAATTTTTCATAACTTCGCTTAACACTAAATATAATGTACATAATATGGTAAAGTTGTAACTGTATATAAACTACAAATTGGCGTGGTAATAAAAAGCAGGAAGTGCTCAACCCCATATGCAGTGTTGCATCTATACCGGGGGGGGGGGGGCAGCGTACCACAAGTACCACAATAGACATCCCTTTTACATAGACAGCTGCACTTTGCAGTCTTACTAAACCCTCATACTAATGTAAGATTGAGAGATTAGCCAACATATCCTACTGTGGAGGACATGTCTGAGCCCGAGCACCTTGCGTGCCTGTTATTTGCCCACTGGCTCCTGGTATTGCCCATACGGCACAGGTAGGTTTAGCGTTAGGTCCCAAGCTACTTGAGAAACCTTGGAGCGGTGCTCGGGCTCAGACATGTCCTCCACAGTAGGATTTGTTGGCTAATCTCTCAATTTTACATCAATATGAGGGTTTAGTAAGATCGCAGAGTGCACCTGTCTTTGTAAAAGTTATTGTTATTTTGTTTTAAAGTTGTAACTGGTATCGCAGTTCTACTACTCTGTAGACAGGTGAGGTGTTGTTGTTGAGAAAGCAGCCATGTTTTTCTAGTCTTGTACAGCAACTTTAACATTCAAAGCCCAAGTGAAGCACATTCCTTCAGGAGGTTTCCTCCACACTGGGGTTTCCTCTCCTGCGTGATGCAGCATGACTCTTCATGAGTTGGTTTTTACCTCATGTGCTTATGAATAAAGTTGTGACAATTTAACACCCAGTCATGTTTAGAGTATTTATTTCACATATTTGTTTTAATTTTACTACAGAGTCAGAATTTATCTATATCACTGCCATGCCTTGTAACTTTTGTGCCATGTTGTTAATTAGTTAATAAAAGGGTTTTCCCATCTCAAACAATTGGGGCATATTGCTAGGATATGCCTCTATTGTCTGATAGGCAGCAAAGTGAAGGAGGGTGCACTGCGCATGCATGGCTGCCTTCCATTAATTTCTAGGGGTCACTGAAAATAGCTGGCTCGGCTATTTTTGGCGGCTCCATAGAAGTGAATGGAAGCAGTGGCCACGCAAGCAAGGTGCATTCCCATTCGGGTGCTCGCTGTCAGAGGGGTGAAAGAAGCAATGAGAGCTTCCATCAATACAGATGAAAGTACTCCTTGCTGGAGAGTCGGGGAGCTGCAGTCCTGTCACTCACTGACCCCTCAACTCCCCTCCTTCTCTTTTTCATCCCACCACAATGAATGGTGAAGCAGGGAACCTTCTGCTCCCTGCTCCACCATTCAGCCTGCAGACACAGATAGCGCTTCTGGCCTTTGTGGGGCAGCCTGCAGCCCCTTGCCTGTTCTCCTCCCACACAGTGCTGCAGAGCCATCTGTGTCTGCAGGGGAGAGCTGGATCTGAGCATCAGGAACGGGACAAGGTGAGTAGTTAGTTTTTTTGTTTTATTAACCCTGAGGGGGCAAAGAGGGCATTACTACTGTGAAGGGGGGCACAAAGGGCTTTTCTTCTGTGAAGGGGGCAAACAGGACTTTTCTACTGTTAAAGGGGCACAGA
Source organism: Bufo bufo (assembly GCF_905171765.1). NCBI lineage: Eukaryota > Metazoa > Chordata > Amphibia > Anura > Bufonidae > Bufo > Bufo bufo. The sequence goes on from NC_053392.1 coordinate 213,909,862, forward strand.
GGGCATTACTACTGTGAAGGGGTACAATGGGCATTACTACTATGAAGGGGCCACAATGGACATTACTACTGTGAAGGGGGCACAATGGACATTACTACTGTGAAGGGGCATATATGTCAATACTACTATGAAGGTGGCACAATGGACATTAATACTGTGAAGGGGCATAGAGGGCATTACTACTATGAAGGGGGCACAAAGCGCATTATTAGTATGAAGAGGGCACAGAGGGCCTTACTACTGTGAAGGGGGAACAATGGGCATTACTACTGTGAAGGTGGCACAATGGACATTACTACTGTGAAGGGGGCATAGAGGGAATTACTACTATGAAGGGGACACATTGGACACTACTACTGTGAAGGGGAACAGAGGGCATTACTGCTGTGAAGGGGGCACAATGGGCATTACTACTGTGAAGGGGGCACAGAGGGCATTACTAATGTGAAGAGGGTCACAGAGTGCTTTACTACTGTGAAGAGGCAAAGAGGGTATTACTCCTGTGAAGGGGCATAACTGTTATGGATCAAAGAGTGGGCATTACTCCAGTGAAGGGGGCACAGTGGGCATTACTACTATGAAGGGAGCACAGACGGCATTACTACTGTGAAGGGTGGCACAGAGGACACTACTACTGTGAAGGGGCATAACTGTTATGGGGCACAGAGTGGGCAGTACTACTGTGAAGTGGGCACTATGGGTACACAGGTTGTACAATGAGGGCAATACTACTGTGAAGGGGCACAATCTTTTAAAGTATTGGAGGGATGAGGGTGTCAGAGAAAGGACCCATCCCGGGTGCCAAACACCTTAGGCATGCCATTGGGTGTCTGGATCCAGCACTGCTGGCCACCACTTTTCCGTCTTTATTTCCAGCTTTGTTTACGAGATAGGTGCGGGTCCCAGAGGTGGGACCCACACCTATCAGACAATGAGGGCATAACCATTTTTCTATTAATCATTTCAGCGACACTGTCCATAGAGCATGAGCGTTTACCACGTCTCTCCATATGCTCAGTTCACGGGACAATGGTGGTGACTGCGCGGGATGAGGGTTTTATAGGGATTTCTGTGGATTGACTGGCTGCACAGCATTATGGGTGATCTTGCGTTCCAGGGCTTGTTTCCTCTACACTTAGTTTTGCTTTGCAACACGTGCAGCTGCCATTTAAGGAAAACCTGATTCGTTACCACAAAGCACGAGAAAATATGTATTCGTTGCGAATCGAAGTTTTCCTAGACTTCGGACCAAATTCCGCTGCAAATGCTTTAGCTCTAACTATTAGTTATCAAACAATATGGCTACACCAAGATCACACAGTATCACCATACAGTGACTGAATATTAGTTCCATTCATTTATTAAAGCAAATGCACTACACATAGATGAATATTACCAAAAATACCACAATACAAGGCACAAATAATACTGCAACACCATGACCACTAATGTTCCCATTTTATAGTGGCTCAGTAATAATACTGTACTGTTGTTGAATAAAAACCACTATGCAAAGACCAATATTAACATTATACAGTAATCATATGTACTTAGCAGACCTTATAAGTCAATGCAGTACAGTTAAACCCAATAGCTCATGTACACTCTCATTGTAGTTATTCATTTTTGTTGTGTTTTCCATCTGGCTGAGATGGCCGTGAAGATTTTTTCCAGGCTTCTCCTTTTCCAGCATCCTCCCAACCTACACAATCTTATACATACCAACTTTTTTAAATGGTCGTCAGGGAACTATCTACTGTGGCACACTTTTTTAAATATAAGCCATGCCCCTTTCTACAGATCAAAGCCCTTTGCAGGACGCTCCTCACCTGTTCATTGTTATAAACATGCCTAATGCAACCAACGAGGCCCCCGCCGTAATTTTCCATGGCTGTGATATGGAGTAAATGGAAGTATCTTCATGTACACATTGCATTCACCATACACAAAGCCATCCAAGGATACTGCAAATAGCTCCCTGCTCTTTCTATCCCCCCAGGCTTACTAAACCTTGTCCCCTCCTGCTATCCACTTGTCTCAAAGTAAAGCCAACTACAAAAAAAAATTATGTCCTGTATGTAAATCTGCAGCCAAAAGGAAATTTCCTGACTCCAGTACATGCATCAGGATGCCGTGGTCTGATGATGGACCACCAAGAGAGAGAAACTTTCTGAAATATACCTTTCTGAAATATACCTTTCCAGGAGTTATCAGCGGCATCGGGGCAACTTGACAATGTGGGAGAATTGGCAAGTATGCACAAAGTCCTCATCCTGCGGAGTCCCCAATTCTGGTTCTTTTGCTGTCCTTATTACTGTACCTGCTATGTTGCACAGTTCAGCTAAATAATGAGCATCAGAAGGAAAGCTATCAGAATAATAATCCTCCCGAAAAATAATATTAGTGCCAAACAGATAGTGCCTGATATTGGGCCTCCGATACTGGTTGTTCCCCGGATGGCAATAGTACACCACACAGTACTAGCGCCCACATACAATAATATTCTCAAAGCCCACAAACAGGAATAGTGCCACCTTTATGCCGCATACAATAATAAAGTTCCTCTTAAGGTCCCATGCAGTACTAATTCCCACCTTTATGCTTCCCAGACACTAAAAATTCCCCTTTTCTGCTCCAACAAAGTAAGAATTACCTCTTTGCCCCCACCACAAAAAAATGCCCACCTTTGTGACCACTAGAAAGGGATAATGCCCTCTTTGATTCCCATATAAAATAATAATGATGGGTACTTTTATAGTGTGTGGCAAACAAAGGGGTTATGATTTATACCTCCTTTCTATCCCAAAACTGTTTTCATAAGTAACAGTTTTATTTTTTTACCCAGAAAATAATGAAACTTACACTCATCTAGCCACAATTACCAATATTTAGGTTGATTGAGGCATCCCAAACCTGGCCCTAGGGATGGCCCAGACTCTGCCAGGAAATGCCCACTTCTGGGTGCTGTTATCGTTAGCCCCACCCATTTTTGGCCTGGGACAGCCTGGATATACCAGGACTGTCTCTGAAAATCAGGGGCAGTCTCTGCAATCCCATGGTGAGCAAAGCAGCTGAGGCTTCTCTGATATGAATGCAGTGGCCTAGCACATACGGTGTGAGGGCTTTCAAAAGAAGAAGGAAGGAGCAGTAGGTAAGTGTAGAAGAATCTCAGATGGCAGTGCTGTGGCAGCAGGGTTATTGTACATTGGAGGCCTTCCTGAAGAGGTGGGTTTTCAGACTTTGGAAAGACTGGATGGTGGGAAACTGTAACAGAACTGTATGTGTGTGTAGCAGAGCTATGTGTATGTAGCACAGCTGTATCTATGTATGGCAGTGCTGTATGTGTATAGCAGTGCTGTGTTTGTAGCAGAACTGTGTGTGTGTGTTTCTTGCAAATGCTTAAAAATTATCTAGCACATCAAGAAGCATGGCAGGACACAACAGAGTAATGACAGGATACACATTTATTTGGACAGGTACATTTAATGAGGTGACTAGTGATGGACGAACATCGGCCGGGATGTTTCGCGAACCGCGCGTTCGCAGCAGTCCCTATTCACTTTAATGGCAGGCGAACCTCAAAAACCTTCAGGTCATATTTGTAGCCACCAAATACTTACTAGAAGTGCACAAATAGTCCCACAACATGGACAGGTACATACCAGAGGGGGGTCAATGGCAAAAATTCCCACCAAAAAATATGTATTTTTAATCAGAGGCTATTTTTATGCGGCTTAAAAGGAAACTCTCAAAAATGTGCCCTGCTGGAGCCTAGACAAATGTTATTTTAGGCCACAGGAGTACAGGCCCCAAAAATTAGGCATTCACCTGACAGAAAAGAACAAGTGATTATGTGGCTGGAGGTATATTAGACAGTCAGTGGATAACAATATTACTGTAGGCCACTACAGGCCCCAAAAGTTAGGCATTCACCTGACAGAAAAGAAAAAGCTATTATGTGGCTGGAGGTACATTAGGCGGTCACTGATTAACAATTTTACTCTAGGCCAGTGGAGTACAGGCCCCAAATATTAGGCATTCACCTGACAAAAAAGAACAAGTGATTATATGGCTGGACGTATATTGGACGGTCAGTGGATAACAATTTTACTGTAGGCCAGTACAGGCCCCAAAAATTAGGCATTCACCGGACAGAAAAGAACAAGTGATTATGTGGCTGGACGTATATTAGACAGTCAGTGGATAACAATTTTACTGTAGGCCAGTACAGGCCCCAAAAATTAGGCATTCATCGGACAGAAAAGAACAAGTGATTATGTGGCTGGACGTATATTAGACAGTCAGTGGATAACAATTTTACTGTAGGCCAGTACAGGCCCCAAAAATTAGGCATTCACCGGACAGAAAAGAACAAGTGATTATGTGGCTGGACGTATATTAGACAGTCAGTGGATAACAATTTTACTGTAGGCCAGTACAGGCCCCAAAAATTTGGCATTCAACTGACAGAAAAGAACTTGTGATTATGTGGCTGGAGTTACATTAGGCTGTCACTGGCAATTTTTTTTACTGTAGGCCAGTACAGGCCCCAAAAATTAGGCATTCACCTGACAGAAAAGGCCTTTTATGCTGCTGTATATACATAAGACAAGGACCATTCTTTGTTCTAGGTGGTGGTGGATATGTGTGGGCTGGCAGGAGGACATTTAATTACACATAGTTGTCACTGGTGTTGAATTCCTCCGATATCCATGCCTCATTCAATTAGGTGAGTGCGCTTATAGGTCACGATCACCCCTGCTGCGCTGAACGTCTTTTCGGACTAGACACTCAACGAGGGGCAAGCCAAGAGTTCCATGGCAAATTGTGCCAGCTCTGGCCACAGGTCAAGCCTGCACACCCAGTAGTCCAGGGTTTCCTCGCTTCTCAGAGCGTCCACATCGTCCGTTAACCCGATGTGGTCGGACACCTGTCGGTCTAGGCGTTCCCAGAGGCTGGATCCGCAGGGCGGCTGTCGATAGGTTGGCTGCAAGAATAATCTCATATCCAAAGTGGTCAACACATCTTCAAACTTCCCTCTACTTGCAGATGCAGTAGGATTGGTATCCACACCTGTTTCGCTGTGGGTGGAAATTCCTCTGCCAGTGCCCGCAACAGCAGAATGCAGCATTTCTCGCAGCAAGGCCTGGAAATGCTGGATTCTGCCAGCCCTCTGTGATGCTGGTAACATGTCCACCATTTTGTGTTTCTACCGGGGGTCTAAATACGTTGCCACCCAGTACATGTCCTTGCTCTTTATGCTTTTTATACTGGGGTCCCTCTTCAAACACTGGAGCATGAAGGCCCCCATTTGCACTAAATTGGAAGCGGTGGAGCTCCCTGGCTCCTGCTCATCGCCCAGGAGAATGTCATCCTCGGTTTTGGACAACACCAGAGATCCCCGAAAAGTTTAAATTTTCCATCAAAGCCTGCTCTTCATGCTCTTCGTCCGCCTCCTCCACCCAGCCACCATCCTCCTCTGACTCCTCTTCACACTCCTGCTGACTTGTCTCAGATGGAGTAGCCCCCCTGGGCATTAATTCAGCATTGCGACTTCCTCATCTTACAGTTCCTGCTCCTCGACGGCTTGATCAATGACACAACGCATTGCATGCTCCAGAAAGAAGGCGTAAGGTACAATGTCACTGATGGCGCCGTGGCTGCGACTGATCAGTTTGGTGATCTCATCAAATTGCCACAGAAGTCTGCATGCGTCGCGCATGAGCAGCCACTGGCACAGTGAAAAGAAACCAAGCTCCCCAGAACCTGTCCTGCTGCAGAGTTCGTACAGGTAGTCTGCACGTTGCTGCTGGAGCAGCCTATCAAGCATATACATGGTGGACTTCCAGCGCGTAGGGCTGTCACAAATCAGACGTCTGAAGGGCAGGTGGTGTGGCCGCTGAACGTCAGCAAGGCGAGCCATGGCCGTGTAAGATTTTCTAAAATGGCCAGAGATTTTCCTGGTCTGCCGCAAAATGTCCTGGACCCCGGGGTATTTGGCCACAAATCGCTGCACGACTAAGTTTGGGATGCGTGCCATGCACGGCACGTGTGTCATTTTGCCCTGTTTCAGCAAGCTCAGCAAATTGGCACCGTTTTCGCTCAACACTTTACCAACTGTCAAATTGAGCGGGGTTAACCACTGATCAGCCTGTGACCGCAGAGCTGAAAGCAGTGCAGGACCGGTGTGGCTCTTGGCTTCCAGGCATAACAGCCGCAGCACAGCATGGCAACGTCTCACCTGTTACATTGAAAAGGTTCTGGGGAGCTTGGGTGGTGCAGTGGAAGAGGCGGTAGCAGTGGAAAAGGAGGAGTCAGCTGAGGAGGAGACGGAGGATGGAGCAGGAGGAAGAGAAGAAGAGGCAGCCCTGCATGCAATTCGTGGCAGTAACATCAAATCTACACGGGTACCACGGGTTACATGCTTGACGGCCGTCAGAAGGTTCACCCAGTGGGCAGAAAAAGTTATGTACCTTCCTTGCCCGTGTTTGCTAGACCACGTGTCTGTGGTCAGATGTATCTTAGCACCGACTCTGTGTGCTAGAGATATATTCACTTGCCGCTGAACCTGGCCATATAGCCCTGGGATGCCCTTCTGGGAGAAATATTTCCTTCCGGGGACTTTCCATTGCAGTGTGCCAATGGCCACAAATTTTCTAAAGGCCTCCTAGTCAACCAGTTTATATGGCAGTAGTTGGGCAAGAGGGTTATCCGGCATCATCAACTTTTCATGTTCGAACGTTTGGGCCACGGAAGCCTGCATTCTGCCAGATGAACACGACGACGGCATGGTGGAAGGCGGAGTAGAGGACAATTGGGAGGAGATAGGAGAAGGAGAAGAGGCAGGACATGGAGCGCCAGGAGTATGGCTTTCTGGGTTCTGACGGCGTTGCTCCCACAGGGCTCAGGGATGGGAGGCCAGGTGCCTTCTTAAGGCGATTGGCCCTAGGTGAGTGTTGGGCTTACCGCGACTTATGCGTTGACAGCACAGGCTGCAGATGGTAACACTATTGTCAGCAGCTGACACATTAAAAAAAGCCCACACTGCAGAGCCATGTGCCGGCATCCTGGGAGTGCAAGATGTGACTGTGCATGGTGGATGGCTCGCTCCAGATACATTAGCAGTCTGCTTTTTGCCTCCTGTGCACTGCAAGTTCTGCCTGCTTCTCCGCCTTCTCCTCCCTATCTGCTGCTCCGTCTCTCCCTCTGAACTCCCCTCCTCTTCCTCTTTTCTGGGCACCCACGTGACATCCATCGACACGTCATCATCGTCACCTTCACCACCACTGACATTAGAGATCTCAGAGTAGGCAGCAACAGCGGGGACCACCCTCCTTGGGCTGATCTGGGTACTGTCGTCAGACCGCTGGGTGGCGGCCGTTGCTACCTCCTCTTCCTCATCCGATGCTAAGAATTGCTGTGCATCAGTAAGGTCTGGGAATGGATGGGAAAATAATTCCTCTGTGTTGAATGGAGGGCTGTGGTGGTGGTGTCTTTTGGGGTGCACATAGCAGAGAGTAAGGAGGGTGCAGATACAGAGGATGAGGAGGGTGCAGGAGCAGAAGGCTGAGTGAGCCACTCAACCAACTCTGGTGCGTCCTTTGACGTAATCACGCGCACCTTCTCCAACTTTCTACTTAAGCTCCTGGTGCACCTGCCCGACCCCTACCACCCCTGTGGAACAGCCTGCCTCTTCCTCTGCCTGTCATTTTCAAAATGACCTCTGCCAAAGTCCATACAGAATAGCAGTATTTGGTAAAAGCTGGTATATCAAACCCCTTAATCAGTATTTTGTGGAAGCAGGTGTATCGCAGGCCTCAATCAATATTTGGTGGAAGCAGGTATGTCACTCCCCTTAATCAGTATTTTGTGGAAGCAGGTGTATTGCAGCATCAATCAATGTTTGGTGGAAGCAGGTATATTGCACCACTAAATCTGTATTTTGTGGAAGCAGGTGTATCGCAGGCCTCAAACAATATTTGGTGGAAGCAGGTATATCGCACCCCTCATTCAGTACTTTGTGGAAGCAGTTATATAGAACCCTTTATTCAATATTTGGTGAAAGCAGGTATATCGTACCCCTCAATCTGTATTTTGTGGAAGCAGGTATATCGCACCCCTCAATCAGTATTTTGTGGAAGCAGGTGTATCGCAGGCCTCAATCAGTATTTGGTAGAAGCAGGTATATTGCAACCCTCAATCAGTATTTTGTGGAAACAGGTATATAGAACCCCTTAATCAATATTTAGTGGAAGCAGGTGTATCGCACTCCTCAATCAGTATTTTGTGGAAGCAGGTGTATCGCAGGCCTCAATCAATGTTTGGTGGAAGCAGGTATATCGCACCCCTAAATTTGTATTTTGTGAAAGCAGGTATATAGAACCCCTTAATCAATATTTTGTGGACGCATGTATATCGCACCCCTCAATCAGTATTTTGTAGAAGCAGTTATATAGAACCCCTTAATCAATATTTGGTGGAAGCAGGTATATCGCACCCCTCAATCTGGATTTTGTGGAAGCAGGTAAATCAAACCCCTTAATCAGTATTTTGAAGAAGCAGGTATATAGCACCCCTCAATCAGTATTTGGTGGAAGCAGGTATATCGCAGCCCTCAATTAGTATTTTGTAGAAGCAGGTAAATAGAACACCTTAATCAATATTTTGTGGAAGCAGGTATATCGCACCCCACGATCTGTAGTTTGTGGAAGCAGGTATATCGCACCCCTTAATCAGTATTTTGCAGAGGCAGGTATATTGCACCCCTCGATCAGTATTTTGTGGAAGCAGGTATATCGCACCCCTCAATCAGTATTTTGTAGAAGCAGGTAAATAGAACCCTTTAATCAATATTTTGTGGAAGCAGGTATATCGCACCCCACGATCTGTATTTTGTGGAAGCAGGTATATCGCACCCCTAAATCAGTATTTTGTGGAAGCAGGTGTATCGCAGGCCTCAATCAATATTTGGTGGAAGCAGGTATATCAATCCCCTTATTCAGTATTTTGTGGAAGCAGGTATATGAATCCCCTTAATCAGTATTTTGTGGAAGCAGGTATATCGCACCCCTCAATCAGTATTTTGTGGAAGCAGGTAAATAGAACCCCTTAAATGTTTTGTGGAAGCAGGTATATCGCACCCCACAATCTGTATTTTGTGGACGCAGGTATATCACACACCTAAATCAGTATTTTGTGGAAGCAGGTGTATTGCAGGCCTCAGTGAATATTTGGTGGAAGCAGGTATATCAATCCCCTTAATTAGTATTTTGTTGAAGCAGGTATATCGCAGGCCTCAATCAATATTTGGTGGAAGCAGGTATATCAATCCCCTTAATCAGTATTTTGTGGAAGCAGGTGTATCGCAGGCCTCAATCAATATTTGGTGGAAGCAGGTATATCAATCCCCTCAATCAGTATTTTGTGGAAGCAGGTATATAGAACCTCTTAATCAATATTTTGGTGGAAGCAGGTATATCGCACCCCTCATTCTGTATTTTGTGGAAGCAGGTATATCAAACCCCTTAATCAGTATTTTGTGGAAGCAGGTATATCGCACCCTTCAGTCTGTATTTTGTGGAAGTAGGTATATCAAACCCCTTAATCAGTATTTGGTGGAAGCAAGTATATCTCAGGCCTCAATCAATATTTGGTGGAAGCAGGTATATTGCACCCCTCAATCAGTATTTTGTGGAAGCGGTTATATCAAACCCCTTATTCAGTATTTTGTGGAAGCAGGTATATCGCACCCTCCAGTCTGTATTTTGTGGAAGTAGGTATATTAAACCCCTTAATCAGTATTTGGTTGAAGCAGGTATATCGCAGGCCTCAATCAATATTTGGTGGAAGCAGGTATATAGCACCTCTCAATCAGTATTTTGTGGAAGCAGGTATATAGAACCCCTTAATCAATATTTGGTGGAAGCAGGTATATTGCACCTCTCAATCAGTATTTAGTGGAAGCAGATATGTCGCAGGCCTCAATCAATATTTGGTGGAAGCAGGTATATTGCACCCCATAATCAGTATTTTGTAGAAGCAGGTATATCAAACCCCTTAATTAGTATTTTGTGAAAGCAGGTATATTGCAATTTTTTGGGGGGGCAACAGGTATATCACATGCGGTATCGCAGCAGAACCACACACAACTGATGCACAATACAAATGCACTATATACTTTCAATGTTAGAAAGCACATTATAAGTATATCACACCCCTCAGTATATCACACCTATCGTTAGCACACCTATACCAGTCCTTAAAATGACTTTTGTGGCCATATTAGCTAGCGTTTGGTGTCCCTAACAGTCTGCCCTGCTCCATAAAGCAACCTCTCCCTACACTGGCAAAACACAGAATGTAAAATGGCTTCCAGATTGGGTTCTGTTATAGGGTGGGGGTGTGTCCATGTGCTGAAACGTCTCAATTAGCTGTCCTGTCCCACCTGATGGATGTGTCACGGGTCAAAGTTCGGCGCAATGCAAAAGAATATGGCGCATGCAAACATCGCCATATGTTCGCATGTTAGGCGAATCGCGAACAAGCATAGTTCGCCGCGAAACGACCGCTGGGCGAACCGCAAGGCCATCTCTAGAGGTGACCACATGCACCACTGCTGATTGTTACAATGGTCAGCAGATGACACTATAAAAGTAACAGGAGCTAACTAAAACTATCCCCCATCCACACCCCTATGCTACACCCTAAAGTTACTGACCTTGACCCCTCCATGTCATTAAACTACATTCCCTTCAAAGAGGACCTAGAAAATAATTTTTAAAATGCTCTATTGTCTACACCTAGGTTGCATCTTATAGTCCAGTGCTTCTTATAAAGCAAAAAAAAAAAGGTGTTTCCAATAATAAAGGACTTTTGTTTTCTTATGCCTTTTTTCCACTTTTAATTTTTTTTTAGCCCCACTTGAGGACTTAAACTTCCAATGTTCTGATCACTGGTGTGATACACTCCAATTGTAGTGGTAGTACTTAACTTGTGGCAAGCACATGGTAGCTTCTGTTAGCCTATCCTATGATCCTATCTTGAGTAAATGCAGGCACTTCTGACTTGAACTAGCTATGTAGTGATGCAATTTTTAGTAGGTCACAATAGAGAAAACAGAGGATGCCTATTTACTTATTTGCTTTAATATTTTCATTTTGGGGGGAAATGCCATACGAATAAATAGAATAATTCAGGGATTTGGGACATATATCTAGTTCAATATAATATTCTCATTCATATGTGTCTGCATTGTATACTGTCAGGTGAACTATATCATTGCATGCAGCTCTTTCTAAAGCCTTAAGAGTGAATGAATTTCCTCAGTTAACACAACTCTACCAAGCAGAAAACAAAAATCCTTCAACAGTAATATGAGGAAAACCTCTCAACCTGAAGGAAACTGAAGCAAAATTAATAGCAGAATTTATGTGCAAGGAATCACAGTATATTGCAATTGCAATTTTTACTAGAAAATAGTTTCTTTTTATAAATGGCACTAAGAAAAGCTTACATTTTCCACAACAAAACAAAAACTATTAGACAGTTTCTGTGAAAAGATAAACAATTTTGCAAGCCTCCCAAAGTACCAATGTCCCCCAAAGGTCTCTTATTGGTCTATTGGGGTACATATTATGTGCCAAAATACATTTTAAGAAAAAAAAGTAAAAATATAATAAAATAAAGAATAAAAATAAAAATGCCCATGCCATCTGAAACTGTTGATATTATCTGTGTCCGTTTGCATATTTAAAGAATAAAGAAATATGGTTTTGAAGAAAAAAACTTTACATTTTTTTTCCCAAAATAAAACAAAAAAATCACAAAAAACTAATAAAAACAATTTGCTAAAATTATTTTGGGAGTTCATCAAATTAAAAAAGTTACAACTGTTAAACCACCATGTGCACTAAATCACAAAACAGTGTCTGGTCATTAAAGTCTTTTCAGGCCTATTAAATAAGAGGTTACTATGTTCTTGCATCATATGTTTTTCTGAAATTCGATTGGTGACTAAAACCTCACTGAACTATTTGAAATAAATAAAATTTGTTAGAGTAAGGTTGAACTGCCTAAATATAAATAAATGTATATCCAGCTCACCGGTACTCCTGTAGAGGTGGTTTCTATTGCACTGATTCAGCCCCGGCCTAGGTTGTAGTTAGGAAGGAGATCCAGCAAACGTTAAAACAAACCTTCTCTTTATTGCCATCCAAAGTATTAAAAGACATAGTGACACAAATTACACAAACCCCATTAAAAAGCGCTTACGTGTTTCAAACACTGCATGCATTCTTAGTCATAGTGACAAGTGTTGGCTACAGATATGTTAGGCTACAGAACTCTTTGTGGCTACAGATATGTTAGGCTACAGAACTCTTTGTGGCTACAGATATGTTAGGCTACAGAACTCTTTGTAGCACTGATGAAATAATAAAAACCAAATCCATAACAATAATATTAACACACATGCAGTACTATAATGAAGATTAATAATGTAACAAATTATCTGTACATATTTTAACCGTTCGTGTATCAGGTATTTAAATGAAACATCCAATATGCCTCCTTGTCTAACAGAAGACATTTCATATCACCTCCCTGATAAGGCTTTTTCAGCACTTCAATTGTTATTGTCTTCAATACCAATAAGAATTTATGTTCACTCACATGAACACTCTTGGTGGTCATGGAAATTCAGTATCTCACAGCAAAACAGGAGTAATATACAGTGCCTTGAAAAAATATTCATACCCTTTTTCCAAATTTTTTCACATTACACCCACAAACTTAAATGTCCACCTGTGTGTAATTTATTCTCAGTATAACTACAGCTGTTCTGGGAAGGCCTTAGAGGTTTGTTAGAAAACTTTAGTGAAACAGCATCATGAAAACCAGGGAACACACCAGACAGGTCAGGGATAAAGTTGTGGAGAAGTGTAAAGCAGGGTTAGATTATAAAAAATATTCCAAGATCTGAATATCTCATGGAGCACTGTTCAATCCACCATCCGAAAATGGAGGAGTATGTAACTTCACATATACTTGCTACTTTGTGTTGGTCAGTCACATAACATTCCAATAAAATACATTTCAGTTTCTGGGTGTAATGTGAAAAAATGTGGAAAAGTTCAAAGGGTATGAATACTTTTTCAAGGCACTGTAAACTCTGATGGACAGCCTAATTCCGCCTGTGCATGAAAAAATATTACTGCAGCCGTAGACATGATTGTAAAAGTTTAAGGTTAGGGGACTTTTGTAAAAAAGTTGGAAAGTGGAAAAACCCCTTTTGAGTTCACACTTCAGTTATTTGGTCAGTTATTTCCATCAGTAATTGTGAGCCAAAACCAGTAGTAAAGCCTACTCAGAGATGAGGTATAATGGCAAGATTTTGACCCAAACCTGGTTTTGACTCATTATAACTGATGGAAATAACTAACCAAATATCTGCAGTGTGAACTTAGCCTGAAACTATTTGCAAACTTGCTCCATGCTTTTTCTACAAAAAATGTAGAAAAAAGAGCATTTGTTGTTAAAGGTCAATCCTCAATTACAAAATTTCTCATTTCTCCACATCCTATCCATTTTATATTTGTGCTAAAGTGGAGACTTCCTTTAACTTATCTAAAATAGACATTGTGGATAATTAATCAAATACCTATAATCATGCAAAATTATTACTTAATATATGTCAACATATCTTGGCCTGCAAGTAATTGCTAAATCATAAATCAAAATGCAATTAGAAAAGTGGGAAATCTGATATTCGGAATCATGGTGGAGCAAAATGGCATTTCAGGGAATGTGAAGTCTGTCTGTCTAATCTAATCTATTAATCGATCTAGTTTCAAAAGTAATGGCTCATTTACACTGCAGAAGCTCTTCTTCCCAACAGTTGCCTGCTCGTTAGTGGATGTGAAGCACTGCATTTACATGAGTTGATCACCTCCACAGTAGGACAAGTGAGCGATGGCTATTGCTATTGATCGTCCTCATACAGCTGCATTATTTCTGGCAAGCAGAGTGCTGTTAGACAGAATGATCTGCTGCCCAAAAATGATGACTGAGGTGTCCGCACCAACAATTATTTCACCTGATGAATGAACATTTCATTCTCCACAATGGCCAGTAAGACGAGGAGCTTAAACAGAGGACCTCCTCTATTAACTCAGGATTCCCTAATACGACACATAAAAATGGGTTTTCTAAACTAAACAACCCCTTTAAAATAGAAAATCTTCCAAGTCCTTTCTAGATGATTAACGATTCAGAATGCAAAAGTTCCAATACCGTTTCCAATACATGTTTAAGTTTCCTCTGGGTATTCAGATTTCATACTCATAGGCTAAGGGGAATGTGTCATCTAATTCCTGTACACACAACCAATTTTGCCATAGTCAATGCTTAGATAGCTGAGGGTAACCCAAAATACAAAAAATAATACTAAAATAAGAAACTACGGGTACCTTATAAATAATACATAACTTTTATTCATTTATTTCTAAAATCGCCCTAATAAATCATAAACAGTATTAGACTTGTGCAAAACCACATAAAACGCAGCGCCAATTGGCACTTGGTACTAGGGATCACAGGGTCTCTATTAATGGGTCTCTGAAGTCTACTTGACCCTGCCAACCCTATCTCTCCCTGTGAAGGGCGACTCCACAGAGGTGATGTGCTCACTAGCTATCCCTCTCAGTCCCTGCGCCGCAAAAGGTGACTTCCCAGCTTCATCAAGCGCTAATGTGGAGGATGCTAGTGCCAATACATAGTATTGATACGCAATTTGTCCCCCCTATATGTAAAAACAGGCAAGGCACTCCAATTCCAATACACAAAAGATGTCCACAAAATGTTCCAACGCATTTCGTTGGTTCCAAGCCAACTCATCAGGGGACTCGTCACTCCATAGGTGCCTATGTTGTAAAGAAACAGACTCAGGTATGACATTCAATTGTTCTCAACTAGGCTCGCGATGGTCAGTCGCCAGAATCCTGGGTATTCAACACACAATCATATCCAGTCAAATAGGACTGTAATGAATTAGCATTAGCTCGGCAATAATCAAGCATAAATCCTAAGACTACTTAGCTCTCCTCCTCATATATCGGTAGACATGGAGTGAGGCTGCCGTCCTGCGTGTGGCAACGGCCGTTTTTAAAGCATAGTAAAAATTTAACGCCTGAGCTTTGAACAAACATTTCGTAAATCAATAGGACAGTGTACTGGGACTTGCATCTGGCATTTAGTGGTTTTCCTCTGCTGAATAACTGGTTTGAAGCTCTCTCAGTCATGATGGGTGGAGACTAGCTGCCATCCACTGCACACACACACAAAGTAGAGGAAAATCTTATTTCTAACAGTGTCTCACAGTCACTCAGAAGCAGCCCTAGGATAACAAGATAAGTACTGACCTGTATTTTTGTGAATGAAGCACTTGGTATGAGCTACAAGCTTCCTATGTAGCTGTGCAGAACTGCTTGTCTGTGCCTGTCTCCTCAGTTTCTCCTCACCCCTCCCCTCTCCATATATTTGCATTGACAGATATCCATCCTGGACAGTAAAAAGGTATTTTTCAAACTAAAAAGCAATTGGGGGGGGGATTTAGAAAATAGCTAATAACAGGAGAACTAAGGCTGTAATACAATTTTTTTTTGCGAATATCGCAACTTCGAGAATTTGTGAATATTTTGAATATAGTGCTATATATTCGCTATATTGAATATTCGTAATTTTTTTTAACATCTGAAAACATGATTGGCCCACAAGCAACTTAAGCAGGAAGGAATCATGTTTTCATATGGAAAAAAAATTGACGAATATTCTAAAAAACAAATATATAGCAATATAGCGAATATATTCGTTATTTTGAATATTCGTCTTTTTTTTCCCCAATCTGTACAGTTGTTCGCATACTCCTCCCTGACAAACGTCCCCGTCACCATGGGAACGCCAGTGGGTTAGAATATACCATCAGATCTGAGTTTTCCCTGCGATCATGAAAATTCAGATCCGATGGTATATTCTAACCCACAGGTGTTCCCATGGTGACGGGGACGCTTGTCGGGGAGGAGTATGCCGAACAACTGCACAGGTTGGAAAAAAATTAGGCGAATACTCAAAATAACTAATATATTTGCTATATTGCTATATATTCATTTTTTAGAATATTCATCATATTTTAAAACAAGAATGTATCGCAATATAGCGAATTTTCGCTAAATACAAATATAGAGCAATTTAGCTAATATAATGCTATAATCTTTTTTTTATATATATAGACTTTTTGTTTTTCTTCTGAACTTCAGATTTGGAAGAAATGTACACTATTAAAAAAAAATATTATAGCACTATATTAGCTTAGCTAAATTGCTCTGCTTGTATTTTCTCGAATATTCGCTATATTGCTATATATTCTTGTTTTAGAATATGACGAATATTCTTAAAACGAATATATAGCACTATATTTACTGCTATATATTATTTTTTGATCAACTTCGCATTACGCGATTTTTACATTTAAGATTAATCGCAAACGCGAAAATAATCTCGAATACGAATATGAAACGAATATGAAACGAATATTCTAGCGAATATTCGCGAATTCGAATATGGGACCTGCCGCTCATCACTACTAACTGAGGAGACTGCTTCTATTAAATGCAACAATCTCCTCCTCAGTATAGTGAGGAGTGATCATTATACCATCGCTCTTATACTGAATTATTGTTTGCCGGCAGCGGATCATGATTGGACACCAGGATCTGCCGTCTACAAACAAAGATTTTTTAAGGCTACTTTCACACCTGCGTTCAGGTGTCCGCTCGTGATCTCCGTTTGAAGGGGCTCACGAGCGGTCCTGAACGCAGCCGTTCAGCTCTAATGCATTCTCAGTGGAGGCGGATCCGCTCAGAATGCATCCGCCTGCCAGCGCTCAGCCTCCGCTCCGCTCAGTGAGCGGACACCTGAACGCTGCTTGCAGCGTTCGGGTGTCCGCCTGGCCGTGCGGAGGCGAGCGGATCCGTCCAGACTTATAATGGAAGTCAATGGGGACGGATCCGCTTGAAGATGACACCATATGGCTCAATCTTCAAGCGGATCCGTTCCCCATTGACTTTCAATGTAAAGTCTGAACGGATCCGCTCAGGCTACTTTCAGACTTAGAAAATTGTCTAAGTAATAATGCAGACGGATCCGTTCTGAACGGATGCAAACATCTGCATTATCGGAGCGGATCCGTCTGATGAAACATCAGACGGATCCGCTCCGAACGCTAGTGTGAAAGTAGCCTAACCTGTCAAAAGATCTGGATTGCCCGTTTCAGGCTCTAGAAATGTAAAGATAACAATTTTTAGCAATAACACCCCTCCAAAGGTCTTTAAAATATGTTTAACATGATCATCAACTTGATTTAAAGAATAGGTCCTTTTGTGATGAAGCATTCCTATGAAACTGACCTGATTACAGTATGTTCAGTAGCATACATTAAAAAAATAAGTATCGAACTCTACTGTGAGACTTTATTCTTCAAATTCCACTATACCAGAACAGCATGGTCTATATATTGCCAGCTGTGATACAGAAATCATTGAGGACATAATGGGTACATAAAATGAGCCCCAGAATAACTCTGAAGTGGATGCTACTATCTACACCTTGAAGGATTTTCCCAACTACTGTGCTTGATGACTCGTCATAACCAATGCAGATCCTATTTACTACTTGAAGACATTAGCTTTATTTCAATTCATGTTAATGTGATCTAAACAACCTGCTGATTCTGGCCTAGTTTAATTTACTGCAGCAACCACAACAGCTATAAAAAGTTATTTAAATTGATTTTACTGACACTCAGGCTTTAACTATTCTCAGAGTGATGCAAATCAGGATACTAACATTTACATAATAGCTAATGTTTCTTTTGGCAAGATTTCTGATTAGGTCATGAATGCAGTATATGAATGTGAATGGGGTCCTCTCTCAAAGCAAAAGCTATCATCTTTTTCAAAGCTATACTTACGTTAAATTCCGACAGAATATTAGCTGCTCTAGTATTTTTCTATTTTGTTGTCAACTTTTTTGCGACATAAAAAATCGAAATCTCTATAATAGAAGAAAAATTCAGATTTTTAGATGATCATGTACATAGAATGGCAAAATCAAAGCTTATCATTTTCAAAGTATTGTCTTGACCATTAAAATTCACTATAATCTTCTTTGCTGATCTTAAAGGTAGAATAATCTTGAAAGTGTATTTTCCCTAAGTGTGGTGTCACATAGCTTTTTGTGGCCGTTTTTTTTTTTTGCGAAAGACAGAAGCGGGTTGGAAAGGAAGGAGAAATATAAAGAAAGGACTCCGCCTTCCTGCAGAATCCAGTTCTGGCTTTAGCTAAAAAAAACTGCATCAAAAACTGCAATCAAAAGCGGGGGATGAAATGGTTGAATATATATTATTTTATAACATTTTTTTAATTATTTTTAATATTGCTGCTTTTGGGGAGTTATTTAAAATGGAAATCCCATTTAACCGCTTCACTGCTTGTGCCATATACGGTATGTATGACCCATGTTGGGTACTTTAAAGATGGCACCCGTTCAGAAGCTGAGAGGGCACCATAGCTGTTTTACACAGCAGGCACCCTGAGGTATTGTTTGCATTGGCAAGAACATAGATCATGAACTTGTAACCCCTCAGAAATGCTGGTCAATTGCAAAGTTTTTTTCCCAATGTGTTCCCTTTACCCACATTACTCCCCTGCACCAAGATCAATGGAGCTGCAGAGGATAGATCATCAGTATGTAAGTCTTAGAAAATCCCTTTGAAAAAAAAAGTGTTAGAAATGTGCACAAAAGTTTTTAAAAATATATTTAAAAAAAATCAAAAATATAAAAATTCCAATTGTGCCTCTTTTCCCATATTAAAAATAAAAATAAGCAATTTTAAAAATACATGTTATTTAGCATCACTGCACCCCAAAACACCAGGACTATAAAAATACTTAATCTGTACCGAAAATTCCCTTAACCCCTTAAGGACCGGGCTCATTTTCACCTTAAGGACCAGGCCATTTTTTGGAAATCTGACCAGTGTCACTTTAAGTGCTCATAACTTTAAAACGCTTTGACTTACCCAGGCCGTTCTGAGATTGTTTTTTCGTCACATATTGTACTTCATGTCACTGCTAAAATTGGGTCAAAAAAGTTAATTTTTTTGCATAAAAAAATACAATTTTTACCAAAAATTTTGAAAAATTAGCAAATTTCAAACTTTCAGTTTCTCTCCTTCTGTAATACATAGTAATACCCCCAAAAAATTGTGATGATTTTACATTCCCCATATGTCTACTTCATGTTTGTAGCATTTTGGGAATGATATTTTATTTTTTGGGGATGTTACAAGGCTTAGAAGTTTAGAAGCAAATTTTGAAATTTTCAGAAATCTTTTTTATGGACCAGTTCAGGTTTGAAGTCACTTTGTGAGGCTTAGATAATAGAAACCTCCCAAAAATGACCCCATTCTAGAAACTACACCCCTCAAGGTATTCAAAACTGTTTTTTCAAACTTTATTAACCCTTTAGGTCTTCCACAAGAGTTAATGGCAGATGGAGAAACAATTTTGAAATTTCTATTTTTTGGAAAATTTTCCAATATAATCAATTTTTTCCAGGAGTAAAACAAGGGTTAACTGCCAAACAACACTCAAAATGGGTTGCCCTGATTCTGTAGTTTGCAAAAACATCCCATATGTGGTCGTAAACTACTGTTTGGCCGAACGGTAGCACATAGAAGGAGGGGAACACCATATGGGTTTTGGAAGGCAGATTTGGCAGGACTGGTTTTGTTTATACCATGTCCCATTTGAAGCCCCCTGTTGCACCCCTAGAATAGAAATTTCAAAAAAGTGACTCCATCTAAGAAAGTACACCCCTCAAGGTATTCAAAACTGGGTTTACAAACTTTGTTAACCCTTTAGGTGTTCCACAAGAGTTAATGGCAGATGGAGAAACAATTTTGAAATTTCTATTTTTTGGAAAAGTTTCCAATATAATCAATTTTTTCCAGGAGTAAAACAAGGGTTAACTGCCAAACAACACTCAAAATGGGTTTCCCTGATTCTGTAGTTTGCAAAAACACCCCATATGTGGTCGTAAACTACTGTTTGGCCGAACGGTAGCACATAGAAGGAGGGGAACGCCATATGGGTTTTGGAAGGCAGATTTGGCAGGACTGGTTTTGTTTATACCATGTCCCATTTGAAGCCCCCTGTTGCACCCCTAGAATAGAAATTTCAAAAAAGTGACTCCATCTAAGAAAGTACACCCCTCAAGGTATTCAAAACTGGGTTTACAAACTTTGTTAACCCTTTAGGTGTTCCACAAGAGTTAATGGCAGATGGAGAAACAATTTTGAAATTTCTATTTTTTGGAAAAGTTTCCAATATAATAAATTTTTTCCAGGAGTAAAACAAGGGTTAACTGCCAAACAACACTCAAAATGGGTTGCCCTGATTCTGTAGTTTGCAAAAACACCCCATATGTGGTCGTAAACTACTGTTTGGCCGAACGGTAGCACATAGAAGGAGGGGAACGCCATATGGGTTTTGGAAGGCAGATTTGGCAGGACTGGTTTTGTTTATACCATGTCCCATTTGAAGCCCCCTGTTGCACCCCTAGAATAAAAATTTCAAAAAAGTGACTCCATCTAAGAAAGTACACCCCTCAAGGTATTCAAAACTGGGTTTACAAACTTTGTTAACCCTTTAGGTGTTCCACAAGAGTTAATGGCAGATGGAGAAACAATTTTGAAATTTCTATTTTTTGGAAAAGTTTCCAATATAATAAATTTTTTCCAGGAGTAAAACAAGGGTTAACTGCCAAACAACACTCAAAATGGGTTGCCCTGATTCTGTAGTTTGCAAAAACACCCCATATGTGGTCGTAAACTACTGTTTGGCCGAACGGTAGCACATAGAAGGAGGGGAACACCATATGGGTTTTGGAAGGCAGATTTGGCAGGACTGGTTTTGTTTATACCATGTCCCATTTGAAGCCCCCTGTTGCACCCCTAGAATAGAAATTTCAAAAAAGTGACTCCATCTAAGAAAGTACACCCCTCAAGGTATTCAAAACTGGGTTTACAAACTTTGTTAACCCTTTAGGTGTTCCACAAGAGTTAATGGCAGATGGAGAAACAATTTTGAAATTTCTATTTTTTGGAAAATTTTCCAATATAATCAATTTTTTCCAGGAGTAAAACAAGGGTTAACTGCCAAACAACACTCAAAATGGGTTGCCCTGATTCTGTAGTTTGCAAAAACACCCCATATGTGGTCGTAAACTACTGTTTGGCCGAACGGTAGCACATAGAAGGAGGGGAACGCCATATGGGTTTTGGAAGGCAGATTTGGCAGGACTGATTTTGTTTATACCATGTCCCATTTGAAGCCCCCTGTTGTACCCCTAGAATAGAAATTTCAAAAAAGTGACTCCATCTAAGAAAGTACACCCCTCAAGGTATTCAAAACTGGGTTTACAAACTTTGTTAACCCTTTAGGTGTTCCACAAGAGTTAATGGCAGATGGAGAAACAATTTTGAAATTTCTATTTTTTGGAAAATTTTCCAATATAATCAATTTTTTCCAGGAGTAAAACAAGGGTTAACTGCCAAACAACACTCAAAATGGGTTGCCCTGATTCTGTGGTTTGCAAAAACACCCCATATGTGGTCGTAAACTACTGTTTGGCTAAACGGCAGGACATAGAAGAAGGGGAATGTCATATGGTTTTTGGAAGGCAGATTTTGCTGGACTGGTTTATTGACACCATGTACCCTTTCAAGCCCCCTGATGCACCCCTAGAGTAGAAACTCCATAAAAGTGACCCCATCTAGGAAACTATGGGATAGGGTGGTTGTTGTTTTGGGACTATTTTAGGGGTAAATTAGATTTTTGGTTGCTCTATATAACTCTTTTTGAGGCAATGTAACAAAAAAATTAAATTCTAAAATTGTTTCTACATTCGCTATTTAGTTTTGTGGAACACCTAAAGGGTTAACATAGTTTGTAAAGTAACTTTTGAATACCTTGAGGGGTGTAGTTTCTTAGATGGGGTCACTTTTTTGGAGTTTCTAGTCTAGGCTACATCAGGGGGGGCTTCTAATGGGACATAGTGTCAAAAAAAAAACTGTCCATCAAAATCTGCCTTCCAGAAACCATATGGAGTTCCCTTCGTTCTATGCCCTGCCGTGCGGCTATATAGCCATTTACGACCACATATGGGGTGTTTCTGCAAACTACAGAATCAGGGCCATAAATATTGAGTTTTGTTTGGCTGTTAACCCTAGCTTTATTACCGGCAAAAAGGATTCAAATGGAAATTTTGCCCAAAAATGGGTGTTTTGGCACCGTTTTTATTTTATATTTTTAACACCGTTCATCCGAGGCGTTTGGGCAAAAGTTATTTTTATAGCGACGACTTTTACGCACGCGACGATGCCCAATATGTATGGCTCTCAGACTTTGGAGACACTAAGCAGGCATCCTAAAAACTGCGGCCCTCCAGATGTAAAACTACAATTCCCACCATGCCCTGCTGATGGCTGTAGGTTGTCTGGGCATGCTGGGAGTTATAGTTTTACAACATCTGGAGGGCCGCAGTTTGAGGATGCCTGCACTAAAACTAATATTTTTTGGGGAAAAAAAAAGGTTTCCGTGTCTCCAAAGTCTGAGAGCCATAGTTTTTTATGTTCTCTAGTGGACTGTTGGGGATTATAAAAATTTAGTACTCCATGGAAGTGTGATACTCCCTGAAGCAATCGATAATGCAGAGGCCCGGATGATCGGGGCACGTGTCACACTGAGTGGTGGTGTCCTTCCGTATCCCCCTCTTGTGACACACTCTGCACTTTTTTTGGGTTCGTCCCTTCTTTCCAGTATGGGGGACCACACCTGGAAAGTGTTGGCCAGGGACGATCCGGGCGCCTCCAATTCCCGAGGTACTCCGGCCTGCTCTTTCCCGGTCCGAAAAGATCAGGGCCTTGAGGACTGCCTCATAGAATTGGAGGAATGTCCCTGTGCTGCCAGCGCTTCGGGATAGTACAAAAGAGTTGTACATTGCAACCTGCACCAAGTAGACCGCAACTTTTTTGTACCATGCCCGGGTTTTGCGCATGGCGTTATATGGCTTGAGGACTTGATCAGAGAGATCAACTCCTCCCATATACCGATTGTAGTCGACGATACAATCGCGCTTGAGGACCGTTGCCGCGGTACCTCGCACAGGGACTGGGGTGGTGCTGTTACTGTGGATTGTGGACAGCATAAGGACATCCCTCTTGTCCTTATATCTGACCAGCAACAGGTTTCCACTGGTAAGGGCACAGGTCTCACCCCTGGGGATAGGTACCTGGAGGGGGTAGGCAGGGAGGCCGCGTTGATTTTTCCGCACGGTCCCACAAGCGAACGTGGATCTGGCGGCAAGGGACCTGAACAAGGGGATACTGGTATAAAAGTTGTCCACGTACAAGTGGTAACCGTTATCCAGCAGTGGGTACATAAGGTCCTACACGAGTTTCCCGGTAACACCCAGAGTGGGGGGACATTCTGGGGGTTGAATACGGGAATCTCGCCCCTCGTACACACGAAATTTGTAAGTGTACCCTGAGGTACTCTCACAAATTTTGTATAGCTTCACGCCATACCTCGCCCGCTTTGTGGGAATGTATTGGCGGAAACTGAGTCTCCCCTTGAACGCAACGAGAGACTCATCAACCGCGACCTCCCTTCCAGGTACGTAGGCCTCCATGAATTTGGCCCCAAAGTGATCGATGACCGGCCGTATCTTATACAGCCGGTCATAGGCAGGATCACCTCGGGGTGGACATGCTGCATTATCGGAATAATGCAGACATTTCCGGACGGCCTCAAACCGGGAGCGTGTCATGACCATACTGTACAGTGGGGTCTGGTATAGGACGTCCCCACTCCAGTATTGCCTGACACTGGGTTTTTGGACTAGACCCATATGCAGCACGAGGCCCCAAAATGTCCTCATCTCGGCTGCACTGACCGGCGTCCAGCCACCGGGTCTAGCCAAAAATGAGCCTGGGTTTTGAGCGACGAACTGTTGGGCGTACAGATTCGTCTGCTCCACCATCAGATTCACCAGTGGGTTACTGAAAAAAAAACTAAAATAGTCAATTTCAGTAAACCCCACTGTGGGAATCTGGATTCCAGGATTGCCAGCAAAATCCGGAATCTCAGGCTCAAAGTCCACTGGGGGACACCAACTAAGTTCATCGGCAGGGGGCTCCGGTGGACTTATTTGGTGGGCCGGGAAACCAGTACGAACCCCAGGGCGGCTCGTACTAGGGTGGGCCACAGGATCCCTAGCATGTGGGGCCCCTGGCTCCGCCTGGAGGCGTCTCCGCCGCCTTGGTGGCTCATCGTCATCCGATGATGATGAGGAGGATGCGGATGACAAAAGGAACGTGGGGTCATCCTCATCCTCACTGGGGCTCTCAGAGTCGGAGGCAATCTGGGCGTATGCCTCCTCGGCCGAGAACATCCGGCGGGCCATGGGTGTGTGTGCGTGTATGTGTGCGTGTGTGGAAACCTTTATTATATGTGCGTGTGTGTGGGGGCAACGGGTGTTCACGTACTAAAAAAGGCAAAAAAAGAAAGGGCAAGTGTTAGGAAAAAAAAAGTTCAAATTTGCTGATCAGCGGTACAACGCTGATCAGCGGTACAACGCTGATCAGCGGTCGGTGGGGTGGTGCGGTGGTGGGGTGGGCGATGCGCTAACAGTGGACGGACGCTAAAAAGTGCCGGCCAGTCAGCGCACGCAGAAAAAAAAAAAAAAAAAGTGGTGGTGAGGGGAAGGGGGGCTGGTGGGGGGGCTGGTGGGGGTGGGGGGGGTGCGGGGCTGGTGGGGGGGGCGCAAGTGGCAGGGGGGGGTCTGGGGTCTGATGGATCAAAAAAAGTTTTCAAATAAAAGAACTTTTTTTTTTTTCTAACTTTTCCCTTCTTTCCCTGCCTAACGGTGCCTCTCCCTCACTGACCCTAACCTACCTGGGTGGCGATGGGTGCAGGAGGGTGATGGATGGCGATTAGGGGGACGCAGGAGCTGGTGCCGAACAGTGCTGCACGTCAGGGTGCTGGACAGGAAGAGGAGGGGAGAGAGGAGCGCAGGAAGTTTGAATCTCGCGCCTCTCTCCCCTGCTCCAATCAGCACCCTGGACAGCGGCGTTCAGCACCAGGGCCAGCACCGCCTCTCCAAATCCTCGGACTGCGATAGGTGGTGTATAATTACGCCACCGATCGCAGTCTTTTTCCGGTTCATCGGGTCACAGGACACCCGAATGGACCGGAAACGCAGAAAACCGCAGGTCTGAATTGACCTGCGGTTTTCTGCGATCGTCGATACGGGGGGGTCAAATGACCCCCCCCTGCATTGTTACGGGATGCCGGCTGAATGATTTCAGCCGGCATCCCGTTCCGATTAACCCCCGCGGCGCCGGAATGCCGATTTTAAGTCAGGACGTACCGGTACGTCCTGTGTCCTTAAGGACTCGGGAAATAGGGCGTACCGGTACGTCCTATGTCCTTAAGGGGTTAAAGGGGAAAAAATCAAAATGGCTGATCTCCCTTTTTTTTGTTGCTTTACCTGACAAAAAAATGAATAAAAAGTGATAAAAAAAAGTCATACACACATTTATGATCACCCGGCAAAAAATGAGCCCTTACAGAGCTCTGTACATAAATATAAAAAAAGATGCAAAGAAAAAAAAAATTTCCCCCAATGTTTATTTTTAAAAAACATTGAAATGCAACAAAAACTGTAAAAATATGGTGTCATTGTAATTTTACTGACTCAGAGAATGAAGTTAACAGTTCAGTTTTACCACAAAGAGAACGCTGTAAAGACAAAACCCAGAAAA
Organism: Bufo bufo; assembly: GCF_905171765.1. Classification (NCBI taxonomy): domain Eukaryota; kingdom Metazoa; phylum Chordata; class Amphibia; order Anura; family Bufonidae; genus Bufo; species Bufo bufo. Next base: position 213,935,801 of record NC_053392.1, read on the forward strand.
CTATGGCGGAATTGCGTTTTGTTTTGTTTTTTTCAATTCCACCACACTTGGAATTTTTTTTCCAGCTTCCTACTACATTGTATACAATATTAAATGGTGCCATTATAATGTACAACTTGTCCCCCCAATAAATAAATCCACATACGTCTACATGAATGGAAAAATAAATAAAAAAGTTTTGGCTGTGGGAAGGCTGGAAGTAAAAAACAGAGACAACCCCCCCATTCCCCCCCCCCCCCTGCCCCTTGCATAACCATGTCAAGAAGGAGTTCCTATTTGCAGTGCAGGTATCAAAAGCTACGGATATAGTAGACAAAAAGCATAACTGAGCATGAAGTAAAGGTAAGGGAAAGTTTATTCTTTATTTCTGTTTTGCGTGTGCTTTGGCTTTTCTGGAAAAGATGCAAAGAAAAGGGGGGTAGTCAGCACATCCCAATGCGCAGGTGCACGCTGCCATGGCTAAAAACATAGAGAAAAAAAGAGACAATGCAACAGCACTCTGCATACCAGATAAAGTACAATAATGCCATAGTCACAAAAAATACAGGGAGTGCAGAATTATTAGGCAAGTTGCATTTTTGAGGATTAATTTTATTATTGAACAACAACCATGTTCTCAATGAACCCAAAAAACTCATTAATATCAAAGCTGAATATTTTTGGAAGTAGTTTTTAGTTTGTTTTTAGTTTTAGCTATTTTAGGGGGATATCTGTGTGTGCAGGTGACTATTACTGTGCATAATTATTAGGCAACTTAACAAAAAACAAATATATACCCATTTCAATTATTTATTTTTACCAGTGAAACCAATATAACATCTCAACATTCACAAATATACATTTCTGACATTCAAAAACAAAACAAAAACAAATCAGTGACCAATAAAGCCACCTTTCTTTGCAAGGACACTCAAAAGCCTGCCATCCATGGATTCTGTCAGTGTTTTGATCTGTTCACCATCAACATTGCGTGCAGCAGCAACCACAGCCTCCCAGACACTGTTCAGAGAGGTGTACTGTTTTCCCTACTTGTAAATCTCACATTTGATGATGGACCACAGGTTCTCAATGGGGTTCAGATCAGGTGAACAAGGAGGCCATGTCATTAGATTTTCTTCTTTTATACCCTTTCTTGCCAGCCACGCTGTGGAGTACTTGGACGCGTGTGATGGAGCATTGTTCTGCATGAAAATCATGTTTTTCTTGAAGGATGCAGACTTCTTCCTGTACCACTGCTTGAAGAAGGTGTCTTCCAGAAACTGGCAGTAGGACTGGGAGTTGAGCTTGACTCCATCCTCAACCCGAAAAGGCCCCACAAGCTCATCTTTGATGATACCAGCCCAAACCAGTACTCCACCTCCACCTTGCTGGCATCTGAGTCGGACTGGAGCTCTCTGCCCTTTACCAATCCAGCCACGGGCCCATCCATCTGGCCCATCAAGACTCACTCTCATTTCATCAGTCCATAAAACCTTAGAAAAATCAGTCTTGAGATATTTCTTAGCCCAGTCTTGACGTTTCAGCTTGTGTGTCTTGTTCAGTGGTGGTCGTCTTTCAGCCTTTCTTACCTTGGCCATGTCTCTGAGTATTGCACACCTTGTGCTTTTGGGCACTTCAGTGATGTTGCAGCTCTGAAATATGGCCAAACTGGTGGCAAGTGGCATCTTGGCAGCTGCACGCTTGACTTTTCTCAGTTCATGGGCAGTTATTTTGCGCCTTGGTTTTTCCACACACTTCTTGCGACCCTGTTGACTATTTTGAATGAAACGCTTGATTGTTCGATGATCACGCTTCAGAAGCTTTGCAATTTTAAGAGTGCTGCATCCCTCTGCAAGATATCTCACTATTTTTGACTTTTCTGAGCCTGTCAAGTCCTTCTTTTGACCCATTTTGCCAAAGGAAAGGAAGTTGCCTAATAATTATGCACACCTAATATAGGGTGTTGATGTCATTAGACCACACCCCTTCTCATTACAGAGATGCACATCACCTAATATGCTTAATTGGTAGTAGGCTTTCGAGCCTATACAGCTTGGAGTAAGACAACATGCATAAAGAGGATGATGTGGTCAAAATACTCATTTGCCTAATAATTCTGCACGCAGTGTATTATAGGAGTGCACGACTCGCCGGAGTGCCACATCTCCAGCACTGTAAATCTGCAAAGAAAAGGGGGTTAGCTCTCACTACATTCATTGGACGCTGTCTGGCACAAGGAAAGGTATGGAGTGGGCTCGGCATGCATGTTGGTACTTGCATCCCTTGTAAGTAATGGAGGCCATTATGGCACCAAAAATGGTAAAAGGCAGAGTGGATCCAGCATGCATGTGGATCCAACACTTCCTGAACTTTATGGCGGCCATTATGGCGCATAACAGGTAGTATTTAGTGTTAGGACCCATCTTACAGAGATCGCCTTGACGTTCGGCAGACGGGCTCAGATGGTTTTGTACAAAATGCATTTGCCAAGCATCTCACTTTATAAATAAGCGTAGTATTAGCACTATAACATTTTTTGTGACTATGGCATTATTGTATTTTATCTGGTATGCAGGGTGCTGTTGCATTGTCTCTTTTTTTTTCTGTTTTTAGCCATGGCAGTGTGCACCTGCGCATTGGGATGTGCTGACTAACCCCCTTTTCTTTGCAGTTTGTACTGGAGGTGTGGCTGACACCTCAGTCGCGCACTCCTGATTAGCCTGTCTGCTCCATAGGCTGATTTTAATTAGTGTAATTAAAAATGTAGTCTAATAATGCCATAGTCGCAAAAAACATTTAAGTGCTAATGCTATGCTTATATATAAAGTGAGATGCTTGGCAAATGCATTTTGTACAAAACCATTTGAGCCCGTCTGCCAAACGTCATGGCGATCTCTGTAAGACAGGACTCTAACACTAAATACTACCTGTTATAATGGCCGCCATAAAGTTCAGGAAGTGTTGGTTCCACATGCATGCTGGGTCCACTCTGCCTTTTACTATTTTTGGTGCAAGCCAGAATGCTGTCTTGACACCTTTTTCTGGGAGGTCATTATCACCTACTGACTCCAATTAGGATAATGGAATCAACACCTTTGACCCCATGCTGGGTATAATTACCAGATGTTGATTCAGTTACATATTTATTCCCAGAGAATTCTTGTACAGTCACTCAGAATTGAGAAAGCACGTTGGAAGAACGAGTGAAACGTTTTCAAGAAATCTACAGTAAGTCCAGTTGCCTTGATTTATTATTTACAGATATACCATGACCTGGATAAATGAGAACCTTCACAGACAACACTTCCTGAACTTTATGGCGGCCATTATGTCGCATAACAGGTAGTATTTAGTGTTAGGACCCGTCTTACAGAGATCGCCTTGACGTTTGGCAGGCGGGCTCAAATGGTTTTGTACAAAATGCATTTGCCAAGCATCTCACTTTATAAATAAGCGTAGCATTAGCACTTGAATGTTTTTTTGTGACTATGGCATTATTGTACTTTATCTGGTTTGCTCTGTTTCTAGCCATAGCAGCGTGCACCTGCGCATTGGGATGTGCTGACTAACCCCCTTTTACATGTTTTTTATTTATTCTAGCCACCAGGGGAGTAACTAGAAATGGCCAGGCCTCATAGCAAATTTTTGAATGCCACCCCCCTTGAGGCTAGTCAAGATCACCCATGATTGCCACATAACCCCCTACCCAGTAGTTATGCCCTCACACAGTAGACTGTTTCCTTAGTGCCCCTTCACAGTAGATTTGCCTCTTTAGTGCCCACACATAGTAGTTTTGACCCCTTTGTCCCCCAATCATTAGTGTCCCCAAACAGTAGTTATGCCCCCTTAGTGACCTTATACATTAATTATGCTCCCTTTATGCCCCTATACAGTATTTATTAACCCATAGTGCCCCCACACAGTAGTTATCCTCCCTTATGCCCCCACACAGTAGAATGCCCCCTTAGTGACCTCATACAGTAATTACACTTCCTTTATGTTCCTATACAGTATTTATGCCCTCATAGTGCCCCCACACAGTAGTTATCCCCCTTGTGCCCCTTCACAGTAGAATGCTCCTTAGGGCCCCCTTCACAGAAGTTATGCACCCTTAGAGCCTACTTCACAGTAGCATGCCCCATGGTGCCCTTTCACAGTAGCATGCCCACTTAGTGCCCTTTTCATAGTAGTTATGCTTCCTATGCCCCACACAAAAGGTTTGCCCCATTAGTGCCCAAACACATTAGTTATGCACCCTTAGTGCCTCCACACAGTAGTTATGTCCCCTTAGTGCCCCTTTACAGCTCCCCTTATATTAGTGAAGCCCCTGTAGTGGCTGTAAAATAAAATAAAATGTAATACTCACCTACCACTCTTCCTCTGTTGAATAGAGCACATCCCGCTCTTCCCAGTTGGCATGATGCAATTATGACATCGTTCCTTCTGAGCTAAGAGAGCACACAGGCGCGATAGCCCAGTAGGTGTGATAATGTCATTGCATCATGGATGCTGGGAAGAGCACAGGCCTGGGAATGGGGCTCAGGCCATTATGGATGACAGACAGCCATTATAGCCTGGGTGCCATAGCAGCCATTACGGCTGCTACGGCAGTAGACCTGCCCTGCTAGCCTAGTTATTCATTAAAATGTATCTTTATAGCACCACCTGATGTTTTTTCTTTTCCTTATGTCTCTGTCCTCTTCTCTGAGGTGATCACACATACTAAGGGTACTTTCACACTAGCGGCAGGGGACTCTGGCAGGTTGTTCTGGCGGGTGAACAACCTGTCGGATCCGTCCTGCCGCTAGTTCACGTGTGCCCCCAGACTGCCGCTCCGTCCCCATTGACTATAATGCAGTACTTTTAGTCCGGCCGCCTCTTGGCGTGCGCTGCTGTGCTGCCGCCGGAACTCTGCCCCCATTACAGTCAATAGGGATGGAGCGGCAGTCCGGGGGCACATGTGAACTAGCGGCAGGACGGATCCGACAGGCTGTTCACGCACCAGAACAGCCTGCCGGAGTCCCCTGCCGCTAGTGTGAAAGTAGCCTAAGTTCTATCCTTCAATTGCAAAAGCCCTAACTTCTGTTGCAATCTGTGACAGTTACAGGGAGAGATATGCAGCAGAAAGGACATGTTGCTTGAGAAAGGACACTCCCCCCTAAGCTGCCAGTTTTAAATAAATTTAGTAAAGCAATTGAAGCAATGAATCAGTAGAGCTCTTGATCCTTGTTAGAAAAAGATTGTCCTGTACTATATTTTTTACATTAATCCCTTCAAGACCAAGCCAGTTTTCACCGTAAGGACCAAGCCACATTTTGCAAATCTGACATGTTTCACTTTACAGATGTAGTAGAGTTAACACACATGCTTTCTGAGACATGTTATCTAAACTTAAATGCGTTAAGCAAACACCTTCAATTGCTTTTCAATCGCTTTTGTTTCAAGATAACGTGATGAGTTAATACAGGGATGCTCAGCCTAACGCCCTCCAGCTGTTGCAAAACTACAGCTCCCAGCATGCCTGGAAAGCCTACAGCTATTATGGCATGCTAGGAGTTTGTAACAGCTGGAGGGCCGCAAGTTGAGCATGCTTGAGTTTAGAAATGTGAGTTAAGAGTTTGTGTGTTAACCCTGCTAAAAATGTATGTGGTAATAACTTTGGAACGCTTTAAACCCCTTAGGGACCCATGATGTATCGGTACGGCATGGTTCCCGAGTCCTTAAAGACCCATGACGTACCGGTACGTCATGTGTTGTTCCGTTTCAATTCAGACCTGCGGTTTGCGGCTTTTACCTGGTGCGGCGGCGGCGGTGGTGGTGCCATCGGGTCCCCATGGGTCCCCATGGGGCTGTGGGGGGGACCCGATGGCATGGAAGGCATCGGAAGGCAGCACAGTATTACTCATACAGCCAATGCATTCCAATACAGAAGTATTGGAATGCATTGTAAAGGATTAGACCCCCAAAAGTTTAAGTCCCAGAGTGGGACAAAAAATAAAGTGAAAAAAATAAATAAACAAAAACGTCATTTTCCCCAAATAAAGTTAAACAAAATTGGTAAGAAATAGGGGGGGGGGGGGGGAGGGAAGTATACATATTAGGTATCGCCGCATCCGTATCGACCGGTTCTATAAACATATCACATGAGCTAACACCTCAGATGAACACCGTAAAAAAAAAAAAACTGTGCTAAATAAACAATTTTTTTGTCACCTTACATCACAAAAAGTACAACAGCAAGCGATCAAAAAGGCGTTTGCCCACCAAAATAGTACCAATCTAACCGTCACCTCATCCCGCAAAAAATAAGCCCCTACCTGAGACAATCGCCCAAAAAATATAAAATCTATGGCTCAGAATATGGAGACACTAAAACATAATTTTTTTTGTTTTGAAAAAGCTGTTATTGCGTAAAACTTACATAAATAAAAAAAAAGTATACATATTTGGTATCGCCGCGTTTGTATCGACCGGCTCTATAAAAATATCACATGACCTAACCCCTCAGATGAACACTGTAAAAAATAAAAACTGCTAAATAAACCATTTTTTGTCACCTTACATCACAAAAAGTGTAATAGCAAGCGATCAAAAAGTCATATGCACCCCAAAATAGTGCCAATCAAACCATCATCTCATCCTGCAAAAAATGAGACCCTACCTAAGATAATCACCCAAAAACTGAAAAAACTATGGCTCTCAGAATATGGAGACACTAAAACATTTATTATTTTTTTGTTTCAAAAATGATATTATTGTGTAAAACTTACATAAATAAAAAAAAACAGTATACATATTAGGTATCGCCACGTCCGTATCGACTGGCTCTATAAAAATATCCCATGACCTAACCCCTCAGATGAACAGCGTAAATTTTTGTTAATAAAAACTGTGCTAAATAAACCATTTTTTGTCACCTTACATCACAAAAAGTATATTAGCAAGCGATCAAAAAGTCACACGCACCCCAACATAGTGCCAATAAAATCGTCATATCATCCCGCAAAAATCATACCCTACCCAAGGTAATCGCCCAAAAACTGAAAAAATTATGGCTTTCAGACTATGGAAACACTAAAACATGATTTTTCTTTCTTCAAAAATGAAATCATTGTGTAAAACTTACATAAATTAAAAAAAAGTATACATATTAGGTATCGCCGCATCCGTGACAACCTGGTCTATAAAAATATCACATGATCTAACCTGTCAGATGAATGTTGTAAATAACAAAAAATAAAAACGGTGCCAAAACAGCTATTTCTTGTTATCTTGCCTCAAAAAAAGTGTAATATAGAGCAACCAAAAATCATATGTACCCTAAACTAGTACCAACAATACTGCCACCCTATCCTGTAGTTTCTAAAATGGGGCCTTTTTTTGGAGTTTCTACTCTAGGGGTGCATCAGGGGGGCTTCAAATGGGACATGGTGTAAAAAAAAACAGTCCAGCAAAATCTGCCTTCCAAAAACCGTATGGCATTCCTTTCCTTCTGCGCCCTGCCGTGTGCCCGTACAGTAGTTTACGACCACATATGGGGTGTTTCTGTAAACTACAGAATCAGGGCCATAAATATTGAGTTTTGTTTGGCTGTTAACCCTTACTTTGTAAAAGCTAAAAAAATATTAAAATGGAAAATCTGCCAAAAAAGTAAAATTGTATCTCTATTTTCCATTAATTCTTGTGGAACACCTAAAGGGTTAACGACATTTGTAAAATCAGTTTTGAATACCTTGAGGGGTTTAGTTTCTTAGATGGGGTCACTTTTATGGAGTTTCTACTCTAGGGGTGCATCAGGGGGGCTTCAAATGGGACATGGTGTAAAAAAAAACAGTCCAGCAAAATCTGCCTTCCAAAAACCGTATGGCATTCCTTTCCTTCTGCGCCCTGCCGTGTGCCCGTACAGTAGTTTACGACCACATATGGGGTGTTTCTGTAAACTACAGAATCAGGGCCATAAATATTGAGTTTGGTTTGGCTGTTAACCCTTGCTTTGTTACTGGGGAAAATGGATTAAAATGGAAAATTTGCCCAAAAATTGAAATTCAGAAATGTAATCTCCATTTGCCAATAACTCTTGTATAACACCTAAAGGGTTAACGACGTTTCTAAAATCTGTTTTGAATACCTTGAGGGGTGTAGTTTCTTAGATGGGGTAACTTTTTTGGAGTTTCTACTCTAGGGGTGCATCAGGGGGGCTTCAAATGGGACATGGTGTCAAAAAAAACAGTCCAGCAAAATCTGCCTTCCAAAAACCGTATGGCATTCCTTTCCTTCTGCGCCCTGCCGTGTGCCCGTACAGTAGTTTACGACCACATATGGGGTGTTTCTGTAAACTAGAGAATCAGGGCCATAAATATTGAGTTTGGTTTGGCTGTTAACTCTTGCTTTGTAACTGGAAAAAAAATATTAAAATGGAAAATCTGCTAAAAAAGGGAAATTTTGAAATTGTATCTCTATTTTCCATAAATTCTTGTACACCTAAAGGGTTAACGATGTTTGTAAAATCAGTTTTGAATACCTTGAGGGGTGTAGTTTATAGAATGGGGTCATTTTTGGGTGGTTTCTATTATGTAAGCCTCGCAAATTGACTTCAGACCTGAACTGGTCCCTAAAAATTGGGTTTTTGAAAATTTCTGAAAAATTTCAAGATTTGCTTCTAAACTTCTAAGCCTTGTAACATCCCCAAAAAATAAAATATCATTCCCAAAAAGATCCAAACATGAAGTAGACATATGGGGAATGTAAAGTAATAACTATTTTTGGAGGAATTACTATGTATTATAGAAGTAGAGAAATTGAAACTTGGAAATTTGCTATTTTTTACAAATTTTTGGTAAATTTGTTTTTTTTTTTTATAAATAAAAAAGAATTTTTTTTTACTTCATTTTACCAGTGTCATGAAGTAAAATATGTGATGAAAAAACAATCTGAGAATGGCCTGGATAAGTCAAAGCGTTTTAAAGTTCTCAGCACTTAAAGTGACACTGGTCAGATTTGCAAAAAATGGCCAAGTCCAGAAGGTGAAATAGGGCCGAGTCCTTAAGGGGTTAATTAAATAAGCGATTCTGAGATTGTTTTCTCGTGACATATTGTACTTCATGTTGGTAGTTGGTAGTAAATTTGAGTCAATATGTTTCACCTTTATTAATAAAAATTCAAAAATTTACAGAAAATTGGGAAAAATTCACAGTCTCTGATTTTTAGGGCTCATGCACACGAATGTATTTTCTTTCCGTGTCCGTTCCAATTTTTTTGCGGACCATATGCAGAACCATTCATTTCAATGGGTCCGCAAGGCACTCCGTGTGCATTCCGTTTGCGTATTTCGTTTCCGCAGAAAAATAGAGCCTGTCCTATTATTGTCCGCAAATCATGTTCCGTGGCTCCATTCAAGTCAAGGGTTCCGCAAAAAAAAAAAAAAATGCATACAGAATGCAACCTTATGTCATCCATATGTCATCCGTTTTTGCGGAACCATCTGTTCTACATTTTATGCCCAGCCCACTTTTGCCATGTGCTTAGTACACTGCTCAAAAAAATAAAGGGAACACAAAAATAACACATCCTAGATCTGAATTAATTAAAATATTCTTCTGAAATACTTTGTTCTTTACATAGTTGAATGTGCTGACAACAAAATCACACAAAAAAAATAAATGGAAATCAAATTTTTTAACCCGTGGAGGCCACACACTACAGGCTGATCCAACTTTGATGTAATGTCCTTAAAACAAGTCAAAATGAGGCTCAGTAGTGTGTGTGGCCTCCACGTGCCTGTATGACCTCCCTACAACGCCTGTGCATGCTCCTGATGAGGTGGCGGACGGTCTCCTGAGGGATCTCCTCCCAGGCCCGGACTAAAGCATCTGCCAACTCCTGGACAGTCTGTGGTGAACGTGACATTGGTGGATAGAGCGAGACGTGATGTCCCAGATGTGCTCAATTGGATTCAGGTCTGGGGAATGGGCGGGCCAGTCCATAGCATCAATGCCTTCGTCTTGCAGGAACTGCTGACACACTCCAGCCACATGAGGTCTAGCATTGTCTTGCATTAGGAGGAACCCAGGGCCAACCGCACCAGCATATGGTCTCACAAGGGGTCTTAGGATCTCATCTCGGTACCTAATGGCAGTCAGGCTACCTCTGGCGAGCACATGGAGGGCTGTGCGGCCCTCCAAAGAAATGCCACCCCACACCATTACTGACCTAATGCCAAACCGGTCATTCTGGAGGATGTTGCAGGCAGCAGAACGTTCTCCACGGCGTCTCCAGACTCTGTCACGTCTGTCACATGTGCTCAGTGTGAACCTGCTTTCATCTGTGAAGAGCACAGGGCGCCAGTGGCGAATTTGCCAATCTTGGTGTTTTCTGGCAAATGCCAAATGTCCTGCACGGTGTTGGGCTGTAAGCACCACCCCCACCTGTGGACGTCGGGCCCTCATATCACCCTCATGGAGTCTGTTTCTGACCGTTTGAGCAGACACATGCACATTTGTGGCCTGCTGGAGATCATTTTGCAGGGCTCTGGCAGTGCTCCTCCTGTTCCTCCTTGCACAAAGGCGGAGGTAGCGGTCCTGCTGCTGGGTTGTTGCCCTCCTACGGCCTCCTCCACGTCTCCTGATGTACTGGCCTGTCTCCTGGTAGCGCCTCCATGCTCTGGACACTACGCTGACAGACACAGCAAACCTTCTTGCCACAGATCACATTGATGTGCCATCCTGGATAAGCTGCACTACCTGAGCCACTTGTGTGGGTTGTGGACTCCGTCTCATGCTACCACTAGAAAGCACCGGCAGCATTCAAAAGTGACCAAAACATCAGCCAGGAAGCATAGGAACTGAGAAGTGGTGTCACAGCCAGACAGCTGAGAAGCGCTCACAGGAGGTTTTCAGATCCTCCTCCTTGAATTTCTTTGTTTTGGTTTAGTTTCTCATCTCGTTAGTCTATCTCAGCTGTCATGCAGTCGGACTGATTGCTGCCCTTTAAGTTCCTCCCCATAATGCAGTAGTGTGCGGCTGATACAACTTCCTGGAGTGTGTGTGCATGCTGTTCCCAGTTCCCAGTTCCCAGTCCTCAGTCGTCAGTCGTCTGCAAGATAAGTGCTGTTTATGTATTTATGATTTTCTCTTTTCTGGATCCAGGTGACCCTGACTCCCTCCGTGTCAGTGTAGGGAGCCGGTGGTCGTGTCCCCTCACTATTGTAGGGTCTTCAGGTAATAGATAGCCGAGGAACGTGGATATGCGCCAATCCACCTTTGGGGTGTTCGCATAAGCTGAGCAGTGAGGGAGAGCGGCAGGTCTATTGCAGGGGTCTCCCTTTGTTCCTTAGTTGTGGATCCAGAGAGACATTGTTTATATGGTATTGTCTTGTTTCCTGTACACCATCCGTGACATTATCAGCCGCCAAAACCGTCTCAAGCATGGATCCGGTTTCACTTTTGGCTGAACGCTTTCAGGGTCTTGCTTTGGAGGTAGCTGATCTCCGTAAGACTTTTTCTCAGTTTCAAGTGACCGGTTCAGCTTGCGTTCATGGAGTTTGTGCTGAGCCTAAGATCTCGCTCCCGGATACGTTCTCCGGGGGTAGTGAGAATTTTGTGCGTTTTAGAGAGGCTTGCAAACTCCATTTTCGCCTTCTTACCCATTCTTCTGGTGATGAAGAACGGAGGGTGGGGATCATTATATCGCTGCTCAGGGGTAACGCTCAGTCCTGGCCTTTTCGCTGCCGGAGGGGGCACGGCCCCTCCGTTCAGTGGATGAATTCTTTTTAGCCTTGGGTCAGATATATGATGATCCGGATCGTATTGCTCTGGCTGAGTCTAGACTACGTCTGTTATGCCAGGGTAAACAATCCGCAGAGATATACTGCTCAGAATTTCGGAGATGGGCAGCAGATACGGGTTGGAATGATGCTGCACTCCGAAGTCAATTTTGCTATGGTCTTTCAGAGGGATTGAGAGATGCATTTGCCTTTCATGAAAGGTCTACCTCCTTGGATTCTGCTATGTCTCAGGCTGTTCGTATTGACAGGCATCTTAGAGAGAGAGGAGAGATCTCTCCTTCCTGTCATACTCAGTCCCGGGACAGTGCAGCGGTCTCATTCTGTGCACAGGGGTCTCAGTCGCTGTCAGCCCCTTCTGAGCAGGAGCCCATGCAGCTGGGGTTGATTGCCTCTGACAATAGAAGATTCAGCCCGCAGGGGAGGGTTTGTTTTTGTTGTGGAGGTATAAATCATCTGGCAAATGTTTGTCCCTCTAGGAGATTCAGGCAGTTTTCTGGGAGTAATAAAGAGAAAAAAAGGAAAAAATCTTTTAAAATGTTCCGTCTGTTACTATTGGCAGGGTTGAGGCGGAAATTGAAGGTTTCCCGTTTGCTTGTAGTTCCCGTTTTGTCCTGCCTGCTAGGGTGGCGCTAGAGAGCAAGAGCATTTTTTGTGAGATTTTTGTGGAATGTGGAGCAGCTGTCAACCTCATTGATAATCAATTTGCAATAACTCATGGTTTCCAGGTATGCACTTTGGGAAAGGATATTCCTGTTTTTGCTATTGATTCAGCTCCACTTTCTCAGAAATCATTAAAGGGCATAGTTCACAATATCCGTTTAATTGTGAGTGATGCTCATGTTGAGGATGTGTCATGTTTCGTCCTTAGCGGTTTGCCTACTCCTCTAGTGTTGGGGCTACCCTGGCTCACTAAACATAACCCCACCATTGATTGGCAAGCGAGGCAAATAAATGGTTGGAGTAACTTTTGCAGAGATAATTGCCTCACGACATCTGTTTCTGAGGTTTCTACTAAGACTGTACCACCTTTCCTCTCTGAATTTTTGGATGTCTTCTCTGAGAGTGGAGTTCAGGGTTAACCTCCGCACAGGGAGTATGATTGCCCTATTAATCTCATCCCAGGCGCCAAGCTGCCTAAATCTCATTTATACAATCTCTCCCAACCTGAGAGGGTCGCTATGCGTGCTTATATCTCTGAGAGTCTGAGAAAAGGACACATACGACCCTCGAAGTCACCTGTTGCCGCTGGTTTTTTCTTTGTTAAGAAAAAAGATGGTTCTTTAAGACCTTGTCTGGATTTCAGGGAGCTGAACAGTATCACTATTCGTGATCCTTATCCGCTTCCTCTGATCCCGGACCTGTTTAACCAGGTTGTTGGGGCTAAAGTCTTTTCCAAATTAGACCTAAGAGGGGCATACAACCTGGTTAGGGTCAGAGAAGGAGACGAATGGAAGACGGCTTTCAATACCCCTGAGGGCCATTTTGAGAATTTGGTTATGCCTTTTGGTTTGATGAATGCTCCAGCCGTTTTTCAGCATTTCGTCAACAGAATTTTTTATCATTTAATGGGAAAATTTGTATTAGTATATTTGCTGACATTTTGATTTTTTCTCCTGATTTCAAGACTCATAAGGAACACTTACGTCAGGTCTTGCTCATCCTGCGGGAGAATAAATTATACGCGAAACTGGAAAAATGTGTGTTTGCGGTTCCAGAGATCCAATTTCTGGGGTTTCCTGTCTCCGCTTCTGGTTTTCGCATGGACCCCGAGAAGGTCCGCGCTGTGCTTGAGTGGGAGCTTCCTGAGAATCAGAAGGCGCTGATGCGTTTTTTGGGCTTTGCTAATTATTACAGGAAATTTTTTTAGAATTATTCCTCTGTTGTTAAACCACTCACTGATATGACCAGAAAGGGGGTAGATTTTTCTTCCTGGTCGGTAGAGGCGCGTAAGGCCTTTTCTAATATCAAGGAGAGTTTTGCTTCCGCTCCCATCCTAGTACAACCTGATATTTCAATACCTTTTATAGTTGAGGTTGATGCTTCTGAGGTAGGGGTGGGTGCGGTCTTGTCTCAGGGTTCCTCTCATGCCAAATGGCAACCGTGTGCCTTTTTCTCAAAGAAACTCTCCTCCGCAGAGAGAAATTATGATGTGGGAGATAGGGAATTGTTGGCCATCAAGTTGGCTTTTGAGGAATGGTGCCATTGGCTAGAGGGAGCCAGACACCCTATTACAGTGTTTACTGACCATAAAAATCTGGCCTACTTGGAGTCAGCAAGCGTCTGAACCCGAGACAGGCCAGATGGTCTTTGTTCTTTCAAGGTTTAATTTTGTTGTTACGTTCCGCCCTGGGGTTAAGAATGTGAAGGCAGATGCCCTGTCACGTTGTTTTCCGGGAGGTGGGAATTTTGAAGACCCGGGTCCCATTTTGGCTGAAGGTGTGGTGGTCTCTGCTCTTTTTCCTGAATTGTAGGCAGAGGTGCAGGCAGCCCAGTCAGAAGCTCCTGATCTTTGTCCTCCTGGGAGGTTGTTTGTGCCTCTCGCTTTGAGACACAAGATTTTTAAAGAACACCACGATACGGTCCTTGCTGGGCACCCGGGGGCAAGAGCCACACTGGATCTCATTGCTCGGAGATTCTGGTGGCCTGCGCTTCGTAAGTCGGTTGAGGGTTTTGTGGCAGCTTGCGAGACTTGCGCTCGTGCCAAGGTCCCTCATTCACGGCCATCAGGTCCTCTCCTTCCTTTGCCCATTCCTTCCCGTCCTTGGACACATCTGTCCATGGACTTCATAACGGACTTGCCTCGTTCCTCGGGGAAGTCTGTGATTCTGGTGGTGGTGGACCGTTTTAGCAAAATGGTGCATTTTATCCCTTTTCCTGGTTTGCCCAATGCTAAGATGCTGGCGCAGGCATTTATTGACCACATTGTCAAATTGCATGGGATTCCTTCAGACATAGTCTCTGATAGGGGCACGCAGTTTGTTTCCAGATTCTGGAAGGCTTTCTGTTCTCGCTTGGGGGTTCGGTTGTCATTCTCTTCTGCTTTCCATCCGCAGTCGAATGGCCAGACAGAGCGCGTCAATCAGAATCTGGAGACATATCTGCGCTGTTTTGTGGCGGAGAATCAGGAGGATTGGTGTTCTTTTTTGTCCCTTGCTGAGTTTGCTTTAAATAACCGTCGTCAGGAGTCCTCTGATAAGTCACCATTTTTTTGGTGCATATGGGTTTCATCCGCAGTTTGGGACTTTCTCGGAAGAGGGCTCTTCTGGTTTGCCTGATGAGGACAGATTCTCCTCGTCTTTGTCATCTATTTGGCAAAAGATTCAGGATAATCTAAAGAGCATGAGTGAGAGATATAAGCGTGTGGCGGATAAGAGACGTGTGCCTGGTCCGGACCTGAATGTTGGTGATCTGGTGTGGTTGTCTACCAAGAATATCAAATTGAAGGTTCCCTCCTGGAAGTTGGGTCCTAGGTTTATTGGGCCTTACAAGATCCTGTCTGTCATCAATCCTGTTGCCTATCGTCTTGATCTTCCTCAGACTTGGAAGATCCATAATGTTTTTCATAAGTCCTTATTGAAACCTTATGTTCAACCTATTGTACCCTCGCCTTTGCCTCCTCCTCCGATTATGGTTGATGGAAATCTTGAATTTCAGGTCTCTAGGATTGTGGATTCTCGTCTTGTCCGTGGTTCCCTCCAGTACCTCGTTCATTGGGAGGGTTATGGTCCTGAGGAGAGGATGTGGGTCCCAGTGACGGACATTAAGGCCTCTCGTCTTATCAGGGCTTTCCATAGGTCCCATCCTGAGAAGGTGGGCTCTGAGTGTCCGGAGTCCACTCCTAGAGGGAGGGGGTACTGTCACAGCCAGACAGCTGAGAAGCGCTCACAGGAGCTTTTCAGATCCTCCTCCTTGAATTTCTTTGTTTTGGTTTAGTTTCTCATCTCGTTAGTCTATCTCAGCTGTCATGCAGTCGTACTGATTGCTGCCCTTTAAGTTCCTCCGCATAATGCAGTAGTGTGCGGCTGATACAACTTCCTGGAGTGTGTGTGCATGCTGTTCCCAGTTCCCAGTCCTCAGTCGTCAGTCGTCTGCAAGATAAGTGCTGTTTATGTATTTATGATTTTCTCTTTTCTGGATCCAGGTGACCCTGACTCCCTCCGTGTCAGTGTAGGGAGCCGGTGGTCGTGTTCCCTCACTATTGTAGGGTCTTCAGGTAATAGGTAGCCGAGGAACGTGGATATGCGCCCATCCACCTTTGGGGTGTTCGCATAGGCTGAGCAGTGAGGGAGAGCGGCAGGTCTATTGCAGGGGTCTCCCTTTGTTCCTTAGTTGTGGATCCAGAGAGACATTGTTTATATGGTATTGTCTTGTTTCCTGTACACCATCCGTGACAAGTGGTCAGGTCACCACCTGCAGAACCACTCCTTTATTGGGGGTGTCTTGCTAATTGCCTATAATTTCCACCTGTTGTCTATCCCATTTGCACAACAACATGTGAAATTGATTGTCACTCAGTGTTGCTTCCTAAGTGGACAGTTTGATTTCACAGAAGTGTGATTGACTTGGAGTTACATTGTGTTGTTTAAGTGTTCCCTTTATTTTTTTGAGCAGTGTATTTACAAATACTGGCTGAGCACATGTGCTGGAAAGGGACTGAGGCCTAGATTAGCTGCTGACCAGAGCTTGGAAGATGGATGTGTAGAGTCTAATTTTCTTATACAAGAAATACCCCAAATCTGGGACACCCGCAGTGAGGGCTACCATGATCGGGTAGCCAAGGAGTGTGCATGGGAGGAGGTTGAGCCACACATGCTGCCGACCCAATGGGAGAAGGGCAATTCCAAAAAGTGTTGTGACCTAGGTAAGACCACCCATGCTTAAGTTTTGGTTTATGACAATTTACTTGTGTCTACATTTTAAGCAGCTGCGTAGCTATAGGGGAAGCAGGGTAGTCCATGTTTTGCGCCACAACTATGAAGGGGGACACCCAGGAGAATTTAAATTAATTGTAAAGATTTACCTCCTCCTCAGTACTTGTTTTGACAGTTAACTCTTAGAAATGCATAATTTGTATGAAGTCTATGTTGTGTCTTCAACACTTTTCACATTTTTGAGCTATTTTAAAGCATATATGTTATTTCGCCAGTCATATAATATTATGTTTAGATATATAAAATCACATATACATGCTTCAAAAGGTAATGAAGGTCAGCCCCCAGTAATATATGAGTTAGTAACAACTACTGTCTAATACTTGGCTTTGATAATATCAACTAATACACATTTTTTGGAAAGATATACATTATACTTTAAATATTTTTTTGTTAATGTTGTGTCTTAACAGTTCAAAAAGTCAAGACACGATGGCAATCCTGCCATGACCAGGTGCTCAAGTATTTGAGCGAGAGAAGGAAGGAAGGAAAGGAGGAGAGGATGATCCATGGCCTAGCTCCCCTCATCCAAAACTGGCACCCTGAAAAAATCAGACTCTATGTAAATTTAATGTCATCAGTGGCCACAATTATGGAATAAAAACCTGATACCCTGGACCTGCATTATATGGTGGACACCATGAAGCAGCGTATTTATGTGAAGTCTTTAGAGCCTCAACCGGGACCCAGTATAGCCCCAACTCAGACCCGCCCAACCACATTTTCCATGCCCCTGTATTCACAGGACCGGCAATCGGCTTGGAGCCCTGCCATACCCGGGACAAAGCTCAGTCCCCCCACAGTACCATCCACCTGGTGATGTGAGTGTTGATCCAGGCTAAGCGCATTATTGATATGTGAATTTATTTAATTTTTTAGAAAATTTATGTCATGGCTGAATGTTAAGCCCAAATAATATTTTATTTTTAGTAAATATACATTATTAAATCAAATCTTGTGTGGACCTCTTTCTTAAATATTGCCAACATCTTGATATATGACATGAAATTTAATTTGATTAGTCAATGCTAACATGTGAAAATAAAAACACATAGTGACATTTAATTCAAAAACACATTATTTTAGAAAAGGTATTGTATGTAGGGCAAAATCAGTCTTCAAACATAAATAGATAGATTACATCTTCATTATGACCACCCTGCAATTCAGCAGCGGTGGACATGCTTGCATACTATAAAAAGCACCAGCTTTTTGTGTGCTCCCACATTCCCAGCCAGCAGAAAGGCCAATACTTTTACCTATAATTGTGTAGCATGGTCACCACTGCTGGATAGCAGGGTGGTCATAACCATAGAAATCAGCAGTGTATAAAGCGATGGAAAAATGATTTAAACCAGCAATATGGATAGTAACAATACATTAGTAAGTGCCTTGTATTACCTTTCTCTACATGGTAAATGCCACTTGATGAAATGAGACAACCACTTTAAGTGACACTATTGCTTTATGACAGCCTCTGAGCAGGCTCGGACTGACCCACAGGGGTATAGATGAATCCCCAGTGGGCCCATGAGCAAGGTGGGCCCCTTATCTTCCACCTCCTACACAAGTGGCACATAACACAGTAGACTCACTGCACTACATATAGGGGTGTGCAGCTTTGGCAGCCATTCTGGCTGCCCCACCACCTCACCATACCTGCGGAAGGAAGCATTACTTACCTTCTTTCCGTTGCTGGGTTCCAGCTCCTTTGGTCCACTGTTGTTTTCTCTCCAAGTGGCATGCCACTGGGTCACGTGCCGCTTGGGGGACAAGTCACCCCTATGGCCAGTCATTGGCTGCAGTTGTACACATGACCCCTGTCTTCTCTGGAAGTTAACAAGTGGGGACTGGAGCACCAAGACCGCAGCGGGAATCAAAGGAGCTGGAGCCCAGTGGTAGGGAGCAAGTAAGTATGCTTTCCTCTTCAGGTTTGGTGAGGTGGGGGGCAGCCACAAAGGCTGCCAAAGCCAGAAAATCCCTTTAAGTATAAAGACAAAAGGTGGTTATTTCTGGTCTTCTCTAAAGTTTCTGATGTTTCATAGCATGAACTTGATCTTAACTCAATTTCTCATTATTATCTGTTAGGGGATAACAGACTCACAGAGTCCCAACATAGTATTTCTAAATTCAGATGAAATAATTTTGACGCTCTACATGTGCCAGACTGAAAATCTGTTGTCACTGTGTTTCCTATTGTTTAAATCTACAATGGGCAAGTAGATGTCCTTTCTTCCATTGTTATATTTCATAAAAGAATAAAGTGTTAGCATCTACTTATTCACCTAGTATTGCAAATGTATAATTGCTATAATAAATCACCTGGATAAATATAGGACACAATAGGGAGCAGATGTTCTTTAGAATAAGAAAACGTTCTCATAAAAGTTTCTGAATATATGAAAGCATGACTACATTTACAAAATTACTTTACTGTACAAAACTTCTACAAACAGAACAGAAAAAACAACAAATGCCTGTAATTCTGATTGGGGACAAAACCTAGACTAAATACAGCCTCTATTATTGATTTGTACAGGAATATTTAGGAGCATAATAATACATAGTTATTATTGTGGATACATTCATGGGAATTGTTAAAGTGCACACGCCATACAATGCTGTTTAGAATAATACAATCAACACATTTGTACTGTTATTACCCTAAAAACTTACATGGTAGTCATTATGAATTACAACAGTACATTATAGCCTACCACTGTGGACACAAAGCTGCCACACATAGCCAGCTAACGTGGTGTCAAAACGGGTCCAGCCACAGTACACCCAAAACAGATTCATATAAGGGTACATTTTTGGTCCGTGTGCGCATGCACCTATTCATTTTTATGGGGCTGCATAAAATGCGGACCAGCTTGCGGACGTCATCCATGTGCTGTCCACATCCATGATACAACTTAAGGAGCCATTTACATAGACCCATATCCAGAGCAATGATTGGGAACAAAACTTTTGTTTCCAATCAATGCCCACTCTTAGGGCAATGTGCTGCCGGTAAATAGGATTTTTTTTTTGTGCTGCTATGGGCAATTAATGACTGCTTTGTTTCTTCCAATTGGTGAAGTGCTTATATAACTTGAATATAATATTACACTTCAGAACAGATTTTATTATAAGGGCTGTCTGTAAAGGTGTGTCAGCGAACAACTGAAGCCATAAGCCATCAAATGCTAATGTTTAGTGATCATTGAGAAAATGGTTTCAATGTATCTTGCCAAGTACCCTCTAGTGACAAGAAGATTGAACATGTTATGGAAAATCCAAACTGAGCCCTAAGCCGGCACATACAATCCATGCCTAGAGTTCAGCGTAGTGTGCAGCTGTACTAGCGGTTGAACTGTATAGCTAGTGAGAGACGAGATAGACCTAAGCCTAGATGCTGTGAATTTCTATATCTGCAACACTACAAAGAGATTCTTCTTATATGTCTCCAATCGGTTAGAATAGAATCAGACAAACAACCTGTCCAGAGCAATGTTTTTATGTGCCCTAAGAACAAAATCCTGCAGATTATGCTACCAGGCCTACACAAGATAGCTTGCCTTCAGAACTCTATATGGTTCTCAGGCCCACCTTTTCTGTATCAGACAGATCCAGATAATCCAACAGTTCTTAATCCTGCTATGCTCTTGACCCAAAAGGTAGACTCTTTATCGGCCCCTTGTGGGGACTTTAGTACAAACAGAACTTCATGGTAAAGCAATGGAAACAAGTCCAGTGTCCTGGCTGATACGTTTTGGAAGAGATGGAGGAGAGAATACCTTACAAAGTCGCAGGAATGGACTAAGACCAGTCCCAATGTCAAAGAAGGAAACGGTGTGTTGTCGAAAGATAGTCAAGAAAGCAGAAACAACTGGCCTATGGGAATTGTCCACAAATACATTGCCAAGTAAAGAAGGTAAGGTTGAAGTCAAAGTGACAAAACAAGGGACTGCTAAAGTGTATGTCAGACCAGTTTTCAGATGTCATTGTTCTCTTTGAATAGGTATTTCTATTATGTTGCTGGCATAATACATACCATAGAGCTAGTCACCATTAGCTTTCAGACATGGACATTCACCATGAGTTAAATTCCTCTGTGGATACAATTTTACATTGGAGATAGTTTGGCCTAGTGCGGCTTCTCCAATCCAAAGATGGGTTATGGACAAAGCTATTTCTTCATGTGGGTGTCATGGCCATGTGTGTGCCGCGACAGTTTCGCCGCGCATGCTGGTTGGCCCAGTGGCAACTTGTTTTATGCATGTGTGTGCGCTTTCCCTTTTAGGATGTTTCCTTTCCTTGCTTTGGTGTGCACGGGGTTAAGGTGTGCTTGGTAGGTGTGGTGGTGTGACCTCAGGCCTCCTATATGTTGGTGTGGGGGAGCCTGAGTGAATGATACTGTCTGTGTGAGCTATCCTTATTTGTTATTTTGTATATCTTGCTTGTCTGTTGTCCCCTCCGGTGTGTTTCTGTCATTCCTCCCCCCACCTGGTGTATGTAGTTATGGTGGCGGTTTTGCTTGGAGGTTTGATTGTTGTATGAGGCTCCGAAAGGGGCGGGCTTTCCTGGAGGGTTTAAGCGAAGACTCACCAGTGGGATTTTCCAGCTTGGAGCCACCTTCCATAATGGCTACGGCGGTAAGTCAGATAACAAAAAAAAAAAAAAAGGAAAGCTCACACAGACAGTATCATTCAGCCCAGGAGCAGAGCTCCACACCAAGCTGACAAACAACCAAACTGACACTCAGGCTCCCCCACACCAACATATAGGAGGCCTGAGGTCACACCCACCACACCTAACAAGCACACCCTTAACCCCGTGCACACCAAAGCAGGGAAAGGAAACATCCTAAAGGGAAAGCGCACACACATGCATAAAAAACAAGTTACCACCGGCAACAAGCATGCGCGGCGAAACTGTCGCAGCACACACCGAGGCCATGGCAGTGGGCTACCAGCTTGAAGTACACAGTCAAGAGACACTGATATTGTGGACTCATGTTATAGTTTATGTTACCAGTTCAGGTCGGGAATGTATTTTCTTATTAGTGTGTTTCCCTGTACAGTAGATATGTATAGGTAGTGATATAATGTATTATATCAGGCAGGGAGCGTGCTGTCTTTATAGGCAAATTAAGTTATAGTTATCTATATAAGTTATGTAGTTTATCAGTGCCATCTAGTGGCAAAAGTGATGGCACCTTTAACTCCTTAAGGACACAGCCTTATTTCACCTTAAGGACCAGGCCATTTTTTGCAAATCTGACCAGTGTCACTTTAAGTGGTGATAACTTTAAAATGCTTGACCTTATCCAGGCCATTCTGAGATTGTTTTTTAGTCACATATTGTACTTCATGACACTGGTTAAAATGGAGTAAAAAAAAAATCATTTTTAATTTATTAAAAAAATACCAAATTTGCCAAAAATTTGGAAAAAATTTGCAAATGTCAAGTTTCAATTTCTCTACTTCTATAATACATAGTAATACCTACAAAAATAGTTATTACTTTACATTCCCCATATGTCTACCTCATGTTAGGATCATTTTGGGAATGACATTTTATTTTTGGGGGACGTTACAAGGCTTAGAATTTTAGAAGTAAATCTTGAAATTTCTCAGAAATCTTCAAAAAAACAACTTTTTAAAGGACCAGTTCAGGTCTGAAGTCACTTTGTGAGGCTTACATAATAGAAACCTACCCAAAAATGACCCCATTCTAGAAACTACACACCCTCACTTAAGGTGTTCCACAAGAATTAATGGAAAATAGAGATACAATTTCAAAATTTCATTTTTTTGGGAGATTTTCCATTGTAATATTTTTTTTTCCAGTTACAAAGCAAGGCTTAACAGCCAAACAAAACTCAATATTTATGGCCCTGATTCCGTAGTTTACAGAAATACCCCATATGTGGTCGTAAACTGCTGTACGGGCACACGGCAGGGCGCAGAAGGAAAGGAATGCCATACGGTTTTTGGAAGGCAGATTTTGCTGGACTGGTTTTTTTGACACCATGTCCCATTTGAAGCCCCTTATGTACCCCTAGAGTAGAAACTCCATAAAGTAACCCCATATAAGAAACTACACCCCTCAATGTATTCAAAACTTATTTTACAAATGTCGTTAACCCTTTAGGTGTTCCAAGAATTAATTGAAATAGAGATACAATTTCAAAATTTCACTTTTTTGGCAGATTTTCTATTTTAATATTTTTTTTACAGTTACAAAGCAAGGGTTAACAGCCAAACATGACTCAATATTTATGGCCCTGATTCTGTAGTTTACAGAAACACCCAATATGTGGTCGTAAATGCTGTACTTGCACACGGCAGGGCGCAGAAGGAAAGGAATGCCATATGGTTTTTGGAAGGCAGATTTTGCTGAACTGGTTTTTTTGACACCATGTCCCATTTGAAGCCCCCTTTTACCCCCCTAGAGTAGAAACTCCTTAAAAGTGACCCCCTTTAGAAACTACGGGATAGGGTGGCTGTTTTGTTGGTACTAGTTTAGGGTACATATGATTTTTGATTTCTCTATATTACACTTTTTGTGAGGCAAGGTAACAAGAAATAGCTGTTTTGGAACCGTTTTTTTTTTGTTATTTACAACATTCATCTGACAGGTGAGATCATGTGGTATTTTTATAGAGCAGGTTGTCACGGACACGGCGATACCTAATATGTATACAATTTTCTTATTTATGTACATTTTACACAATGATTTCATTTTTGAAACAAAAAAAAATCATGTTTTAGTGTCTCCATAGTCTGGAGAGCCATAGTTTTTTCAGTTTTTGGGCGATTATCTTCGGTAGGGTATGATTTTTGCGGGATGAGATGGCGGGTTTTATTGGCACTATGTTGGGGTGCGAGTGACTTTTTGATCTGAGGGTTAGGTCATGTGATATTTTTATAGAGCCGGTCGATACGAATGCGTCGCTAATTAATATGTATACTTTTTTTTATTTATGTAAGTTTTACACAATAATATCATTTTTCAAAAAAATAAAATCATGTTTTAGTGTCTCCATATTCTGAGAGCCATAGTTTTTTTCATTTTTGGACGATAATCTTAGGTAGGGTCTCATCTTTTGTGGGATGAGATGACGGTTTGATTGCACTATGTTGGGGTGCATATGACTTTTTGATCGCTTGCTATTACACTTTTTGTGATGTAAGGTGACAAAAAATTGTTTATTTAGCACAGTTTTTATTTTTTATTTTTTATCGGTGTTCACCTGAGGGGTTAGGTCATGGTGATATCTTTATAGAGCCGGTCGATACGGATGCGGCGATACCTAATATGTATACTTTTTTTTTATTTATGTAAGTTTTACACAATAATTTTTAAAAAGAAAAAAAATTATGTTTTAGTGTCTCCATATTCTGAGCCATAGTTTTTTTATTCCTTTGGTAGACACACAAGCAGTGGGCTTCTGTTTAGTGTTTAGCTGTCCGTTTAGAACCACACATTAGTGTTTTGAGAGTGGAACAGTTCTTACAGGACACCCTGGGAGCAGATCCATTGTCGATCTCATCTCTCGTAGATCTGGTTGCCGGGGTTGCGTAAATGTGTGGAGGGCTATGTGTCAGCCTGTAGTATTGTGCACGTGCTAAGGTGACACATACTCGACCTTCAGGATCTCTACTTCCGTTGTCCATCCCGTCCAGACCTTGACTCATTTGTCATGGACTTTATCACAGATTTGCCGAATTCCTCAGGAAAAACTGTGATTCTGGTGGTTGTTGATCGCTTCAGTAAGATGTCACACTTTATAGCATTACCAGGGCTACCTAATGCTAAAACTCTCCCACAAGTGTATGTTGACATCTTTTGTGGGATGAGATGACGGTTTGATTGGCACTATGTTGGGGTGCATATGACTTTTTGATCGCTTGCTATTACACTTTTTGTGATGTAAGGTGACAAAAAATTGTTTATTTAGCACAGTTTTTATTTTTTATTTTTTTACGGTGTTCACCTGAGGGGTTTTAGGTCATGTGATATCTTTATAGAGCCGGTCGATACGGATGCGGCGATACCTAATATGTATACTTTTTTTTTATTTATGTAAGTTTTACACAATAATTTTTTAAAAGAAAAAAAATTATGTTTTAGTGTTTCCATATTCTGAGCCATAGTTTTTTTATTTTTTGGGCGATTGTCTCAGGTAGGGGCTCATTTTTTGCGGGATGAGGTGATGGTTATAGTGGTACTATTTTGGTGGGTGTACGCCTTTTTGATCGCTTGCTGTTGTACTTTTTGTGATGTAAGGTGACAAAAAAATGGTTTATTTAGCAGTTTTTTTTTTTTTTTACGGTGTTATCTGAGGGGTTAGGTCATGTGATATGTTTGTAAAGCCGGTCGATACGCACGCGGCGATACCTAATATGTAAAAAAAAAAATGCCTATTTTTTTTTTACTTTATTTGGGGAAAATTATGTTTTTGTTTATTTTTTACTTGAAACTTTTCATTTTTGGGGAAAAACTTTATTTTTTCAACTTTTTTTTTCAACTTTATTTTTTGTCCCACTTTAGGACTTCAACTTTTGGGGGTCTATCCTTTAAAATGCATTCCAATACTTCTGTATTGGAATGCATTGACTGTATAAGTACTCATACAGCTTCCGGCCTGTGAGATCCAGGGGGCTGGATCTCACAGGCACGTCACAGGAAGGCAGCGGCGATGCCTCAGGAAGGCATCATGCTGCTTTCCATGCCATCGGGTCCCCCCTACAGCCCCATGGGGACCCGATGGCACAGCCGCCCGCACCATAAAAAGCCGCAAACCGCAGGTCTGAATTGACCTGCGGTTTGTGGCAATCGCCGACATGGGGGGGACACGGAACCCCCCCCCCCCCCCCCCCCCACCCCCCCCCCCCCCCCCCCGTGCATTTAGCCGAGGTGCCTGCTCAATGATTTGAGCAGGCACCGGCTTCCGATCACCACCCGCTGCGCGGCGGTGATCGGAAATACACAGGGCGTACAGGTACGCCCTGTGTCCTTAAGTACCAGGACATCAGGGCGTACCTGCACACCCTGTGTCCTAAAGAGGTTAACCAGGTTATGAAAATCACTTAGGCAGGAAATGACCCCTGACCTAAGAAGTGTCTTCACCCCTTTTAGATTGCTATTCTCTATGGATTCTGCCAGTCTGCTTCTCTCCCAATGGGCTTGAGACATCATCACCTTTTCACAAAAAAAGAAAAAAAATGGAATAAAGTTTGATTCCTTTGGTAGACAACACAAGCAGTGGGCTTCTGTTTAGTGTTTAGCTGTCCGTTTAGAACCACACATTAGTGTTTTGAGAGTGGAACAGTTCTTACAGGACACCCTGGGAGCAGATCCATTGTCGATCTCATCTCTCGTAGATTCTGGTTGCCGGGGTTGCGTAAATGTGTGGAGGGCTATGTGTCAGCCTGTAGTATTTGTGCACGTGCTAAGGTGACACATACTCGACCTTCAGGATCTCTACTTCCGTTGTCCATCCCGTCCAGACCTTGGACTCATTTGTCCATGGACTTTATCACAGATTTGCCGAATTCCTCAGGAAAAACTGTGATTCTGGTGGTTGTTGATCGCTTCAGTAAGATGTCACACTTTATAGCATTACCAGGGCTACCTAATGCTAAAACTCTCCCACAAGTGTATGTTGACAACATCGTGAAGCTGCATGGTATTCCCTCTGATGTGGTGTCTAATAGGGGGACTCAGTTTGTTTCCAGATTCTGGAAGGCGTTTTTGCACTCGCTTGGAGGTACAATTGTCCTTCTCTTCAGCCTTTCACCCTCTGTCGAAGGACAGACTGAGATCCACTAACCAGAATCTGGAGGACTTATCTGAGATGTTTTGTCTCAAAGAATCAGGAGTGGTCTTCTTTTTTGTCTTTGGCCGAGTTCGCCATAAATAACTGTAGGCAGGAGTCCACTGATAAGTGGCCGTTTTTTTGCGGCATATGGGTTCCATCCGCAGTTTGGCACATTTTCTGGTACTGAGACTTCTGGTATACCAGAAGAGGAAAGAATTTCCTCTTCTTTGTCATCTATTTGGTGGAAAATTCTAAATAATCTGAAAAAGATGGGCAAGAAGTTTAAACGAATGGCTGACAAGAGACGTATGAGTGGTCCGGACCTGAGAGTGGGTGATTCTGTGTGGCTGTCCACAAGAAACATTAAGTTGAAAGTACCTTCGTGGAAGTTGGGCCCAAAGTTTATTGGTCTATATAAGATCTCTGCCATTATTAACCTGGTAGCCTTTCGTTTTGACCTTCCGCAGGCTTTAGAGATTCATAATGTTATCCACAAATCATTACTGAAGCGATATGTCAAACCTGATGAACCGTCCTCCCTGCCACCCCCTCCTGTCATGGTGGATGGTAAAATCTTTAATTTCAGATCGCCAGCATAGTGGACTCCCGAATTCTCCGTAGATCCCTCCAGTATCTCGTTCACTGGAAAGATACGGTCCAGAGGAGAGAATGTGGATTCCAGTGGCTGACGTTAATGCCAGTCGCCTTGTGAAAGCCTTTCACAGGGCTAATCCGGATAAGGTCGGTCCTAGGTGTCCGGAGGTCACCTGTAGAAGGGGGGGGTACTGTCACGGTACCTTCTGTGACAGAGGTTAGAAGATCGGAGAGACTGACTGCACGTGAGGTTAACTGAAAGTCTCTTGATTCTCAGTGTTGTGGTTTGGTAATGACCACACCTCTTGTCAGGTGCAGCCCAAGGTCATTACTGCATTCCCTACTAAGTTTGGTCTCACACTTGATACCATGCGGATGATATTCTCTGCTTGGATTTGGAAGACTTGGTGTGTGGACCATACCTGTGTTCCTGCTCATCCATTTTTTCTATAGATAAGTTGTACTGCTCTTTGTATTTGGTTGTGTCCCCTGTGCTTGTTGTTACGAGGCCTCAGGGAGACGCTGGTTCCTTCACCTGGGAAGGAACCAGTAGTCTCATTCCCTGCCACTACCTAGGGCATTTCAAGGCTCCTAGGGTCTAGGTTCTTGTCAGGTGCTCGAGTATTTGAGTGAGAGAAGGAAGAAAGGGAAGGAGGAGAGGATCATGCATGGCCTAGCTCCCCTCATCCAAAACTGGCCCCCTGAAAAAATCTGGCTCTTTGTCAATTTAATGACATTAGTTGCCACTATTATGGATTCAAAACCGGATACCATGGAGCTGCTTCATATGATGGACACCATGAAGCAGCAGGTTTATGCAAGGTCTTTAGAGCCTCAACCGGGACCCAGTATGGGCCCAAACTCAGAACCGCCAAACCACATTTTTCCATGCCCCTGTATTCACAGGACCGGCAATCGGCTTGGCGCCCGCAATACCCGGGACAAAGCTCATTCTGTACTGTGGGGGACAGTACCATCCACCTGGTGATGTGGATGTTGATCCAGGCCAAGCACATGGACCATTCACCCGTGAGCTGTTTGATATTTGATATTTTTGTTATTTATTATTTATGTCATGGCTGAATATTAAGCCCAAATAATGTTTTATTTTCATAAAATATACATTATAAAATCCAATCTTGTGTGGATCTCTTTCTTAAATATTGTCAAAATCGTGATATATTACATAATATTTTATTTAAAAAGTCAATGCTAACATGTGTAAATGAAAACACTGATATTTTATTCAAAAACACATTATTTTCAAAAGGGATTGTATGTAGTGCAAAATCCATCTTCCAACATAAATAGAGAAGAGAAGACAAGGGAGATTATGGGAAAATGAATCAAAACATTATCCATGAGACACATATAAACATTTAAGAACTGAAATCCAACAAAATTATCCAATTTATGGTGAAAAAGGTATTAGAGGGTTTATGTAGTCAAAAAAATTTACACTTGGTAACATACTCATATACATTTTCATTGTACTAAAAATATTGGGAACATTTGGTCTAATATTTTTGACTACAATACACCCCAGCCCACAAGCCCATGTCAAGGGTCCTCTTTGTCTTGGGAGTCCCTACACTATCTACCTTCAGAAAAAAAAATAAAACTGAATCCAAAATAACAAAATACTACAATGGCCAGAGTCCAGATCACATCACTGTCCAAGAACTATGTCCATCTGCTACGGTAATGCACCCTCAGGGCTGGTAAAGTAATTGGCATAGAGGTCTCGAAATGCAAGTCCTGCAGATCCAGGCCATCCATGACGAGTCTGGTCCAATCTTGTGGATGAAGAATAGGTACCAGACTCCTCTAAACCAGCATCTAAGGGAGCATCATGAATCCGGAAGAAGTTGTGCAGGATCACACATGCTTTTAATAACCAGGGTGGCGTTGTCCGGCGCCATCTGTAAGGATGACAGGAATACTCTCCACTTGTTGGTAAGTATTCCAAATGCACACTCTACATACCGACGGGCTCTCGTCAGCCGATAATTAAATATACGTCGCCTGTTATCCATATTGCTTCTGGGGAAGGGTCGCATGACATGTGGGGCCAAAGCAAAACCTTCATCAGCCACTATTGGAGCCGGGGGACCCACAGAACTTGGCAGCATTCTGGGCTCTGGGAGGGCTAATTCATTGGCTCGAAGTCTCTCACTCAATCTGGAAGTACTGAAAATGCAAGCATCTGCAGTGCTACCATAAGCCCCAATATCCAAAATTATAAACTTATATGTAGTGTCAGCTAAAGCTAACAGCACAATTGAAAAGTATTGCTTATAATTGTAGTTCCGGGACCCTAAGTGAGGCGGCTTCTTAACACGAATGTGTTTGCCATCCAGTGCCCCAATGCAGATTGGAAACTGTGCATCAAGATGAAAGCCCTCAGCAATTCTGATCCAATCCTCTGCTTTGGGCTCGGGCATCACCGCTTCCAGAGTCGCTGTCAAATCACTTCACATGTTTGACGAACAATCCGAGAAATAGTTGAGACTCCCAGCAGGAACTCAAAATGCAGAGATGCAAATTAATTACCAGTCGCCAGAAACCCATTGGAATTTTTTTTTTTTTTCAATTAGTTATACACATTAACCAGACACTACTGGGGTCACTAATCATACTGGTGTAAAGTCGAACTCGCTTAGTCGCACATAGCAAAGAATCAGATTACACCTTTCTTTTCAAAAGGAGCTGTCCAAACTGAAAGGTTTGATATGAATGTTTGCTACAGGCAACTAAGCCAGTTCTACTTTACAGCAGTTCAATTAACCACCTAGCCCCCAGTGCTTAAACACCCTGAAAGACCAGGCCACTTTTTACACTTCTGACCTACACTACTTTCACCGTTTATTGCTCGGTCATGCAACTTACCACCCAAATGAATTTTACCTCCTTTTCTTCTCACTAATAGAGCTTTCATTTGGTGGTATTTCATTGCTGCTGACATTTTTACTTTTTTTGTTATTAATCGAAATTTAACGATTTTTTTGCAAAAAAAATGACATTTTTCACTTTCAGTTGTAAAATTTTGCAAAAAAAACGACATCCATATAGAAATTTTGCTCTATATTTATAGTTCTACATGTCTTTGATAAAAAAAAATGTTTTGGGTAAAAAAAAATGGTTTGGGTAAAAGTTATAGCGTTTACAAACTATGGTACAAAAATGTGAATTTCCGCTTTTTGAAGCAGCTCTGACTTTCTGAGCACCTGTCATGTTTCCTGAGGTTCTACAATGCCCAGACAGTACAAACACCCCACAAATGACCCCATTTCTGAAGTACACACCCTAAGGTATTCGCTGATGGGCATAGTGAGTTCATAGAACTTTTTATTTTTTGTCACAAGTTAGCGGAAAATGATGATTTATTTTTTTTTTTTTTCTTACAAAGTCTCATATTCCACTAACTTGTGACAAAAAATAAAAAGTTCTATGAACTCACTATGCCCATCAGCGAATACCTTGGGGTCTCTTCTTTCCAAAATGGGGTCACTTGTGGGGTAGTTATACTGCCCTGGCATTCTAGGGGCCCAAATGTGTGGTAAAGAGTTTGAAATCAAATTCAGTAAAAAATGACCTGTGAAATCCGAAAGGTGCTCTTTGGAATATGGGCCCCTTTGCCCACCTAGGCTGCAAAAAAGTGTCACACATCTGGTATCCCCGTACTCAGGAGAAGTTGAGGAATGTGTTTTGGGGTGTCTTTTTACATATACCCATGCTGGGTGAGATAAATATCTTGGTCAAATGACAACTTTGTATAAAAAAATGGGAAAAGTTGTCTTTTGCCAAGATATTTCTCTCACCCAGCATGGGTATATATAAAATGACACCCCAAAACACATTCCCCACCTTCTCCTGAGTACGGAGATACCAGATGTGTGACACTTTTTTGCAGCCTAGGTGGGCAAAGGGGCCCATATTCCAAAGAGCACCTTTCGGATTTCACTCATCATTTTTTACAGAATTTGATTTCTAACTCCTTACCACACATTTGGGCCCCTAGAATGCCAGGCAGTATAACTACCCCACAAGTGACCCCATTTTGGAAAGAAGACACCCCAAGGTATTCCGTGGGGGGCATGGCGAGTTCCTAGAATTTTTTATTTTTTGTCACAAGTTAGTGGAAAATGATGATTTTTTTTTTTTTTCATACAAAGTCTCATATTCCACTAACTTGTGACAAAAAAATAAAAACTTCCATGAACTCACTATGCCCATCAGCGAATACCTTGGGGTCTCTGCTTTCCAAAATAGGGTCACTTGTGGGGTAGTTATACTGCCCTGGCATTCTAGGGGCCCAAATGTGTGGTAAGGAGTTTGAAATCAAATTCTGTAAAAAATGACGAGTGAAATCCGAAAGGTGCTCTTTGGAATATGGGCCCCTTTGCCAGCTAGGCTGCAAAAAAGTGTCACACATCTGGTATCCCGTACTCAGGAGAAGTTGAGGAATGTGTTTTGGGGTGTCTTTTTACATATACCCATGCTGGGTGAGATAAATATCTTGGTCAAATGACAACTTTGTATAAAAAAATGGGGAAAAGTTGTCTTTTGCCAAGATATTTCTCTCACCCAGCATGGGTATATATAAAATGACACCCCAAAACACATTCCCCACCTTCTCCTGAGTACGGAGATACCAGATGTGTGACACTTTTTTGCAGCCTAGGTGGGCAAAGGGGCCCATATTCCAAAGAGCACCTTTCGGATTTCACAGGTCATTTTTTACTGAATTTGATTTCAAACTCCTTACCACACATTTGGGCCCCTAGAATGCCAGGGCAGTATAACTACCCCACAAGTGACCCCATTTTGGAAAGAAGAGACCCCAAGGTATTCGCTGATGGGCATAGTGAGTTCATGGAAAAAAAAAAATTTTGTCACAAGTTAGTGGAATAGGAGACTTTGTATGAAAAAAAAAAAAAAAAAAAAAAATCATCATTTTCCACTAACTTGTGACAAAAAAAAAAAATTCTAGGAACTTGCCATGCCCCTCACGGAATACCTTGGGGTGTCTTCTTTCCAAAATGGGGTCACTTGTGGGGCAGTTATACTGCCCTGGCATTTTCCAGGGGCCCTAATGTCTGGTAAGTAGGTAAATGACCTGTGAAATCTGAAAGGTGCTCTTTGGAATGTGGGCCCCTTTGCCCAGCTAGGCTGCAAAAAAGTGTCACACATCTGGTATCTCCGTACTCAGGAGAAGGTAAGGAATGTGTTTTGGGGTGTCATTTTACATATACCCATGCTGGGTGAGAGAAATATCTTGGCAAAAGACAACTTTTCCCATTTTTTTTATACAAAGTTGGCATTTGACCAAGATATTTATCTCACCCAGCATGGGTATATGTAAAATGACACCCCAAACATATTCCCCAACTTCTGCTGAATACGGAGATACCACATGTGTGACACTTTTTTGCAGCCTAGGTGGGCAAAGGGGCCCAAATTCCTTTAGGAGGGCATTTTTAGACATTTGGATACCAGACTTCTTCTCACGCTTTGGGGCCCCTAAAATGCCAGGGCAGTATAAAACCCCACATGTGACCCCATTTTGGAAAGAAGACACCCCAAGGTATTCAATGAGGGGCATGGCGAGTTCATTGAAAAAAAAAATTTTGGCACAAGTTAGCGGAAATTGATTTTTTTGGATTTTTTTTCTCACAAAGTCTCCCTTTCCGCTAACTTGGGACAAAAATTTCAATCTTTCATGGACTCAATATGCCCATCAGCGAATAACCTTGGGGTGTCTTCTTTCCAAAATGGTGTTATTTGTGGGGTGTTTGTACTGCCCTGGCATTTGAGGGTCTCCGCAATCATTACATGTATGCCAGCATTAGGAGTTTCTGCTATTCTCCTTATATTGAGCATACGGGTAATGAGATTTTTTTTTTTCCGTTCAGCCTCTGGGCTGAAAGAAAAAAATGAACGGCACAGATTTCTTCATTCGCCTCGATCAATGTGGATGAAAAAATCTCTGCCAAAAAAAGAAAAAGGAGGGGAAAGGCGTCTGCCAGGACATAGGAGCTCCGCCCAACATCCATACCCACTTCAGCTCGTATGCCCTGGCAAACCAGATTTCTCCATTCACATCAATCGATGTGGATGAATAAATCATTGCGGGATTTATTTTTTTATATATACAAAGTGTTTGCCAAAGTATATGAACACCGCCACCTCCTCAGCTCATATGCCTCGGCAAACATATCTTTTACTGCAGAGGAGAAATCTCGTATTGCAGCGCCGCATACACCGACTTGCGT
The DNA here is from genome assembly GCF_905171765.1 of Bufo bufo. Classification (NCBI taxonomy): domain Eukaryota; kingdom Metazoa; phylum Chordata; class Amphibia; order Anura; family Bufonidae; genus Bufo; species Bufo bufo. The sequence continues at coordinate 213,969,176 of NC_053392.1, forward strand.
GTAATCTGACAGCAGCACAATGCTTCTGTCTGAATGCACATCAGTGCTGCAGCTAGTCGATCGGTTGGTCCACCTGAAAGGTAAAAAAAACAAAACAAAAAAGAAAAAACCAGGCCGCAAAGCAATAACTTTATTAACTTTAGAACAGAACATATTAACTTTTTTAAACTTTTTTAACTTTTTTACTTACCGGTAATTTTTTTTTTGTTTAGTTTTTTTTACCTTTATAGAACAAACCTCTCCTTCCCCATGGGACAATGTGCAAAGCGCAAATCGCCCAAAGATGTGGCGAAGTACGTTATGCACTTTATCCCAGGTGAAAGGAGAGGTTTGCAGCAGCTGAGAGTAAAAGGGCCCTAATAGCCCTGTGTGCCTGTCCTGTGAGATGCAATCCCTATGCTAGGTGTACCTGTGTGTGGTACTTCCGGAAACACTCTCCATAGCATAGGGCAGGGTGGTCAGCACAGTCAGGACAGAAATAGCGGGTGTCACGCCTTATTCCACTCCTGCTACAGACACGACATCTTTTTCGGGGTGACGGTTGGGTTGAGGTACCAGGAACGACACTGGGGAAATGTCGCTCGTGTAGACGGCTAACTACACTGGGGGATGGGGCCACGGAACCTCCTGGGTAAAGGAGGTTCTCGATGATCTCTTCCTGGAATTTGAGGAAAGATCGTGTTCTCCCAGCCTTACTGTAGAGAACAAAACTATTGTACAGCGCCAATTGAATTAAATATACAGACACCTTCTTATACCAGCGTCTGGTTCTGCGGGAAAACTAAATACGGAGACAACATCTGGTCATTGAAGTCCACCCCTCCATGAGCGCATTATAGTCGTGGACACAGAGGGCTTTCAATGACACGGGTTGCTCGCTCAATTTGGATTGTCGTGTCTGCGTGAATGGAGGAGAGCATGTAAACGTCACGCTTGTCTCTCCATTTCACCGCGAGCAGTTCTTCGTTACACAAGGCAGCCCTCTCCCCCCTTGCAAGACGGGTGGTTACAAAGCCGTTGGGGGAAGCCCACGCGACTAGTTCGCGCGGGTGCCACAGGCGCAAATCCGTTCTAGAAACAAATGCCTAAAGAGGGCCACACTTGTGTAAAAATTGTCCACATAAAAATGGTACCCTTGCCGAATAAGGGTGACACCAAGTCCCAGACTGTCTTCCCACTGCTCCCCAGGTAGTCAGGGCAACCGACCGGCTCCAGGGTCTGATCTTTTCCCTCATAGACACGAAATTTGTGGGTATAGCCTGTGGCCCTTTCACAGAGCTTATACAATTTGACCCCATACCGGGCACGCTTGCTTGGGATGTACTGTTTGAAGCCAAGGCGCCCGGTAAAATGTATTAGGGACTCGTCTACGCAGATGTTTTGCTCGGGGGTATACAAATCTGCAAATTTCTGGTTGAAATGGTCTATGAGGGGCCGATTTTGTGGAGCCGGTCAAAAGCTGGGTGGCCTCTGGGACGGGAGTGGTGTTGTCGCTAAAATGCAGGAAACGGAGGATGGCCTCAAATCGTGCCCCGGACATAGCAGCAGAGAACATGGGCATGTGATGAATCGGGTGCGTTGACCAATATGACCGCAATTCATGCTTTTTTTGTCAGGCCCATGTTGAGGAGAAGGCCCAAAAAAATTTTTAATTTCGGAAACTTGGACTGGTTTTCCACCGGAAAGGCTGGGCATAAAAGCTTCCCGGGTTGGCGGATATAAATTGTGTGGCATACTGGTTGGTCTCTGCCACGACTAAGTCCAAGAGCTCCGCAGTCAAGAACAGCTCAAAAATCCCAGGGCCGAACCGATTTGAGCCGTCTCAACCCGAACTCCAGACTGGGCGGTGAAAGGGGGGAACTACAGGTGCGGCTGAAGTTGGTGACTGCCATTCAGGGTTTGCCCAGCACCTCAGGGATTTTAGGGGCTCTACGGGCCTGTCTGTGCGGTGGCTGCGACGGGGTAACTAGTGCACGTGCCACCATACCAGCTTCAACTGCCCTTCTGGTGCTCGCCACGTCACCATGTTGTACGGCAGTGCTGGTACTAGGTCCAGGGAGGGCTGCGCTGCTGGTGTATGCCTCACCCACGTGATCGGCAGCGACAGCCCCACTCTGCTGCTCTTGAAGCGGATCCTGCATAACCTGTGGTCTAGCGACATGGGGCCGGGTACGCCTGGTGCTGCCAGGGACCTCCACCTCCTCGTCCGAACTTTGGGTCAGAGAGCCACTGCTTTCTACAGGTTCATATTCTGACCCGCTAGATTCGTCAGATGAGGGTTCCCACTCCTCATCCGACTGGGTCAGAATCCTGTAGGCCTCTTCAGAAGAATACCCCCTGTTTGACATTTTGGACTACTAAATTTAGGGGTATTCCCTGAAGCCTACCCAAGAAAAAAAGCAAGCCTGTCTTACAAAGGGGAGGCTAGCGAAGTACCGGAGGCCGCTGCGGTTGATAAAAATATCAAAACTGATTTTTTTATCGCCGCAGTGCGTGTAAAATGAATGTGCAGTGATCAAAAAATATATATTTTTTGTCACTGCGGTGGGGCGGGCGTGGGTGAACGCACGTGTGGGCGACCGATCAGGCCTGATCGGGCAAACACTGCGTTTTGGGTGGAGGGCGAACTAAAGTGACACTAATACTATTATAGATCTGACCGTGATCAGTTTTGATCACTTACAGATACTATAAAAGTACAAATGCTGATTAGCGATACGCTATTCAGCGAATAAAAGTGACTGCGGTGCGGTGGGGTGGGCGCTAACTGACGCTAACTACCTAACCAAGGGGCCTAAACTATCCCTAAAACCTAACAGCCAATACTAGTGAAAAAAAAAAAAGTGACAGTTTACACTGATCACTTTTTTTCCTTTCACTGGTGATTGACAGGGGCGATCAAAGGGGTGATCAAAGGGGTTAATTGGGGGTGCAGGGGGGTGATCAGGGGCTACAGTGAAGTGTTTGGTGTACTCACAGTGATGTCTGCTTCTCTGCTGGATCCAACCGACGAAAAGGACCAGCAGAGGAGCAGAGAAGCCATATAACAGATCATATTTACTAATATGATCTGTTATTTGGCTTGTGATTGGATTTTTTAAAAATCGCCAGCCTGCCAGCCAATGATCGTTGCTGCAGGCTGGTGACGAACTTGTTCTTTAAACTTTTGCCGGCCCGCGATGCGCATGCGCGGGCCGGCTTGGAGCGAAATCTCGCGTCTCGCGAGATGACGCGTATATGCGTGACTGTGCGCAGCGCTGCCACCTCCGGAACGCGAATCTGCGTTAGGCGGTCCGGAGGTGGTTAATGACCCCAGATATTTACACATAACAAAGCGAGTCTAACACACTTAATATCAAAAATAATATGAACACTTTATTTAGATAACCGTTGTAATAAATATACATACCTCAGCGTAACGATGAGCCATTCCTCTGGAGAAATACAGCGCCTTATATTTGTGCCCTGGTAGGTGAGGCCAGGGAGCAAAGCGCTAACAAAATGTCAAAACTGCTCACAGACATACGACAAACCCATGAAATTCTCAGGTTGCCGTCACAGAGCCATGTACAACGTGTGGAAGTGGCCCCTTCCTGCTCTGCTGAGAGACAATTGAGTGAACGCACTGCCTCCTCCTCATCTGTTCGTTGGTCAGCATAGTCGGCTGCTGTACATCGTGCCAAGGAAGCAGCAGCACAGGAGGAACGCTCTGAGAGAAGGACGCTCGCCTCCTCAGCACTCCCTCAGTGCACCTGCGCCGATGACGTCTTCTCTTTCGGTGACGTCATCGGTGCAGGCGCACTGAGGGAGTGCTGAGGAGGCGAGCGTCCTTCTCTCAGAGCGCCTGCGCCGAATGAAGACAGGCGCGGGATTTGAATTGCAGACAGGGCCAGTCAGAGACGAGCGTGTTCGCTGGCCCTGTCAATCAACATGAGGAGGGGGTGTCTTTATGAGATGAGGATGAGGCTGCTACCAGCAAGTAGCCGCCCTACTTGCTGGTAGAGAGGTAATTTACATATTATAAAAGTCCGTACTGAACGAAAATGAGTAAGAGCATTATAAGATTGATAATATCGCAGTATAAGGAATTTAAGTAGCCAAAAAAAATAAAAATGACTTTAGTGGGGTGACAGAAGCCCTTTAAGGGGCACAAAACCATCTGTTAAAGCATATCACAAGTTGATGAGATACAATTCGTACTCTTGCCCGACCCGGGTTTCGCTTTCGCGCTTCTTCAGGGGCGAATGATTCACTCCTTACGGGGCTGTCTTAAATCTCTGAAAGCGTCCCAACTATACCTTCAGATCAGCCAATAGCAACAAACATATATAACCAAATAACAATATATAGCGTACAGATAAAAATATAATGTAAAATTCCTGAAACTATATCTCGTAAACTAAACCTCAATGTTTTCCTATACACTCCTGTACTAACTCCCCTCATTCATAGAAGTCCATACTAGTTCCTTTCGTTCATAAAACTTCCCCGCTTACATATTTGTAATGTGATGTTACTCCACCGAGACTCCCTCTCTATTGTAATTGCATTTTACTTCTGTATTTAGTTTGAGCCAACTTATTAGTAAGGTCATATTCCTAAAGTCATCACACTATGTTGACTCTCTCCATTCATAAAGAACTCCTCCTACGTCATCTGTCATGTGATGTCGCACACATGGGGTGTGCTAGCCTATCCATTTTTACAACTTGCCCATTCACCCGAAGGTCCTTTCTTTCTATGTGGTTGTGAAAAACCTCCTGCATACTGGGGAAAAGGATTTTTTTACTATAACATTTTATACTAGGCAGGGTTTTAAATCACATTCTATGTTTAACCCCTGTGGCTGGAGTGTGTCTAACTGGAACATCCACTCAACTTCCCTCCGATTGACATGAGTCTTAACTAGTTCCATCCCCTTAAAGGACAAGCCCTTCGGGTTCTTTTGATGACAATTTTTGAAGTGTAAAGAGACACTATGGATCTCTAAACCCTTCTTAATGTCTCTGATGTGCTCTTGGATCCTAGTTTTCAATTTCCTTGTTCTGCCGACATATTGGAGGACACACGGGCACTCCAATACGTAGACAACTTCGGTATTTTCACATGTTATGTTTCCTTTAATTTTAAAAGTCAGTTTTTGTTTTTTTTTAGAGCAGACTGTGGACACTTCCTTCTATTTATTTTCTCTATTTTATTTTTGTCTGAATGACAGAATCCATACCACATAAATGTACTATCTTTTTTCTTTAATGTGTTTCTAGGGGCAGCACTATGCACCAAATGAATCTGCAGGTTTGGGGCTTTTTTAAAAATAATCATAGGCTGTGTTGGAATTTCTTTCCCTAAAACTGGGGTCGTTTTCAGGACACCCCAATTTTTCCGGATAATGTTCTTAAGTGTCCCGTCATTTGTATTATATTGGGTTACAAAGGAGAACCTAAAATCCCTTTCCTTTCTTCTAGCTACCTTGGCACTACTTTGGCACTCTCTTCTACATCTTCACAGCACTTGTTTTCTTCCTTGTCATACCCCCTTTTCCACAAATCTTTCTTTAATTACCTGACTCTGATCCCTAAAGTCTTTTGTTTCTGTACAATTTAAATGCATTCTCTTATTTTGTCCCTTGGGGATGTTTTTGAGCCAGGGGCCATGGTGACAATTAGTAATATCAATATAGGTGTTAACGTCTGTAGGTTTAAAAAAAAGTTTTGGAGGTTTTAAAAACATTAAACATTAACATTAAAAATCAACTGCAGTGGCACTGATAAAACTCGTAAAATTTAAATTCCAGTTGTTTATATTTAGTTCTGCAATGAATTCTCCCAAGCCTGTCTCTCTCCTTTCCATATCAACAGACAGTCGTCAATATATATTGCCGCCAAACTATTAGCTCCCCTTTTTGTGTTTTTTATTTAGAATCAGACTAATTGTTTCTTTTTCCCCAAAGGTCCATAAACAAATTGGCGAAATTTGGGGCGAATTTCGCCCCCATCGCCGTTCCGGTGATTTGTAGGTAATAAATATCTGTAAAAATTAAATAATTATGACAAAGGCAGAAATCGACACAATCCAAAATAAATAGCTTTTGAGCATTGTGCATATGGGGGGGTCACCACTTAATGCTTCCTCCACCCCTTTAAGCCCCAAATCTTTTGGAATAATTGTATATAGGGAGGTGACATCTGCCGTAGCCAACCATGTATCTATACTATTGGACTACTACAGATACATGGTTGGCTATGACAGATGTCACCTCCATATATATATATAATTATTCCAAAATATTTGGGGCTTAAAGGGGTGGAGGAAGCATTAAGTCGTGACCCCCATATGCACAATGCTCAAAAGCAATTTATTTTGGATTGTGTCGATTTCTGCCTTTGTCATAATTATTTTATTTTTAAAGATATTTATTACCTACAATGCACCGGAACGGTGATGGGGGCAAAATTCGTAACCAAAGAAAGATCAATGGGACTATGACTATAAAATGTATAATAATCTTTATTAGTTAAATTATATAATTTGAATACAATAATAAGGAGAAAGAGGGTACGATGGAAAATGATCCAGAAAAGATATACATGGGGTACATAGATCAGATACAGCACTTATATCACAGATGTAATAAGGGGAAACAAACCCCAAACTCTTATATCTAGCTACATAATAAAGCCAAAAAATACCATAGAGTCCTAATAGTTGTACTCCACCAGTGGGGGTGAAAAAATACACGCCCCCAAAAACAGTTTGTTAACCAAGCTAGATAATTCAGGTTCTCAACCAGGGCAACAACAAACAGAAGCCAAAGGTAGTAGATTAGACTAAAACTATAAGTCTGAGTACATATAGGAACTTAATGATACCAAGGGCTAGGTGCATAGATATTGCACAAAGTTATATATGCTCCACTTGGCTACTAGCTGAATATATAATGCTAATACAAAATCCAGGTAGCCCTAAAGCTGAATACATATAAAGGCTTTATAATACCTGAAGCTGAGTACATTAATATTGCACAGAGCTGCAGATACTATACTATACTAGACTTCTAGCTAGATATATATTTGCTGAATACATGAAAAGTACACAGAGTCCTAGGTAGGTACTATGTTTCACCGGAGCAGTAGTACTGGTGCCGTGCTGAGTACATATAAATAATGACATATAGTAATCAAATCAATAATTACACACAGCACACATATGTACGTACAAAAAGAAAAACTACTCAGGGGAACAGCCCATATGCAGCTATAGCAACCTACCCACAGACATAATGTGCAATATGCTGAAGTATCACCCCACGCCCCAAGATAAAGAAACAATTAGTCAGATTCTAAATAAAAAAAAACACAAAAAGGGGAGCTAATAGCTTGGCGGCGATATATTGACGACCTGTCTGTTGATATGGAGAGGAGAGAGGACAGGGCTTGGAAGAATTCATTGCAGAACTAAATATAAACAATTGGAATTAAAATTTTACGAGTTTTATCAGTGCCACTGCAATTGATTTTTTAGACCTCACTATTTTTATAGAAGACAACTATTTTAAAACAAAAGCTTTTTTTAAACCTACAGACGTTAACACCTATATTGATATTACTAGTTGTCACCATGGCCCCTGGCTCAAAAACATCCCCAAGGGACAAATTAAGAGAATTCATCGTGATTGTACAGAAACAAAAGACTTTAGGGATCAAAGTCAGGTAATTAAAGAAAGATTTGTGGAAAAGGGGTTATGACAAGGAAGAACTCAACAAGTGCTGCAAAGATGTAGAAGAGAGTGCCAAAGTAGAGAACAAGGTAGCTAGTAGGAAGGAAAGGGATTTTAGGTTCTCTTTTGTGACCAAATATAATACGAATGCCGGGGACACTTAAGAACATTATCCGGGGAGTCCTGAAAAACAACCCCATTTTAGGGAAAGAAATTCCAACACAGCCTGTGATTATTTTTAAAAAAGCCCCAAACCTGCAGGACTCATTTGGTCCATAGTGCTGCCCCTAGAAACACAATAAATTTATGTGGTGTGGATTCTGTCTCCCATGCAAAAATAGAAATAGAGAAATAAAAAAAGGAAGTGTCCACAGTCCGCTCTAACAAGAAAAAACTGACTTTTAAAATTCTGTGAAAATACCGGATTGGAGTGCCCGTGTGGAGTGCCCGTGAGGCCTCCAATATGTCGGCAGAACAACCAGGAAATTGAAAACTAGGATCCAAGAGCACATCAGAAACATTATGAAGGGTTTAGAGAGCCATAGTGTCTCTTTACACTTCAAAAATTGTCATCAAAAGAACCCGAAGGGCTTGTCCTTTATCGGGATGGAACTAGTTAAGACTCCATGTCAATCGGAGGGAAGTTGAGTGGATGTTCCAGTTAGACACACTCCAGCCACAGGGGTTAAACATAGAATATGATTTAAAACCCTGCCTAGTATAAAATGTTATAGTAAAAATCATTTCCCCCAGTATGCAGGAGGTTTCTCACAACCACATAGAAAGAAAGGACCTTCGGGTGAATGGGCAAGTTGTAAAAATGGATAGGCTAGTGAGACATCACATGACAGATGACGTAGGAGGAGTTCTTATGAATGAAGAGAGTCAACATAGTGTGATGACTTTAGGAATATGACCTTAAGTTACTAATAAGTTGGCTCAAACTAAATACAGAAATAAATTGCAATATAACAGAGAGGGAGTCGTGGTGCGAGTAACATCACATTACAAATACGTAAGAGGGGAAGTTTTATGAACGAATGGAACTAGTATAGACTTCTATGAATGAGGAAGTTGATGCAGGAGTGTATAGGAAAACCATTGAGGTTTAGTGTACGAGATATAGTTTCAGGAATTTAATTTATTTATTGTTTAAAATATTTGAGGTGTTTATGTGTATTTTACATTATATTTTTATCTGTACGCTATATATTTTTATTTGGTTGTATATGTTTGTTATTATTGGCTTATCAGAAGTATGAGTGGGACGCTTTTGGAGATTTAAGACAGTCCCGTTAGGGGTGGATCATTCGCCCCTGAAGAAGCGCGAAAGCGAAACTCGGGTCAGGTAAGAGTACGAATTGTACCTTATCAACTCGTGATATGCTTTTAACAAAGACTGGCTTTTGTGAGTATAATAAACCATTTTATCTGACTGGAGAAATCAGTGCTTTACTATTGGTGCGATCTCTCGATATCCTACAGGAGTGTGTTGGAGGAGAGGAGTGCATCTATGGAGGTTGATACTGCTTTCCAACGGATACGGATGGTTTTGTGCTAGATTGAAGATCCCCCTATTGGCAAAACAGCAGCGCGGTTCAACATTGAAAACGCACAGACTGATCTTGTGAATACTACCCACTTCACACTTAGACCTGCGGCGCAAACAATACAGGCAACGTATCAGAATGGATTTTATTTTATTGACTTAAGGGGCACAAAATTATTAAATACATTTATAATGCCTATTCAAATGTATTCAAATGGATGAATGCAGAATGAAAAGAAGGTGATATACACTTAAATTCCTAAGACAAGGCATAACATTATTTAAAAATTCCTCAGCCTTTTTGCAGTCAAAGTGTCATTTCTTGAAATATTTTGCTAGTGTATGCATTTTTACATGACTACCTTACAAGCTTCTAGAGAAAAAAGGTTGCCAGCTAAAAATAAATGATCAACTTATTCCAGTTCAGAGAAGACATGGTGATTAAATACAACAACTTTGGCCCCTGGACCCTTATGTCAGCAAAACGCAAACCTGAGCTACAGTATAAAACTTAGACTGAGCAGAGTTTTCCCTCATGACCCACACAAGCACTTACACAGCACTAGAGATGGCCCGAACTATCCGACGGCGAACAGTTCCCGGCGAACATAGCTTGTTCGCGTTCGCCTCTGCCGGGCGAACACATGCGATGTTCGGTCCGCCCCCTATACATCATCATTGAGCAAACTTTGACCCTGTACCTCACAGTCAGCAGACACATTCAGCCAATCAGCAGCATACCCTCCCTCCCAGACCCTCCCACCTCCTGCACAGCATCCATTTTAGATTCATTCTGAAGCTGCAGTCTTAGTGAGAGGAGGGAGACTGTAACTGCTGCTGATTTAATTGGGAAATCGATAGCTAGGCTAGTGAATTCAGTGTCCACTCCAGTCCTGAAAGACTCATCTGATCTCTGCTGTAAGGACAGCGTCCTGACAGCACCCAAAAAGCCCTTTTTAGGGCTGCAACATTAGTCTGCTTTTTTTTTTTCCTTTATATACATATTGCAGTTGCCTGGCCTGCCTGTGTGTGAGGAGCTGCAGGCCACAGACTGTAGTGTGCCCACTGCCAGTGCTCACCCCTGTCATTCCGTGTGGCACAGGACTTTGCTTAAAAAAAGGCACTAATTTTTACACTTTAATCTAAGGTTAGTTGCCTGCCAGTGTGTGTCAGGCTGACTTCCACTGACTGTAGTGTGCCCACTGCCAGTGCCCACCACTCATACCGGCTGGCACAGGACTTTGCATAAAAAAGGCATTTAATTTTTACACTTTAGTGTAATTTCAGCTGCTTGCCTGCTGCTAGTGTGTGTCAGGCCGACTTCAACTGACTGTAGTGTGCCCACTGCCAGTGCCCACCCCTGTCATCCCGTGTGGCACAGGACTTTGCTTAAAAAAAAGGCACTTAATTTTTTACACTTTAATCTAAGGTTAGTTGCCTGCCAGTGTGTGTCAGGCTGACTTCCACTGACTGTAGTGTGCCCACTGCCAGTGCCCACCACTCATACCGGCTGGCACAGACTTTGCATAAAAAAGGCATTTAATTTTTACACTTTAGTGTAATTTCAGCTGCTTGCCTGCTGCTAGTGTGTGTCAGGCCGACTTCAACTGACTGTAGTGTGCCCACTGCCAGTGCCCACCCCTGTCATCCCGTGTGGCACAGGACTTTGCTTAAAAAAAAGGCACTTCATTTTTACACTTTAATCTAAGGTTAGTTGCCTGCCAGTGTGTGTCAGGCCGACTTCAACTGACTGTAGTGTGCCCACTGCCAGTGCCCACCCCTGTCATCCCGAGTGGCACAGGACTTTGCTTAAAAAATAGGCACTTAATTTTTACACTTTAATCTAAGGTTAGTTGCCTGCCAGTGTGTGTCAGGCTGACTTCCACTGACTGTAGTGTGCCCACTGCCAGTGCCCACCACTCATACCGGCTGGCACAGGACTTTGCATAAAAAAGGCATTTAATTTTTACACTTTAGTTTAATTTCAGCTGCTTGCCTGCTGCTAGTGTGTGTCAGGCCGACTTCAACTGACTGTAGTGTGCCCACTGCCAGTGCCCACCCCTGTCATCCCGTGTGGCACAGGACTTTGCTTAAAAAAAAGGCACTTCATTTTTACACTTTAATCTAAGGTTAGTTGCCTGCCAGTGTGTGTCAGGCCGACTTCAACTGACTGTAGTGTGCCACTGCCAGTGCCCACCCCTGTCATCCCGAGTGGCACAGGACTTTGCTTAAAAAATAGGCACTTAATTTTTACACTTTAATCTAAGGTTAGTTGCCTGCCAGTGTGTGTCAGGCTGACTTCCACTGACTGTAGTGTGCCCACTGCCAGTGCCCACCACTCATACCGGCTGGCACAGGACTTTGCTTAAAAAAGGCATTTAATTTTTACACTTTAATGTAATTTCAGCTGCTTGCTGCTGCTAGTGTGTGTCAGGCCGACTTCAACTGACTGTAGTGTGCCCACTGCCAGTGCCCACCCCTGTCATACCGAGTGGCACAGGACTTTGCTTAAAAATAGGCACTTAAATTTTTACACTTTAATCTAAGGTTAGTTGCCTGCCAGTGTGTGTCAGGCTGACTTCCACTGACTGTAGTGTGCCCACTGCCAGTGCCCACCCCTGTCATACCGAGTGGCACAGGACTTTGCTTAAAAATAGGCACTTAATTTTTACACTTTAATCTAAGGTTAGTTGCCTGCCAGTGTGTGTCAGGCTGACTTCCACTGACTGTAGTGTGCCCACTGCCAGTGCCCACCACTCATACCGGCTGGCACAGGACTTTGCTTAAAAAAGGCATTTAATTTTTACACTTTAATGTAATTTCAGCTGCTTGCCTGCTGCTAGTGTGTGTCAGGCCGACTTCAACTGACTGTAGTGTGCCCACTGCCAGTGCCCACCCCTGTCATACCGAGTGGCACAGGACTTTGCTTAAAAAATAGGCACTTAATTTTTACACTTTAATCTAAGGTTAGTTGCCTGCCAGTGTGTGTCAGGCTGACTTCCACTGACTGTAGTGTGCCCACTGCCAGTGCCCACCACTCATACCGGCTGGCACAGGACTTTGCATAAAAAAGGCATTTAATTTTTACACTTTAGTGTAATTTCAGCCGCTTGCCTGCTGCTAGTGTGTGTCAGGCCGACTTCAACTGACTGTAGTGTGCCCACTGCCAGTGCCAACCACTGATACCGGGTGGCACAGTAGCTTGCCGATAAATAAGGCATTTAATTTTTAGACAGTAGTCTAAATTCAGTTGCTTGCCTGCTGCCAGTGTGTGTCAGGCCCGCTTCCACTGACTGTAGTGTGCCCACTGCCAGTGCCAACCACTGATACCGGGTGGCACAGTAGCTTGCCGATAAATAAGGCATTTAATTTTTAGACAGTAGTCTAAATTCAGTTGCTTGCCTGCTGCCAGTGTGTGTCAGGCCCTCTTCCACTGACTGTAGTGTGCCCACTGCCAGTGCCAACCACTCATACCGGGTGGCACAGTAGCTTGCCGATAAATAAGGCATTTAATTTTTACACTTTAGTGTAATTTCAGTTGCTTGCCTGCTGCCAGTGTGTGTCAGGCCCGCTTCTACTGACTGTAGTGTGCCCACTGCCAGTGCCAACCACTGATACCATCTCCCCGTTCGAAAAATCTATTCAATAAATGGCACCCAGATTGGGGACGTTAGAGGGATTAAAACTGATGAGAATAGTACTACAGAAAATACCACTCATATCGGGTGTGACAGTAAATTGCACGGCGCAGACGCAGTCACCGTGGATAAAACAAAGGGGAGGGAGCCAGCGTTTTTTTTAACCATCTCCCCGTTCGAAAAATCAATTCAATTGACCTTTCGGGGACCCTTGGTGTTGTACGTGGCTGGGTGGAGGAAGAAACCTTCAATGACATCACCGGGACGTGGCTAGCTTGGTATCCAACCTTGTGCAAATGGGGAGTTTGCGGTTGTGCAAATGAACTGTTTGCGGTGCATTAAAAGGGGAGTTTGGTCTGTCAATGTCTGTGATGCGGGCGTAACCCTTACACTACCTGATCGATACAACATCATACCTGATCGTATACACACACTGGATGTTTTAAAGCACGTTATTCCAAACAATTTAGGAATGTTAGTTGATTTATGCCCTTTATGGATTAAAACCCGACTCTGCGTCCACTACGTAATTTTCCATGGGAGTTTTGCCATAGATCCCCCTCCGGCATGCCACAGTCCAGGTGTTAGACCCCTTGAAACAACTTTCTCATCACTATTGTGGCCAGAAAGAGTCCCTGTGGGTTTTAAAATTCGCCTGTCTATTGAAGTCTATGGCGGTTCGCCCGGTTCGCCAGTTCGCGAACATTTGCGGAAGTTCTCGTTCGCTGTTCGCGAACTGAAAATTTTATGTTCGCGACATCACTACACAGCACCAGTGCACTATGATGTTGAATGTTTGCTTTAATGCCTTTGAACCTCAGTGTTATTTGAAAATACTGTCTTATATAAAAATAATAAAAAGAAATAAAACAGTGAACAACCATTATGAGATAGTTAATTCACAATGGATCACAGCACTAGGCAGATAACTGGCAAACGAATGGGTGCTCGTCACTTATTATCCCTGAGTCCACCTCAGGAATTCTTCAAATGGTTAATCAGAGTTTTAGACAGCACACCACAAGAGATTTTCAATGCAATTGGTGGTTTATTCAGCCGGACTTTACATCATTTGAAAAGCAACGTTTCGGGCTTTACATATTGTGCCCTTCATCAGGCTGATACATGTAAGGGAAAAATAAATGAAAACATCCATTAGATATACAATAGAGGCGCTAGTGAGCATAGATCTGATATGCATGGTCTGAATAGAAACATTCATAAGAGACCAAGTGTAAGAGAAAGAACAACAGACCAGGCCATGGCATGAAGAAAAACATGCATAGTGTTAAAAGCGTGCAATCTACCAGAAACAGGCTCACATGGGGCGCTTCAGTAATCAACAAAATATAGAACAGGATGGGCTAAATTGGCATACAATAATAGTGGAAATTCACCATAACAGTATACAGCAGTAGTAAGGATTCAGTACATAAAGCAAACAGAGGAAGCAGACCTTCTTACCTATATCTCATAAGCGTGTGTATGGAGCCGGCATGTATGCTGTAGTGGCGATCAAAGTATAAATACTAGTATGTGGTGTGCTATTGGTGTGTGCTCCATGGTGGGCGGAGGATACCAAATGGTATTGATCTCACCATTGGTCACTTGCGCAGTCGCTCAGAAAAGTTCAGGCAGTGCGGTTGTGCACTAGAGCAGAGTATTTTCTAGCACATGCATGGAGGGGAGACGGCACTGACTTATAGACTTAGCAGGATGCGGTCACCAATAGTCATGTGCGCATGCGCAGGCGCATGCACGAACGCAAGCATACGTTCAAGTGGCCATATTGGAGAAGGGCAAATGCCCTAACGGTAAGAAGGGTTGCTTACTATATTGTTTAACAAAACACTGGAGACAATATCGTAATTAAGCAGAATAAGATAGGCAAACCAGTTCATACAAGCATCGATAATCTCCAATTTCGTAAGGGGAAATAACAGAGCTATATGCATTGGCATGGAGCATCAGTATAAGGCCTCATGCACACGACCGTTTTTTTTTTTAAGGTCCGCAAAAACGGGGTCCATAGGTCCGTGATCCGTGGGTCTTCCTTGATTTTTGGAGGATCCATGGACATGAAAAAAAAAGTCGTTTTGGTGTCCGCCTGGCCGTGCGGAGCCAAACGGATCCGTCCTGAATTACAATGCAAGTCAATGGGGACGGATCCGTTTGACGTTGACACAATATGGTGCAATTGCAAACGGATCCGTCCCCATTGACTTACATTGTAAGTCAGGAGTCCCTATTATACCATCGGATCTGAGTTTTCTCCAATCTGATGGTATATTTTAACTTGAAGCGTCCCCATCACCATGGGAACGCCTCTATGTTAGAATATACCATCGATTTGAGTTAGATCGTGAAAACTCATATCCGACAGTATATTCTAACACAGAGGCGTTCCCATAGTGATGGGGACGCTTTCAAGTTTGAATATACTTTGAACTGTGTACATGACTGCCCCTGCTGCCTGGCAGCCACCCGATCTCTTACAGGGGGCTATGATACGCACAATTAACCCCTCAGGTCCTGAGGGGTTAATTGTGCGTATCATAGCCCCCTGTAAGAGATCATGTGCTGCCAGGCAGGAGAGGGCACACCCCCCCTCCCTCCCCAGTTTTAAATTCATTGGTGGCCAGTGGGCCCCCCTCCCTCCACTGTATTACTGTAGATTCATTGGTGGCCAGTGGGCCCCCCTCCCTCCCCTGTAGTACTGTAGATTCATTGGTGGCCAGTGGGCCCCCCTCCCTCCCCTGTAGTACTGTAGATTCATTGGTGGCCAGTGGGCCCCCCCTCCCTCCCCCTCCTAATTAAAATCTCCCCCCCTATCATTGGTGGCAGCGGAGAGTTCCGATCGGAGTCCCAGTTTAATCGCTGGGGCTCCGATCGGTAACCATGGCAACCAGGACGCTACTGCAGTCCTGGTTGCCATGGTTACTTAGCAATTTTTAGAAGCATTATACTTACCTGCGAGCTGCGATGTCTGTGACTGGCCGGGCGCTCCTCCTACTGGTAAGTGAAAGGTCTGTGCGGCGCATTGCTTATAGCACAGACCTGTCACTTACCAGTAGGAGGAGCGCCCGGCCAGACACAGACATCGCAGCCTCGCAGGTAAGTATAATGCTTCTAAAAATTGCTAAGTAACCATGGCAACCAGGACTGCAGTAGCGTCCTGGTTGCCATGGTTACCGATCGGAGCCCCAGCGATTAAACTGGGACTCCAATCGGAACTCTCCGCTGCCACCAATGATGGGGGGGGATTTTAATTAGGAGGGGGAGGGAGGGGGGGTCCACTGGCCACCAATGAATCTACAGTACTACAGGGGACGGAGGGGGGCCCACTGGCCACCAATGAATCTACAGTACTACAGGGGAGGGAGGGGGGCCCACTGGCCACCAATGAATCTACAGTACTACAGGGGAGGGAGGGGGGCCGCACTGGCCACCAATTAATTTAAAACTGGGGAGGGAGGGGGGGGTGCCCCCTCCTGCCTGGAAGCACATGATCTCTTACAGGGGGCTATGATACGCACAATTAATTGTGCGGATCACAGCCCCCTGTAAGAGATCGGGTGCTGCTAGGCAGCAGGGGCAGTTATGTACACAGTTCAAAGTATATTCTAACTAGAAGCGTCCCATCACTATGGGAACGCCTCTGTGTTAGAATATACTGTCGGGATCTGAGTTTTCACGAAGTGAAAATCAGCTCTGGAAAAGCTTTTATGCAGACGGATCTGCGGATCCGTCTGTGTGAAAGTAGCCTATGGCCACGGACGCGGATGCCAATCTTGTGTAGGACAGGTCATATTTTTTTGACGGACAGGAAACACGGATCACGGATGTGGCTGCAAAACGGTGCATTTTCCGATTTTTCCACGGACCCATTGAAAGTCAATGGGTCCGCGAAAAAAAACGGGAAACGGAACAACAGCCGCGGATGCACACAACGGTCGTGTGCATGAGGCCTAAATGACACTTATTAGGAACCAAGTATGGAAGGCAATACCGTATAAACATGAGTGGTATTACATTTGCTAGGTAGGTTGATCGCGATGTGTGCTTATCGAGTGTCCCCACTTCGCTATTAGATGACACACGACCTGTGAAGGGAAGAAACAAAAACAATATTAATTGCAATTGGTAGTACATTAGTCCCAGCAATATTCTTTATTTAGACCAGACGGATAAAGGGTATTCAAACGTCTGATCCATCGCATCTCTCTCTCCTGGAGCACAGTCTCACGGTTACCACACCGGCGTAGAGGCGGAACCATGTCAATGACTTGGTACCAAAGTTGGCTAACTGCATGTTTCTGTGAAATAAAGTGTTCAGCCAATGGGGCATCAATTTTTTGTGTACGTATATTTAATTTGTGTTGTCCAATGCGATCTTTCACCTTTTGCGTAGTCTCACCTACGTAACCCAGGCCGCATGGACATTTTATAAGGTATACGGCAAAGGTGGTTAAACAAGAGAAGTGGCCTTGTATAGGAAATTTTTTCCCTGTTGAAAGGTGAGTGAAAGAAGGGCCCTTCGAAACATTTCCACACTGGGCGCATGTAAGACAGGGGTATGTCCCTTTGATGGGAGTTCCCATGATGGTTTATTGTACACTATGGACCCTATTAGAGTCAATGTCGGACTTGACCAAAAAGTCTTGTATGTTCCTTCCTCTTCTAAATGACATTAAGGGTTTATGCAAAAAAAATTCCTGGCTAATATGTGCCAGTGTTTAGTGATAATATCCTTAATGTCCTGGCTGAGGTGAGAAAATGTTGTGACACATGGTATGCGTTTATTGTCGCACTTGCTACTTGGTTTTCTTGGAGTTAACAAGTTAATTCATGAAAGTCCTTGGACCTGCTGTTCATGTTTATTAAGTAAATTTTTTGGGAACCCTCTTCTGAGAAATTTGTATGACATTTCTTTCAATCTAATATTTGTCAGACATTCGTCAGACACAATTCTCTTGACCCTCATTAATTGTGAGCAAGGTAATGACCTAACTAGGCCTGGAGGGTAATAACTGTTAAATTTAAGGAGACTATTTTTGTTTGTAGGTTTTTTGCATAGGTCTGTGGACAATGTGTCATCACTCACCTTGAGAAGAACGTCGAGGAAGGAGATTTCTGTTTGGCTGTAGCTCAAGGAGAGGGAGATGGAAGCTATGCTGGATGTAATAATTCCATGAAATGACGTTAACTCATTTTCTGGACCCTGCCAAATATAGAAAATATCATCTATAAAACGAAACTAACACTTGACAAATTTTTGAAAAAGGGGATTAGTGTAAACAAATTTCTCCTCAAAGTTATTCATTATACATGACCGCGAAAGTGGGCCTCCACATTACACCCCATTGCTGTCCCGGAGATTTAGAGATTAGAATTGGTCCTTAAACAAAAATAAATAAAAAATTATGGGTTAATACAAATGTCAAGAGTGACACAATAAAATTTTGTTCATCAGGTGTAAATTCTTGGGTTGCGTTCAATACCTCTATTATGCAATCTATCTCTTCTTTAGTTCGAATGTTGGTATAAAGGCTGGTCACATCCATCGTGACCAGAAAGCAATCTCTCCAGTCCAAATGGGTATCCTGGATTTTATTTAAAAAATTGGTAGTATCCAAGATGAATGACTTGCCTTTCTGGGCATATGATCTTAACAAGGCGTCAAGCATCTTGGCGGAGAGTTGAAACAGAGAATCACATCCCGAGACTATGGGTCTCCCAGGTGGGTGTTCTCTACTTTTATGTACCTTTGGTAGGGTGTAAATTACTGGGATCCGAGGAAAGCCGGGCACCAGATATTCCGCAGTCTTTTTATTGATGAGGCCATCCCTGAGGGCCTTATTAATAATGTTGGAACGTTTCTTATGATATTTTTGAGTCGGGTCGCAGTCAAGGGGTTGGTAAGTAGTAGTGTCGTATAATTGGCGCAGAATTTTATCTTTATAATCTTTTGTATTCATAACTACAATACCTGACCCCTTATCTGCTGGTTTGATCACAATGTTATTATCTTTTCTAAGATCAACCAGAGCTTGTGAGACACTTTTGGGTGTATTATGTCTTACCTTAATCTTCGACGCTTTCTTTTCAAGGCCTCTAAGGTCGTGTTGGACTTTCGCAATGTAGGACTCGACCACCTCATATTTCTTCGGAGGATTATAGGAACTAGGAGGCTTACAATTACTTGTACGAGTTTTAAAAGGTGTTGGGTTGTTATCCTGATTATTGATCCAGCTTGGTTGTTCAATTTCAATATACGCTCGGAGTCTGATTTTATTTTTCAGTTATTTCTGAATGGTACTCCTATCTGCATCAGGTGTAGTCTACAGTAGTCTTCAGCACTTTTATACTACTGCCATTTTCAAATGGATTTCATTGACTTATAGTGGGGTCTATTAAGCTTCAATTGGGTCTTTTTTAACAGCAATAATAGCACCAAAGATGTTATTTTTGCCATCAAAAACAAAGAAACTGAGCTGGAATAGGAAAAATGTGAACATAACCTTATAGGTTTTCTGGGTTTAGTCTAGTTCAAAATGAAAAATGTGTGAGTAAAAGCTAATTCTAAGGACAGGTAGGCATCACAGTAGTTATATCCAGAGCAATCAACTATCCTATAGTGATGACAAATCTTTCTTAAAGGGTTATTCCCATCTAGAACTTTATGGCACTTTATGTCCAAAAGGTTTATCCCTTCCTGCGGCTGCTATGAGCTGAGAGGTTGCTGTGCATGGATGGCTCTCTCCATTTACTTCTATTGGAGTTCCAAAAATAGAGCAAGCATGCTCGAGAATGGAGAGACCCAAACATATGTGGCCACCTCTCCACTCACAACAGTCACGAGATATGGGTCAAGGGACTCCTCATTCTCAAAATTGGTGTGCATTCCTAGAGGTGTGACCCATGGTATTTCCTGTGGATATGCCATACATTTCCAGATAGGAATAACCCTTAACAAACTAAGGATAGGCAATAACCCTGTTTCAAAACCTTGTCTAGCTGAAATCCAATATTGATCTAGTGGGTTTGTGGCAAGCAGTCTTTATACTTTAATCTAATAACAATCAAAACACAAGAAATATTACTATTATGACCTGGATAGTAGATGCTAGAGTCTACAGATGACTTTATACTGGTGAGATTGGTATGCAGAGTCTAAGGGACTCTGGTCTCCATCATAGCCTCCTGCAAGAAAGGTTCTACTTGACTGCAGTACAATCCTGAGGTCATGATTCTCAGAATAGTTATCAGTTAGTGGTGGCAATACAGTTGAACTATAGGGAGGAATTGGGAACAGATCAGAGGTTGTCAACAGAAGAAGCCCGAGCACTTACTGAGGTGTCCAAAGATCAGTGCAGGGGCGTAGTCTGGGAAAGCCAGAGTTAATAACCAGGAGTAGAACTACATGTGTCCACATGGTACCCAAAGGACAATGCAGGATCATATTCTGCAACAGCAAGGGTCAACAACCAAGAGTAGAATTATTACTAAGTCTCAGCGAGGTACTGTATGCAAACGCCAATGCAGGAGCACAGAGTCAGAAACAATCCAAGTCAAATAACAGGACAGACAGTAAATTGAACCAGAGTGCACTCTTATACATGGCACGGAAGTTAGCATGCTAGTGATTTAAACAGAGTGCCAGGTCCTTAGATCGGATTGGCTGGCCGGCAAAAATTCATTAAAATTAGTGGATAAAGGTGCCTTCACACGACTGTCTGGGTCATGCCCTATCTATTGAAGTCAATGGGTCCACACTGTGATGTGGGGTGCACATGGCCAGTGTCCGTGTTTTGTGGATTTGTGGTTTGCGGTCTGGAAAATTGATACGGTCATGTGAATGCACCCTAATAATGAGAACTTTCACATTTCAAAAGTACAATGACAATTTTGTCAAATGCAAAAAGAAAAAATACACATAAAACCTTACCTATACAGTACATTCAGGTATTAATCATAGAAGCATGAATCAGCAGCAATGTTCCACAGTCATCAGAATGGCTACTATATCCATGTCATCCAACATTTATCCCATAGATCAGATAAGAGGGTTGCATAAAAAAAAAGTGCTGGAGAAAACGAGCATCAAATTACAGCTCTTGTTTTTCGTAGCAAGTTGTAACATGAAAGCAGTGGTCTAATAGCTTTGTAAAGGAAGTTGAATATGGTTACATTAAAACTTTTTATTGAATCTGACTCTACATTTATGCATTAAAAAAAACTGAAACTAATTAAGATGAGTGATGAGCAGTCTGTCTATATATAATAATCTCAAGTATGCGATTGTTCTTTCATAGTTTGGCTTCTATGTGAATCACTAAAGCAAATGAGAACAATCTGGTACGTTTTGAGTAATAATACGATCTGTTGATTTAGATTTCACTTCAATCCCATTCAGACATATTTAAAGCAAAACCTGAGTGTGGGTAAATTTGCACTTTGCAGATTACATAATCCAATGACAAAAGAAGTTACAGATGTTGGCTAAATATCTTTTATTGAATGCACTCCCAACAATGGTACTGTACATTTACAATTTTTAAATCGCTAACCTTTTATTTGCAGTATTTGACCCCTTCGGCATCCTGCGATTTTCAGTTTTTGCATTTTTGTTTTTCACTAGTCCCTGACTTCCTCAGAGCCATAACTTTTTTATTATTCCATTCACATAGCTGTGTAACAGCTTCTTTTTACAGGACAAGTTCTACTTTTTAATGGCACCATTTAATATTGCATACATTGTAGTGGGAAAGCTGGAAAAAAAAATCAAATGGGGTGGAATTGGAAAAAGCACAATTCCACCACAATTTTATGGGATTGTTTTTATGGCTTTCATTATGCAGTAAAACTGATCTGTTAGGTTAATTCTCTGGGTCTGTACAATTGCAATTAGAGATGAGCGAATTTCAGGTTATAAAATTCGTTCACGCTCCGTTTACTGGTAAAAGGTGAATTGCGTTATGAATTCTGTTACCACGGACCATAATGCAATTCTATGACGGAATGCCTTTAGAGGCATTTCGTTATTCATTCCATCATAATAGAAGTCTATGGCCTGCAAAACGGATCCGTTCCGTTTCCGTTATGCAGGGGAGTCCTCTCCTGCATAACGGAAACGGGACGGATCAGTTTTGTAGCTCACAGACTTTTATTATGACGGAATGAATAACGGAATGCCTCTAAAGGCATTCCGTTATGCATTCCGTCATAGAATTGCATTATGGTCCGTGGTAACAGAATTCATAACGCAATTCACCTTTTACCAGTAAACGGAGCGTGAACGAATTTTATAACCTGAAATTCGCTCATCTCTAATTATAATGATAGCACATTTATGTTGTTTTTCTTGTATTTTAATAAAAAATATATACATATATTCATATTCTGATCATCATAAAATTTTTATAATTATATTTAAAGGGAGTGTCATCAAAGTTTCACCTTTTTAACCCTTCCCATATCTTTCTAGCAGCCTTACAGTTAATAAAAACGTTACATGCGGTTAAAAAATCCAACCCTTAATGCAAGGTAAATAGTCTACGCGTTTCGGACTATGCCATACTCATGAAAAAAATTACACGTACTTCCTGCTTCCTATATACTACTATCCCAACAATCTCCATTCGTTGGAATATCACATGATCTCCATGGCATGGAAGTAAATAAAAATTGAACAGAAAATTCCCAAATAAAAACTCCACAAAAGTGAATGACTCCATAAAAACTAATCTATTGCAATAGACATTTGTCCTGTCAGTGATATTGCAGGATCAGGTCATGTTTTTTATTTAAACCAGTGGGGGAGCAGGTTCCTAATTGAAACATCCAGAAAGCTTCTCCATTAAAAAGCTTTCTTCTATGATCCCCACCTCTTTCAGGTGGGGTAACCCTTTCCACCCCTTGGACCATTAATGCTGCCGTATCACCCTTATGGGCTAGTGCAAAATGTATGCTGGCCACAGAGACATTACCAGTCTTGGAGCGCGGCACATCCGAAATATATTTGCGAATTTAAGTTTTAATTGGATTAGTTGTGCAGCCTACATATTGCAGTAAACAAATAGTGCACGTAATTACATAAACAGCAAACTTTGTGTTGCAATTTATGTAAGATTTCACCTTGTAACAACTACCGTTTGCAGTGGATTGAACAATTTTATTTATACTCATATGGTCACAACAAATGCATCTCATATGGCCACATTTGTAACTACCCTTGACTGAGAGCCATGTGGACCTATCCCGAAACATACTGGGGCTGATCATCTGTCCTATAGTAGGAGCTTTGCGGGCCACACATTTTATACCTCCTGTTACTAATCCAGTCCAATGGAGTGTGTATGACTTTTTGATCTCTTTTTATTTAATTTTTTTGGGGAGGTGTAATGACCCAAATTTTTTTTACAGCGTTTACCAAATGGGTTAAATACATTAATATTTTATTAGTTCAGGCATTTTGGGATGCAGCAATGTCTATGGTGATTTTTTTTTTAAATATATTTGAAACAACTTTTACTACCGAGCCACTTTTCACCTTAAATCCCAAATCTGACATGTGTCACTTTATGTGGTAATAACTTTGGAACGCTTTTACTTATCCAAGCCATTCTGAGATTGTTTTCTCGTGACACATTGTACTTCATGATAATGGTAAATTTGGGTCAATTTTTTTCACCTTTTTTTATTAAAAAGCCCAAAAATGACAGAAATTTTGGAAAAATTCACTATTTTCTAAATATGAATTTCTCTGCTTTTATGGCAAATAGTGATACCTCAAAATAGTTATTACTTTACATTTTCCATATGCCTACTTTATGTTGGCTTCATTTTGTAAATGTCATTTCATTTATTTAGGACGTTAGAAGGCTTACAATTTTAGATGCAATTTTTCTAAATTTCAACAAAATTTCCCCAAAATTTTATTTAAGCACCAATTCAGTTATAAAGTGATTTTCAAGGGCTTCTGTAATAGAAACCACCCATAAATGACCTCATTTTAGAAACTACACCCCTCAAATTATTCAAAACTGTTGTTACAAACGTTGTTTACCCTTGAGGAGTTCCACAAGAATTAACTGGAAATTACAGTAAAATTTCTAAATTTCATTTTTTTTTTTCAGATTTCCATTTTTTTCCATTTTTGCTGTAACATAGCAAGGGCTAAAAGGAAAATAAACCTCATTATTTATGTATGAAGACACCCTGAGTTACCCATACAGTGGAAACCCCAAAAAAGTGACCCCATTCCAGAAACTAGACCCCTCAAGGAGTATTTCAAGGTATGTAGTGAGCACTTTGACTGATCAGGTGTTTCACAGAATTAGTAAACACTTGGCTGTGAAAATGAAAAATTAAAAATTTTTTCCAGAAAAAGTTGCTTTACACCCACATTTTTCACTTTCAAAAGGGGTAACAGGACAAAATGCACACCACATTTTGTTACCCATTTCCCCCTGAATACGGCAACACCTCACATGTGCTCAAAAACAGATGCATGAGTGCATGGCAGGGTTTAAAAGGGAAGGAGCACCATAGGGCTTTTGGAGGACAGATTTGTGTATAGCGCTGGTATCTTACAGGTTAAGTCACCCTAAGTGGCTATAGCAAGTAATTATTAGATTGCTTCTCCAATACATATATGTCTGAAAGGGGAGCTGCTACAACTTGGTCTGTCTCAAAGCTCTCAGTTTAAGCTTTAAAGCAAGACCAGGATCTTGGTGCTAACCATGCTGTATATACTTGCAGTTCTCACTCCTAACCCAGTTTCTAAATCTTCTATCTCTAGGCGTATAGCTAGCCCAAATCTTGTTCTGACCCGGTGGCTCAGTGGTTAGCACTATTGCCTTGCAGCACTGGTATCCCAGGGTTCAAACCATGTTTGTTTGATTCAGCCTTCACTTCAGCTGGCTATGGTCTAAGTCAAAGTGGAACGGAAGAGGGGTGCCAGAGGGACATGCTGGCAGGCTGCAAGGAGAGGAGAAACATAGATCCTCCTCTAACTGCATAACTATAAAAAAAAATCCCAGGGGAGGGGTAACATGGACTTTTGTGCATGTTATAAATCCTCCCCATCAATCAGACAGAATACTTGCTCTCTGATTGTCACATATGGGGACTTTTTTCCCCAAAAATAAGTCCTAAGACTTATTATTGACACCATGACTCATACATTTACAAGTGTGGGGATCATGGCATCAAATTAGTTGCACAAAACACTTATCCTACACATACATACAAGCTACAGTAACAGCGATAACAATTACCACTAGAGATGAATATCTAATATATTTTTGACAGATAGAAATGTTTTCCCTTAGACAGAAGAATACATTTTCTTCCTCTGACTGTTACCATAGAGTAGACTATCATTTTCAAATAGTTAGCAGCTTACACCCTTAGCTATCACATCACAGAATATTATGTTCAGAGATTTATAATTTTCAATTAGAAATACAGTTTGCATACAGGGGATGGAAAATTATATACATACTGTATATTATCCCCCTAGTTGCATGCAAAAGTTGGTCAATGTATTCCTGTAATTTTTGCATTTCTTATACCAATGCAGCAGTGGAATATATACATGAGTGGTATGTATGAACTGCTCACATCTTACAGTTAGTGCAGACTATATTTTATTTGCATAAGGACTCTGCTAGAGTGTGGATTTTAGTCACAATTTTGAATTTTCTTTAAATTTTTGCTTATATTTACTGTTTACTCCAAAATTGCATTAAAGGTGTTGTCCCACGACAACAGCTTATCCCCTATCTTGTGGAGCAACTGATTGGCAGGGGTCCGACTGAAGGGGCCCCCACTCTGCTTTGATGTGAGTGCAATCTGCTGACAACATGATATAGCTTTTTATTGACCCAATTCTCTGATTGTTCTGGTCATATGAGTCCAGTGGGCAGTTCTACACAATGATTGACTTCCCTGTATAATGTGCCTATAGATAGCTGTCAGTCACTGAGAAGGACCACCCACTTGACTATGCTTAGAGTGAGTAGTGGTTTAAAAAAAAGCATTACAAATTATACTAAAACTTTTTTAACAAAACTATGCATCAATTTGCTCATCCCCTCCTGCTCTATAACATGCTGCCAGCAGATTACATAGCATTTTCAATGTGAAAGGTTCGGTTTTTACTGACCTTATACATTTTGTATGGCATGTCATATAGACCACTACCATTAAATACATTTATTATTGGAATCACTCCCGGAGCTGGAACAGAACAATATGATAGGGCAGTGGTGGGAAAAGCAATCTTCTTGCTGCCCTTTAGAGACATTTCTGGAAGTTCAGAAAGATCATTTCACACTGATCCCTCTACAAAGACCTACTACATGAAAACATCATGCTTCACATCAAGTAAAATGATAAGATTATTTCCTGGTATTTAATGAACTATAACACAAAGTAATTTTAAGAGAAATGTGATTAATAGAAGTTGAGAACAGAGACTCCATGGTAATACTGTCATCATGCTGAATTCCTCTTGATAGCTATATATAAAATGGTTACTAGGGATACAATGCCTAACAGCTAGGAGTGGGCTCTGGGTACCATTTATTGCTGTTAAAAAAATTAATAAGTATGTTAAAAAGTTTGCAGTCTGTAGATTGTATAAAGCAAATTAAGAAAATGTAAATGCTATGTGGAAAATCTCTGTGAGACTGGACATATTGTGAAGGGGTTTCCAGGATTTGGATATTGATGACCTCTCTTCCGGATAGGCCATCAATATCAGATCGGCGGTGGTCTGACACTCTGCATCCCCACCAATCAGCTGTTTCCTAGTAGCTTTGGCGCTGGAACTCGACAGCTCTGTCCATTGCAGGGGTGTTGCTAGGGTCTCAAAAGATTTGGGGCCCAATTTCCCAATGTATATGTGTCAAATTCTTAATCCAACCACCCAGCCCCAGTGCTACGGCATATCTGAATGGACATTATATTTGGTGCTATCACACATATAGGAGAATACAGCAACAATACATCCAGTGACATCTCTTCTGATCTAGACATTCTCTTTCCTCATCTTCTCCATTCAGCCCAGACAGCCATGAGTACTTCTCTTAGCCATGTCTCATACCTGCAGAGTTTGCCACACAGGCATCTTAGGTTCCTAACATTTCTATTATCATCCTCTTCCTGGTGCCACAACGATGTTATCCAGCTGCTACCCCCAATACTGTGCCTGTTGTGTTCCCCAATGCCCCTGAATACTATACTTTCATTAGTAATCATTCCTCCTGCAATGATAATACTCACTGAGAGTGACACTTAGTATTAGTGTCCTCAAATTTGTGCCCAATTATAATAATGCCCTCACTGAACTCCCAGTCGTAATAATGCCCCATTGTTCCCCCTATAGTGATAAAGCTCCCCAAAGTGTTCAGGTGTCCCCAGTAGTAATAAGGCATGTCCATAAGCATCCCTGTAGAGCCCTCAGAAGTTATAATGCCCTTATAATGCCCCTGGTTGTTATAATGCCTCCTATAGTGCTCCCAGTAGTTACAGTGCTCCTATAAAGTACCTTCAATAGGTACAATGCCCCTATAGAGTCCCAATGAGTATAATGGCCCCATGTTGTGTCCTCAAAGTTACACAAATAAAGTCAAGCCCGACTTCGCAAATAACTAACTTCGGCTCATTTGAGCCCATACAGTTTACGACTGTACGGAGATGGATATAGTTATAATGCCCCTAGCAGTTATAATGCCTACTGTAGTTCCCCTAGTACTTATAATGCCCTGTTAGGCCCCCAGTGGATAAAATACCCCTTATAGTGTCCCAGTAGTTACAATGTCCCTGTAATACTTTAGCAGTAATAATGCCCCATATAGGTTCCCAAATAGTTATAATGGCCCCCTGTATTGCCCCCAGTAGGTATTAAGCAACTATAGTGCCCCCGTAGGTATAATGCCCCTGTTGTGCCCCACAGTATTTCTAGTGCCCCCTGTTGTGGTCTCAGTACTTAGTGCCAATCAGTTATTGATTGCCTCTCCTGAAGATAGGCCATCAATAATAAAATCAAGGAATACCCCTTTAAGGCTAGGGAGGCATGGCATAGACAGCCTTGTAACAATTTCAAGAAATGCAGATATACTGTAACAAGGTCACAACTTTCTAATAGGAAAGCATAGAAGTCATAGGGCAAGAAGTGGTAATACAGAGACTTCCAAAATGCAAAGGGTAATCCAGTCAAACGTATCTTTTTATATGTCATAGATACGTGTGAAAAGATCAGATTGGTGAAGTCTGTGATTTTTGAACAACCTTTATTTGAAAAATGTAAGATGGTAAGATGTGTTGTAAACCCTATATTGTAAGTTAAAATTGACTACCATTTAAAGTTGTTTAGCTACTATACCATGTGTCACTCTGATGCATTTTATTTTTAAACTAGCTTCCATGTGCTACATCGCAGGTTCCATAGGACTCTGTACGTATGGACATGGAGCAATATGTCTATAAAGCAATGGATTCATTTGGAATCTAACAGTAGAAACCTCTGTATGTCTCTGGTTTCATAGGAGTCATACAGAGGAAGGTTTACATGTCAGATTCTACTATAAACCTCTATGCCTATTATGGCTCCATACAAATTGAAGCTACAACACTGGCCAGGCCAGAAAATTTGGTACTTATCACTTGCATCAAATTAAAGGGGTTGTCCACCTTTTTCTTACTTTTAAACTATTCTTTGGATAGGTCATCAGCATCTGGTTGGAGGCAGGGGCGTAGCTAAAGGCTCATGGGCCCTTGTGCAAGAGTTCAGCTTGGGCCCCCCCTTCACTGTGCGTTGGTGCACCTAGCTTTTCCGCTGCCTGGGGCAAATATTGAAACGCCCCCCCCATGCCAAATTCTCAACCTAACCCCTTCCCTCCAGTCCTATTGTTAAAGGGGTTCTCCTCTTTTTACTACTGAGATGACCCATCCTCAGAATAGGTCATCAATATTAGATCGGCCGGGGTCCTCCGGCACCCCCAACGATCAGCTGTTTGAAGAGAGGGCAGCACTCATATGAGAACTGCTTTCTCTGCTCTGTTCATCTGCTCGTCGTAGCATTTGCAGTGATGAGCAGGTAAACAGAGCAGAGAAGGCAGCACTCATACAAAAAAAAGCGGACAACCCTTTAAAGACATACTTGGAAAACATTCCATACAGCACTACAGAACATACAGGGTCACACAGCGCCACATATGTACCTCTAACATCCAGTGGAGTCTCCTCTCTGATGTAGATATTCTATTTCCTCTTCTTCTCCTGTTAGACCAGACCACCATGGTGACTTCTTCCAGCCGTGCCTCGTCTCTGCAGAGTTTAACAGACATCTTACTTTCCTACTTTTCCATCATCCTCCCACCTTCTCAACACCCCATCCTGCCACCCCCAATACTGTGTCCGCTGTGCCCCCCAATACTAACCTGCAGAAACAGTCCCCCTGAAAATACTGGTACTACACAGATAGTGCGTCAGTACAAAAACAACCCTTTATATTGTGCGCTAGTACAAAAAAATCCCTCTTCCCCCATATAAAACCCTAAATGAGATCCTCCCATCTTAGACCAAACCCCCTTTAAACCTCTATGTCAGACCCCATATAAGACCCCAGTTGTAGACCTCAGATCAAACCCCCATTAGACCTCCATGTAAGACCCCGACCCAATATCAGACCTCAGATAGACCTCCAGACCCCCATATAAGACCCCCATTAGACCTCCAGACCCCCATATTAGACCTCAAGACCCACATATCAGACCTCCAGACCCCCATTAGAGCTCCAAACTCCCACTAGACCTCCAGACCCCCATATCTGACCCCTATTAGACCTCCAGACCCCCATATCTGACCCCCATTAGACCTCTAGACCCCCAGTCAGACCTCCAGACCCCCATTAGACCTCTCCAGACCCCAGTCAGACCTCCAGACCCCTCAGTCACATCTCCAGACTCCCCAGACAGTCATCCAGACCCGCCAGTCAGATCTCCAGACCCCCATTAGACCACTCCAGGCCCCCATTCAGACCTCCAGACGCCCAGTCAGACCTCCTGACCCCCCAAGTCAGACCTCCTGACCCCCCCAGTCAGACCTCCTGACCCACCCCCCAGTCAGACTTCCTGACTCCCCCCATCAGACTTCCTGACTCCCCCCAGTCCAGACCTCCTGACCCCCCCAGTCAGACCTCCTGACCCCCCCCCATTCAGACCTCCTGACCCCCCCAGTCAGACCTCCTGACCCGCCCCATTCAGACCTCCTGACCCCCCCAGTCAGACCTCCTGATCCCCCCAGTCAGACCTCCTGACCCCCCCCAGTCAGACCTCCAGACCCCCCAGTAAGACCTCCAGACCTCCCCCAGTAAGACCTCCAGACCTCCCCCAGTAAGACCTCCAAGACCTCCCCCAGTAAGACCTCCAGACCACCCATAGACAACTCCAGATCCCCATTAGACCTCTCCAGACCCCCCCCCCCAACCTTTATTGGACCTCCATATCAGACCTCAGATCAGACTGTAAAATAATAAAGTAACTTACCTCTCCTGCCACCACTCTCCCTGTCCTGGCTGTCTTCTCTTCTCAGGGACCGCGCTGTAATCACCTGACCTTCTGCAGTGTCAGGTCAGAATGCGCTCTGTATGTCCTGATGCGAGCGCCACTGCCTTCTCAAACATCTGATCGACGGGCGTCCTGGGTGTCGGACCCCTGCCGATCAGATGCTGATGACCTGTCCAAAGGATCAGGGGCAGAAAAACCACCTGTGAAGCTGGTCCCCTCCCCCCATATCAGATGCTCATTCAGGCCGCCATATGAGAAGCTCAGGCCCCCATATGCTCAGACAGACATCAGTTGCTCAGACCCCCCCCCCCCCCCCATAGTGATGCTTAGGTCCCCCATCAGACCTTGGATCAGACTCCAAATAAATAAATAAACGTACCTCTCCTGCTCTGCCACTGGTCTCCATGTCCGGGGTGTCCTGCAGTCCCAGCTCTGCTGGTCTCCTCCGGCCCATGCTGCCAGTATAGTCAGTGGCATATCCGTTTGGTGCATTTTTTTCTGTGATTTATAGGATTATATTTTTCAATCCGCACAATGCTCCGTTTTTGTGTAGGATGCCTTTGTGGTGCATGTGGACCGCGCCGACATCCTCCACCGTATGCATTTTTTTGCTGGGGATAGTCGTTTGCTGCGGTCCACATGCGGTGGGGCTGCTCCCCCCAATGAAAAACACGCTACAGTGTTAGGGGTTGAGCAGCTCCCCCAGATTTGCCACTATATTTCTGTGTTTGTGTCCTGTTTTTTATGTAGTGTAAGTGCCTTTACCTGGCATTCTAACACTCCTTTGCACCTGGTAACTTCCATCACACGGTCTGATATGGGTGTGGCTTACAGTCTTGCTTTGTTCACATTGCATCGGTTGTCCTGCTATGCGGTTGTGTGGAAGCTTGGCTGTGAGCTGGATTACATCACCTTCAGACCTTGTTCACACCATAGGTAGCTTAGTGGTATCACCCCTTGCCATGCTGAGTGACCGTGACGTGGTGCATGATGGGCTCCGATATTTTCCTGACAGGAATATATTGGCAAAAGTCTCAGCTTTTAATA
The DNA here is from genome assembly GCF_905171765.1 of Bufo bufo. Lineage (NCBI taxonomy): Eukaryota > Metazoa > Chordata > Amphibia > Anura > Bufonidae > Bufo > Bufo bufo. The sequence continues at coordinate 214,000,706 of NC_053392.1, forward strand.
TCTGCATTTATGACTAGCCAGTATAGTCAGTGGCATATCCGTTTGGTGCATTTTTTCTGTGATTTATATGATATATTTTCATCCGCACAATGCTCCGTTTTGTGTAGGATGCCTTTGTGGTGCATGTGGACCGCGCCGACATCCTCCACCGTATGCATTTTTTTGGTGGGGCTGCTCCCCCAATGAAAAACACGCTACAGTGTTAGGGGTTTAGCAGCTCCTCCAGAATTGCTACTATATTTCTGTGTTTGTGAGATGAGACATGGCTGAAAAAATCCATTATTGCGGTCTGGTCAAAAGAAGGTGAGGAAAGAGAACATCTACATCAGAAGAGATATCACTGGATGTAAGAGGTGGGGCTGTATGTAATGGCCAAATTAAATATGCCTTTAGCAATAGGGCTGGGATTGAAAATTTGACATGGGGGAGTGGGCGCCATTTCAATTTTCACCTCAGGCAGCAGAAGAGGTAGAATAGTCCCTGGCCACAGCTTTAAACTGTATCTGCCTCCTATGCAGACTCATGGTTGTGGACAGACAGAGGACCACTACGGTGAATGGTGATTCCTGGCTGTCGATCCAGATTAGGGCCGCCAGACATAAATTTGTTTGGGGCCCCAGAAATACCAAGCCCGTCCCTGTATGTATTATAAAATGATGCTAATGAGAACTGCAACTTACACTGCAAAAAAAAAAGAAAAAAAAAAGCCATCAACAGAATAATAGAAAAATAAAAGTGATGACTCCTGGCATGTGCAATGAAAAAAATACAATAATAGTTTTGTCTTGAAATGCAGGGACCCAAAAAATACAGCAATTTTAAATCCACTCTGCATGTTAATTTATGTGCAGATATTTATCAGCAGTGTCTGAGTGCGATCGGTCAAAATCTCTTTCCAATCATAAACCTGGATGGAAAATCTGAGTATTTCTGCTACGTGTGGATGTAGCCTTTAAGGGTTAAGGGGAATGAGACAGCAGTTGGCTTTTTAGAAACAGTTTGGAAACAGGTGATTGGGAGCAAACACGTTAAAACAAGAAGCAATCTCATTACATCTGTTTGAATTTATTTTAAATAACTGTGGGAATAGTCTTGACATTGGCAAGGTACCTGATCTGAACTTGTTGCTGGGGATTAAGAAAATATATATATTCCACATCGACAACAGCAGTGTAAATGTACCGATGTCCCTGAGACTTAAGTGCTAAATACACTGATTTCCTTGTGACAGCAACACATTGCATTATGTGAAGTCTTTTTCCTTCAGTATCTCCTCTGTCTAAGGATCTGAGTGGGCTGTCTGTTATGTGCTTTAGAATGAGCAAGCAATAAAAATGGAGCAAGTTAAAGGGAATATCCCACAAATTAAAAACAATATCTGGAGTAATACAGACTATATCAATGCAAAAACATTGCTCTCCAGTGTAAGGCTCCATTCACACGTCCGTGGTGTGTTGCGGACCCGCAAATTGCGGATTCGCAACAGACCCGCCCGGTTGCGGACTAGAATGGACATGTTCTATCTTTTGCGGAGCTGCGGACCCAAAGATCGGGGCCGCGCTCCGCAAATGCGGATGCGGACAGCACACTGTGTGCTGTCCGCATCCATTCCGTCCCCATAGAGAATTAATGGGTCCGCACCCGTTCTGAAAAATTGCGGAACGGATGCGGACCCATAGCGGACGTGTGAATAGAGCCTAATTGTCACCTTTTTCCTCTTTTTTAATAAATCATCTATTTTAAGCTCTTGTATTCCCAGTTTCTGCTTCTTACATGAGATGATCAAGCACCTGTATCACCCAGGAGTGCATTGCAATCAACTATTGTTAGGCTAGTTTCACACTAGCATTTACAGATCCGGCAGACTCTTCTGGTCCGGAACAGCCTGCCGGATCTGTCACTGCCGGATGCTGCCAGAATACCATCCAGTCCCATTAACTATAATGCGGTCCGGTGGTGATCCAGCCAAAACCCGGCAAATATGTCGACAACCAGCAGGACAAATACCAGCGGTTTGCTGGCTGTGTTGGCAGTGTGAAACCAGATTAAGTTGAAAGTTCATAGGAGCAAACTGCAGGGAAGTTGATAAAGTAATAAAAACCCCTAAAACGTACCTTCCTGAACCCTCTCCAACCCAGCACCGCCACTACATCCTCTCAGCCGCTATGCAGCAATGGCGTATCACTTTGGCTGTGGCGGTGATGTCCCGCATGCCATGGCATTCCAATCACTTTCATCAGTGGTGTAAGGCATGAAATCACTTAGGCTAGTGATTAGAGATGGCCTTACGGTTCGCCCGGCGGTCGGTTCGCGGCGAACTTTGCACATTCGCGATTCGCCGAACATGCAAACATATGGCGATATTCGCGCCCGCTATATTATTTTACATTGTGAAGAACTTTGACCCATGACACATCCATCAGGTGGTAAAGAACAGCCAATTAAGACATTTCAGCACATGGACATACCCCCTACCTTATAAATAATCCTGATCTGGCCGCCATTTTACATTTAGTCTTTTGCCAGTGTAGGGAGAGGTTGCTGTGTGGAGCAGGGACAGACTGTTAGGGACACAAAACGCTAGCTAATAGGGCCACAAAAGTCCTTTTAAGGACTGGTATAGGTGTGCTATCGATAGGTGTGACATACTGAGGGGTGTGATACACTTATAATATACTTTCTAACATAGAAAATATATTATAGTGCATTTGTATTGTGCAGCAGATGTGCGCGGTTCTGCTGCGATACTGCAGCCACACAGAGTGACAAACGCTATTGGAACAAATAATTTCTACTGGTGTGATTTACCAGTTGCCCGCCCAAAAAACTGATTGAAGCAGGGGTGTTATATACCGATAATATACTTTCTATATAGTGTATTTAGGTAGTGCAGCATTTGTCTGCGGTTTTGCTGCATTACCACATCTACACAGAGTGAAAAACACTATTTGAAGAAATAATTTCTACTGGTGTGATTTACCAGTTGCCCCCCCAAAACACTGATTGAAGCAGGGATTTTATACACCAATAATATGCATTCTATATAGTGTATTTAGGTAGTGCAGCATTTGTCTGCGGTTTTGCTGCGTTCCTGCATCTACACAGAGTGAAAAACACTTTTGGAACCAATAATTTCTACTGGTGTGATTTACCAGTTGCCCCCCCAAAAAAACTGATTGAGGCAGGGGTGTGATATACCTTCTTCCACAAATACTGCTTTTCTATAGGGACTTTTGTGACAGGGTCATTTTAAAAATGACAGGCAGAGGAAGAGGCAGGCCATTCCGCAGGGGTGGTAGGGGTCAGGCAGGTGGCATCAGGCCGGAGGTCTAAGTGGGAAGTTGCAGAAGGTGCGTGCGATTACGCACAAGACTTGGTTGAGTGGCTCACTCAGCCTTCTGCTTCTGCACCCTCCTCATCCACTCTATCTGCACCCTCTTCACTCTCTTTTGTGTCCACCCCCAAAGACACCACCACCACCACCACCATATCCCCTCTGCTCGAGTCAGAGGAATTATTTTCCCATAAATTCCAAGACCAAACCTATGCGCAGCCATTCTTGGCATCGGATCAGGAAGAGGAGGTATCAACGGTCGCCCCCCCAGCAGTCTAACCGACAGTACTCAATCAGCCCAAGGAGGGTGGTCCCTGCCTGTTGCAGCCTACTCCGAGATCTCTAATGTCATTGGTGGTGAAGGTGACGAATCCGATGATGACGTGTCGATGACGTCCCGGTGGTGCCCACAAGAGAGGAAGAGGAGGGGAGTTTAGAGGGAGAGACCGAGCAGCAGATAGGGAGGAGAAGCATGCAAACTTACAGTGCACAGGAGGCAAAAAGCAGACTGCTAATGTATCTGGAACGAAACATCCACCATGCACGGTCACAATTAGTGCTCCCAGGATGCCGGCACATGGCTCCGCAGTGTGGGCTTTTTTTTATGTGTCCGCTGCTGACAATAGTGTTGCCATCTGCAGCCTGTGCTGTCAGCGCATAAGTCGCGTTAAGCCCAACACTCACCTAGGAACGCCCACCGTTAAGAAGGCACCTGGCCTCCCATCACCGAGCCCAGTGGGAGCAACGCCGTCAGAACCACAAAGCCACACTCCCAGAGCTCCATGTCCTGCCTCTTCTCCTTCTCCTCTCTCCTCCCAGTTATCCTCCACTCCACCTTCCACCGTGCCGTTGTTGCGTTCATCTGGCAAAAGGAAGGCTTCCTTGCCCCAAATGTTCGAGCGAAAAAAGAGATGACGCCGGATAACCCTCATTCTTGCAGCCAACCCATCGATAGCCGTCCTCCAGATCCAGACTCAGGGAACGCCTAGACCAACAGGTGTCTGACTACATCGGGTTAAAGGCCGATGTGGACGCTCTGAGAAGCGATGAACCCCTGGACTACTGGGTGTGCAGGCTTAACCTGTCGCCAGAGCTGGCACAATTTGCCATGGAACTGTTGGCTTGCCCCGAGTAACCTGTCCGAAAGGACATCCAGTGCAGCAGGGGGGATCGTGACCGATAAGCGCACTCGCCTAGCTCACGACAGTGTGGACTACCGCACATTTCTAAAAATGAATGAGGCATGGATCTCGGAGGAATTCAACACATGTGACGAGTCGACCATGTTTGATTGAAATTCCTCATGACAGCCCACAAATAGCCGCCACCACCCAGAACAAATCATGGTCCCTGTCTTAGGTAAATACAGCGGCATAAAAGGCCTTTTATGTCCATAGAATGCCTAATTTTTTAGGCCTGTACTGGCCGACAGTTACATATTTATCTTGTGACCGCCTAATGTACCTCCAGCCACAGAATCCAAAGTTCTTTGCTGTTAGGTGAATGCCTATTGGCTAATTTTTGGGGCCTGCACTGGCCGACAGTTAAATTTTTATCCTGTGACCGCCTAATGTACCTCCAGCCACAGAATCCAAAGTTCTTTGCTGTTAGGTGAACGCCTATTGGCTAATTTTTGGGGCCTGTACTGGCCGACAGTTACATATTTAAATACAAAAACAGAAAGTCAGTCCTGTGTCCCAACACGGACAAATTACTTGCGCTGCTGCTGGTCCCGAAGTAGTGTGGTAGGTCGTTCACACTGATATAGACAAGTCAAAAGGGTTTTGGAACCGCGCCGCCAGAGACTCTGTCTCCCGATCACCAGTGAATGAAAAGGGTGTCAGCCCCTCTCCTCAATACCCGCCGGATCCAGTCCTCCCAGACCTCTTTCACTACAGGGTTGAAAGGAAATAGGCAGAATAGTGAAGCACCCTTTACACTCTTTTTATAAAAGGTTTTATTCCACTCACAAAGGTTCGCAGACAAAAGGCACAAAATCAGTATCAGTCGTCACATTCCTGCCCGACCGCGGGTTTCGCTACCTTGCTTCTTCAGGGGCGATAAGTTACATATTTATCCTGTGACCGCCTAATGTACCTCCAGCCACAGAATCCAAAGTTCTTTGCTGTCAGGTGAATGCCTATTGGCTAATTTTTGGGGCCTGCACTGGCCGACAGTTACATTTTATCCTGTGACCGCCTAATGTACCTCCAGCCACAGAATCCTACAAGGTTGTGTGCTGTCAGGTGAATGCCTATTGGCAAATTTTTGGGGCCTTTACTGGAGTGGCAAGTTCTCACAACAATACTTAGTGCACCAATCACTAATATCTCATGGACCTTATAAAATGTGAAGTTGTGTGTACCGCGAAAAAATAAATAGGGATTTTTGCAATGGTGCTTTTTCAAACACTCGATTCTGCATATACAGCATTTGTTATAACATGCATGTGAAATGTAATCAAATACACTGCTTTAATGTCAAATTACTTACAGTGATCAGAAATTTTTCCTCAACGTCGCGGAAATTGTTGCCAACCATCTTTTCTGATCGCATCCAACTTCGGTGTGGTGGAAACCCAGTTGCTGTAGTAGGTCGCGCCTATTTTGCGCATGCGCATATGCAAAAATTACATTGCCGATATTTCGCATTGAATAAAATAATGAATGGAGATCACAAATTCGAATAATACATCTAGTATGTCACTGTCCATGTTGTGGGACTATTTGTGCACTTCTAGTAAGTATTTGGTGGCTGCAAATATGACCTTAAGGTATTCCAGGTTCGCCTACCTTTAAAGTGAATGGGTCCCGCCGCAAACTTGCGGTTCACGAACATTTGATCGCGTTCACAAACCGTCCCGGCCGATGTTCGGCCATCACTACTAGTGATTGACTGCAGCGGCGTATAGGATGTCAGTGCTTCAGCCAAAATAATACAAAAAGGCTGTTATCCAGCTAAAAGGACAGAGACTTACTGTAGCAGGAATGGATAACAGCAGGCTCAGGAAAGTAAGTTTTATTATCTTATCAGCCTCCCTGCAAATTCCCCCAAGAACTTTCAACTAGGCACCCCTTTAATCACTTTCCCCAGTCCTACCACCCCTGCAATGAAAATAGTCCCTCACTGCACAGCCCCAGTGACTCTACCCATAAATACTTAGCATGTCGATCCACCATGCAGAAAAAAAGTGGAATGGAATTTCAGCACAAGAGAAACAGCAGGGAGAGCCACCAAAGAGGAAATGTAATGTAAATTTTTTTTAAAACTAACAATATTTTTTATTTCATCTATATTGCAATAATACTTCATTTGAAACACCTTATTCATTGCATAGTAAAACTTTTCATGGTATAACCCAATATGAACAGTCAGCAATTTAGCTCACCTGCCAGCATCAGTTTCTTTATAGTACTAGTCCCTTAAAGGGGTGTTCCCATCTCAGACATTGATGGCATATTATTAGGATATGCCACCAATGTCAGATAGGTGCAGAGAGGTACCACCTCTAGGACCCACTCCTATCTCTAGAATAGGCCCCCGAAGTGAAGGAGAGCGCACCATGCAAGTGCAGCTACCGTCCATTCACCGGTATGGAAGTTCTGAAAAGAGTGCTGGCTCAGCTATTTCCTGCAGTCCCATAGTCGTGAATGGGGAGGCGGCCGTGCATGCACGGTGTGCTCTCTATTCACCACTATAGGACTTCAGAAAATAGCCGAGCTCGCTTTTTCGAACACCCATAGCTGTGCGTTCTGCTGTGCGTTCTGCTTCACATTGGGGGCCCCTTTCTGGAGATAGGAGCATGTCCCAGAGGTGGGACCAGCACCTATTTGACATTGATATCAGATCCTAGTGATTTACTATTAATGTCTGTGACATTTGCAGACCACTTTAAACAAGTCCTTCAGTAGCAGAATGAAATAATTAGATTTGGGCTGAATCATTGCCATTATTGAAATAGATGAATAAAATCACTTACCGTATATTTATGCATACTTAGGAGGAAGTAGGGTGATGGCCGCGGTGACGGCAATAATGTATGGAGGCAGTGTATAGCCAAAACTACCAGGGTCAGATCTGCATCTATTATGGGCAGTTCAGGAACAAGGGATGTTGCTGATACTGTGGGCGCAAAACATGCAAGACATAAGCCAAGCTTGGCTGTCACTAGTGCTGCATGAGTACCGTATCTTCTGTCGGTCCGCTTTCCTCCACAGAGCCAATAGACAAAAACATTGCCGTGTACAAGATTTGTAGGATAAAAATGAACCTTGGTCGTTCAAACACAAACACAGGCACTACAGCTCTGTTGCAGTACATAAAATGGCATCACCTGATCCAGTGAGAAAATGGAACTGGCCACCATTAATCGAAACAAGAGTGTCCTCCTTCTCCCGGTCTCCTTTGCATCCACATGCAGTACATGCCATTATAATCAATTACTGTTTCTCCAAGACATGACGAGGGGCTTGAGAGCGTCTGACATCTGACGCTAAGCTCCGCCACCCCACTCGCTATCTCATGCGGGCACGCCGGGATGTTGAAAAACTGAGAGTCCAGGTATGGTGAGGCAGCCCGGGAGCGAGAGGACTTTGTGGAGAAGCGCTACTGGACAAGGCGTGCTCACTTAATTCCAGTAAATCCCACTACTGCTATATGGTCGAGGAAGGAGGAAGGGGAGAAAAAAGGAAAGGAAAGAGAAAGAAAGTAACAGGGTGCTGAGCTTATCCAGGAGCAGCGGAGGTGGAGGAGAAAGACGGAGAGGGATAACCGCTGGTCAAGTTCTATACCCTTCATCTATTAACCGTGCACTGGTGATATTGCTGGGGATGTGGAGGTGAAGGGCGGAGGAGAGCGGTGAGCGAGACACCGTGCCGTGTGGGGGGTGGATGTGTCTGCCTTAGAAGAGAAACGAGAAGACAGTTTGCTGGAGGTGGTGGCCGGAGAGCAAAATGTCTCCCTCCAGGACTGTATGGGGAAGGAAGTAGGCGGATACGGATCTAAAAGCTAATAATAAGCATCCCCCCCTACTGTTTTTCTTCCTATGCTAACCCCACTAACTAACAAATTCAGGCAATACTCTCCCACTTCTCAAGCTGTTACCTGTTAACCCTGCGGGGTGTTTAAGATTCAAGTTTAAAAAGCACATTGGACAGTGTCTGATTAACTATAAGCTTTTTGCTTTTATGCTAACCTGTTTCTTTGATGAACTCAGAAAACTGTTGGTCAAGTCCTGTTTTTTTTTCTCTACTAACCCTGCGCTTTTGATGTTGCTGGTGATGTGAGAAGGGAAGACTGAACTTGTGCTATATTGATGATATACTGGGATGGTCATAGGAAGAGTGGTGGACTGTATTTGTATCCTCATTATTAAGGTTGAGCGGACACCTGGAAGGTCGGGTTTCGACGGGTTTGGCCGAACTTCGCAAAAAAGTCAATGGGGAACCAAACTTTGGAGCACTAAACTGGGCTCGAAAAAAGTCATGGAAAGGGCTAGAGGCTGCAAAAGGCTGCAAAAATGTGGTTAAGAGCATGGCAAGGTGCTCTGCAAACAAATGTGGATAACATAAAATACGTAAAAAAATAAATTATCTTGATCTACGAGGAGGAGGTCCATATGGAGTAGGAGGTTGAGGAGGCGGTGGATGTGGCGGTGTAGGTGGAAGCGGAGGTGGAGGAGGTAGCCAACACTGGTTTTTGTTTTTAATTGTATTTTATTATTTATTTATTTTTGTTTAAATTTGGGTAGACCCCAAAATATTGGGAAATATTAAAAATAAAACAAAGAGAAAGTGAGCTGGAGTAGAACAATGGCTGGGTGAGGCCGATATACATGTCTATTCTGCACAAGGTATGGACAAGTCCTGTGGGTTCCCTGCCTGGTTCATTTTAATGAACGTGAGCTTGTCCACATTGGCTGTGGACAGGCAGCTGCGCTTGTCTGTGATAACCCCCTCCTGCCGTGCTAAACAAACGTTCAGACAATACACTGGCTGCAGGGCAGACAAGCGCCTCCAAGGCGTAAAGGGCAATGTGCCCAATTTGGAGACTCAGAAGTTGAAGAGGGTAGACCCATCAGTCAATACGTGTAGGCGTGTGCACACATACTGCTCCACCATGTTGCTGAAATGCTGCCTCCTGCTAAGACGTTCCATATCAGCTGGTGGTGCTGGTTGTTGTGGCGTGCTGACAAAGCTTTTCCACATTTCGGCCATGCTAACTCTGCATTCTGAGGTGCTGACGGTGCCCCAGCTGCGTTGGCGACCTCTTCCTCCTCCTCAGCCTTCACCTTGTGCTTCCACTGAGCCCCCGCTGTCAGGGGGGAATGCCACCAGCAGCGTGTCTACTAGCATGCGCTTGTAGTCGCGCATCTTCTGATCAGTAACAGATGTTTTTACAAAATTTTGTTCCATGTCAGCAATGCAGAGCAGGGTTTTTTTACCAGCAAAAATGGGTTAATTTCAACCATCAATGTAACAGACGAATTTTTGAAATTTAGGTCCCTGTTACCTATGCAGAGCAGGGGTTTATTCACAGAAAAACTGGGTTCATGTCACCCACCAATGGAACAGACGATTTTACAAAATTTAGGTCCCTGTCACCTATGCAGAGCAGGGGTTTGTATACGGCAAAAATGGTAAAATGTCACCCGAGAATGTAACAGGATTTTTAGAAATTTACGTCCCTGTCACCTATGTAGAGCAGGGGTTTATTCACGGCAAAACTGGGTTCATGTCACCCACCAATGGAACAGACGGTTTTACTAAATTTAGGTCCCTGTCACCTATGCAGAGAAGGGGTTTGTATACGGCAAAAATGGTAAAATGTCACCCGAGAATGTAACAGAGGATTTTTAGAAATTTAGGTCCCTGTCACCTATGCACAGCAGGGGTTTATTCACGGCAAAAAAATGTAAATGTCACCCAAGAATGTAACAGATGCTTTTGCTCCCTCTTTTGCTGTGCTGGTGCCTCTGTGCGACCACCGCCTCTTCCTCCAAACTGCACACGTCACTCACATGACCTTGATTCCATGTGGGATCTATTACCTCATCATCCTCCACATCATCTTCCACCCACTCTTTACCCCTGCCCTCCTTTCTGCAGACTGCAGAAAGCCGCTGTAACGGTCACGTCCACACACACACAGGGTCCTGATGACAGTGGAGAACTGGACGACAGTCCCTTACTTAGGATATGTGCAGGGAAGACAGACAAGACAAAATACGGAACGTGAACGGATCGGGTCAGAACCAAGAGAGCTACGCCGTACAAAGGGTTAAGCAAAGAATAGTCAGGAGAAGCCGGGGTCAAATACCATGAGAGTAGAGAAGTACCAGAGGAGTCCACAAAGAGTAGTCAGGTGGGAGCCAAGGTTCACCAATACCAGGAGAGATGCGCAATACAGGAGGAGCAGGCAAAGGATCGTCAGGGAACAGGATCAGGTGAGTATTCAGTAGTCCAACAAATAGCCAGGAACCTAGAATTAACAGGCAACCTGTGGCCACCAGGCTCCCTGTATTTATAGTGGGGTCTGAGGGTCATGTGACGTGGCCAGCGTCACATGACCGACAGACAGACAAGTCGAGCACCGAGTAATCAGCTCGGCGCTCAAGGCAGACTTAGGAGCAGGGAGCCTCCCAGCTAGCAAAGCCGCCCTGGGAACGAGGCTAAACACAGATCCTCGCTCCCGAAGCTAAGCAGCAGGTCTGCGGCTGATGGGAGACCGAGTGCGCCTTTGGCACCCCGTGACAGTACCCCTCTTTTACGAGGGGCCACTGGACCCAAGACTTCAGGCGATGGCCTTTCAGGGTGTTCTAAATGAAATTTTCGAACAAGTCTAGGAGCATGAACCTCCCTGGCGGATACCCAAGATCTTTCTTCGGGTCCATACCCCTTCCAGTGAATCAGGTACTGTAAGGAATTACGCACTCTCCTGACATCCACTATCTTAGACACCACATACTCGACAGCATCACTAACAAGAACCGGAGGAGGCGAGGCTTTCAACGGTACAACAGGTTAAAAATACTTTTTAAGTAGAGATTTATGAAATACATTATGAATGTGGAATGACTCGGACAGCTCCAACTTAAACGATACCGGATTAATCGCCTCCGTGATCTTATACGGTCCAATAAAACGAGGAGCAAATTTTCTAGCAGCTACCTTGAGAGATAGATTCATGGAGGACAACCATACTTTATCCCCAACCTGAAAGTTCACCCCCTTGGAACGTCTCCTATCGGCCTTGAGTTTTTGAGAACTTTGAGCCTTTCTAGGTTCGATTGAACCCGGGCCCCAAACTGTGCATGGTTCGGAGGAGAGTTTATCCGCTTCAGGGTTAGAGGAGGAGACGGATGACCCAGAATGAAAACTGGGATGAAAACCATGGTTACAAAAGAAAGGGGAGACCCCAGCAGAAGAATTGACACGGTTATTCAAAGCAAATTCAGCCAACGGAAGGAATTTCACCAATAATTGCTGGTCATCAGCAACATACAATCTCAAGAATTGTTCCACAGACTGATTAAGGCGTTCAGTCTGCCAATTACTCAGGATTGTAGGCGGAAGAAAAAGACAATGAAATTTTACATCTTTGACAGTAGGCCCTCCAGAATTTGGAAACAAACTGCACACCCCTGTCAGAAACAATATTTTCCGTGATGCGATGTAAACGAACAATCTCTCTCACAAAAATAGACGCCAGGGTTTTTGCATTTGGAAGTTTAGACAGGGGAATGAAATGAACCATCTTGCTAAACCTATCGACCTTTACCCAAACCACAGTCTTACCCTCCACCAGCGGTAGGTCAGTTATAAAGTCCATCGAGATATGGGACCAGGGTCTACTGGGAATGGGTAGGGGTCGTAGGTTACCAACAGGGTGAGTCCTAGGTGTCTTAGACCTTGTACAAACCTCATAGGCTGACACGTAGGACTTGACATCCTTGGTCAGAGTGGGCCACCAATAAGATCTAGAAACCAGATCCTTAGTGTCCTCAAAACCCGGATGTCCACAAAAGGCAGAATCGTGACACTCCCCCAACAGCTGGAGACGAAATTGTACGGGAATAAACAACTTATCTGTTGGGGTGGATGCCGGTGCCAGATGTTGTTCAGCCTTAATGCGAGCCGAGATATCCTGGGTTAGAGCCGCTAAGAAGATGTTTGCTGGTAGGATGGATTCAGGCGGTGCCTCAGTGGGTTGAAAAGCATGGAAGCTCTGAGATAATGAGTCTGCCTTAACATTTTTACTTCCCGGCCTGAACGTAATGGAGAAATCAAAACGGGTAAAAAACGGAGCCCATCGGGCTTGCCGGGGATTCAACCTCTTAGCAGACTCGAGAAACATTGGGTTTTTATGGTCAGTGACAACAGTTACCCGATGCCTTGCCCCCTGCAAAAAATGTCTCCACTCCTCAAATGCCCATTTAATAGCCAGCAGCTCCCTATTCCCTATGTCGTAGTTTCTCTCCGTGGGAGAGAATTTCCTGGAGAAGAAGGCACACAGTCTCAGGTTAGTGAGGCTAGCAAGACCTTGTGAAAGGACTTCTCCTGCGCCATCCTCGGAGGCATCCACCTCCAAAATAAAGGGTCTCTCCTGATCAGGCTGGATCAGAATGGGAGCGCTACTAATTGCCTTTTTTAATGTTTCAAATGAAGAAATGGCCTTGGTAGACCAATTCTCCAAATCCGCCCCTTTCTTAGTAAGGTCGGTCAATGGTTTAGCAATTACAGAAAAATTAACGATAAATTTACGATAGTAATTAGCGATACCCAAAAACCGTTGTAAGGCCTTTAAGGATGAAGGCCTTACCCATTCCATAATTGCCAAAACCTTACCAGGATCCATCTTAAAGGCGTGAGGAGTCAGAACATGCCCTAGAAACAGTATCTCCTGTACACCAAAGACACATTTCTCTTGCTTAGCGGATAGCTGGTTCTCGCTCAACACCTCTAATACTTGTTTGACATGAGACACATGAGATTCGAAATCAGGAGAGAATATCAAAGTGTCGTCAAGATAGACAATAATAAATTTACCTAAGAACTCCCTAAGAATATCGTTCATTAGGTTTTGGAACACAGCTGGGGCATTGCTGAGTCCAAAAGGCATCACCTGATATTCAAAGTGTCCTATCGGAGTATTGAACGCTGTCTTCCATTCGTCTCCCTCCTTTATTCGGATTAGATTGTATGCCCCTTTCAGGTCAATCTTGGAAAACCAGGTTGCTTCAGAACCTGGTTAAATAAATCCGGAATTAATGGGAGAGAGTATCAATTTTGGACAGTGATTTTATTTAATCTCTGGTAATCAATACAAGGCCTAAGACCACCATCCTTCTTAACAAAGAAAAACCCTGCTCCCATAGGAGAGACTGAAGGTCTAATATGCCCTTTAGCAAGGCTCTCCTTAATATAATCTTCCATAGCCTTGCGTTTGGGCTTAGAAAGATAATAAATTCGCCCTTTAGGAAATTTGGCACCCTCTATTAACTCTATGGCGCAATCATAAGGTCTATGGGGGGGGGGGGTAGAACCTCTGGAGTAGGGGATGAGAATACATCAGAATATTCCTTAATAACTGAGGGTAATGTTTTAGACCTTACTGAAACCCCAGCCTGGACCACGGATATTCATGAGTCACACTTAGGTCCCCATTTCACCAACTCTCCTTTGGACCATCAACCGGTAGGTTCTCCAGGACTAAAAGAGAACATCTCTCAGAGTGGCACACACCCACGGTTAGAGAAATTTCAGAGGTACATGACCTCACCGTACCACCAATCAGGGGAGTAGCATCAATAGCCATGACATGGATAGGTGTAGGTAAAGCAAACATTGAAATACCCAATTTACTAGCATATTCAAAGTCAATAAAGCTGGCCGCTGAACCGCAATCAATAAAGGCCTTACCCGGCCACTTAACAACCCCCAGAGAAATTGTTATGGGTACCAAAAGCTTACATTTAGAAAAATCTGTGTGTACCTGGTCTTTAGGTTGTCTTGCCTTAGAAGACTTGTCAGAGAGGACCCTCTTAGGACACTTGTTGATCCAATGGCCAGGATCTCCACAGTAGAAGCACTCTCCGCGTCTGCGACGAAGATTACCCCGGGTCATGCCAACCTGCATAGGTTCCTTGGTGGAGACCTCAGTGTTGTCCCTGGAAAAGGCCTCTGGCTGGACCACCATCTGAGAACAGAACTGTCGTTATTGTCGTCTCTCTCTAACTCGTCGGTCAAGTCGGACAACTAGGGTCATCATCTCCTCTAAGGTCTCTGGAATTTGATAACTGACTAATAGATCTTTTAAATTATCAGACAGACCAGACCTAAACTGACTCTTCAGGGATGGTTCATTCCATCCGGAGGGGACACACCACCATCTGAATTAGGTGCAATACTCCTCCGCAGGGAGATGGCCCTGAACCAGTGCCCTAAGAGCCGTCTCGGCTACCAGGGCCCTGTCTGGTTCGTCATAGAGGGAACCCAGGGCCTGAAAAAATAACTCCACAGAAGTTAGACAACTGGCCCCAGGAGGTAACGAGAATGCCCAGTCCTGGGGATCACCCTGTAGTAGAGAAATTATAATACCCACTCATTGGCTCTCGGGACCGGAGGACACAGGGCGCAAACGGAAGTAGAGTTTGCAACTCTCCTTAAAGGAGAGAAACCTCTTCCGGTCTCCAGAAAAGGGTTCTGGGAGCTTGATCTGGGGCTCAAAATGTGGACTGGAGTGCTGAGGAGTGGAAGAACCTTGCCCTAACTCAAAAGAACAGAGTTTCTCTCCTAGCTCCTGCACCATCTGTGTCAGGTTTACAGACATGAGAGTTGTATCACTTAATGTAAGGGGATTAAGAGGGAGATTTAAAAGGTTCGCCATTTTTGATTGGTTGAGGGGATACATACCGGCTGTTATTCCTTGCAGGAAACACATTTGGATATAATTTGTCCATAATAAACGTAATTTTCAATGTGTGGCATGTAAAGCGGATGACAGCAGCAGGTATCTCTTCTTACATTGTAATATAGAGAATGTACAGATGGTGATTGCAAATATTTATATTCCACCGCCGTATAAGCTGGATGTGATTTATGAATTACAAAAGTATATGCAAAATTGCATGTTGATTGCAGTAGAAGAGTATAATGTGACTATGGACCCAAGTAATGATAGATTATCTAATAGTAAAAATATATTTTGTAATAATAATTTAGCCAATTTAATAACTGAGTTTGATTGGGTTGATATTTGGCATGTTTTGCACCCGAAGGAAAGAACGTACTCTTGCTATTCAAAAAACACACCAGACCTGGTCAAGGATTGATATGATTTGGGGAAATAGAAAATGAATGGGAAAAAATAAAATAAAAAAATAAAATATCTTTCCATGACCCTCTCTTATTCTCTTCTGCTAAGACTATGCACGTTACATAAAATACATATGGAAGATTGGGTACCCATCTTAGCAGGACGGTTAACTGGGAGGGCAGCTGAAGCCTACCGTACGATACCAGATACAGAAATTAGGAATTACAGCCGTGTCAAAGAGGTTATCCTGGCCCGATATGCTATGACACCAGAGGCATACCGGAGACGGTTCAGGGAATTGAAAAAAGCAGAAAAAGACTCGCATGCAGAATGGGCTTGCCGTTTACAAAGGGCAGCCCTCGGATGGGTACAGGCGAACCAGGCACGGTACATGGAGGACCTATTACAAATGCTGCTACTAGAACAGTTCTATGATGGGATACCCGCAGACCTGCAGGAATGGGTGAAAGACCGTAACCCCACGTCTATCACAGAAGCAGCTAAAAAGGCCGATGACTATATGGATGCCCGCAGGCAGCACAAACTTGTGGGTGTTAAACCAGCTGTGCGACCTCTAGGGGGAAACCAATTTTCAGCTAGCACCAACACACCACTGAGACCGCTACCCCCACCAGCTCCTACAGAGGCTCAACCGAGGTTTCGCCCACCCTCCTCTGTGCAATGCCACCAGTGCCAGAGGTGGGGACACTACAAGCGGGAATGCCCGCAGCTTAGAGACCGATCCACCTGGATCCGACCAGGACCACCACCACCACCGAGAGCCGCAGCACACCACTATCAGGAGGAGACACCCACCGCTTATGGCTCTGCAGTTCCAGTCACCACTATAGAACAGTGGGAAGTACTCCACGAAGCCAACCCACTACAAGCACAGGCGGATAATCGGCAGCACCACAGGCAAACAGTATACCTGGAGGGGAAACCTATGCAGGGACTCAGAGATTCGGGAGCAACCATAACCTTGGTCCAAAGCCACTTGGTCGCGGAAAAAGCTAAAACCAATAGGACTGTGGCTGTCAGGGTTGCTGGGGGAGCCGTATATCGGCTGAATACAGCAAGGGTTCATTTGCATTGGGGTGCGGGGTCAGGGACTGTGGAGGTGGGGTTGATGCCCCAATTACCCGCAGAGGTGATACTGGGAAATGACCTGGGAAAGCTCACATCTGCTTTTGAGCCGCAAACCACAACCACTGAGGAAGCCCATCCAGTGGTCACCAGGCAACAGGCCCGCACCCAGGACTACAACACACTGCCGGAGGTCCAGGTAAGATAACCTTCCCCTTCCCTAGACTGTGTCCCTTGGGCCCCTCCTGACGAATTTGCGGCAGAGGTGATCACTGACCCTACTCTACAGGTATATAGAGACAAAGTCACCTCTGACCAACCGGGGGCGGAGGGGGAAAGATTTGTATGGGATAGGCAGCTATTGTACAGGGAGTCAGACAAGCAGGTAGCTGGGTCAGACCCGATCATCATGAGACAGCTAGTTGTACCACAGAGGTACCGAGCCGAACTGTTTCGGATAGCGCACGATATTCCATTATCCGGACATTTGGGGGTCAGTCGTACTAGATATTGGCTGTACCCAAAGTTTCTTTTGGCCAGGAATTAGCCAGGAAGTACGCAAATATTGCAGCACCTGCGATACGTGCCAGAGGGTAGGGAAGAGGGGGGACCGGCGGAAAGCAAAGTTACACCCGCTACCTATAATCGAGGAACCGTTCCATAGAATAGCCGTAGATATAGTAGGTCCCCTCCGGAAACCTAGCCCCTCTGGCAAGAGGTATATTTTGACGGTGGTGGATTACGCCACCCGCTACCCAGAGGCCGTAGCCTTGACAAACATCCACGCAGAAACCGTGGCAGAGGCCCTGATGCAGATTTTCTCCCGGATGGGGTTACCCAGGGAGATCATCTCGGATCAGGGTACTCAATTCACTGCAGAGGTCACCCAGCACCTCTGGAAATTTTGCAAAATCAGACCTATAATCAGTGCCCCCTACCATCCTCAGACCAACGGCCTCTGCGAGCGATTCAATGGCACCTAAAACAAATGCTCCGAACCTTTGCTGAGACCCACCGAGACTGGGAACGATTCCTGCCTCACCTCCTCTTTGCTTACCGGGAGGTGCCGCAGGAATCCACAGGATTCTCCCCATTTGAATTGTTGTTCGGGAGGAGAGTAAGGGGACCGCTGGACTTAATTAGGGAGCATTGGGAGGGAGACAAGAGCGCAGACGGCACCCCCATTGTACCATATGTGTTGGCGCTCTGAGATCGCTTGGAAGCTCTAACCAAGACGGTAAAGGAAAACCTCCAGGCGGCTCAGACGCGCCAGCGCACATGGTACGATCAGGGCACCAGGGACCGTAGCTTCCAGGTTGGGCAGAAAGTTTTAATTTTGAAACCTGTCCTACCAGGAACGCTCAGAGGAGGTGACCGCTATTTGTGCACCCAGCTCTGAAGAGTTTGACAGTCTTCCCCTGCCGGATCTACTGGGAAACGGTCAGCTGTCTGGGGATTTAGGAGAAGTTGTACTGGGGGACCGGCTGAGCCCACAGGAACGTACCGAGGTACAACAGCTGCTAAGAGAGAAGCAGGAGACCTTCTCCAATGTGCCTGGGTACACTCCTCTGGCCACTCACAGAGTAGAAACCCCAGGGCAACTACCCATGCGCCAGACCCCGTACCGCATCCCTGAAGCGGTGCGAGAGAATATGCGTAAGGAGATCGACGAGATGCTCCAGCTGGGGGTGATTGAGCCCTCAGACAGCCCGTGGGCATCTCCGGTAGTCCTCGTACCGAAGCGGGACGGTACGACCCGCTTCTGCGTAGACTACCGGAGGTTGAATGAAAAGACTGTATCAGACGCTTATCCGATGCCCAGGATAGATGAACTGCTAGACCGGATGGCCAGAGGCCAATACCTCACTACTATTGATCTGTGTAAGGGGTACTGGCAGATACCCCTGGCTCCGGACGCCATACCTAAGTCAGCCTTTGTCACCCCATTCGGCCTATACCACTTTAAGGTTATGCCATTTGGGATGAAAAACGCTCCGGCTACGTTCCAGCGGATGGTGGACCGACTTCTAGATGGGTTCCAGGACTACACCTGTGCCTACCTCGACGATATTGCAATTTTTAGCAATACCTGGCAGGAGCACTTGACCCATATAGGAGCGGTTCTAGACAGGATTAGGGAGGCCGGTTTGACGTTGAAACCGGCCAAATGCAGTATAGGAATGGCCGAGGTACAGTACCTGGGCCATCGAGTGGGTTGTGGGAAACAGAAGCCAGAACCAGCCAAAGTAGAGGCTGTAGCCCAATGGCCTACCCCTAGGACTAAGACTCAGGTGTTGGCATTTCTAGGGACAGCAGGATATTACAGAAAGTTTGTCCCCAATTATAGTGCCCTGGCCAAACCCCTTACTGACCTGACCCGTAAGAACCTTCCCCGCCAAGTAACCTGGACCCCGGAGTGTGAGCAGGCCTTCCAACATCTGAAAAATGCACTTATTAATGCCCCTGTCTAGGCAGCTCCCAATCCAACTAAACGTTTTCTTGTTCACACAGACGCTTCTATGTTTGGATTGGGGTCAGTGCTGAGCCAAGTTGGGGCCGATGGCGGAGAACATCCCGTGGCTTACATCAGTCGCAAACTATTACCCAGAGAAGTAAGCTACGCCGCCATCGAGAAGGAATGCCTGGCTGTGGTGTGGGCCCTAAAGAAGTTACAGCCGTATTTATATGGACAGGCTTTTTCCCTGCTCACGGATCACAACCCGTTAGTATGGCTGAACCGGGTGGCTGGGGACAATGCCAGGCTGCTGCGCTGGAGTTTGGCGCTGCAGCCTTTTGACTTTAATATTCAGTACCGCCCGGGCAAACAAAATGGAAACGCTGACGGGTTGTCGAGACAAACTGATTTGGAGAAATGATCCGTGAGCACCCCGGACATCCCCAAGCCGATCCGTGCTGGATCAGACTGTGTATGCCGGCTTGTGGGCAAGGGGGAGCAGTGTAGCGGATTGTATTTAGCCTGTCCTGTTTAATTCCTGTAAAATGGCATTCGGTTAATTGTATTGCTATGTATTGTAAACTGCAATGTTTACTATGTTAAATGTATTGCTTTTCTGTCCCTCCTCCATCTCCCATCAGCCCTTGCTATTGTCTGGCCCTACCCTTCCTTGTACCATAATCTTCTATGTGCCCTATTGTGTGTAAATGGGGCTGTTGGGGGGTTTAAAAGTGTGTGCTGTGTCTAAATAAAGTCAGTTCTGCTCCTGATGCTGTGTGTCGTCCAGTCATTGGGATTGCTGTTGAGATATTATTGGATTACTTTGCCTGCTGGATTTACTACTCTATGGATTTATAAGACTTGTTCCTGAGCCTCACTGGGATCTTAAGTGGAGATTCGCTGTGGAATATCAGCCCTCCACTACACTGTGTTCCATGACGATTCTCTGCCTGCTCCTCCTGTACTGCGCATCTCTCCTGGTATCCTGACCCCGGCTTCCACCTGACGATTCTTTGCGGACTCCTACTAAAAAATTACCGGATTCATATAGACCTGTGACGGTAACGTACACTACACACAGGGTGAGGATAGTGACCACTGCGCTCCACCCTCACCCCTGGCCCTGCCTACTTGCCTCGCAAATCCTAATGACAGGGGACAACTAGACGGCAGTCCCTAACTTAGGATACGTGCTGGGAAGACAGACAAGACAAATAACGGAACGTGAACAGACCCGGGTCAATACCTAGAGAGCTACGCAGTACTAAGGAATGAGCAGAGAATAGTCAGAAAAAGCCGAGGTCAAATACCAGGAGAGAAACGAAGTACAACAGGAGTCCGCAAAGAATCGTCAGGTGGAAGCCGGGGTCAGGATACCAGGAGAGATGCGCAGTACAGGAGGAGCAGGCAGAGAATCGTCAGGGAACACAGGATCAGGTAAGTATGCAGGAACAAAACAATCACCAGATACCTAAAATTAACAGGCAACCTGTGGCCAGCAGGCTGCCTGTATTTATAGTGGGGAGTGAGGGTCATGTGACGTGGCCAGCATCACATGACCGACAGACCGACCAGTCGAGCACCGAGTGATCAACTCGGCGCTCAAGGCAGACCTAGAAGCAGGGAGTCCCCCAGCTAGCAAAGCTGCCCTGGGAACAAGGTCCAACACAGATCCTCGCTCCCAAAGCTAAGCAGCAGGTCTGCGGCTGACGGGAGACCGAGTGCGCCTTCGGAACCCCGTTACAAGACCAATTTACTTGTTGAATACTGATATAAAAATACTTGCGAAGGTCTTAGCGGATAGATTATCAAAAATAAAACCTTAATAAATGAAGACCAAACGGGTTTCATTCCTGGGAGACTGATCAACTCTAATATTAGGAGGCTGCTTATTAATATAGAAGGGAATAAAAAAAAAGATACTAAAAAAGGTATATTGTCTCTGGATGCAACTAAAACATTTGATTGTATAGAGTGGGATTATTTGTGGGAAGCTTTTAGATGTTTTGGCTTTGGAGATCATTTTATAGACTGGATTAAATTAATATATTTGCACCCTAGAGCTAGAGTATCGGTGGATGGGGTTATGTCACTGCCTTTTGACCTTTCAAGGGGCACCAGGCAGGGATGTCCCCTATCCCTGTTGCTCTTTGAAATTGCAATAGAGCCATTAGCCAATATAATTCAAGAAAGTGATGATTTTGTGGAATTCCAATACGGGGGTATTATGGAAAAAATAATGTTATATGCTGACGATATTTTGCTGTTTTTGGATGACTCTGAGGTGTATTTGAGTAAAATAATGAATATTATAGATAAGTTTGGTTACTTTTCAGGATTAAAAATAAATTTGGAGAAATCACATTTAATGTTTTTAGGGGAGGGAGATTTGAATAAGAGTTGCGGTGTTCACATAGTAGATAAAGGAAATCGTTTTAAATACTTAGGGATGAATATATTACACTTGTAAATAAGTTTAAAAAAATAATGGGTATTAAGGGTTATTTAAAATGCACTCCAATATGGAATAATATAAATTTGAGTTCAATTTATATGATTAAACAATATGTTAATTGGGAGAATAGAGGCAAAATTTTGTTAGATCATATTTTCAACAGGGATAAATTGAAAGATTTTGAGAATTTGGGATCCCAAAAAAGGCAAATTTTAAATACCTACAAATAAGGGATGCAATCAACTCGGCAGTTGATTCAGAGATATAAAAAAAAAGCCTCTTCAGAGGGGTTTGATCAGTTTCTCAGGGATGGAAAGGTTAAAGGTAGCATCTCCAGGAGATACAAATTATTTTTTTTATCAAATCTCTTTTTATTGTTTCAAATAAGGCACATAAGAAGTCCATAATACGATTTTTGTCAAAAGACTTACAGTGATGGTACAATGTAATGAGTACAAAAATAATCGCATATGAACATAGTCAAAATAAGTATCAAAGTCACATTTAGATAAACAAGGAAGGAAGGGGGGGGGATATAACATGAAGGGAAGTGAACAATAAGGGGGAAAAAACACATAAGGCACTATGTGAAATAGACAGTGTTAACCCTGAAAGGGTAGGATGTTATAAAAGATCCCTCGAAGCATGTATAATGTTGTATAGCAAAAAACAAGTCTGCGTCTGAAATTCCACAGAATGTGATGGGAATATTATATCCTTAATTATGACTACGGAGAGAGAGGTGGGGGAGTGGGAGGGAAGAGGGAAGACATTATCTATTATATATGGATCTGTTGTCTAATCCTTGATCACATACCAACTTCTTGTTAATTCTCGAGTTGATCTAGGATACTTTCGTCTCTTACCCCCTGTGCTTTTTTCCAAGGAGACCATACCTCCAAGTATTTATTTCTATTACCATGGATCCAGCCTACCACTTCCTCCAATCTATGAAGTTGATGCATTTTGTTATACCACATGTTTAGGTCAGGAGGAGTAGAGTCTCTCCATTTTGTGGGGATCAGAATTTTTGCCGTGGCTATCATGTGTGTGGGGAGGTTGTTCTTTGAAGGACGGAAGTTAGCTGTAGGGATCCAAAGCAAAACCAGTTCCGGAGTAAGTGTTATGGAAGTATTGCAAATTGAGTTGATAGTTTTTTCAACATCTTTCCAAAATTGTATTAATAGGGGGCACGACCACCAAATGTGGATCATAGATCCCACATCTGCTCGACACCTCCAACATTTGTTATCGGGAGAAAGACCTATAAAAAATAGATATTCTGGGGTCCTATCTCGTGATAGTTTTAAAAGAGTTCTCCTGAAAGCGAACACACGTGGAGAACCCAGTTGCATGAGATAAAATATAAGAAGTCTCAGTGTCAGAGAAGTTCCTTCCTATCTCTTTTTCCCATTGTCCTAGGAAATAAGGTTTGGGGATACTAGCTTTATTTAGAAGATTATTGTATGAAACAGAAAGTGACTTTTTTAAGGGTTTCGGTAATATAGAGAGATTTTCTAGCCACGTGGGTTCAGAAAACTTACACTCCTGGTTTTTTTCAAGTTTTTTGCATATGTTTCTGAAATCCCATATTTGAATTGGGGTATGAGGGTTTTTACCTAGTTTGGTATGAATATCTTCTAGAGGAAGAAAACGGTTTAGCTCTATTACCTCGCCTATTCTAATGCCTCTTAAGGAATGCCACCAGCTCTCGTCCCTCCCACCAATCCCATTGAAGAGATAGGGGAGAACATCTAATGGGGCCATTTTAGATACGTTATACCCTTTGGGTGGGGCCACTGGAGAATTGCGGTGACTGACGAGCATGCTTTTGGTCAGCAAGCTCATTTCAGGGCAAAGAGAAAGAGGCGCCTCCTGGGACCACAGGATAGCGTTCCTATGAATTCCCAATAGGGTCCTCTCTATATCCAAATAAGGAGCATCTATTTTGTCATTTGTTAGAAGTGCCCATTTAGCTAATTGAATAGCTCTACTATATAATGCCATATCCGGTAAGGATATACCACCGTTATGTTTTTTCTGAGAGAGGAGTGAGTATGCTATTCTTGGCCTTTTGGTATTCCATAGGAATGATGTGAATATGCTTCTGATCTGAATATAGAAGGAATTGGGTATATGTATCGGGAGGGCCTGAAATAAATATAGCAGTTGGGGTAGTACAAATGTGGATAGTAGATTCTTCCTCCCAAACCAGGACATATAGGGGACTTTTAAAGAGGAGATAAAAGACCTAATTTTAGTTAATAGTGGTATATACAGTAATTGAGTCTAAACAAGAGGTTTAGGTTGGCAGAGACATTAACTCCTAAAAATTTAATTGAGGTGTCAGGCCATTTAAACGCAGAGGATCTTTTAAGAGTGGCTAGGACCTTTTTGGGAACATTGATCGGGAGAGCCTCCGATTTAGAAAAATTGATTTTGAAGTTGGACACCACACTATATTCATCAAACAAGGACATGATGGTGGGCAAGGCTTCTTCAGGATTGGAGATAACAATTAAAAGATCATCAGCAAATGCTGCAGTTCGATGCTGATATTTACCCAGGGAAACCCCTCTGATCTTGTCAGATTGCCTAATTTTGAGTAGAAACATTTCTAGACACAAAATAAAAAGGGAGGGGGAGAGGGGGCATCCCTGTCTAGTCCCATTCCTGATTGGGAAGGCATCCGACAGAGTTCCATTCACCAAAACCTGTGCAGTCGGACAAGAATACAGTGAGAAGATGGCTGAAACAAATATTGGTGGTAAACCAAACTTCACTAAAGTGGCCTTCATGAAATCCCAGCTGACTCTGTCGAATGCCTTCTCCGCATCAGTTCCTAATAATAACATGGGTGTGTTTGTAATTTTAGCATGATGAATTAGGTGTATTATCCTCCAAATATTGTGTTTCCCCTCTCTTCCCGGGACAAACCCCACTTGTTCAGGGTCAATTAATTTATTAAGCAATGGGGATATCCTATATGCTAATAATTTGGACCACCATTTTAAATCGCAATTAAGTAATGAGATGGGCCTGTAACTCCCACAATCCTCAGGGTCTTTACCCTCTTTATGTAAGATAGTAATATGTGCCCTCAAGGCCTGGGGGGCCAAAGGCAATCCCTCCAGCAATGAATTGCACAAGTTAGTGAAATGAGGAAGTAATTGCTTTTTAAACTTCTTATAATAGATGATAGGTAGACCGTCAGGTCCTGGACTTTTCCCTATGGGGATTGTATTAAGAACTTTGTCTACCTCTAAATTGGAAAAGGGCTTAAGGAGCAGCTGTCTATCCTCATCTGAAAGAGAAGGGGACTTAATGGAGGACAGAAAATCTTCAATGAGGTCTAGTTTGGACTTCCCTGGGGAATCCAAATCAGCATCTGGTGAAGGAAGGTTATAGAGATTAGAATAAAATGACTGGAAGGCTTTGGCAATGAGGGGAGTGGAGGTCACTCTCAAGGAGGGTTCAGTTTTGATGGAGGAAATAAAGGTTTTCTCTCTCCTCTTTTTAATTAAACGTGCCATCATTTTGTTACCCTTATCCCCATGTTCATAGATTCTACTCTTCAAACGTATCAGGGATTTGGCTTCTTTAAGATTGAGGAGGTCCTTAACCTTACGTCTCAGAACCAGCAGAGCTTCCTGATGGACTTCAGCATGTGATAGTTTATGTAATTTTTCTTGTGTTCGTATCTGGGCTAGTAACGACATCAGCTCTTTAGTAGATTTCTTTTTAACATATGAACCCAAAGCTATCAGCTCACCTCTAATATAGGCCTTATGAGCCTCCCAAAGTATTGGATTCGTAGTTTCAGGGTTGGTATTGAACCTAAAGTAATCCTTTAGTTTTTCTCCAATTGAATCTATGTGGCCCTGAGATTCCAAAAGTGTAGTGTTTAATCTCCACGACCAGTTCTTATGCGGAAGGCATTGGAGAGAGAAAGTCATCATGATGGGAGCATGATCTGATATTACCAAGTTTCCTATCTCTGCACTTTTTACACATTGTATATGGGAATCCGGTAAGAATAAATAATCTATCCTGCTATACGTGTTATGGACCTGTGAGAAGAATGTGAAGTCCTTCTCTGAGGGATGTATAGTCCTCCAAACGTCGATCAGGCGTGACTCTGCCATAGTTAGCATTAGTCTCACCATCTGTTTTCTAGCTATTTTAGTAGATTTGTGTGAGGAGACGTCTAATGAGATGTTAAAATCACCACCTACTATCAACATACCCTCAGAGAAGTCCTTAATCTTTTTGAGTGTTTTAATCAACCATGGAATTTGCCGAGAATTGGGGGCATAAATATTTGCAATAGTGATCTTGAAATTAAAAATAGTACCCTGAATTATAAGAAAGCGACCATCTGGATCAATGTATGATTTAATCAAACGGAAGGGAATCGAGGGACTAATAGCAATGGATACCCCCCTAGAGGCTGAAGAGTGAGTAGCGTGGAACCATTGGGAGTATTTGTTTGTGGGTAAAGAGGGGATGTGGTTATGGCGAAAATGTGTCTCCTGCCACAAGACAATATCCGCTTTTTGTTTGTATAGCATATTTAGAATCTGTCTTCTTTTCTGGGGGGCATTCAGCCCATTCACATTATGGGATAATATCTTTAAATTAGCCATACTTCATCAGGATCAGTGGGGACAAATGCTTACCATAGGCCTTATAGAACTGAAGAACAGGGAAAAAACAGTTTTTACAGAAAACTAATACAAAGAAACAGGAGTTTTTATCATCATAAGATATGATTAGTAGATGAGGTGCTGGCGTTTCATCGGGTTCGACCATGCCCCCCCCAACATAATAGGGAGGAGAGCATGCCCGTCCCGTAGAAACACCCCACCCCCTATGGGGGAGAAGGAGAACCTTTAGCATCAAGACTGGCAGCATATTGTATAAATCAGTCATTACACCTCATTGCATAACGGACGAGGAGAACAAGAAGGTAAGTACAGGTGAAACCCTCAAGGAACAAAGTAATATGTATACTTATCAGCCTCTGGTAGATAAGATTAAATATCCACAAGGTAAGACACATATGTGGTCCCTGGATCCCCACCATCTATGCGGATGGCCAGTGATCCAGGAAGCAATGCACGCCAACAGAAGAACCTGAAAAGAGAACATATCAATGGCATGGGTATGTAAATATAACTGACAAGCTGGAACGGATAGAACAGTTACATAAAGATGGTCATAAAATGACCGTTTGTGATCTGTATCATCAGTTGGCTCATAGACCTTTCTATGGGGTATCAGATAAGTCCTCCAGTATCTTCAGGTCTTCCGAATCTTCGGAGATTTTGGTTTCTTGACCACCTGCCATGTTGGTATTTCAGGTAAGTCAGGTATACCCAGATCCTCAGGTAACGGCATCCATGGCTGAACCTCCACAGGAGCGATTCCCAGCTTATCCCAAGCATCCGCCAGGTCTTGTGGTGATCTAATGACGATCTGCTGGCCAGCTTTGGAAGTGGCCAGGCCAAAAGGAAATAGCCATCTGACTGGTAGATTATGTGCTCTGAGAGCTTCTGTAACAGGTTTCAGTGTGCGTCTCTTTGCCAGAGTACTAGATGCTAAGTCCTGGTAAAATTGCAGGCGGACCCCACTATATGTGACCTCCTTGGTTTCCCTCGCTGCTTTTAAGATGGCGGCTGTGTCCAAGTAGTTCAAAAGACCACATATTATGTCCCTAGGAGGACTATTTTCAGATGGTTTTGGCCTCAAGGCTCTATGGGCCCTCTCAATTATAATCTGGGAGGCTTTATCTTCACCTACTAATGAGGCAAAAATGGCGGTGACCGCATTTGTTATTTCCCCAGGGGGGACGTCCTCAGGAACACCTCTTATGCGGACATTCTTCCGCCTACTCCTATTCTCCTGATCTTCCAAATTTAGAAGAGCAGAAGTAATGGATGAGTTGTGGCCCTGTAGGACCTTGCGAACGGCCTCCCCGTGTGACACTATAGCCGCCTGTGCTTCTTCTAACACCATGACGCGACCCCCAATTTGCTTTACCTCTGTTTTTATATCTGAGATATCTTTATGCAGGGGTTGCAGCGCCGTGTACAGCGTTTTCTTGAAAAAGGCTCTGGAGAGTGGCAGATCTAAGGACTCCGCTCCCTCCGACATAGCACAGGAACTTTCTCCATCTGAATCTTCGGTCTGCGCGGCAGCTCTGGCCCCTTCCGGCGCCATCTTAGCTCTGTGTGCCGGAGAGAAATTCCTCTTCTTAAGGAAGCGATCCATCTCTGACTGGGTATGGCTCGACTTATGTGTGCCCGAAGCTGAGTCACTTTTGTCCTTGTTAGGCTTCACCATATTAGGGGATAAAGTCGCCCGTTATGCCGAGAAATCAGCTGCGTCTGTGAGGAGCTCTGAGATCAGGCGTCCATCTCGGCTCGCGGCTAGCTCCGCCCCCGAGATACAAATTATTGATGAAATCAGAACAAAGTTTAAAATATTAGCAAAAGAAAAATGGAAAAAAAGATATTTAAGATCTTTCAGATGAGAAATGGGAGGACGTTTTGAATAATAGGTCCTTAGTATCGTCAGTTCTTTCTTATTCACAGGTTACATCGTGCACCTCTAATGTTGAAAAAAATGGGCTTAAGAGCGACAGATGAATGCCCGAGATGCAGGGAAGAATGGGCAGGTTTAGTACATTTAATCTGGAGATTCCCCAAATTGTTTAGGTATTGGTCAGATGTGGCAGGGATTCTAGAAAAAGTTCTGGGACTAAAGATATATGGGGATCCCGTGATATGTATACTGGGGGGTACAAGTCACTTGAAATTACAAAAAGTGGTTAAACAAGCATTGTGTTTACTATTGTTCCAGGCAAGATTGCTTATCTTAAAGAAATGGAATCAAAAAGATCAACTTTTAGGTAGGTGAATAGAAGAAATCAGTTAATGAAATGATAAAAAGGAAAAGGATAATTAAGGTCAATAGGGGTAGAAAAGACTCTCTCATTGAAATATGGAATAAATGGTTTAAGGTTGTAGAGTTTTGTTTTTTTTCCTTTCTTTCCTCCTCTCTCTCTGTATAAGGGGTGGATTAGGTATTGGGGGGGTTTGGTGTTTGGGGGGGGGGGGAAATAATAATATGTATGTAATGTTAATGATAATGTTTTTATATGTTGTATTTGTAAATGTATAAATAAGTAAATAAATAAATAAATTACTGTTTCTCCCACTGAGACTCCTCCTCACATCCGTCATCACCTGGTCAAGTTGCTGTCATATCACTTAGTGGATTCTACTACCTTTAGTGAACTGATGGCATGTGCTGGAAGATACTTAGCCACTATTATTTCTCCAAAAATACCCATTCCTGCCTTGTATTGGCAATTGTCGATGTGCGGCAGAGTGCATTTCACTGTGGACACCTGTTATGAGCCGGGACAGTACATGTCTTTCATGGCCCACCGGGTCAATATTTTTTGTTGCAGTGGTGACATAGCACTGCAGCAACGAGGCTAGGCCCTATTGTCACTTCCATGTTTGTATCGGTCCGGTTCCCACACCAGGCACTTATCTGCCTCCTCCACATCCTCCACAAGATTGGCACCAGGATTTTCTAACATGGAATTTGCTGAAATTGTTTTTAGAGGCCATAACATTTTTATTTTATGTTGAATGAGCTGTGTGAGAGCTTGTTTGTTGCAGGACAAGCTGTAGTTATTTTTTTGTACTATTTTGGAGTGACTTTTTGATCACTTTTATACCATTATTTAGGAGGTGAGGTGGGCAAAAATTGCAATTCTATCTGTGTTTTTTATATTTTTTATGGGGTTCCTAATGCGGTATATACACTGCGTGCAGAATTATTATGCATGTTGTCTTACTCCAAGCTGTATAGGCTCGAAAGCCTACTACCAATTAAGCATATTAGGTGATGTGCATCTCTGTAATGAGAAGGGGTGTGGTCTAATGACATCAACACCCTATATTAGGTGTGCATAATTATTAGGCAACTTCCTTTCCTTTGGCAAAATGGGTCAAAAGAAGGACTTGACAGGCTCAGAAAAGTCAAAAATAGTGAGATATCTTGCAGAGGGATGCAGCACTCTTAAAATTGCAAAGCTTCTGAAGCGTGATCATCGAACAATCAAGCGTTTCATTCAAAATAGTCAACAGGGTCGCAAGAAGCGTGTGGAAAAACCAAGGCGCAAAATAACTGCCCATGAACTGAGAAAAGTCAAGCGTGCAGCTGCCAAGATGCCACTTGCCACCAGTTTGGCCATATTTTTAGAGCTGCAACATCACTGGAGTGCCCAAAAGCACAAGGTGTGCAATACTCAGAGACATGGCCAAGGTAAGAAAGGCTGAAAGACGACCACCACTGAACAAGACACACAAGCTGAAACGTCAAGACTGGGCCAAGAAATATCTCAAGACTGATTTTTCTAAGGTTTTATGGACTGATGAAATGAGAGTGAGTCTTGATGGGCCAGATGGATGGGCCCGTGGCTGGATTGGTAGAGAGCTTCAGTCCGACTCCGACGCCAGCAAGGTGGAGGTGGAGTACTGGTTTGGGCTGGTATCATCAAAGATGAGCTTGTGGGGCCTTTTCGGGTTGAGGATGGAGTTAAGCTCAACTCCCAGTCCTACTGCCAGTTTCTGGAAGACACCTTCTTCAAGCAGTGGTACAGGAAGAAGTCTGCATCCTTCAAGAAAAACATGATTTTCATGCAGGACAATGCTCCATCACACGCGTGGCTGGCAAGAAAGCGTGGCTGGCAAGAAAGGGTATAAAAGAAGAAAATCTAATGACATGGCCTCCTTGTTCACCTGATCTGAACCCCATTGAGAACCTGTGGTCCATCATCAAATGTGAGATTTACAAGAAGGGAAAACAGTACACCTCTCTGAACAGTGTCTGGGAGGCTGTGGTTGCTGCTGCACGCAATGTTGATGGTGAACAGATCAAAACACTGACAGAATCCATGGATGGCAGGCTTTTGAGTGTCCTTGCAAAGAAAGGTGGCTATATTGGTCACTGATTTGTTTTTGTTTTGTTTTTGAATGTCAGAAATGTATATTTGTGAATGTTGAGATGTTATATTGGTTTCACTGGTAAAAATAAATAATTGAAATGGGTATATATTTGTTTTTTGTTAAGTTGCCTAATAATTATGCACAGTAATAGTCACCTGCACACACAGATATCCCCCTAAAATAGCTAAAACTAAAAACAAACTAAAAATTACTTCCAAAAATATTCAGCTTTGATATTAATGAGTTTTTTGGGTTCATTGAGAACATGGTTGTTGTTCAATAATAAAATTAATCCTCAAAAATACAACTTGCCTAATAATTCTGAACTCCCTGTATGATATGATAATTTTATTCTGTGGGTTGATATGGTTATGGTGATACTAAATTTATATAGTTTTTTTCTGTTACTACTTTTTCAGCATAAAGTCACTTTTGTAGTAAAAATAAATTATATTTTTCATCGCCATATACTAACATCCATAGCCTTTGGATGTAACTGTGTGAGGGCTTGTTTTTTCGAAGACAGGCTGTAGTTTTTATTGGTATCATTTTGGGATATACCATATTTGTCATTTGCCCAGCGCACTGCATGTTGCTGACACATCGCAGGCTGTGTTACATAGGGATAGAAGCCCGCGATGTACCGGACATCCATCTTTTCACTGACTTACTCTGTCTGCAGAGTGGGTGCGGCGGGGGGCTGGAGGAATGTGCTGATGGAGAGCCCGGCGAGAGGAGGCTGGAGGAATGTGCTGCTGGAGAGCCCGGCGGGGGGAGGCTGGAGGTAGGAGAGTGCGTGTCTGAGTTGGCAGACTATTTTAGTGCGCTTAAGAGAAACAAAATAAGAGTATTGCAGGTTAGATACCTTTTAATGGCTAACAAAAATAGAAGTAATGATGTTACATAGCGAGCTTTCGAGACATCACCAGTCCCTTCATCAGGCATGCTACAAGAATATATGAAGAAACAGCAATATATATATACAATAAGGGTCTATTCACAAGTCAGTATTTTGTAATCCGCATCCGTTCCGCAAATTTTCGGAACAGAACCCACTCATTTCAATTGCCCCGCAAAAAATACAGACAGTACTCCTAGCACGTGACGCCATGACGTAGGGAGAAGCTAGGTCGCACCCCCCTCCTCTCCTCCTACCGCGCTATGCTGAACTTTGGCGTCCACATGTAACGGGCCGCTCTGGATATTGGAGGTGCCGCTGTGCTGCCTGGGGTTCTCCGTCTCCTCCACTCCCGACAGGATTGCAAGGTTTGGCTGTCTGTGACTTCTGCCTCCACCTGCCTCAATGTTACCTCCTGCTTCCATGAATAAGCCACCTCCTGCCTCCATGAATAAGCCACCTCCTCTATGAGCCTTGAACGTGCCTTCCTGACCCCTCTGCCGTTTATCCACCTGCCTCAATGTTACCTCCTGCTTCCATGAATAAGCCACCTCCTGCCTCCATGAATAAGCCACCTCCTCTATGAGCCTTGAACGTGCCTCCCTGACGCCTCTGCCGTTTATCAGGTATATATATGTTCATAAGTGCCTACAGATTGTTCTGTTTGTGATACTTGTGACATTGCTATCAAATATGTACTGGAACTGATCTGGATACACTGCTGCAGAATTTTCTCAACCTGCATGGAAAAACTATTGAAAACAATCTACTGTATATTGAGACTTATTTCTTCTTCCTCCCTTGCTCCTTAACCTCATTTGGAGGACTGAATAACTGAATTGGAGGAAAAGAAGGGAAAGGCGGAGGGGAGAGAGAGGGAAGGGGAAAAAAATATATAAAAAGAGAGGAAGGGGAAAGGGGGAAGGAAATGGCCCCTAAGCAAAATAGACGTTCAGCGGAATATTTGTCTCAAAAAACGGGGCAGAAAACACTAGAATCATCAAAAATAGACCAGTTTTTAAAGTCCCCAAATGTAATTACAAGAGCAGGACAAAAAGGGATGGCTGATCTAAATGGTAAAAAAAATGCCGGATTTAAAGTGGGCAAAGTAATGGAGGAGGATCTTCAGAATGAAGAGGTGAGGAGGGAAGAGTTAAAATGATTCATCTATTGTGGAGCCTGCCCCATTAAAAGAAATTCTGGCTGCGGTCAAAAATAATTGAGATTTAATACAGAATATCTCAACGCAGCTTGGGGTAATTCAGACAGATGTGGTCCTGATAAGGGACGATGTTACAAAGATTCGGGACAGAGTCACATTTATAGAAAAAACTGTGGGGGCTTTGGAGAATGAAGTTAAAATATCTAAATCTGAAATTTCCACATTGAGAATGGGGGTTAACACTCTTAAAAAGAAGGTGGTGGATCTGGAGGACAGAAGGCTCTGAAGAAAAAAATCTTGTCGAAATGATACAGACCTTAATTCAGGAAAAGTTTGGGAAGGAACATTTTTCTCCTCTGTTTCTGATGGAAAGGGCACACCAGGTTCCAGGGGGCAAATCTATCCCTGGGAGACAGCCACGGATACTTTTGGTGAAGATACTGACAACACGAGACAGAGATATGGTTTTGAGAAGGCAAGGGAGTGTCCTCCTATTGTATATAATGGAAGTAAACTGCTTTTCTTTCTGGACTTCTCTTAAGAGTTTTATGGCGGCTAAAAAACGTTTACAGGAAAAGGACATTAAATATTCATTTGTCTATCCAGCTAAACTGTTAATAATATTCAATGGTGAAACTCATTTTTTTGATACCTCGGATTCTGCTATAGACTGGCTGGATTGGAATCATATTTAAGCAGTTTCTTCATGATCACTTTTTCTTTTTTCCCCCCTTTTTCTACTTTAGATGGCGGTGGGTGGGAGAGGGTGGTCTTATGTGAGAGATCTGTGCAGTATGGCAGATCAGGAAGTGTGGGGGGGAGGGATGTGGGGTGGGTTGCGATGCGTCTCCTAAGATAGTGGGGTTGGGGGTGGAGATTTGGATTATATCTATATTATGGGAATCTGTTGGTTGGTCTAATGGCGGTTAGAATTTTCACCTGGAATGTGCGAGGTCTTGGGGATAAGATTAAAAGACAGGCAGTTTTTGACCAGGTCTAGAGACATCTACCAGCGATTGTTTGCTTGGTGGAGACTCATGCTACTGAGGAGTCGGTTTTGTGGCTCGGTAGTGGATGGGCTGCACAGACTTATCATTCTACCTTTACTAGCTACTCTAGAGGTGTTGCAGTTTTGATTCATAGGGGGATTGATTTTGTCGACGAGGCATCCTCTATCGTTAAGCTGGGGAGGTTTGTTTTTCTCTATAGGAAACTCTCTGGAAGATTGTGTATTTTGTTTTATGTTTATATCCCGCCCCCTTTTCTTTATATGTACTTAATTGTTTATTATCCTTTATGGTTCAGTGGCCTGAATGCCCCTCGATAGTTATTGGGGACTTTAACTGTGTTTATGAATCCAGAAATAGATAGGATCTCTTTGGGGGGAGATACTTACACTCCAGCCCAAGGGTCCCCCTTGACATGTTTTTGTCTGGAATCAGGTTATGTGGATGTATGGGGATGGGTTGGAAAAGGGAAAAGAGCTTACTCCTGTATAAGTAAATCTGGAAATTCCATGTCTAGGATAGACCTGGTCTTGATAAATAAAACCATCTCAGACTTATTAAATCAATGAAATACGAGGCCAGGTCGCTATCGGACAATGTACCCCTATCTCTTGAATTAACCATGGGGGGCAATAATTATAAAGTATGGCCACTATTTAAACTGAACTCCCACTGGATTTCTATAATGGATGAGGATACTCATGAATTGGTGAAACAGGAGATGGGGTGCTTTTGGGATAGTAATGATAACACAGTCAGAGTCCAACTGGTATGGGACGCATTTAAGGCCTTTATGAGGGGAATTTTTGTTAGTAATATTTCAAATCTAAAAAAGGGATACGGTAAGAAGGAGGGGGCGCTAAAAGAAGCAGCGTTAGGTGTCATGAATGAGTTCTCTAGGAATAAAACATTAGGGAATAGGGAAGCTATACAAGCCAGGTGTATGCTGATTTTCTCTTGGAAAAGGCCCAGCAGAGACTCATTTTTAAGGGACAAAAATATTTTTCTAAAGCGGGGAGACCAGGGAAACTTCTAGCAAGGGTGATCTCTAATCAAAAACAAAAAAAAAGAGATAGTCACTTATTCGGTCATCTGAGGGTATAATTATTGAACAACAAAAGCGTAAAAAGGGAACCTTTTTGAAGCATTTTTATGAATTATATAATTCTGATAAGGTTATATCAGACGAAGATATGAATTTATATTTGGACTCTATTTCTCTTCCAGTTCTTACCGATACTCAGAGGGAGTTTTTAGCTTTGGATCTCTCTCTAGAGGAGCTAAAGGCTGCACTGAAGACATGTTTGGGAAATTCTTCCCCTGGGTCAGATGGACTCCCTTGTTTATTGAGGGTGTTTTTAGGATCATTTGAGCAGGGTAGCCTTCCAGAATCAATGACAGAGGCTGTAGTAATATTAATATTAATATTGAAAAAGGGGAAGGACCCCCCTAGATATGGGTTCATATAGGCCTATTTCCTTATTAAATACGGATATGAAGCTTCTCTCAATAACTCTGGCTACAAGGCTCCAAGGTTATTACATCAATTATACACCCTGATCAAAATGGGTTTATTCTTAATAAGGGTACTCACTATAATTTGCATCGTCTCTTTGCTAATATACAGTCCTCCGGGGGAATCTCTCGTTCCATTGTGTCTTCCTTTGGAAGGTTTTGGGAAGGAAGGGGTCTGGTTCTATATTTATAAATTTGATTAAGCATTTGTATAAGTCCCCTATTGCAAGATTGAACATTAATGGTAACTTGATGGAGAACTTCTCTTTGAGTAGAGGTACCCGTCAGGGTTGTCCACTCTCCCCATTGTTATTCGATATTTATATTGAGCCCCTCAGTGCTAGAGTTAGGCAGGACTCCAGGATTGAGGGGTTTGGGATACTAGGAGCTTAGGACCACATCTCTCTATATGCGGATGACGTGTTGCTTTTTATAAATCATACTAATACCTCACTTCCCAAACTTATTCAAATAGTTAACACCTTTGGTGCAGTCTCGGCCTTTGATATCAACTGGTCAAAGACAATGCTTATGCCTGTGGATAGACCTGAATATTCTATTTAGGGGCCCTTGAGTTTGCTTAGGATTTCTGATTCATTTGAATATTTGGGCATGATTATATCCCCTAAAGTTGGAGATTTTTTACATCTAAATCTTTTTCCATTGATAAGTAAGTTGAGGTCAAAAGTGACGGTATGGCTTCGACTTTCTTTATCTAGAGCTGACAGAATATCCCTGGTAAAGATGGTGATATTACCCCAATTCCACTATATTGTAAGGAATTCCCCATTGTGGATTGAGGATACATTTTTTAAGTTAATTGAGAGAATTATTAATGATCTGGTGTTGGGAAGAAAGCGGGTGACGCTCAAATTGGAATACCTTTATAAGCCGATGGAACAGGGAGGGCTGAACCTTCCTTATTTTAGGGGCTATTTTATAGCTTCACAGCTATGGCTTTATAACCACTGGGAGGAAAGTCCACTTTGTAGGATTTTATTGAGTAGATCTTGTGACACAGTGAAGGGTATTGTCTGGGAAAACAGGTATTTTTCTACCAGTGTGTGCTGCTGGACTGATTGGCGGCCAGGTGGGGTCAAACACCAGACTGGATCTCAGGTGCCGGTCCGAGGTTTTGGAAACACCTAGCTGCCTTTAAAAGACAGCTGGGATCAGCAGAGGGGATCTCTGTGTTGGGATCTGAGGCTTGTGCCGAGTTGGAGGGCTGAGACCCATGTGTAGGGGAAACAGGACTCCTAAAGCCTGCTTATGGACTTGACGAGGCAGAACTGCCAGCAGGGTGTGAACTAACACCCAGGAGATAAGGTGACTTTCTTGCTTTGTGAACTTTTCGTGTGTGTGAACAAACACCAAGACTGCAAAGTGACTTGCGTTTTGTGCTATACATTATGTGTGAATAAACACTGAAGTTTTCCCTGTACTGCGTCCACTTACCCTGCCTACCAAAGCAAATCCCTACTATTGGTGGAGCATGCGGGCAATCTCAGTGAGGCTGGCGTAAAGCCAAAATATTTTTGTTGCTTTTTTTTCGGGCTCTGTATGTATGTCCTGGATTAAGCCTGCTAAGTTGCAACCAGCATCACGAGACAAGATGGAGGAGATGATGAAGCAGCTGGTGCAGGCCAACCTAAGGCAACAACAGGCAATGTTGCAACAGTAGGAGACTAACAGACAACTGATAGAGGCTAATCAGCAACAGCAAGAAATGAACCAGCGGCTGCTGCTACACGTGATGGCGTTAGAGAAGACAGGAGTATCTCAGGGAGTCCACGATGCCCGGAAAGCGGTCCAAACGGCGATTCCCAAGATGGCACCGACGGGTGACGTCGAAACCTACCTGGTGGTGTTTGAGAAGGTGACCATGAGGGAGAGTCTACCCCGAGACCAGTCGTCTGAGGTCATCGCTCCGTTCCTGGCATCAGGGCCCCAACAGGTTTACTTTGATAAACCGGACGAGCAAGCGGCAGACTACTATAAGGTCAAGGGTGAGATCCTGGCAAGACTGGGGGTGAATGTGTTGGTCCGGGCCCAGCAGGTGCATCAGTGGGAGTTTAACCCGGCTGAGCCAGCGAGACCCCAGTATTATAATTTTTTGCATCTCTTGCAAAAATGGCTACCGCCTTACATACTGCTGGGACTCACCACTGCTATGCTGGACCGTATTTTAGCTGACAAATTCTGGAGGGCATTGCCACCACCCCTCCACCACTGGGTTGGCCAGACGTCTCCTACTAGTGGCCTGCAGATGGTGGACCTGGTCGAACGATATGGGGCTACTGAGGAACTCCAGGGGGGAACTCTGGGGAAGGGTGTAACAAAATCCAGAAAATCCCCGCCCTATAGCCAATGGCCTGAGCTGAGACAGACTGCACTGGATGTGCCCTTTGGGGATCGTAACCCGATAATCTGCTGGCGGTGTCATGAGCCCGGCCATGTATGGGCCGACTATCCCCACCTGGGCGAGCCCATGGATGTAACCTTTGGATATCGACATTCATGGCATACCAGAAGAGTCAGTGCGTCCGACACTCCAGAAACCCTCAATAACGAACCTTTGTGTCAGGTGGAGGTGGGAGTCACTCCCGTGGTGGCTCTGCTGGACTCAGGGAGTCGGGTGACCCTTGTGAGGGCTTCCCTGGTGCAACCCACTGAGTTTACAAGCCGGAAAGTTGGGGTGCTCAGCGTACATGGAGATTTAAAAGAGTACCCCACTGCTCTGGTGTCCTTAAGCACATGTGCCGGCAGGCGGATCCATGAGGTGGCCATAACCACGAGCATACACTATGACTTGATATTAGGAAGAGACTTTCCGTTGTTCCCAGCCCTGTACCGGCCGTTGAACATACTGATCCCCGAGAGATAGGAAAAGCTCCAGGAGCGAGGCCTGGCCCAGTTGAGGTGTTAGAACACAGGAAACCCAAGGCGGAGGGGCCCACGGTAGGTCCGGTGGATGAGGGGGAGACAACCCACGGAATAGGATAGGTAAGAAGCATAGGAAGATAGCTCAGCAAGCCCAGAGTCGGACCTATAATTAAGCATCTGAAGTCCGTAACTTTAGCCGGGGAGATCCGTTTTTGGTTTGTGGGACGCTTATGAACAGTAAGTTCTGCGCTAGGTGGAAGCGGCCCTACGAGGTACTCGAGAAAATTGGAGATGGAGCAGGTTTACCATGTTAATTTACTCAAAACTTGGAAAGATAGGGAAACCTGTACTGAAGACAGACCGCGGCCAGGTTTTCTAGGGGAGGAGGCTCCGTCCCCTCTGTCTGATGCAAGGGAAGTGGTTGCCAGTTGCCACAGTAAAAATTGCTGACAGCCTCTCCTCTAAACAGGCTCAAGAGGCCAGGGAGTTTGTTAGTCGGAACACGGATGTGTTCTCGGATCTCCTTGGACGCACTTCCACAATTTGGCATGACATTGTCACTGAGCCTCAGGCAAAAGTCCGGCTAAAGCCATACCGGGTACCCGAGGCTCGGCGACAAGCCACAGTAGAACACAGGGCAGGTCGATTGTAGGGAAATGCGGATGCCCTTTCCCAGGTGCACTGTTTGTCATGTGTTTACCCCCTCAGTGTTGAACAAAGGTGGGGGGTATGTGACACAGTGAAGGGTATTGTCTGGGAAAACAGGTATTTTCCTCCCAGTCTGTGCTGCTGGACTGATTGGTGGCCAGGTGGGGTCAAACACCAGACTGGATCTCAGGTGCCGGTCCGGGGTTTTGGCAACACCTAGCTGCCTTTAAAAGACAGCTGGGATCAGCAGAGGGGATCTTTGTGTTGGATTCTGAGGCTTGTGCCTAGTTGGAGGGCTGAGACCCGGGTGTAGGGGAAACAGGACTCCTAAAGCCTGCTTATGGACTTGACGAGGGAGAACTGCCAGCAGGGTGTGAACTAACACCCAGGAGATAAGGTGAATTTCTTGCTTTATGAAATTTTTGTGTGTGTGAACAAACACCAAGACTCCAAAGTGACTTGCGTTTTGTGCTATACCTTATGTGTGAATAAACACTGAAGTTTTGCTTTACAATTCGTTTTTTGCCTCTGTACTGTGTCCGCTTACCCTGCCTACCAGAGTGAATCCCTACAATCTACATATGATAATATGTTTACATTATTAGAGTCTGGGTTACTATCCAGAGTTTATCAGGATTATAGGGAATCTAGAAAGTTATTTATTAAGACATGGAGCACTATTAGAGGTTGGTTGGGAATAAGGGGATCTCTCCACTGTATGCCCCTCTGGCATAAATATTTACAGGAGTTGGATGATCTAGCTGAAGATAAATACTGGCAAAAAAAACCTATATTCTGTATGTTGCACAAGTGGGGAGTAAAGGAGATATACTTCTTTTTTGGAGTTGAGACAAAGAGAGCATATAAATAATGTATCTAGGTTTAGATATTTACAGTTACGTTTGGCACTTTTTAGTGTAAAGGGGACATTTTTGTTATAGATAGATACTATTACAGCTTTGAATGATTTGATGGGAAATTTGGGGCAGAAGTTAAAAATTTCTTAACTTTATAAATAGCGTTTTGAAGCACTATTTAATGGTATACGTTCCCCCGGACAAAGGGCTTGGGGATCTGTTTTAAGGATCCAACCAGATGACTGTGGGAAAATAATGACTAACTTAAGATTAGTGTCACACAAGTTTAATCATGTTTTGGTTCAGTTTAATATCATACATAGAGTACGGTGTCACACCAGTATGGTTTAATAAATGTGGGCTGAGGACTATGTCTAATTGTCCACGATGTGATTCACTTGGGGCTGATTATTTACACATGTTTTGGTTTTGTACAGAATATTGGGCGGCAATACTTAAACGTATTACCCAAAAACTGAAAATAGTGATTCCATATACGGTGGAATGTTGGATCCTGGGTGATTTTTCCCAAATCAATTGTGATAAGTATAAAAAAAAATCCTCCTGATTAAAATACTTTTTTGGGCGAGACTTTTAATCACACGAGGTTGGTTTTCACGAAATACTCCTAGTGTGTATATATGGTTAAATCTGGTCAATAAGATTAAGGCCTCTTGCACACGACCGTATGTATTTTTCGGTCCGCAAAAAACGGATCCGCAAAAAATACAGATGACATCCGTATGCATTCCGTATTTTGCGGAACGGAACAGCTGGCCCTTCATATAACTGCACTATTCTTGTCCGTAATGCAGACAATAATAGGACATGTTCTATTTTTTTGTGGAACGGAAATACGGAAAAGGAATGCACACGGAGTACCTTCTGGTTTGGTCTGCAAAAAAAAAAATACGGAACAGCAGATTCCAGCCCCATAACAGTGTGTCACAGCAGATCCCCTCATAACAGTGCGTCACAGCAGATTCCCCCCATAATAGTATGTCACAGCAGATCCCCCATAACAGTGTGTCACAGCCAATCCCCCCCCATAATATTGTCAACAGCAGATTCCTCCATTATACTGTGTCAGCAGCAGATCCCCCCAAAACAGGGTGTCATTAGCAGATCCCTCCATATAATATTGTGTCAGCAGCAGATCACCCATAATATTGTGTCAGCAGCGGATCCCCCCATAATGTTGTGTCAACATTATTTTAACACACCTTTAGTTCAAAATATTTTTTGCTTATTTTCCTCCTCTAAAACTTAGGTGCGTCTAATGGGCAGGTGCGTCTTATAGGGCAAAAAATACGGTATATGGCTTTTTGATCACTTTTTGTTCAATTTTTTTGGGAGGTAATTTACTTCTTTTATCAAGTCCCCTTTGGATCTTGAAGATCCAGTGGGGCTGATTGCTGTACAGTGCACTGCAATAGTGCAATGCACTGTACTGTTAGTATTACATTGACAGTAAGGCCTCATGCACACGAATGAATTTTCATTCCGTGTCCGTTCCGTTTTTTTTGCGGACCGTATATGGGACCATTAATTTCAATGGGTTCGCAAAAAAAACGAAAGGTACTCCATGTGCATTCCATTTCCTTATGTCAGTAGTTCCGTTCCGCCAAAAAATAGAAAATGTCCTATTATTGTCCGCCTTATGAACAAGGATAGGACTGTTCAATTAGGCGCCAGCTGTTCTGTAAAATACGGAATGCACACCGGATGTCATCAGTATTTTTTTAGGATCCGTTTTTTGCAGACCGCAAAATACATACAGTCGTGTGCATGAGGCCTAAGCCTGATCAGACCCTCAGGGTCTTTCAGGCTCAGGTACATGGCAAATTTGGATGCCTTTTTAAGTCGTCCAGCTGCCATGGTCATCATCAGGACGTTGCCATCACAGTGCGGCGCCCCGATGGGAAAGAGAAGGGCCTCCTCTTCTCTGTTAACCCAACTGATGCCACAGGTGGCTACTGACCACGGCATCTAATGGGGTTAAAAGGCCGGGATCGATGCCAGCACCAATGTCAGCCATTGCAGCAGAGTGTCAGCTGTATGTTACAGTTGACACATGCTGCTGATAGCGGCGACTCTGTTCCTGAGACACCGCCATCACATACAATACTGGAATGACCGCATGGAGAGTTGCAACGAGCATCGGGGGCAGAACTGGGGCACAGGGGCATCAGGGGCACAAAGGGGATCATGCCCGATTTCAGGCTGTGATCTCCAGAGTGGAGATCAGAGCCTGAAACAGGCATTTTTAAACTGCCACATTCCAACTGGTTAGTCTGCACAGGTTAACCAATCAGAGCAATCACCGACAAAGGACCACTCTGATTGATCCCTTGCTGGCTTCTCCTGTGTCACAGCCCCGGTTAACAGTTCGGGCGTAACTGTACGCCCGATTGTGTTATGTTACATGCAATCTGGTCCTAGAGTTATGTCGAAATGCTGGAATTGGCATTTATCATGGAGAGAAAGCTAATACAAGGCACTTACTAATGTATTGTTATTATCCATATTGACTCCTTTGCTGGCTGGATTCATTTTTCCATCACATTATACACTGTTTATTTCCATGGTTACAGACCACCCTGCAATCCATCAGTGGTGGTCATGCTTGCGCAATATAGGAAAAAGCACTAGCCTATGTGCGCTCCCATGGTCCCGGCCACCAGAGAGGCTGATGCTTTTTCCTATAGTGTGTAAGCATGGCCACCACTCCTGGATTGCAGGGTGGTCTGTAACCATCGAAACAAGCAGTGTATAATGTGAAGCAATATGGATAATAATAATAATACATTAGTAAGTGGATCGTGTTAACTTTCTCTACATGATAAATGCCTTTTGCTGAAGTGAGACAACCCCTTTAAAGGAGTTCTCTGGGCCTTTTGTCTAATTAGTAGTTGTAACTAACCCTTTGGAGAGAAGCTCTTTTACATAGTACTAACCCTCCTTAGCTCCCCCGATGTCGCCATCTCCTCTGCACTCGCACGCACTGCGGGCTCTTCCGCCCGGATCCCAATTGGCTGCTTTTTTTGCTGTTCAATTGCATTGACTATAATGCAGCTGAACTGTAAAAGGAACGGCAACATCTGATCAGGACCCGGGAAGAACAGCCTACAGCACAAACGAGAGCAGCAGAGATGCCGGCATCAGAGAAGGGTAAGTACTATGCAAATAAGCTTCAATCCACAGGTTAGACAAAATGCTGAGTACCCCTTTAAGGTATGTATATGAGGTCATACTATTGTGTTTGTTTATACATTGTGCTCTATTGTGTTGATATTACAACCTTTTTATGGTCTACACTTTAGGCTACATTCAGATGACTGTAGTGTTCTGCGGTCCGCAAATTGCCCGTGTGCGTTCTACAATTTGCGGACCGCACATGGCAGGCACTATGATAGAAATGCCTATTCTTGTCCGCAATTGCGGACAAGAATAAGACATGCTCTATTTTTTTTTGTGAGGCCGCGGAACGGAACTACGGATGCGGACAGCACACGGTGTGCTGTCCGCATGTTTTGCTGCCCCATTGAAATGAATGGTCGTGTGAATGAGTGTGAATGAGCCCTTATTGTGATGTCACAGCACCTTGTACTGTATTGGCATTAATGTTATGCACTGTTGTAACAAAGCCACATTGTGTATGTAAATATTTAAATATTTTTTCTTCAAGTTAATTTTCAAGTTGCAGAATTAATTTGAACCTAATCATAACTAAAGTACCTTCATTAACAATGTCATCATATTATATCCATAAACAATGTCAGCAGAATTCTGCCAATAAACATAGCTAACAAACTGCTCCCAAAGTAAATCAAGCTTGAAGTGTTCTTTAGCATATAGGAAGTGCCAGTTATTTAAAGGGGTTGTCCGGGTTCAGAGCTGAACCCGGACATACCCATATTTTCACCCAGGCAGCCCCCCTGATGTTAGCATTGGAGCATCTCATGCTTCGATGCGCTCCCTTGCCCTGCGCTAGATCGCACATGGCACGGGCTCTTTTGTTTACAATAACACACTGCCAGGCGGTCACCGCCAGCTTTCTAAGGTCTGGCAGACGTTCTTCTGTACCTCTTGCATGATGTTCTTTGTTTTAGTTTCACTTTGTCATCCCCTTTTCCTTCTCCCAGCTGTCACCTATTTACACTAATTGCCTCCCTTTATATTCCCTCCCATACTGCCTAACTTTGCGGTTTATACTTCTTCCTGGATAGTTGTTCACTGCTGGATGCTGCTTCTCCTGATTCCTCAGATACAGTCTTGTGAAAAAATTAGGACACCCTTTGAAAGCATGTGGTTTTTTGTAACATTTTTAATAAATGGTTATTTCATCTCCGTTTCAACAATACAGAGAGATTAAAGTAATCCGACTAAACAAAGAAAACTGAAGAAAAGTCTTTTCAAGATCTTCTGTAAATGTCATTCTACAAAAATGCCTATTCTAACTGAGGAAAAAGATAGGACACCCTTGCCCCTAATAGCGAGTGTTACCTCCTTTGGCTGAAATAACTGCAGTGAGACGGTTCTTGTAGCCATCTACCAGTCTTCGACATCGGTCTGAGGAAATTTTACCCCACTCCTCAATGCAGAACTTTTTCAGCTGTGAGATGTTTGAGGGGTTTCTTGCACGTACAGCCCTTTTCAAGTCACCCCACAGCATCTCAATGGGATTCAAATCTGGACTTTGACTTGGCCATTCCAGGACT
Source organism: Bufo bufo (assembly GCF_905171765.1). NCBI lineage: Eukaryota > Metazoa > Chordata > Amphibia > Anura > Bufonidae > Bufo > Bufo bufo. The sequence continues at coordinate 214,045,068 of NC_053392.1, forward strand.
CTCCATTTCTTCTTTTTCAGCCAATCTTTGGTTGATTTACTAGTATGTTTTGGGTCATTGTCATGTTGCATGGTCCAGTTCCGCTTCAGCTTTAATTTTCTAACTGATGGTCTCACATGTTCTTCAAGCACCTTCTGATACACAGTAGAATTCATCGTGGATTCTATGATGGTGAGCTGACCAGGTCCTGCTGCAGCAAAGCAGCCCCAAACCATGACACTTCCACCTCCATGCTTCACAGTTGGTATGAGGTTCTTTTCTTGGAATGCTGTGTTTGGTTTACGCCAAACATGTCCTCTGCTGTTGTGTCCAAATAATTCAATTTTGGACTCATCTGTCCAAAGAACATTATTCCAGAAGTCCTGGTCTTTGTCAACTTTATCGCTGGCAAATGTCTGTCTGGCCTCGATGTTTCTCTTGGAAAGCAAAGGTTTCCTCCTTGCACACCTCCCATGCAAGTTAAACTTGTACAGTCTCTTTCTGATTGTAGAGGCATGTACTTCTACATCAACAGTAGCCAGAGCCTGCTGTAGTTCTCGAGATGACACTTTAGGGTTTTTGGATACCTCTTTTAGCATCTTGCGGTCTGCTCTTGGGGTGAACTTGCTGGGGCGACCAGTCCTGGGCATGTTGGCAGTTGTTTTGAAAGCCCTCCACTTGTAGACTATCTTCCGGACAGTGGAATGGCTGATTTCAAAATCTTTTGAGATCTTTTTAAATCCCTTCCCAGACTCATAGGCTGCTACAATCTTTTTTCTGAAGTCCTCTGACAGCTCTTTTGCTCTCACCATGGTGCTCACTCTCACTTCAACAGTCAGGAGCACACCAAACTAAATGTCTGAGGTTTAAATAGGGCAAGCCTCATTCAACATGCAGAGTAACGATCTACTAATTATGTGCACCTGGTGTGATATACCTGTGTGAGATCTGAGCCAATTTAAGAGGGAATACATGTGAGGGTGTCCTATCTTTTTCCTCAGTTAGAATAGGCATTTTTGTAGAATGACATTTACAGAAGATCTTGAAAAGACTTTTCTTCAGTTTTCTTTGTTTAGTTGGATTACTTTAATCTCTCTGTATTGTTGAAACGGAGATGAAATAACCATTTATTAAAAATGTTACAAAAAACCACATGCTTTCAAAGGGTGTCCTAATTTTTTCACATGACTGTAAGTCTGTTTCCTTTATTTGTGTTTCTTTGCTGGCTTGATTGTAGGTGACCCTGACACCGTCCGTATTAAGTGCAGGGAGCCGGTGGTCGTGTCCCCTCACTATTATAGGGTTTTCAGGTGTCACATAGTAAGGTACGGGGGCATGCAATCGTCTACCATAAAGATCTTTGCATGGGCATAGCAGTTAGGGTGAGCTCTTAGGGTTTTATAGGGGTCACCTTTATGCTCCTTAGTTTGGGATCAAGCCAGTCGGATGTTTATCCATAACTTCCAGCTATCTGCAACACCATCAGTGACATTATAAACCGCCATTACCGTCCTAAGCATGGATCCGATTTCAGCCTTGATTGACCACATGCAAGGTCTTTCACTGGAGGTAGCAGATCTCCGTAAAACTGTGTCTCAGTTTCAGGTGACCGGTTCTGCTTGCGTTCATGGAGTTTGTTCCGAGCCTAAGATCTCGCTTTCGGATACGTTCTCCGGGGGTAGCGAGAATTTTGTTTGCTTTAGAGAAGGCTTGCAAACTCCATTTTCGCCTACTTCCCCATTCCTCTGGTGATGAGGAGCAGAGGGTGGGGATCATCATTTCGCTGCTCAGGGATAACGCTCAGTCTTGGGCCCTTTCGCTGCCTGTGGGGGCACGGCCCCTACAATCGGTGGATGAATTTTTTGTAGCCCTGTGGCAGATATATGATGACCCGGATCGTATTGCTCTGACTGAATCTAAACTGCGTTTTTTATGCCAGGGTAAACAGTCCGCAGAGATATATTGTTCTGAATTTCGGAAATGGGCAGCTGATACTGGTTGGAACGATGCTGCACTCCGAAGTCAATTTTGCCATGGTCTTTCGGAGGGATTGAAAGATGCATTTGCGTTTCATGAGAGACCTGCCTCGTTAGAGTCTGCCATGTCTCTAGCTGTTCGTATTGACAGGCGTCTTAGAAAGAGAGGAGAGACCACTCCTTCCTGTCACTTTCAGTCCAAGGACAGTGGGGCGGTCTCATTTAGTGCGCAGGGGCCTCAGTCTCTCTCAATCCCCTCTGAGCAGGAGGCCATGCAGCTGGGTTTGCTTGCCTCTGATAGTAGAGGATTCAGCTCTCAGAGCAGGGTTTGTTTCTGTTGTGGGGGTATAAATCATCTGGCTAATGTTTGCCCCTCTAGGAGATTCAGGGAGTTTTCTGAGGGTAATAGAGAAACAAAAAGAAAAAAACCCTCTAAAGACTTTCCATTTGCTACTATTTGCAAGGTTGATGTGGAAATTGAAGGTTTCCCGTTTACTTGTAGTTCCCGTTTTGTCCTACATGCCAGGGTGGCGCTAGATAGCAAGAACATTGTTTGTGAGATTTTTGTAGATAGTGGAGCAGCTGTCAATCTCATTGATAATCAATTTGCTATAACACATGGTTTTCAGGTATGCACTTTGGAAAAGGATATACCTGTTTTTGCTATCGATTCCGCTCCACTTTCTCAAAAATCATTAAAGGGCATAGTTCACAATATCCATTTGACTGTGGGTGATGCTCATGTTGAGCATATGTCATGTTTCGTCCTAAGCGGATTACCTACTCCTCTAGTGTTGGGGCTACCCTGGCTCACTAAACATAACCCCACCATTGATTGGCAAGCAAGGCAAATAAATGGTTGGAGTGACTTTTGCAGAGAGAATTGCCTCACGGCGTCTCTTTCAGAGGTTTCTACCAAGACTGTACCATCTTTTCTCTCTGAATTTTCGGATGTGTTTTCCGAGAGTGGTGTCCAGGAGCTTCCCCCTCACCGGGAATACGATTGCCCTAATAATCTCATCCCAGGCGCCAAGCTGCCAAAATCACGTTTATACAATCTCTCCCAACCTGAAAGAGTCGCTATGCGTACTTATATCTCTGAGAGCCTGAGAAAGGGACACATCCGACCCTCGAAGTCACCTGTTGCCGCAGTTTTTTTTTTTGTTAAGAAAAAAGATGGTTCTTTAAGACCTCGTCTGGATTTCAGGGAGCTGAACTGTATCCATGACTCCGATCCCGGACCTGTTTAACCAGATTGTTGGGGCTAAAGTTTTTTCTAAGTTGGATTTAAGAGGGGCATACAACCTAGTCAGGGTCAGGGAAGGGGACGAATGGAAGACGGCCTTCAATACCCCTGAGGGTCATTTCGAGAATTTGGTTATGCCCTTTAGTTTGATGAATGCTCCGGCCGTCTTCCAACATTTTGTGAACAGCATTTTTTATCATTTAATGGGGAAATTTGTACTGGTGTATCTAGATGACATTTAGATTTTTTCTCCTGATTTCAAAACTCATAGGGACCACCTACGTCAGGTCTTGCTCATTCTGCGGGAGAATAAATTGTACGCTAAACTGGAAAAATGTGTGTTTGCGGTTCCGGAGATTCAATTTCTTGGTTTTCTTCTCTCCGCTTCTGGTTTTCGCAGGGACCCTGAGAAGGTCCGCGCTGTGCTTGATTATGAGCTTCCTGAGAATCAGAAGGCGCTGATGCGGTTTTTGGGTTTTGCCAATTATTACAGAAAGTTAATTTTGAATCATTCCTCTGTTGTTAAGCCACTCACTGATATGACTAAAAAGGGGGTAGATTTTTCCTCCTGGTCGGTAGATGCGCTTAAAGTCCTTTTCTAGTATCGAAGAGAGTTTTGCTTCCGCTCCCATTTTGGTACAACCTGATGTCTCTCTACCTTTTATTGTTGAGGTGGACGCTTCTGAGATGGGTGTGGGTGCGGTCTTATCTCAGGGTCCCTCTCCTGCCAAATGGCAACCGTGTGCCTTTTTCTCAAGGAAACTCTCCTCCGCAGAGAGAAATTACGATGTGGGAGATAGAGAGTTGTTGGCCATCAAATTAGCTTTTGAGGAATGGCGCCATTGGCTAGAGGGAGCCAGACACCCTATTACTGTGTTTACCGACCATAAGAATCTGGCCGACTTGGAATCAGCCAAGTGTCTGAACCCGAGACAGGCCAGATGGTCTTTATTCTTTTCTAGGTTTAATTTTGTTGTCACGTTCCGCCCTGGGGTTAAAAATGTGAAGACTGATGCCCTGTCACGTTGTTTTCCGGGAGGGGGGAACTTTGAAGACCCGGGTCCCATTTTGGCTGAAGGGGTGGTCGTCTCTGCTCTTTATCCTGATTTGGAGGCAGAGGTTCAGGCAGCCCAGGCAGAGGCTCCTGATCTTTGTCCTCCTGGGAGGTTGTTTGTGCCTCTCACTTTACGACACAAGGTTTTTAAGGAGCACCACGATACTGTCCTTGCTGGGCACCCGGGGAGTAGAGCCACAGTGGATCTCATTGCTCGGAGATTCTGGTGGCCGGCTCTTCGTAAGACGGTTGAGGGTTTTGTGGCAGCCTGCAAGACCTGCGCTCGTGCCAAGGTCCCTCATTCACGGCCATTGGGTTCTCTCCTCCCGTTACCCATTCCTTCCCGTCCTTGGACTTCATTACAGACCTGCCTCATTCCTCGGGGAAGACTGTGATTCTGGTAGTAGTGGACCATTTTAGCAAAATGGCGCATTTCATTCCCTTTCCTGGGTTACCCAATTCTAAGACGCTGGCGCAAGCATTTGTTGATGACATTGTCAAATTGCATGGCATTCCTTCAGACATCGTTTCTGATAGGGGCACGCAATTTGTTTCCAGATTCTGGAAGGCCTTCTGTTCTCGCTTGGGGGTTCGGTTGTCGTTCTCTTCTGCTTTTCACCCGCAGTCGAATGGTCAGACCGAACGCGTCAATCAGAATCTGGAGACATATCTGCGCTGTTTTGTGGCAGAGAATCAGGAGGATTGGTGTTCTTTTTTGTCCCTTGCTGAGTTTGCTTTAAATAACCGTCGCCAGGAGTCCTCTTATAAGTCAACATTTTTTGGTGCATATGGGTTTCATCCGCAGTTTGGGACATTCTCTGGAGAGGGGTCTTCTGGTTTACCTGATGAGGAGAGATTTTCCTCGTCTTTGTCATTTATTTGGCAAAAGATTCAGGATAATCTGAAGAAGATGAGTGAGAGATGTAAGCGTGTGGCGGATAAGAGACGTGTGCCTGGTCCGGACCTGAATGTGGGTGATCTGGTGTGGTTGTCTACAAAGAATATCAAACTGAAGGTTCCCTCCTGGAAGTTAGGTCCTAAGTTTATTGGGCCTTACAAGATCTTGTCCGTCATCAATCCCGTTGCCTTCCGTCTTGATCTTCCTCAGACTTGGAAGATCCATAATGTTTTTCATAGGTCCCTATTAAAACCTTATGTCCAACCCACTGTACCCTCCTCTTTGCCTCCTCCTCCGATTGTTGTTGATGGTAATCTTGAATTTCAGTTCTCTAGGATTGTGGATTCTCGCATTATCCGTGGTTCTCTCCAGTACCTCGTTCATTGGGAGGGTTATGGTCCTGAGGAGAGGATGTGGGTCCCAGTGGCGGACATTAAGGCCACTCGTCTCATCACGGCTTTTCATAGGTCCCATCCTGAGAAGGTGGGCTCTGAGTGTCCGGAGTCCACTCGTAGAGGGAGGGGTACTGTCACCGCCAGCTTTCTGAGGTCTGGCAGACTTTCTTCTGTACCTCTTGCATGATGTTCTTTGTTTTGGTTTCACTTTGTCATCTCCTTTTCCTTCTCCCAGCTGTCACCTATTTACATTAATTGCCTCCCTTTATATTCCCTCCCATACTGCCTCACTTTGCGGTTTATACTTCTTCCTGGATAGTTGTTCACTGCTGGATGCTGCTTCTCCTGATTCCTCAGATAAGTCTGTTTCCTTTATTTGTGTTTCTTTGCTGGCTTGATAGGTGACCCTGACTCCGTCCGTATTAAGTGCAGGGAGCTGGTGGTCGTGTCCCCTCACTATTATAGGGTTTTCAGGTGTCACATAGTAAGGTACGGGGGCATGCAATCGTCTACCATAAAGATCTTTGCATGGGCATAGCAGTCAGGGTGAGCTCTTAGGGTTTTATAGGGGTCACCTTTATGCTCCTAAGTTTGGGATCAAGCCTGTCGGATGTTTATCCATAACTTCCAGCTATCTGCAACACCATCCGTGACACTGGCACTGTGTTGAGTGACGTCACCGGCTCTGATGGGCATGCTTTAGCGCTGACCTAGTGCTACAGCTCGCCCATCTGTGCCGGTGACATCACCAGGTTTCCTGGCAGCCCCATGGAGAGCCCGGTTCGTCAGCGGAACCCCTGAAAATGCCTTTGCCCTGCGCGGTTTAGCGCAGGGCAAAGAGAGCATCAGAGCATGAACTGCTCCGATGCTCAAGTCAGGGGGGCTGCCTGGGTGAAAATGGAGGCAGCTCTGAACCCGGACAACCCCTTTAATGTTTTAATCCAAGAAAACTGCAAATAATCAACCCTGCGTACCCTATGATTGGCCAAAAATCATCAGATAAGACTACAATGCATTCAGAAAGCCTTATGACTCTTTTGCTCTTTTCACATTTTATTGTTAGGCTTTGTGCTAAAATAAAAAATAAAAATCTGGTTTTTCTGTTTTCAATACCCCATAATCAGTGAAAACAGAATGTTGGAAACCTTTGCTAATTTATTGAAACAATATTATTAACACAAGAATTCAGACCCTTTACTTAGTTGAAGCACCTTTGGCAGTGATCACAGCCTCCAGTCTTCTTGCGTATGATGCCACAAGGTTTGGACACATGGATTTGGGGATTTTCTGCCATTCTTCTCTGCAGATCCTATAAAGCTCTGTTGAATGGGGACTGTGACTGGACAGCCACTTTCAGGTCTCATCAGGGATGGTCTTTTTGATTGATATTCATCTATACTCAATTTGGAACTTTTCACATGTTCCTGTGAATACATATATAGAGGTGCCTAATGGGAACTCATGGTCAGAGTACACAGTAAGCAAGAGAGTGCAGAGAGACACCGAAGCATGTATGATGGAGAGCCAGCGACCCCCTGCATGATAGCTAGCTAGGAAGTAGAGGTGGCTGACACTCACAAGTTGATGCACTGCCTTAGCGCCTGAGGAGAGTGAAGCACCAGAGTACTGCAGTGGAAAAGGTAGCTTAGAGCAAGGGTTGACGTCTTGCTCTTCCTAACTGCCACACCCTGAAGCATACAACACCAATATAAGAGCACTGGCCCTAAAGTAATGGCTGTGAGGTAGCTACAAATCAGGGTATGGGATTATCTGAAATTATTTATTGACAAAGTTTATGTAGTCCTTGTTTTTTGTCCTGTGTCTGTATAGCCACATACAATTATTTTATTATATTTGGTAATTGTACAATAAACTCGTTTTCTACTATTAGTAGCTGTGTATTGTATTTTTAGGGGTTATCACACCCTGAAGCAGCAAAGGACCTGTTGAGAAGCACAGTTAGGCCCCTTGCAGACGAGCGTGTCCAGATTAGGTCCGAATGCGTTGCGTCTGCGATCAGGGAAAATCGTGCGAGAAGGTACGCAATTGCAGTCAGTTTTGACTGCGATTGCATTCTGATGTTCAGTTTTTATTGCGCCTGTGCAATGTGTGTTGCACGCACATGATAAAAAACTGACTGTGATACCCACACCTGAACCCGGACTTCTTCACTGAAGTTCGGGTTTGGGATCGGTGTTCTGTATGTTTTATTATTTTCCATTGTAACATGGTTATAATGTAAAATAATAGCATTCTTTAATTCAGAATGCTAAGTAAAAGGTCCATTGTGCGGTTAAAAATTAAAAAAAATGCACTTGATCGCGCAGTCGGGCTCGTCTTTTTTCTTCTTCTTCTTGAAGGATCTTCTATCTTCATTCAGCAGGACCTGCGCTCATCCCTCGTCTCCTTAGCAACCATGCGTGAAAAATCGCATTGCATCCGCACTTGCTTGCGGATGCTTGAGATTTTTCACGCATCCCTATTCATTTCTATGGGGCCTGAGTTGCGTGAAAAATGCAGAATATAGAACATGCTGCGATTTTCCCGCAATGCACAAGTGATGCGTGAAAAATCACCGCTTATCTGAACAGCCCCATTGAAGTGAATGGGTCCAGATTCAGTGCGGGTGCAATGCGTTCACCTCACGCATTGCACCCGTGCGGAATTCTCGCCCGTGTAAAAGGGGCCTTAGGAGTAAAGACCAGATTGCTACAAATAAACAATAGCAACTATATGGTGTGGGAACTATAAGCAGAGTGAGATACCACAACCTAATAAATGCCTATGCAGAGTTTTGTCAGTGCACTAAAAGGAGAGACTTGTCGTTGCCTTTTAATTTCCAAACCCATCTTCGCTGCATTTAGTCAGAGGGAGACTCCCTCTGAGTTGGGTGCAACACCTGCAGAGACAGAGGGGCAGATTCACTAATCCTATAGATGGGGTACACTTACAAAGTCTGTCTAGACCTGCATCAGCTTTTTCACAGTGCCTCATAATGGAAAATTGAATCTGGTGCAGGGCTAGAAACTTTTGTCTAAGGCCTCTTTCACACGGGCGTTGCGGGAAAATGTGCAGGTGCGTTGCGGGAACACGCGCGATTTTTCCGCGAGAGTGCAAAACATTGTAATGCGTTTTGCACTCGTGTGAGAAAAATCACGCATGTTTGGTACCCAAACCCGAACTTCTTCACAGAAGTTCGGGCTTGGGATCGGGGTTGTGTAGATTGTATTATTTTCCCTTATAACATGGTTATAAGGGAAAATAATAGCATTCTGAATACAGAATGCATAGTAAAATAGCGCTGGAGGGGTTAAAAAAAATAATAATAATTTAACTCACCTTAGTCCACTTGATCGCGCAGCCCGGCATCTCCTTCTGTCTCCTTTGCTGAACAGGACCTGTGGTGAGCATTCATTGCAGGAACAGGACCTGTGGTGACGTCACTCCGGTCATCACATGATCCATCACATGATCCATCACCATGGTAAAAGATCATGTGATGGATCATGTGATGACCGGAGTGACGTCACCACAGGTGCTGTTCCGCAAAGGAGACAGAAGGAGATGCCGGGCTGCGCGATCAAGTGGACTAAGGTGAGTTAAATTATTATTATTATTTTTTTAACCCCTCCAGCGCTATTTTACTATGCATTCTGTATTCAGAATGCTATTATTTTCCCTTATAACCATGTTATAAGGGAAAATAATAATGATCGGTTCTCCATCCCGATCGTCTCCTAGCAACCATGCATGAAAATCGCACCGCATCCGCACTTGCTTGCGGATGCTTGCGATTTTCACGCAACCCCATTCACTTCTATGGGGCCTGCGTTGCGTGAAAAACGCAGAATATAGAGCATGCTGCGATTTTCACGCAACGCACAAGTGATGCGTGAAAATCACCGCTCATGTGAACAGCCCCATAGAAATGAATGGGTCGGTATTCAGTGCGGGTGCAATACGTTCACCTCACGCATCGCATCACCGTGGAATACTCGCCCGTGTGAAAGGGGCCTAACTCTACTGGTTGGCTTACTTTGAGACAGATTTTGCCCAAAATGTGGCACAATCACACTGCAAAGCCTCACTGATTTTGGTACAAAACTTTTCATCTTAGGCATCCCCCCTTTTCTTTGAAACTGTGCCACTTTATCACAAAACTTTGTCCTATTTTTGAGTGAACCAGTGTTCAGACAGATTCTAGGTGCAGACACATTAGTAAATCTGGGCCAGATAGTGTAAGCTTTTTACCACATAGAGAGACAGTGTTACCTTCCTAGCCTGTTGGCAACTAAGGCTAAATGCACACAATAAGGATTGCGTGCGGATTTGCGTGCGGAAAATCTGCACCGTAAGTCATGTAGATTGTTTTCTATGAGAATTTGAAATTCTCATGAACATAATGCAGATTTTTTTTCCATGGGGATTTTGACCTACGGTGTGGATTTTAAAATCTGCAGCATGTCAATTTATTTTATTTTTCCTGGCCGGAATTTCTCCATTCAATGGGAGGGGAAAATCCGCAACAAATGCACTGATTTCCCTGGGAACACCTGCAGATTTTAGTATGGATTGTCTGCACACAAATTCTGAATGGAATTTGTGCAGACAATCTGCACTGAAATCTGCAGGTGTTCGCAAGAAAATACGAGCGGTCAATCCGCATCAATTGGTGCGGATTTGTATACGGATTTGGTGCGGATTTTCGGCATACGGATTTTTCTCTCCACATTGAAGTGAATGGAGAAAATCCGGACAGGAAAAATTTAAATAATTGACACGCTGCGGATTTTAAAATCCGCACGTTAGGTCAAAATGTGGGCGGTAAAAATCTGCATTGCGTGCATAAGAATTAAAAATTCTCATACAATACAATGTACATGAACTATTGTGAAGATTTTCTGCACGCAAATCCGCATGCAATCCTTATTGTGTGCATTTAGCCTAAATGTACCTTCACTGAGAATCTATTGCAATCATAAGCCTCTTCTGAGTATACTATAACCATTAGCTAGATCTCTCAATTGAGAACTCTACAATTGTTCCTGTTCCGTCTGTGTCCTTGAGTAGGGAGCCACATATACCATTCATGGGCCAAAACATCCTTGCACCTAGGAAACACAAACCATATAGAATTTATTGTTTTGAACAAGAACAAAAAAATTATTTTTTGTTTACACTTTATTTTAACTACGGTAGACTTCGGCTCAGTGTACATAATAACTGCATGTCAGAAGACGTAGCAAAAGTCACTCTTCAGAAATTCTAGTTTTAGCTTAACACCTGCCTAACACCTTTGGGGACACTTTTTATGATTGCATTTTACTCATTTTGGGCTAAAAATATTATTTGCAATTAATCTTTATTTCAAAATTTCCAGCATTTTTTGTAATATTAGCGGTTAAAAGTCAATTTGCAGACTACCCTTCCTGAATTCCGTTAGCTGACGTGAAACCCAACCCCAATTCTGTCCTACAGGGTTAGGTTTCAGCCTATCTGCAAAGGTTGCTGTTCTGACAGTTGGATGTATGGCTCCTTCCAGGTCATAAACACACATTTAAGCCATTGAGCTATAACTCATGTTTATGAGCTGTAATACTGAGTTATGGACTATACATCCAGCCACCAGAGCAGCAACCTAATGGCTCAGTGTGAAACTGAAAGTAAGATACTCTGCAGATAGGCTGAAATCTAACACTTGAAAAAATTACAGCATGTTTAGCCCAAAATGAGTAAAATGCAATCATAATTTAGTTATAGCCTTTAAAACATAATCTTGACTTATACAATAGAACAGTGATGGCGAAACTTTTAGAGGCCGAGTGCCCAAACTGTAACCCAAAACCCACTTATTTATCGCAAAGTGCCAACATGGCAACTTAACCTGAATACTACAGTTCTATATAGTATATCTTCCATGTACGTTATCATTTAGCTATAATAACCTGTCTACATTCAATGAGCTGCCTGTTATGTTCATAGTGCACCTTGCGCTGATGAATGGGAGGAAAAGTTATGACTATGGTCTTTTTCCAAGGTGCGGGTGCCCACTGATAGGGCTCCGAGTGCTGCCTCTGGCACCAGTGCTATAGGTTCGCCACCATTGCAATAGAAAATAAGTTAAAAACATTAATGCATGAAAGTACATGAACACAAGGTGAAAATGCAGATTTAATTTGTACCATGTGGCACTCTGGCATTAAACAGCTGAGGAGAGTGGTTTAGTAGACAAGGCAGTCACTAAAAAACTGCAAACTCTAAAGATCAATTTGACACAAACAGGCTCCCAAATTTTTCTTTTTAATCTACAACATCCCATTATTTCTGTCTCTACCTCTTAGAATATGATGACAAAATATTATATATTGAAAAAATAGTGTTTCAGGGCATGACTATACTGTAATTCAGAAATACTATTCAGAAGTGTTACAGCACCCTCTGGTGGAAATCAGAACAATACATAAAAAAAAAACTTTCTCAATTTATCACATAAAAAAATAAAACTAGACATAACTGGTATATACATTGGAAAATGTCCAATTTCATGTTATTTTTCCCTACACTGTGAACACTAACAAAAAAAAGCAACGTCAGAATTTTCCATTTTTGGTCACCTTGCCTCCCCTCAAAAACAGAATAAAAAAGCTGCATATACCCCAAAATGATAAACAATAAAAACTACAGCTCACCCTACAAAAAGTGAGCATTCACACACCTCTGTCAACAGAAAAATAAAAGTTATAGGGGTCATAACATTGCAACATTTTTGGGAAAAAAAGTTTATCATTAAATACTCGTAAAAGTAGTAAAACATACCATATATATTTGCTATTGCCGTAATTACACTGACCAACTGAATAAGCCTGACATGTCATCTTTACCGCACAGCGAGTGCCACAAAACTAAAACCCAAAAATACAATGGGGTAATTGCATTTTTTTCTTTTTCAGCTGTGGGGATTCGCTCTGGTAGTTCGGACTAGCGGATGCAGTATAGAGGCAAAGTACACAGTTCTTGAATCAAACAGCGGTGTTTATTCACACATTGGTGTATAACAAAATGCAGATAAGATGTATCACAAAACGCAGGTGGCTTGGTGTTTGTTCACACACAAGGAAAGTCCATAAACAATAAAAGTCACCTTTTCTCCTGGGTGTTAATTCACACCCTGTCAGCAGTTCAGCCTCATCAAGTCCATAGGCGGCCTGTTCGCCTTTAGAGGGGCCTGAGTCCTCCAGCCCGGCTCAAACCTTAAATCCCAGCACAGCCCTCAGTTCACAGCACACAGACTCCTGAGCTCCACTGTCAGAGGGAGGTAAATCCACACACCTGGCAGTGCTGGCTGGTTTTTATGCCTGGTAAAACCTGGCCTGGAACATGGGGAGTAGTCACCCACCCAGCACTTTGACGACTCCCAGTAAGACCCGTCCCGTATCAGCTATGACAGCCATGCTAACTCTCAAGGTGTCAATTAGCAATAGCTGATGCTGACACATAAAATACCGTCTTTTACTTCACCAAAGCCAGGAACCTCAGTGACACATACCTTCCATCCACAATGTTTCCAGGTACCTTCTTACACCGGATACAATCTGGATGCAATCGTTTTGCACTGATGGTTGCTAGGAGATGTAGATTGTTATTCTTGTTTTTTTCACGCACATGAAAAACTTATCAAAAACTGATTGCACCTACGTGTGCGGTATGCCAGACCTTGCAAGGGGATTATGTGTGAGGTCACGGTGTGAGCAATAGGTGGGCCGAGGAAAATACAGTTCTGGTTACTCACGGTTATGTCGTCCCTGGGCAGGCTCGCATAAGTGAAAAGGAGAATGGCACAAGGATTCTCTGGGGCACACTCTGGTGTAAGGGACACTGGCCAGATGGTGGTTTGAGGTGCCCTTGGTGGTCTGTATTAATGTGCCAGTGGCAATGTCCCTTGTAATTGTGACGCCAGTACCTATAGTGTTAATAGAGGAACTGAGTCTGAAGCAAGCAGGGTGAAACTCCAAATGGCACTTTACTGATGATGACTCTTGATAACAATACATCCAATGGCATTACAACAGTCTCTTGATACAATCCTTCATTAAGCACAATCTCCCATGCATATGGGGAAAGGGAAATGCAAATCCTCAATGAAGTACAGGCTCTTGTAATACATGAGAAAGCTACTGCTCAGACTAGGCTGGTAATAATGAAAGTCTTACACTGGTAACAACTCCGGCCTGATTCTAATCCTTGAATAAAAAGGTGCTTTCCTGAATCCTGAAACTTCTATTTCAACGGTTTTCTGACAGTTGGCCTGACTGTCCTCAGGATTTAAACTGGAGATGTGGATGCTTCAAGCTATCTCCTACACCTAGTACAAAGGTGCTTAATAAGTCCTCAGGTACTGACTATCTTGCTAATCCTTTGTCTTGCATAAACGTGATAATTCCTTATAGACTCGGCTGCATACAGTTTAGACATTGGTCACCCTAGAAGAGCGATCTATAGGAGTGGATTGCTCACCTCTAGGTAGAATACTTGCAGGCCTTAACCCTGGGTTATGGAACCGACAGGGACAGAGAAGAGAGGCTAGGAAGGGGCCTCCCTCCAGATATCCAGATAATTCAGCTACATGGCTGTTGCTTTCTTGAAGGCTCATGAGAGAACTGCATTCAACTGAACTCTCACTTGGATTTACCTGAGCTCATCTGCACTGGTTTGGATTGACCTCAACCAGGAACTGAACAACTCTGCACAGCACACAACTGCACAGGACACATGACTGCCCTGCACAGCCTTTGCACTGCACAGCCTAACTTAGGTCTGAGCTAAGCTATTTATACACACTGACACTGCTCCATCCTGTGGAGAATCGAGTGTAGTGCACCCTGACTAGGTCTGTCTAAAGGATATTTGCATGTAAAATAACATTGTGACATTGAGAATATGACAGGAGATAAAATACAAAATACAGGCATATCACATGACATTAATACATGGTAAAAACACGTTTGCGGGGCCCACGGTTACTTGAGTGGGACGCTGCACGTGGAAAAAACACTGAACGCAATCGCAGACAAAACTGACTGAACTGGCGTGGAAAAATCATCAGTATTTTCTTGAACAGATCCTAAAATAATTCGTAACGCTCGTGTGAAAGAGGCCTCACTCTTGTGGAATACAATGTTTTTTATGTTTTTCCACTTTCATGCAATAAAAACACTTATTAAAAGATAATTTGCTTTGAAAAGGCAAATACAATTTTTCATTTTTCCATCGGAGGGCTTTTTTTTTGGGGGGGGGGGGCAACTTGCAGTTTTCATTAGTACTATTTAGGGGGTACATACAACATTTAATCCATTCTATGGGAGGCTGTAATTTTACAAAACACCTTCTTTCTGGCATCAAGAGTTAAATGTCTACGGTTATCATCTAAAGGGTTAAATGGCAATGATAGCCAAGCACCGACTGCCCTTACACAGAAACCAATGCCCAGGCTTATCTTACAGTGCCATTACAGGGAGTGCAGAATTATTAGGCAAGTTGTATTTTTGAGGATTAATTTTATTATTGAACAACAACCATGTTCTCAATGAACCCAAAAAACTCATTAATATCAAAGCTGAATATTTTTGGAAGTAGTTTTTAGTTTGTTTTTAGTTTTAGCTATTTTAGGGGGATATCTGTGTGTGCAGGTGACTATTACTGTGCATAATTATTAGGCAACTTAACAAAAAACAAATATATACCCATTTCAATTATTTATTTTTACCAGTGAAACCAATATAACATCTCAACATTCACAAATATACATTTCTGACATTCAAAAACAAAACAAAAACAAATCAGTGACCAATATAGCCACCTTTCTTTGCAAGGACACTCAAAAGCCTGCCATCCATGGATTCTGTCAGTGTTTTGATCTGTTCACCATCAACATTGCGTGCAGCAGCAACCACAGCCTCCCAGACACTGTTCAGAGAGGTGTACTGTTTTCCCTCCTTGTAAATCTCACATTTGATGATGGACCACAGGTTCTCAATAGGGTTCAGATCAGGTGAACAAGGAGGCCATGTCATTAGATTTTCTTCTTTTATACCCTTTCTTGCCAGCCACACTGTGGAGTACTTGGACGCGTGTGATGGAGCATTGTCCTGCATGAAAATCATGTTTTTCTTGAAGGATGCAGACTTCTTCCTGTACCACTGCTTGAAGAAGGTGTCTTCCAGAAACTGGCAGTAGGACTGGGAGTTGAGCTTGACTCCATCCTCAACCCGAAAAGGCCCCACAAGCTCATCTTTGATGATACCAGCCCAAACCAGTACTCCACCTCCACCTTGCTGGCGTCTGAGTCGGACTGGAGCTCTCTGCCCTTTACCAATCCAGCCACGGGCCTATCCATCTGGCCCATCAAGACTCACTCTCATTTCATCAGTCCATACAACCTTAGAAAAATCAGTCTTGAGATATTTCTTGGCCCAGTCTTGACGTTTCAGCTTGTGTGTCTTGTTCAGTGGTGGTCGTCTTTCAGCCTTTCTTACCTTGGCTATGTCTCTGAGTATTGCACACCTTGTGCTTTTGGGCACTCCAGTGATGTTGCAGCTCTAAAATATGGCCAAACTGGTGTCAAGTGGCATCTTGGCAGCTGCACGCTTGACTTTTCTCAGTTCATGGGCAGTTATTTTGCGCCTTGGTTTTTCCACACGCTTCTTGCGACCCTGTTGACTATTTTGAATGAAACGCTTGATTGTTCGATGATCACGCTTCAGAAGCTTTGCAATTTTAAGAGTGCTGCATCCCTCTGCAAGATATCTCACTATTTTTGACTTTTCTGAGCCTGTCAAGTCCTTCTTTTGACCCATTTTGCCAAAGGAAAGGAAGTTGCCTAATAATTATGCACACCTAATATAGGGTGTTGATGTCATTAGACCACACCCCTTCTCATTACAGAGATGCACATCACCTAATATGCTTAATTGGTAGTAGGCTTTCGAGCCTATACAGCTTGGAGTAAGACAACATGCATAAAGAGGATGATGTGGTCAAAATACTCATTTGCCTAATAATTCTGCACGCAGTGTAAAAGGCATATCACAAACAGTAGAGCCCTTAGCGGCTTCTTGTACCCTTTCTCCTCCTCCTTCCTCTGCGGCCCCTCTTTCTCCTCTTTGACTGACAGGCCCAGGTAAGATGACTATGTCTCAGCAGTGCCGTTTTGTAGAATCTAAATTTTGTGACAACTGTGCTGGATTTACAGAGTCACTGTTTTCAAAGGCGCCCATCTTAGGGCTCATGCACACAACCTTATGTATTTTGCGGTCCGCAAAAATCTGATCCGCAAAAAATATGGATGGCGTCCGTGTGCATTGCGTATTTTGCTGAACGGAACAGCTGGCCCCTAATAGAACAGTACTATGCTTGTCCGTAATATGGACAATAATAGGACATGTTTTATTTTTTTGCGGAACGGATATACGGACATACGGAAACGGAATGCACACGGAATGACTTCTGTTCTTTTTTTGCAGACCCATTGAAATTAATGTTTCCGCATAAGGTCCGCAAAACGGAACGGACACGGAAAGAAAATACGTTCATCTGCATGAGCCCTAACATTGACATATTCATAGCATCGCCAGTCTATTGCCTGATCACTACAACCTTACTAACTAGTCATGTAAGGGGAAGGAGCTATAACATGGAAGATTTCAGTGGCGCCATTTATGACATTTCCAACCTAAAAAGGGCGTGTTCTGACATCACACTGATTTCAGTGTATTGCGATCTGCAGCTCAATGACATTAGTTTAATATGCCAAATGTGGCTGAGAGGTTCCCTTTAAAGGGTTAAAACTAGATAGAGAAGCCTATGGACAGAAATATACTACAAAACATGGCATGCTTAGAGCATCCTTGTATTGTCAAAAATGACAAAAGCCAAAATGCACACAGCCAGCCTTAGGCCTCTTTCACACGAGCGTGACGGATTAGGTCCGGATGCATTCAGGGTGTGTTCAGTGAAACTCGCACCATTTTGCAAGCAAGTTCACTCAGTTTTGTCTGCGATTGCGTTTAGTTGCTCAGTTTTTTCCACGCAAGTGCAATGCGTTTTGATGCGTTTTTCACGCTCGTGATAAAAAACTGAAGGTTTACAAACAACATCTCTTAGCAACCATCAGTGAAAAACGGATTCAATTCCTTTTTTTCATGAAGCCCCATTCACTTCTATGGGGCCAGGGCTGCGTGAAAAATGCAGAATATAGAACATTTTGCATAAACGCAGAACTGATACGTGAAAAAAACCACTCATGTACACAAACCCATTTAAATGAATGGGTCAGGATTCAGTGCGGGTGCTATGCGTTTACGCCATGCATTGCACCCGCGCGGAAAACTTGCTCATGTGAAAGGGGCCTTAGGGGTGTGCGACCGCACAGGGCACATTCCTCCCTACATCTGAAGGGGGCCCCAAGGGATTCTATAGTGTGTATGTATAAATTATGAATGTTTAGGGGCTATTTCAGGGTGTGCAATTTATGATATTATTAAATTCAAGGGCACAGTGCAATGTATTACCGTATCTTTGGACCATAAGACGTATCTAGGATATAGAAGAAGAAATAAGGAAAAAATAATATTTTTCAGCAGACCTCAGATCAGACCCCAAAGCTCCATCAGACCTCAAATAAAAACCCCATTCCTTCTCAGACAAGACCCCCACCAGACCCAATTCCTCCTCAGACCTCATATCAGCCCCTTATTCCTCCTCGGATAAGACCCCCAAGCTACATCAAACCTCAGATCAGACCCCCATCAGACCTCTGTATCAGACCACAATTCCTCCTTAAACATCAGATCAGACCCCTATCATACCCCAGTTCTTCCTCAGACCAGATCCCCAAGCTCCATTAGACAAAAAAAAATTATTTCTCTCTCCTGCTCTGAACTGTGTTGACACTCAACGATCGCTGGTCTTCCGCAGACCCACTGTAACGGGGAGCAGGCGATGCGCTTCCTCCTTGCGTCCTCGTCTCCATGGGGACCAGGGGGCGCGCTGAGGAGGTGTGCGCGGACGGCATCCTCCTAGCTGAAAGAGCACAATTTATCTGCTCTCAGATGGTTTGGGCTGGACTTTGGTCACATGACGCTGGCCATGTCATGTGACCTACTTGTTTTGCTATTTAAACAGGCAGCCTGCTGGCCACAGGTTGCCTGTGAATGATCTTGCTACCCTCACCAGCATTTTCATATTGTGCCTTCTGTGTGTTCTGGACCTCTGCTCTGTTTTTCACCTCGACCTTGTGACCTCCCTGGTATTGACGTTACCTCTTGGCTTCTGACTCTGGATTGTGTTTTGACTTCGTTATCAGATTGCTCCCTGTGTACCTGCGTGACCTCCTGGCTTTGACTTTGGCTTGTCTGACTCTGTTACCGTACTTCTGTTATCTTCTTAGACCCCTGCACATATCTAAGGGAGGAACTGCCGCCAAGTTGTACGCCGTCGGTTAGGACGGGCCGTGCAAGTAGGCAGTGACAGAGGTGGGGTGGAGTTTAGGGCTGCACTTATCCCTACCCTCTTTTGTGACACCCACGCTGCACTGTGACCTGAGCTTGCACAGTGTCATAGTGCACTCCTATGCAGGCTCGGACTGGCCCACAGGGGAACAGGTGAATCCCCCAGTTGGCCCCTGAGCAAGCAATGCAAAAGTGGCACATGGCAGAGTACACTGACTGTACTATGTAAAGATACTCTATGTATAGCATCTCAACCAGCCTATGTGTCCATATAAAAAGCAGAGTAGATTCTTTAACAGTCTACCCAGTTTATTATTGTAGCTAGAAGCAGGCCAGCCATTATCCTTTTTTCCAAGGGAACCACACTTTTGAAATCGCTAGGGGGTCCCTCAGACCCCATAAGCAGTCATCCTGCAGCTCTGTGAGCTAGACCCTGGTGTCAGGAATATGGATTATCGTTTAATGGCAGCTATGATTTTCATTTAATTCACCTTGGTCAGTGTACATGCAAAATAAGTTCTCACTTCAACTCTCTGCTTGTCAGATAGTGGAGGTAGTGAACTCCACAGGGGGGCCCTGCTTCAAAGCCAGCAGATAGCCGAGGACCTCTAGCAGTCCACCAGTGTTTACAACTTTTCACACTTCCATCCAGTCAGCTAGGAACCAAGCTGATGTGACAGGAAGAATCTTTCAGCATAAGGTCTAGTCCACTCCCCAGTTAAATCAAATGTAGCAGACAGCATGGAACCGGCGATTTATAAGGAATTATGAATCGCCCAGCCATCACAGACACAAACTGGATACATATTTGTGTCCCTGTGGCCACGATAAACAGGCCCGTGGTCCTAGTCTGGCGGTGGGATGCCAGGGAAGGGAGATATACATATCTCCCCACAGAAACCAAATAATGGTACCATGCTTGGCCTCTACTGGTAGCCAGAACCCAGGCAGATCTGTTGGTCCCAGAACCATCTCCCTGTGACCTTCTGGTCTGGAGCTATGAACACTAAAGGGTTTTATGGGTAATTTGCTGCCAGTCCAGAAGAGGGGGTGGACCCCTCCCAGAGGCTGAGAGGGGAGGGGCCGGCTACAGGTTAAAAGGCTTGTGCCAGCAAGCGGGCGTGTCTTTCTCTGAAGGAGGGTCACATCGTGCCATGTGTTTAGAAGGACCTGCAATCAGCTGACATCACTGCCCTCCATGTGACTACAGCAAAGGACTAATCATAACCCAAAGGAACATTCATCTACCCGGTAACTGACTTGTACTCTGTGTAATCCTGTTTGTACCATATTACCTGTATTTGTAACTTCAGACCACTGTATATATTCCTTGTGTATATTGTGTTATCTAGTGTGCCCTTAAGGCGATTAAATATATAATTTACTGGCCTGTTTGCTTCCCCGTGTCCGTGATTATCTTGCTGGCTTCGATTGTGGATTTTCTGTGACTTCTGAGGCAGCGCGGTCCAATCAAAAGAAACGCTTTCACCTGTGTGAACTGTACCCACTTCACCATTGGGACCTGCGACGCCACTAAGCAACGTACTTTTTTGAGGCTTATTTATTATTTATAAAATATATCATTTAATCTTGTGCTGTCTTGTATCTCAATCACGAATCCCCACGTCCGTGTTTCGGCCTAGTTATAAGCTACCACGGGTTGGTTTCTCACCCTATATAAAATCCCGTTAGCAGACCGGGCTTATATCAAACGAGAAGCTGGTGCCAGATTTCCCGGGCTGAGGAAGCGCTGTTTCACTGGGGCAGTGACCAAGCTCCCTCAGCTTCTTGCCTTTCTGTGACCTTGTGGACAGGAGGAGTCGGTGTAAACTGTACCAAGCTGACCTTACATGCTCCTTCGGGAGGGCGTAACGTCACGTCTTGGTAACCACTGACCATACCGTATCTCGTGAGCTTGATGTAGTCGAAGTCTGACGTCAGTCGGGGCATGAGAGGTATGGTATTCCTCACACCAGGATACTGACAAGGTCTCCAGGACAGGACGATCAGAGACACAGGCTTAGCAGCAGGCTACTACTAAAAATAAATGTGTACTGATGGAGATTTAGGGATGTGCGACTAGTGGTAAGGTAATCTTTTTATGTAGCGGTACAGTGGTCCCCCAGAATGAATTCTACTGGTGGGCCCTTGTCACCCCAGTCCGACACTGCACCTACGTGTGCTACTTCCTAATGCTCTATGCAGTCAGGACACGTGCATGCTGATGACCATGCTTCCATAATGGAAGCCCTACATTTCCCCCCCGCCCCCTGCTTTAGGGGGGGGGGGATGTGCTTTGTGCACACGGTGCATATTAGGAGGTTTTTTTTCATGTGGAAATTCAGCATTATAATACAGTACCAGCTAAGTATAAAGGATGTTACTCATCCGTGTGGACCCACTGCGTCAACTAACTGGTTTGGCTTTGGGCTAAATCATAAGGAGTTTAATTTTTGCACTCCTCTGGTATTCACTATTTAGCCCCTGTACAGGGATCTGGACTTCGCTGCACAGGGTAGTCCCAGTATAGTTGACAGCTGACTTATTGGGCACCAGGAGCTCAGGATAACAAAAAACGCACCAAAAGCACAGGTGTGGTCTGAACAGTCACTTAGACTTGATTGCTGAGGTTCAGGAAGCACACAGGAAGTGTAGATGAATGCAGACACAGGATATACTGGCTAGCAGGGTGACACACAGGCAGGAATCCAAAATACAAACAAAACTGAAAGTGCAGGATCACACATGCAGGGCGGGTCAGGACTGGAGACACACTGGATACAGAGGCAAGAGATAACACAGATGAATCACTGAAGCACTAGACTTCAATACGCCTTTGCTGGTCACCAAGGAACCTTGACACTCAGGCACCCTCTGCCTGGAGAGGGACCCCTAGCCATTGGCTGGAGAAGGATAAGCAAGCGCGCACACTGGCCCTTTAAGAGGTCCGAGATGAGCGTGTGCACCATAAGGCCTCTTTCACACGGGCGTCACGGATTTTGTCTGTGATTGCATTCCGTTGTTCAGTTTTTCCACGCGAGTGCAAAGCGGTTTAATGCGTTTTGCACGCGCGTGATTAAAAAAACTGAATGTGGTACCCAGACCCGAACCCGGACTTCTTTACTGAAGTTCGGGTTTGGGTTCGGTGTTCTGTAGATTTTATTATTTTCTATTATAACATGGTTAAAATGTCCCTTGGGGGTTAAAAAATGATTTAAAAAAATTACTCACCTCATCCACTTGATCGCGCAGCCGTTATCGTCTTCTTTCTTCTTCTTGCAGGACCTGAAAAAGAACCTGCGCTGCCGTCATCGCGCTCACCACGTGGTGAGCGCGATGACGTCAGCGCAGGTCTATTTTCATTCAGCAGGACCTGTGCTGATGTCACCACGCTCACCACGTGGTGAGCGCGATGACATCAGCGCAGGTCCTTTTGTAGGTCCTGCAAGAAGAAGAAAGAAGACGATAACGGCTGCGCGATCAAGTGGATGAGGTGAGTAATTTTTTTCAATTATTTTTTAACCCCCAATGGACATTTTACTTAGCATTCTGTATTAAAGAATGCTATTATTTACCATTATAACCATGTTATAATGGAAAATAATAAAATGAATGAACCTCATCCCTATTTATTATCATCTTCTTAGCAACCATCCATGAAAATCGCATTGCATCCGCACTTGCTTGCAGATGCAATGCGATTTTCACGCAGCCCCATTCACGCAGAAGTGATGCATGAAAAACAACGCTCATCTACACAGCCCCATTGAAATGAATAGGTCTGGATTCTGTGCGGGTGCAATGCGTTCACGTCACGCATTGCACCCGCGTGGAATTCTCGATCGTGTGAAAGGGGCCTAAGGAGACAGATACTGGAGCACTGGGCAGCAATATGGTGTTGGCAGCTTGCAGGGAATAGCTGGGGTCAGGACGCAGGACGGCATGGTGAATAGTGCTGCGTCTGCACCCACAGGATACAGCAGGACTATGACGGGCAGGGACCGTGGGCCTAACAAAAGATTTTTTTAAATCTTATGTACACACTGCAGAAATAGAACTATGGTGCAGATTTCTAAAATCTACAGTCAATTGTTTGTGTGGATTTTCAGTGCAGATTTCACCCTTAGCAATAGACAGAGATCCGGCAGTGGCGTTGCTAGGGCTGGTGTCAGGGCGCAGAGATGGGGGAGGGGCGGAAAAATGAAATTTTTTTTTTTTAAATACCCCATATTTTTGCCCCTGGGTCTTATGAGGCGAATGTTAATGAAGCGCTTCGATTTTGGAAGTGCTTCATTATTACCGGAGGACTGTACTCACCACTTCCTGGTTCTCGGCTGTCTGCTGTAAAGGACTGCGCACCATGTGACCTCACTGTGCGCAGCCTTCACAGCTGACAGCCGAGAACCAGGAAGAAGAGAGAGAGCGCTGGTGGTGAGGAGTGGCGGCATCCAGGAGCAGGAGAGTTTTTTTTTTATTAATTTTTTATTTGTGCTGGTGGCTGACCTGGGGGGGCATGATGGCTGGCCGTGGGGCAGCCGCAGCGGATCGCGGACCCATTCACTTGAATGGGTCTGCGATTCACTTGAATGGGTCTGCACTCCGTAGTGCTTCCGTAGGGTTCCGTTCCGCACCATTCTGCATCTCCGGATTTGCGGACCCATTGAAGTGAATGGGTCCACATCCGTGATGCGGAATGCCCACGGAACGGCACTCATGTATTGCGGATCCGTGTGAAAGAGGCCTTAGTAGAATCTTTATAGTTCATTATATTTTTGCAGTTTGTCTGTAAAAAATATTGGCTGTCCGTGAATTTTGATTAAATTGTCTAGAAAAAAATAAAAACTTTGGTTGGCAACTCTGATGGCCGCGCTGTGGTCGAGCACTGCAAGGCTGTACATTCTAAGGGCTCTTTCACACTTGCGTTATTGTCTTCCGGCATAGAGTTCCGTCGTCGGGGCTCTATGCCGGAAGAATCCTGATCAGGATTATCCTAATGCATTCTGAATGGAGAGAAATCCGTTCAGGATGCATCAGGATGTCTTCAGTTCCGGAACGGAACGTTTTTTGGCCGGAGAAAATACCGCAGCATGCTGCGCTTTTTGCTCCGGCCAAAAATCCGGAACACTTACCGCAAGGCCGGATCCGGAATTAATGCCCATTGTAAGGCATTGATCCGGATCCGGCCTTAAGCTAAACGTTGTTTCGGCGCATTGCCGGAGCCAACATTTAGCTTTTTCAGAGTGGTTACCATGGCTGCCGGGACGCGACGCTAAAGTCCTGACAGCCATGGTAAAGTGTAGCGGGGAGCGGGGGAGCAGTATACTTACCGTCCATGCGGCTCCCGGGGCGCTCCAGAGTGACGTCAGGGCGCCCCAAGCGCATGGATCATGTGATCGCATGGATCACGTCATCCATGCGCATGGGGCGCTCTGACGTCATTTTGGAGCGCCCCGGGAGCCGCACGGATTGTAAGTATACCGCTCCCCCGATCCCCGCTCCTACTATGGCAACCAGGACTTTAATAGCGTCCTGGGTGCCATAGTAACACTGAAAGCATTTGGAAGATGGTTCCGTCTTCAAATGCTTTCAGTACACTTGCGTTTTTCCGGATCCGGCGGGCACCTCCGGCAACGGAAGTGCATGCCGGATCCCAACAACGCAAGTGTGAAAGAGGCCTAACTAAACTAATAAAGGCTGCACTGTTTAGGCCAGGCATGCTCAACCTGCGGCCCTCCAGCTGCTGCAAAACTACAACTCCCAGCATGCCCTAATAGCTGTAGGCTGTCCAAGCAAGCTGGGAGTTGGTTTTGCAACAGCTAGAGGGCTGCTGGTTAGGGCATTCTAGGTTAAGTCAGTCTGTATTGTTATTGTATGGCTCCAGGAGAAGTATATAGTGGGCTCAGCATGCATGTTGGTGCTTGCATCCCTGGATCCGATGAAAACTGTCACGGCACTGGACGGGGTTAAAAGCAGAGTGTGCCTGGCGTGCATGCTGTACCTGCGCTCCCTGGACTTTGTGTGGCCATCATGGCCCATAAACAGGTAGGAACTAGTGTTAGGGACCACTCATAGAGGCGACCTTGACGTGGTGAGTGGCTTATTACGCTTTGGCCAAAATGTACACCAATGCCTCATTCAACATCCAGCATAGAGACAGGGCAGAGTGCTGGTTGCAGAGTGCTATTGCATTTGTATTTTGCGTTTGTATATGTATTTCGCCATAGCGATGTGCACCTGCATACAGGATTGTGCTGACTGAATCCCCCACATTTTTTCTTTGTAGTATATATTGGAGGCGTGGCGATCTCCATGCAGTCATGCACACCTGACCAGTTAGTCTGCCCTGGAGGCTGGTTTTAAAGTCAGTATAAAACTGAGTCTACTTTTACAGCGCCTACCAGTAGCCATTTGGCTCCAGGAGAAGTATATGGTGGGCTCAGCATGCATGTTGGTGCTTGCATCTCTGGATCCGATGAAAGCTGTCACGGCACCGGAAGGGGTTAAAAGCAGAGTGTGCCTGGCGTGCATGCTGTACCTGCGCTCCCTGGACTTTGTGTGGCCATCATGGCCCATAGACAGGTGGGAACTAGTGTTAGGGACCACTCATAGAGGCGACCTTGACGTGGTGAGTGGCTTATTACGCTTTGGCCAAAATGTACACCAATGCCTCATTCAACATCCAGCATAGAGGCAGGGCAGAATGCTGGTTGCAGAGTGCTATTGCATTTGTGTTTTTGCGTCTGTATTGTTATTGGCCATGTCGTATTGCTGGTGCTACAAAGCCATTAACAACGAAGACCAACTAAACAGTGCCGTCCTCATTAGTTTAATTTAAGGGGTTGTCCTGGTTCAGAGCTGAACCCGGACATACCTCCATTTTCACCCAGGCAGCCCACCTGACTTGAGCATCAGAGCAGTTCATGCTCCGATGCTCTCCTTTGCCCTGCGCTAAATCACGCAGGGCAAAGGCATTTTCAGGAGTTCCGGTGACTACCCGGGCTCTCCATGGGGCTGCCAGGAGGCCCGGTGATGTCATCGGCACTGATGGGCGGGCTGCTCTAGCCAGTAAAACGGCTAGGGAAGCGCTAAAGCACGCCCATCAGAGCCGATGACGTCACCGAACACACTGCTGGGTACAAGCCTCTGCCCGGCAGTGTGTTATTGTAAACAATAGAGCCCTTGCCCTGTGTGATCTAGTGAAGGGCAATGGAGCGCATCGGAGCATGAGATGCTAACATCAGCAGTGCTGTCTGGGTTAAATTATGGGTATGTCCGGGTTCAACTCTGAACCCGGACAACCCCTTTAAAGGAGCATTCCGAGCCAAGCACGGCACTTGGCTTCCTCCGGCACGTCAATAGAAATGAATGGAGTGGAGGCGTGCATTTCCATCTAACTGCTCCGTCCATTTCAGGGGGGCTCCACGGGGTACGGGGTCCCCATTTCCCTGATCAGATAGTTACCTCTTATCCAAATTCCCTATAGAATCTGCATGTTTTATATGTGGGTTTTAGTTGAGGATTTCCCCCTGTGGATTGCAAAGGATATAAGCGGTTATAAAAATCCACACCGCAGGTCAATTTTTGCACAGCTTTTTTTTATGCTGAATGTGCATAGAAAATGAAAGGTGGGATCTGATTGGTTGCAATGGGAACTTTACATCAGGTTTGATAAATCTCCCTAAAGTGCTATTTTCTACACACAACAGTCCTAAGAGGCGCAGTTTGTAGGTTACTTTAGAGGTACTGTTTATAGGAGTGCTTTCTTATCAAGGGCTGACACAATGAAGCTTCCGAGCTGGGGGAGGGTCAGACCTTGCAGTCAGCACCGCCCTCCTCTCTCTCTCACTCCCAGTCACGTGGCGCGCCTAGGTCCGGTCACATGGTGATGACGTCACCCCCTCGCCCGGACTCCAGGGTGTTATGTGTGGTGGTGGTCATGGACAAGGACCTGGTGCGGCAGTGCCTCAGTTACCACGGTCCTACTCTGCTGTCCTTGGTAAAGAGTGAGCAGCATGAGCACGCCGGCTTCAGGCAGCTGCTGGGGGAGCTCTCCAAGTGGCCGCAGTACAGGTAATCCCCGGAGCCGCAGGCCATCCATTGCTTGCTAAACTTTGCTCCCATGTGTGGAGCTGTTCCTATATAGCTCTGCCAGTGGGCTAAACATAGAACTTCCCTGTAACTCAGAGATTAGTGGGTGACAGCTCTGGGAGTCCCTCACCTGTTTGCACCCTACAATGGATTTTAAAGGGGATGTCCATTATCTAAAAGATTTTAGGGGTGGCCAGGCATGGGCATCTTGCCACCTGTGTACATGCATGTTACCACTGACGCCACACAGTGACGTGTGGAGGACGGTACGGGACCCCTGAGAGCCAGACAGGTAGAAGTAGGTTGAATGTTGACCAGCAGGTTTGTTTCCCAGACACGGCCATACGCGTTTTACTCCATATTGTTCTTACTGCCCATACGTGTTCAATGGACGAAAGATCTTTCTTCCATTAGACGAAAAATATTAAAGGGGTTGTCCGGGTTCAGAGCTGAACCTGGACATACCATTATTTTTACCCTGGCAGCATCCCTGAGGCTAGCATCGGAGCATCTCGTGCTCCGATGCGCTCCCTTGTCCTGCGCTAGATCGCGCAGGGCAAGGGCTATTTTGTTTATCATAACACACTGCCGGGCGGAGGCTTCTGCCCGACAGTGTTTAGCGGGCTTTAGTGCTGCCCTAGCCGTTTTACTGGCTAGGGCAGCGCTAAATCCTGCCCATCAGTTCCAGTGACGTCACTGGGCTTCCTGTCAGCCCCATGGAGAGCCCAGTTCGTCACCGGAACTCCTAAAAATGCCTTTGCCCTGCACGATTTAGCGCAGAGCAAAGGACAGCATCGGAGCATGAACTGCTCCGATGCTCAGGGGGGCTGCCTGGGTGAAAATGGAGGTATGTCCGGGTTCATCTCTGAACCTGGACAACCCCTTTGAGGCTCCATTCACACATCCGTGTGTGTTTTGCGGATCCGCAAAACACGGACAGCGGCAATGTGCGTTCCGCATTTTGCGGACCGCACATTGCCGGCACTAAGAGAATATGCCTATTCTTGTCTGCTATTGCGGACAAGAATAGGACATGTTCTTTCTTTTTTTCAGGATCGGAAGTGCGGGTTCGCAATTCCAGATCGGGGCCGCACGGGATGTATGGGTCCGCAATTACGTTCCGCAAAATGCGGAATGGAATTGCGGATGTGTGAATGGAGCCTAAACATGAGCTCTTTGTTTTCAGACGATAACGCTCTGTCATTGGTTGGCTAAAATGATCGTTTATTGTTAATTTCACCCGATGAATGTTTGTTTTTGGGTTACATTTGTCCGATTTGGTCAACTTTAGGGTCCATTCACACAATTGTATTTCTGGTTCCTCATCTGTTCCCCAATTTTGTGGAACGGGTGAGGACCCATTCATTTCAATGGGGCACCAAAAGATATGGACAGCGGACCGTGTGCTGTCCGCATCCGTAGTTCTGCTGCTTCGGAAAAAAGATAGAGCATGTCCTATTCTTGGCCGCAATCGCTGGCCATGTGTGGGATCACACAGCCGGTATCCGTGTTTTGCGGATCTGCAATTTGGGGACTGCAAAACACTTGCGGTCATGTGAATGTGCCCTAGACTAATGTGTATGGCCACCTTAAAGGGGTTTTCTGAGACTTTAATACTGATGACCTATCCTCAGAATAGGTCATCAGTAGGGTTGCATGGGGTATCGAAATTTCGATACCCAATTGATACTTTTGTGCCAGTATCGATTCGGTACTGGGATTTGCGTTATTGCGATACTAGGCTGCGCTGCTGCCTCCCTCCTATGACGTGGCCGCCACTGAAACCATTGAAAAGAGCGGGCTCTGAAGCTGCCCGCACCACTGCTACCAATAAATGTGCGGCTAATTAAAGCAGGAGGCGGGACGGGGGAGGTAATAAACTGCTGCGCCGTCTGAGCTAGTGAGCTCGGCGAACAGCAGCAGCCGCTCCTCCTGAGTGTCCTGTCCTTTGCTCCTCAGCTCCAGCCCGGGCCCCAGAGTCGGTGTGCCCTGAGCAGCCAGCATAGCAGGTACCCCACCCCCACACAGTGCAAGACTGATTAGCCTGTAAACAAAACATGTATCAGGCAGCCAGTAAGATTGGGGTTAATGTGACTCATTAACCCCAATCTTGCCACTGCCATGTTTTAAACTTGATAGAGGTCAGTTATTTTTAATGTCCGACTGGGCACATGCTTTTGGACTGGACCCCATGTGCCTCATATTAAGGCCTCTTGCACACGAACATATTTTTTTTCCGTGTCCGCTCATTTTTTTTCTTTTTGTTTGTTTTTCGGACCGTATGCGGAACCATTCATTTCAATGGGTCCGCAAAAAAAAACTGAAGTTACTCCGTGTGTATTCCGTTTCCCTATGTCCGTATTTCCGTTCCGCAAAAAAATAGAACATGTCCTATTATTGTCCTCATCACGGACAAGGATAGGACTGTTCTATTAGGGTCCAGCGGTTCCGTTCTGCAAAATACGGAATGCACACGGTTGTCATCCGTATTTTTTGTGGACCGCAAAATACATACTACCGTGTGCAAGAGGCCTAATAGTAAGTGACCCCCAAAGTACCATCTTACATAATGGGCAACATTGGGTTAATGTGAGTTACAGAATACAGGCCACTTATTAATATGAGGCACATGGATTGGAAGTCAAAGTTCATAAGACTGTGCAAATAGGAAGTGACTGTTCATGTAGCTTATGCATTAAACCCATGTTGGCCATTATGCAAGGATATGGATACTGGATAGGGGTATTATGAGGCACATGGGGGTTTTATCACTAGGAATGGTTGGACCTGTGCCTCACATTAACCCCATCATGTATTACTTTAACAGCTTCCAATTGGAGCCATGGCATCCAGGATGGTTGGCATGGCAGCCAAGACTCTACTGAAGCCCTGGCTGCCATGGTAAGCTCCCTGCTGCAGTGTGCACAAAGCCCAGGGCAGCAGGGAGAGAGTAAAGTCCTATTCACCCTAATAGAAATCTATCAGGGTGAATAGGGCAAGGGATCAAAAGATCCAAGGTTCTAGCCCCTAAGGGGGGAAATAATTATTAAATAAAAACAAAACACCAAAATATTAAAAGTTTAAATCCCCCCCTTTCCCAATTTTACATATAAAATATATAAACAATATATAAAAATATTTAAAAAATATCTCCTATGCAGTGAACGCCGTAACAGAAAAATATAAAAACCGAGCAATTAGAATTTTTTTTTAGTCACCTTGTCCCCCCAAAAAATAGGATAGGACTGTTCTATTATGGGCCGGACGTTCCATAAAATGCGGAATGCACGCAGCTTTTTTTTTTTTTTTTTTTCTGAGTGGTATCGAGGATCGCAATACTTTTTCATGGTATCGAAATTGAATCAAAATTTTGGTATTGTGACAACCCTAGTCATCAGTACCTGATCAGTGGTGGTCCAGTACTCCTGTTTCTCTTCCTGTCCTCTGCTGCGGTCTATGGTCCATGCCGATCTGATATTGTTGAATGGCGCTGAGCATAATGCCAAGCAAAACCTTTTTAAGTCAAATAAATAGCTGGCAGCGGTGACGTGCATGTAGATGGCTTGTCACACTGCTAGAGAGGGCGGGAGTATCATTTATTAATTTTTTCCCCCAGCCCTTTCTAGGCCACCCCTTAAAAAAAAAAAAAATTCTGACAAACCCTTCAAACATAAGTACGTTTTTAGCTCTCGTTGGGGTCAAAAACATTTTAGTATACTTATAGGGATCCATCTCCATTTCAGCACCACTCCTGCCCACTGATCACCTCCGCCGTTGTACGTCAGACAACGTCTGACCCCCACTGATCAGATACTGATGACCTATCCAGAGAATAGGTCATCAGTATTAATGTCTCGAAAAACCCCTTTAATAAAGACCCTAGGTGCACTAGTTAGGCCTAATAGCCCCTTGCAAGGCGCTGGCTAGGGTTAATAAGCGCCTGGATGGGTTCTGGAGTGAATTAACAGCAGGCAGTTATAGCCAAGTGATAAGGTAAAGGCTCAGAGATCACTTTATTGGACTGTGGCAGATTTGGCTATTCTGTAATTGTGTAGGCTTGAGCAAATAGAACGTCCTATTCTTGTCTGTTTTGCAGACAATAGGCATTTTGACAAAGGGGCCTGTGGAATTTGTGGGATGCACACGGCTTGTATCCTAATTTTGCACTTTCGCGGTTTGTGGACCACATAATTCATACCGTCATGTGCATGAGGCTTAACAAAGCTCCTTACTGGCTGCCTACCCTTGACTGTGATCAGCAGGTATGGAGCTTTTTTTTATCAGGCAGCAGAGGTATTGCTGGCTGGCTGCCTGTGCCATTCACATCACACAGGGCTCTCATTAATAGGGGTGAAGGTTTCAGGCGTATTAATACGCATGAGACTTTTATTCAGAGAGTAAAATTGCCTGTACAGATGTTATGACCTCTGACCCTGTTATCACTAAAAGCAAAGGGCCCTTTACACGGACCGAGAATCGCACAGATGTGCGCCGTTATCCTGCACATGCGCCCTGGATCGACAGGTCAGCATGCGCGAGATTACGGCGCATCATCGGCGATGAGGAGTGAATAATTAGCAGTAGGGCGGCGCTGGGCTACGAAATAAGGGGCGCGGCTGGGCACAAACTGCCGGAGAGACAGCCCCTTTGCTCACATTAGTAAGGTAATTGGCATATAATTGGCATATAAATCTGATTTTTATCAAAAATGAAAGGACAGGTAGGGGTAAAACTACTATATTTTTAATTAGATAATGGAGACTGATAGGATGATATGAACAGCTGTATATCGAAAACCTTTAAAGGCTATGTACACCTTTTGGACTCCAATTTTTTTTTTTTATATGATTGCATTTAACTTTTGGCTAAAAAACATATTTTCAATTGGCCTTTATTAAAAATATTGAGCTGTTCTGTCACAAAGGGTTAACAGTTTTTCTAACTGTGTGACTGGTACTTTCACCTTTCACTTTGTGCTGATCATCTAATTACCCTTATTTCTAAACTACTAAGAGGTCATAAACACTTAAGCCACATTCTTATCAGTAAGATAAGGATTGAGCTATAATGAGTGTTTATGATGTGAGAGAGCAGATATAAGGAATCCCTCTGCTCCTCAGATGACTGAAAAGACAAAAAATCCACAAGCAGCTAGTAGAGCATGTCAGCTCTGTACACAAAACAGGATTCCATATTGTTAATAAAGACCAATTGAAAAAATGATTTTTAGCTCAAAATAAAATGCAATAATTAGGGTGTACATAGGATCTGTCATATTGAATCTTGCCTTGCCCTTTGAGAGAGAGATCAGCAGTGCCAGAGGTGTGTTGACACCGCTTATCTAAGGCCTCTTGCCAACGAACGTAAGGGCTCCGTGCCCGTGTTGCGTACCGCATACGGCAGTTCCGCAATACACGGGTCACCAGCCGTGTGCATTCCGCATCACGGATAACGGACCAATCCACTTGAATGGCTCCGCAAATCCGGAGATGCGGTACGAAACGGAAGCACTACGGAATGCTTCCGTGGTGTTCCGTTCCGTGCTTCCGTTGTGCAAAAAATAGAACTTGTTCTATTTTTTTTTTGTGGAACGGACGGATCGCTGATCCCATTCAAGTGAATGGGTCCGCGATCCGCATACGGCTACCCACGGTCGGTGCTCGTGCATTGTGGACCACAGCATGGGCACGGAGCCCTTACGTTCGTGGGCAAGAGGTATTATTTCAATGAAAAACAATCACATATATGCAGCTTGATTTCAGGTGGAAGTATTATGGCCCGGTGCGGAAGCTGTATACATAGTCCCAGCATCAGGAGTGGATCCTCTCCTGTAAGAGCAGGAAAACCCTGACTGCAAGATACTTTGAAAGGCCGATGGTATCTAAGCCTGGCCTTAGCTAATATGCACATCCTGCACTGGGCCACAATACACTTGTGTGACACAGGTGTGCAATTTTGTTGGTGAAAGAAAATCACAAGGTGCCCGCAGCTGTGTGAGGTCAATGCCACTATGCCAGACTACCACCCCCCACAGCTCAGCCTCCTGGACCGTCAGGTTCACGCAGCACAGTTTTAATAGCAAAGTTGAAGCTTTCCTCTATTATTTCTCATTTAGAACCCACTCCTCATTTTAACTTGCACTGACTGGACTTCATATATCAGTTTTACCACATTTTTGTCTTCTCGCAGGAAGGAAAGGAATCTCGACAACATTGAAGTTCAGCAGTTTATTGCAAGGAAGGCAGATCTGCTCTTTGCTCTTTCATGGAAATCTAATGTTCGAGAAAAAGCCGAATCGCAGGAATCATCAGAAGGTATGTTCATGTTTGATACATTTTCCCCTGAGCTTCTTTTAGCCTATAAGCATAGAAGAATGCCCTTCCATAGATTACACTTTCTTGCACATGAATCTATGGTGCATGAACCTTATTGTACACTGCTCAAAAAAAAAAGGGAACACAAAAATAACACATCCTAGATCTGAATTAATTAAATATTCTTCTGAAATACTTTGTTCTTTACATAGTTGAATGTGCTGACAACAAAATCACACAAAAATAAAAAAATGGAAATCAAATTGTTCAACCCATGGAGGTCTGGATTTGGAGTCACACTCAAAATTAAAGTGGAAAAACACACTACAGGCTAATTCAACTTTGATGTAATGTCCTTAAAACAAGTCAAAATGAGGCTCAGTAGTGTGTGTGGCCTCCACGTGCCTGTATTACCTCCCTACAACGCCTGTGCATGCTCCTGATGAGGTGGCGGACGGTCTCCTGAGGGATCTCCTCCCAGACCTGGACTAAAGCATCTGCCAACTCCTGGACAGTCTGTTGGTGGATATAGCGAGACATGATGTCCCAGATGTGCTCAATTGGATTCAGGTCTGGGGAACGGGCGGGCCAGTCCATAGCATCAATGCCTTCGGTGTTGGGCTGTAAGCACAACCCCCACCTGTGGACGTCGGGCCCTCATATCACCCTCATGGAGTCTGTTTCTGACCGTTTGAGCAGACACATGCACATTTGTGGCCTGCTGGAGGTCATTTTGCAGGGCTCTGGCAGTGCTCCTCCTGTTCCTCCTTGCACAAAGGCGGATGTAGCGGTCCTGCTGCTGGGTTGTTGCCCTCCTACGGCCTCCTCCACGTCTCCTGATGTACTGGCCTGTCTCCTGGTAGTGCCTTCATGCTCTGGACACTACGCTGACAGACACAGCAAACCTTCTTGCCACAGCTCGCATTGATGTGCCATCCTGGATAAGCTGCACTACCTGAGCCACTTGTGTGGGTTGTAGACTCCGTCTCATGCTACCACTAGAGTGAAAGCACCGCCAGCATTCAAAAATGACCAAAACATCAGCCAGGAAGCATGGGAACTGAGAAGTGGTCTGTGGTCACCACTTGTAGAACCACTCCTTTATTGGGGGTGTCTTGCTAATTGCCTATAATTTCCACCTGTTGTCTATCCCATTTGCACAACAGCATGTGAAATTGATTGTCACTCAGTGTTGCTTCCTAAGTGGACAGTTTGATTTCACAGAAGTGTGATTGACTTGGAGTTACATTGTGTTGTTTAAGTGTTCCCTTTATTTTTTTTGAGCAGTGTATTTGAAGGCTTATTCCCATCTTAGTTGTTCGTGGCTGAGATCGGAATACCCATTGTATGCAGCACCCAGGGGTGCTGGGGGCTCTCCATCATCCAGCTGACTGCTATACTGTATGCATAGCTCCAATTCGTTTGTAAGGGAATTGCAGAAACAGTGTGTCAGAGCCCGCTTGGCTGTTTCCTTAAAGGGGTATTCCCATCACAGACAAAGGGGGAATATCGCTAGGATATGCCCCCATTGTCTGATAGGTGCTGGACCCGCACCTACAATGAGAACAGAGCGGGGAAAGGAATAGAGGGCGCAATGCGCATGCGCAGCCCCCCTCCATTCATTTCTATGGGGCCGCCGAAAATAGCTGAGCTACGGCTGGGCTATTTCAGTCTGCCCCATAGAAATGAATGGGAGCAGGGGTCGCGCGTGTGCGGTGCACTCCTATTCACTTCTATGGGAGCAGCGCTTGGTGGTGGACGGACCCTGGGAAATCCGGGGTCCTCCAGCCACAGCTCTCCCCGCTCTATTCTCGTTGTAGGTGCAGGTCCCAGAGGTGGGACCTGCACCTATCAGACAATGGGGCATATCCTAGCGATATGCCCCCATTGTCTGTGATGGGAATACCCCTTTAACCAAGTCCACTGTGTATTGAACGGCATGGATGGGGATAACCGTTTAAGAGGTTTATGCTATGAAATCAGCTTATCCACAGGGTAGGGAAAAAGCATCTGAGCTATGGTGGTCCAAATACTAGTTCCCCCACCAATCATGATAAGGGCAGTCCCATGCGTAGGTATGAATGGAGCAACATGTTTAGCCTGTGTGCTGCTGCATTCCTTCTGTATGGGACTGCTGGAGAGGGATAAGTTGCATGGGACTGCTGTTCTCATAATCAGTATGGGTCCCATAGGTCGGATCCCCACAGATCAGACACTTATCTCATATCCTATGATTGGGGGATAAGTGGACTTCAGGGCACAACTCCTTTAAAGGGGTATTCCGATATTTTAATATTAATGGCCTATCCTTCAATATCAGATTGGCTGAGGTTATACAACCCGTTCTGGTGCCGAAACTACACAGCTCCCACCACTCTGTAGTAGACGGTGCTGGTTACTGCAGCACTGCTTCCACTGAAAGGGATCCTGTCACCATGAAAATGCTAAATAATCTGCAGGCAGCAGGTTATAGAGCAGGAGGAGCTGAGC
The DNA here is from genome assembly GCF_905171765.1 of Bufo bufo. Classification (NCBI taxonomy): domain Eukaryota; kingdom Metazoa; phylum Chordata; class Amphibia; order Anura; family Bufonidae; genus Bufo; species Bufo bufo. The sequence continues at coordinate 214,081,013 of NC_053392.1, forward strand.
AGATATTATAGTTTTGTAAGAAAATATTCAGTAAAACTTGTATTTCATTCATTTATATTCCTCCTGATTCTGGGCTGTGAAGTCACTGAAGAGGTCCTATCAGTGATTGACAGCCTTCCCTTTATGACTGTGTATACATAGCTGCCAATCACTGATAGGACCACCTCTTGGACTTTAAAGCCCAGAATGAGCAGAGATATAAATGAATAAATTATAAGTTATACTGAAAATTTTGCGACAAAACTATATATCAGTCTTCTGCTTCTCCTGCTCTATAACATGTTGCCTTCACCCAGCTCAACGTGACTTGTTCCTTTTTAAGCTATTGGGAGCAGTTCTGCAGTAACCGGCTTTGTCCACTATACGGTGGAGGGAGCTATGTAGTTCATGCGCCAGTGCCAATTGTGTGAAGGCAGCCCAACGAGTGTTTAAAGTGACCGTATCAGTCAAGTATAAATTAATGTTCAGTTTTTATTTGGTAGAAGTTTTGGAGATTCTGTCCCATGAATAGTAACAAGTGTGATATCCCCACCTTTTTCTTTGTATCCCTTAACTCCTTGCTGCAGTTGAGGTAATAGTATGTTGGTGGCCTTAGGTAGTTGGTGAACCTTGATGGGAGGATACCTGTAATATAGCTACACTCCTGCTGAAGCTCTCTTGAGCTTGATTCAGGTACTGTACAAGATGGTTGTGATCACATAACTGTACAGACATTCTGGGGAGTCTTTGGTAGAAGCCTGGCATATCAGTGTATCGTTCCTTATCTTCTAGTCAAAAACCTATGACAAGCATAATGTACCTAGGGATTACCTACAGTCAGGTCCATAAATATGGGGACATCAACACAATTGTAAAATTTTTGACTCTATACACCACCACAATGGATTTGAAATGAAACACAAGATGTGCTTTAACTGCAGACTGTCAGCTTTAATTTGAGGGTATTTACATCCAAATCAGGTGAACGGTGTAAGAATTACAACAGTTTGCATATGTGCCTCCCACTTGTTAAGGGGCCAAAACTAATGGGACAATTGGCTTCTCAGCTGTTCCATGGCCAGGTGTGTGCTATTCCCTCATTATCCCAATTATAATGAGCAGATAAAAGGTCCAGAGTTCATTTCAAGTGTGCTATTTTCATTTTGAATCTGTTGCTGTCAACTCTCAAGATGAGATCCAAAGAGCTGTCACTATCAGTGAAGCAAGCCATCATTAGGCTGAAAAAACAAAACAAACCCATCAGAGAGATAGCAAAAACATTAGGCGTGGCCAAAACAGCTGTTTGGAACATTCTTAAAAAGAAGGAACGCACCGGTGAGCTCCGCAACACCAAAAGACCCGGAAGACCACAGAGAACAACTGTGGTGGATGACCGAAGAATTCTTTCCCTGGTGAAGAAAACACCCTTCACAACAGTTGGCCAGATCAAGAACACTCTCCAGGAGGTAGGTGTATGTGTGTCAAAGTCAACAATCAAGAGAAAACTTCACCAGAGTGAATACAGAGGGTTCACCACAAGATGTAAACCATTGGTGAGCCTCAAAAACAGGAAGGCCAGATTAGAGTTTGCCAAACGACATCTAAAAAAGCCTTCACAGTTCTGGAACAACATCCTATGGACAGATGAGACCAAGATCAACTTGTACCACAGTGATGGGAAGAGAAGAGCATGGTGAAGGAAAGGAACTGCTCATGATCCTAAGCATACCACCTCATCAGTGAAGCATGGTGGTGGTAATGTCATGGCATGGGCATGTATGGCTGCCAATGGAACTGGTTCTCTTGTATTTATTGATGATGTGATTGCTGACAAAAGCAGCAGGATGAATTCTGAAGTGTTTCGGGCAATATTATCTGCTCATATTCAGCCAAATGCTTCAGAACTCATTGAACGGCGCTTTACAGTGCAGATTTAAAAATGACCCAAAGCATACTGCAAAAGCAACCAAAGAGTTTTTTTAAGGGAAAGAAGTGGAATGTTATGCAATGGCCAAGTCAATCACCTGACCTGAATCCGATTGAGCATGTATTTCACTTGCTGAAGACAAAACTGAGGGGAAAATGTCCCAAAAACAAGCAGAAACTGAAGACAGTTGCAGTAGAGGCCTGGCAGAGCATCACCAGGGATGAAACCCAGCGTCTGGTGATGTCTATGCGTTCCAGACTTCAGGCTGTAATTGACTGCAAAGGATTTGCAACCAAGTATTAAAAAGTGAAAGTTTGATTTATGATGATTATTCTGTCCCATTACTTTTGGTTCCTTAACAAGTGAGAGGCACATATGCAAACTGTTGTAATTCCTACACCGTTCACCTGATTTGGATGTAAATACCCTCAAATTATAGCTGACAGTCTGCAGGTAAAGCACATCTTGTTTGTTTCATTTCGAATCCATTGTGGTGGTGTATAGAGCCATAAATGTTAGATTTGCGTCGATGTCCCAATATTTATGGACCTGACTGTACATGTGGTTGACTTAAATGGGTATTCCCATCACATACAATGGGGGCATATCACTAGGATATGCCCCCATTGTCTCATAGGTGCGGGTCCCACCTCTGGTACCTGCACCTACAACGAGAATGGAGCGGAGAGAGCTGTGGCTGGAGGACCCCGGATTTCCCAGGGTCGGTCCACCACCAAGCGCTGCTCCCATAGAAGTAAATGGGAGTGCACCGCACACGCGCGGCCCCTGCTCCCCATTCATTTCTATGTAGCAGACGGAAATAGCCGGGATAGCGCTCGGCTATTTTCGGCGGCCCCATAGAAATGAATGGAGAGCTGTGCATGCGCAGTACGCCCTCAGTTCATTTCCCCGCTCCGTTCTCATTGTGGATGCGGGTCCCAGAGGTGGGACCCGCACCTATCAGACAATGAGGGCATATCCTAGCGATATGCCCCCATTGTCTGATGTGGCAAAACCTCTTTAGAATCGAAGGATTTTGCCAGTGCTGCCCTTTTTATGATTTTGGTAGCCGTATACATAGATTAATGAACTGATTGCAGCAGTTTAGGCTTCATTGTTTTCTAACTAGACTGTCCACGTTATGTCATCTGAGATCTGCAGCTAACACTTCTGTATTTTGCCCTGCAGGTTGTTATGCGGTCATGCCCCCTTTGGAGCAGTTCATGGAGGTCCCCAGTGGTCAGAAAAGTGAATTGTTCTTTAGAGATGTTGAACGCGGGGACGTTGTTGTTGGGAAAATAACTTCGATTCGTGATTTTGGATTCTTCATGGTGCTGATCTCCATGGGCAGTGGCATTTTGAGAGACCTCGAACCATTAGAAATAAGTGTAGGTATTTATGGCGCTATGTTCCATGCTGTTTAATTGACAGGGTACACTTACCTATAAGGTACGTTGTTTTTTTTTGTTTTTTTTCCTTTAATTAGGCATTGTGTCCTCTTAGAGATGTGCCTTCTCAGAGTAACCGTGGTGATCCGTTATCATACTATCAAATTGGCGATCTAATTCAAGGTAATGTCACAATTTCTACTGTATACTCATGTAGGGTATAAGTACATGGTGAATTTAGGAAAGCTTTATTCACATGGATATATTGCGGCTGTGTGTATAAATCTGTTGTATGTTACGGATCTGTCTTCTCCCTGAAGCAGTGCTTCTAATGGAGAATACCTCCATACATACAAGGTCTATGATTAAAAAAAACAGGTACAGTCGAGGGCTCTGGAACCTCAATAGGAGCATTAGTGTGGCACCATACAAAACAGAGCTGTAACGCAGCTGTGTGCATGAGGCCGAAGGCTATGCTCATTTCACACAATAAATTCTAAGGGGAAGATTTATTAAACTGGTGTAAAGTAGAACTGGCTTAGTTCCCATAGCAACCAATCAGATTCCACCTTTCATTTTCCAAGGGAGCTTTGAAAAGTGATATCTGATCGGTTGCTATTGGCACCAGTTTTGATAAATCTCCACCTAAAGTATTTTGCTTTTGCATGGATCTGTAACGTGTCTGTCTGCCTGGAGCCTAAGGCCTCATGCACACGACCGTTAAGTGCATCCGCGTCCGTGGTTCCGTTTTCCGTTTGTTTTCGCGGACCCATTGACTTTCAATGGGTCTGTGGAAAAATCGGAGAATGCACCGTTTGGCAGCCGCATCCGTGATCCGTGTTTCCTGGCCGTGAAAAAAATATGACCTTTTCCTATTTTTTTTTTTCTCGGTCAACGGTTCGCGCACCCATTCAAGTCAATGAGTCCGTGAAAAATCACGGATGCACACAAGATTGTCATCCGTGTCCGTGATCCGTGTCCGTTTTTTCCTATTATTTCAATGGCAAACTTGACTTAGATTATTTTTTTCATTTTTCATGTCCGTGGATCCTCCAAAAATCAAGGAAGACCCACGGAAGAAAAAACGGACACGGATCACGGAACAACGGAAACCGTTTTTGCGGACTGCAAAAAAAACGTCCGTGTGCATGAGGCCTAAATCGGAGTCTTTAGAATTCATATAGATCTGCCAGACAGCTAAGGATCTTTGTACATTGCATGGTCTCCTTCTGACAAACCCATTTTGGTGTACCTCTGACATATAAACATACGTGTGTGTATATATAAAGCACAGTATGCCAGCCGATTGCACCCTGATGGAGGCTAAAGGACACTCTTGTGTGATATGGGGCCTGTGTTTGGTGTATGTGCTGGAAGCTTTCCAAATGTATTCTCTGAATGTGTGTGAACATGGTCTAGTTGATTGTATACTCAGACTTTCTGTTTGTCTATATAACATTGAACTAAGTAGTGAAATAGCATTCACTGATCAGCCCCAAAACTACAATTTGAGTGGCATAATCGGTAACAACTTGTGCTGTATGTACAACCCCCAATTCCAGAAGGTTGGGGCACTGTGTAAAATGGAAATAAAAACCATGCAAAGATTTGCAAAACTCACAGACTTTATTCACAATACATCATAGAACTCCAATCAGATATGCAGGGATTTGCAGTACAGGATCAGGTCTGTTTTTAATGCGGAGCCGCCCGAAGGCCCGTAGATCATGAGCATCCAATATTAACCATCAGCCTTGTGCGTATATCTGGATTTCTCCAGATTTCTGATATTATGTTCCGTAGATAGTGAGATATTTTAAAGTCTTCACAATTTTTATATTAAGGGCCATTTTTGAAATTGTGTCAAAATTTTTGACACTTTTTTTGCAGATAGGTGCATCTCTGTTCATCTTGACTTCTGAGAGACTGTCTCTCTATCATGCTCTTTTTATTCCCAGCCATGTGAGTAGTAAATTGCTCATCCATCTGTTTTCTTTAAGTATATTATTTTTTCAACCTTTTGTTGCCCCGTCCCAACTTTCTAGAGATGCGTTGCTGCCATCAAGTTGTAAATGATTTATTTTAATTTTTTTCCATGTAACGGTAACATGTCTCACTTTCAACATCTGATATGTGTTCTATGAGTATTGTGAATAACATGCGAGTCTATGAGATTTGCAAATCATTTTACACAGCGACTTAACTTGGGTTGTCAGTGCATCCTTGTCCTGTGAGCTTAGAGGATTCACTTTACCCCATAGTGCCTTCAGAACAGGTATTGCACCTACTTCCATTCTGCTAGTTACCAGCTTGGAATCGGCTCCACTGTTTGCATCATGTTCTGTCTGTTATCAGATGTCATGTGTTTTCATTCAATCTCTTGTAGCTGCTGTAAAGGACGTTGACCGTTACAATGAAAAGATCACGCTTTCCTTGCATAAGTCTTCGCTTCCAAGTCATCTGTCCCATTTAAAGCTTGGTGTTATCAGCTCTGAAGACATGCCAGACTACTACAAGTATGATCAGGACTTTTTTTTTTCTTTTAAATTTTTACATTTTGTCTCTAAGGCTCTGTTAACACTTTCTTTGGCAATAATGGAGTCTGTCAGGTTTTCCATTAGACATGCTGATATTTTTGACTGCAGGAATGGTGCAGTCTGCAGCATTATTCTTGGCATCAAAAATATGGAATGCCTGAAGGACCCAATTAAAGAAGCCTTGTCACCACCAGTGATGAGCAGCAGGGGCAATATTCGAATTTGCGATATTTCGCGCCTATATTCTAGATATTTGCGAGTTCTCGAAGTGCCAATATTCGCGATTAGAATATTCGCAATCAACACTAGTCACCACAAAATGCAATCTGAAAGCAGCATGTTATAGTGCAGTAGAAGCTAACCAGATATATATATCTATATCTATATCTCTCAATCAATGTTTTACTGAATCTTTTCCCATAAACCTAATCATTTTATATCTTTGCTTTTTCTAACAGGTATTGGTACAGGAGGGTGGGGTTATTGGTGACTGATAGCTTTTTGTGTATGTGTGCATACAGAGATAGCTGTCAGTCATTGATAGCACCTCCCTCCTGTACAGATAGAAAGTGAAAAAAGCAAACGTATAAATTTATAGATGAAATTACAGGATTTACTGAATCTTTTCCACAAAAATATATATCAATCCGCTCAGCTTCTCCTGCTTTGTAACATGGTGCTTTCATATTGCACTGTGTTTTGTGGTGACTGTACCATTTCGCTACCAGCGCTGTACATGTACAGTGCACATGCAGCGGGCGTCATGGCCGGCAGGTCTCTGCTGTTATCAAACAGCAGAGGCCTGCGGGTAATTATCGCGACCGTCAATTATGCGATTGCACTAATTAAAGCATTAAGATGCTGTGATCAAGAGAGATCACGGCATCTAAATGGTCAAAAACCCGGATGCTCGCACTTCCAGGGGTGTAACCAGCATCCTCTGTGACCAGTGAGGATGTCGGTAATTGATTTGAATGCGCTCAGCCTTGCAGAAGAGGCTGAGAGCATTCAAACTGCTATTCTTATTTTGGCCACCAGGTGGCAGGCCAAGTTAAGAAATGAGCAATAGACAGTAATAATTTATTTTTTTAAATACATGATTGTTCAAAATTGAAAAGTAAAAAAAATTGATTTTGTAGGCTAAAAGACGAGCTTCAAAATTATTACAAAATAGTTAGACTGTTAAATATCTAAAAAATATAAAAGTTTAAATCTCCCCCCTTTCCGTATATAAAAAAATAAATACCTGAAGAGCAAAAAATATAAACATAATCATGGGTATCATTGTGACCAAAAACGCCCGTACTATTTAAATATAAAAATATTTTTCCAATATGGCGTAACGGAAAAAAGGTTTAAAATTGCCAATTTGCCATTTTTTTCATTGCTTCTCTTACCCCAAAAAAGTAATAAAATGTGATCAAAAAGTCACACACACTTCAAAATGGTATCAATAAAAACTACAGATTGTCCCGCAAAAATTGAGCCCCCCACAAAGCTCAGACTATAAAAATGTTTTTTTTTTTTTCAAAGTTTTAATTTATTTTTACACTATTTAGACATAAAAAACTTAAACATATGTGGTATCATTGTAATCATACTGGCCCAGAGAATGAAGGGCATGGGTCAGTTTGGCCACAAATGGAACGCTGTGGGAACAAAACCCGTAAACAGTGGAGGAATTGCGTTTTTTTCCAATTGCACCCCATTTGGAATTCATTTATCGCTTCCCACTACTTTGTATGCCATAATTAATGGTGGCATTAGGAAGTACAACTTGTTCAGCAAAAAATAAGCCCTCATTCAGCTATGTGAACGAAAATTTTAAAAAAATGATGGCTCAATGAAGATAGGGAAGAAAAATGAAAACGAAAAAACCTCCGGTATCCTAAGTGTTAGTCAGTAGGCTTCATTAGAATTTGCTGGGGAAATGCTTGAAAGCCAAATAGCATATCTGTCATGACTGCGACAAAAATAAAGGAGTACTTGCCTTATAGATCCAGCACTGCTGCTCCAGTTTTCCTGGCTCTGCTCTGTTGCAGCGGCAATGTCATGTCAACAACACGTGACTGTTGCAGCCAGTTAGCAGCCTCATTGTTGCACTGCTAAAGCCAGTGCTGTAGCGGTCTTGTCATTTCCTTTAAAGACTGTGAACACCTTCAGAGGCAATTTTTGTTGTGATTGCATTTGACTTATTTTGGGCTTTAAAGTTGTTTTTTCAGTTAAAAATTTATCAACAGTTTCTGTCCTACAATCTTTTCTTTTATTGTATTTGCCGATTATCTTCCGGTTTTTCAAAGAATCCATCAGGCAGCTGCTCTGACAGCTGTATTTGATGTGTAGCACTTATCTCTAAACTCCTGACAGCTCATAAACCCTATAGCTAAATTCTTATCGGAATATGGCTTACATGAGTGCTTATGAGCTATCTGTCTGCAGATACAATTAAAGTGAAGGCTGTAGAACAGAAACTGTTAATAAAGACAAATTGAAAAGATGATTTTTAGCCCGAAATGCAATGATAAAAAATTGCTGTGAAGGTGTACATAGCCTTTAATGTGCGATTTGGCATATAAACCTGCACTTTATAATATGGTGTCCAACTTTTGTTTTCTAACCTGTTCAAGACCAGACAAATTTGTTTTGAATTTTTATTTTTTACATTCCTATTTTTTTAAAGCACACAGTGGTGCTAAAAATCTTTTTTTTTTTTTTTTTCCTTAAGGTTTCCTTTTTTCCATTAAAAGGGTATTCCAGGATCAGGATATTGATGGCCAATGTTTAGCACAGGCCTTCAGTATCAGATTGGTGAGGGGGGCACTCCACTCACCCACACTGATCAACTACAGTATTTGAAGGGCCCACATAATTTTTTCGAGCACTGTAGCCTCTTCATTGTCTACCTGCACACCATCTACATTGTTACAGTAGTGAAGGATAATTACAGCTCCCTCTTTTTCACTTGAAAATAAGGAAGCTGTCATTGCCATGCATGGTGGTAAACAATATCTCTGACAGCTGGCTCCCCTCTTGGAACAGCTAGATATCCATACAGCTGCAGACTGAGCCAGGAAATTCAGCAATGAGTAGCTGGGCAAACTGCTAATATAAAAAAACAGCCACCTATCAACTGATATGAGTTGAAGATGCATCACTAAAGGCCAAAACCACATGTCCATTAACCCCTTCCTGACACATGACGTACTATTACGTCATGGAAGCCACTGCGTTCCCGCAATTTGACGTAATAGAACGTCATGGTAATCGGGCGGGCACCAATGCAATGCGTGCGCAATCACTGCAGGCGCCCGGCATTCCCTGGTAGCCGGGCCCCTGCTCTATCCGCCGGCATCTCGGTAAAAGCCGATGCCGGCGGATTAACCCTTTCTCCGCCGCGGTTCGCGCTGACCGCGACACAGAAGGGGTTTGTGTTGGGTGCGGGAGCGCATCGAGTCCCCACGCTGCTGTGGCGGGGACTCGATGTGTCAGAAGGCAGCCTGATGCTGTGCAGAGGCTGCCCAGTGCCTTGCACGGCATCGGGACCTGCCTCAGGCTGGGTCTCCTAGGCAACCTGTTCACTGTAGTACACAAACAGGCAATGCATTACAATACAGATGTATTGTAATGCGTTGCAGAGGGGATCAGACCCCCAAAAGTGAACATCAGAAATAAAGTAAAGAAGAAAAAAAAGTAAAAAAAAAAAAAGTTTTCAATAAAATTAATAAAGTAAAAAATAAAAAAAAGCCCCTTTCCCCTTATTTTATATAGCTCTCAGAACATGGAGACGCTAAAACACCTTTTTTTTTTTTTTTTTTGTTTCAAAACTGCTATTGTGCTAAAGTCCAATACATAAAAAAAATATACATATTAGGTATCACCACGTCCGTAACAACCAGCTCTATAAAAATATCACATGACCTAACCCCTCAGGTGAACACCGTAAAAAAAAAAAAACTGTAAAAAAAAAGAAGCAATTTTTGTCACATTACATCACAAAAATTGCAACAGCAAGTGATCAAAAAGGTATACCCCCAAATTAGAGGCAATCAAACCGTCACCTCATCCCGCAAAAAATGATTTCTTACCTAAGACAATTGGTCAAAAAATGAAAAAGCTATGGCTCTCAGACTATGGATACAGTAAAATATCATCATTATTTCGGTTTAGAAAAATGCTATTATTGTGTATAAACTTAAATAAGAAAAAGTAGACCTATCAGGCATTGCCACGTCCGTAACGATCTGCTCTATAAAAAAGTCACATGACCTAATCCCTCAGGTAAACGCTGTGAAAATAAAAACTGTGCCAAAACAACAATTTTTTTGGTCACCTTGCCCCATAAAGTGTAATAATGAATGATCAAAAAATCATATGTACCCAAAAATGGTACTAATAAAAAACGTCAACTCTTCCTGCACAAGACGATCGGCAGAAAAATACAGAATATAGAGATAAAAAAAAGTAATTTTTGTTTTAAAAAATGCTTTGTTGTGTAAAACTGAAACAAACATCATAGAAAGTAGACCTATTTGATATCATTGCGTCCGTAACAACCTGCTCTATGACATTAGCGCATGATCCAACCTGTCAGATGAATGTTGTTAAAAATGAAAACATAAATATTTTTTGGTTACCTTGTCTCACAAAAAACGTAATATAGAGCAATTTAAAATTCATATGTACCCCAATATAGTACCAATAAAACTGGCACCTTATCCCGTAGTTTCCAAAATGTGGTAACTTTTTTGAGTTACTACTCTAGGGGGGCTTCAAATGGGACATGGCATCTAAAACCAGTTCAGCTAAATCTGCCTTCCAAAAACCATATGGCCATTTGTGTCACAAGAAAACTCTCAGAATGGCTTGGATAAGTAAGTGTTCCAAAGCTATTACCACATAAAGTGAAAACTGGACCGAGGTAGAAGGGGTTAAAATAAGTACATGGTCAGCTCCTGCTAATTGAGTGCAAGTGATGAAACCGCCTCTTCCTTGTCTATATACTCTAGTAGGGAATAATGATGGGACATCTCCTTTAAGGGTATGTTCACACTGTGAAAATACATGTCAGAAAAATCCTACATGTATTTTTGCAGTGGAACCCGCAGCTGAAATCTGAGTCTGACCCGTGGATTTCTGCCGCAGTTTGAACTGCTGTGGAAACCTTCCTTGGATTAGCAAATATGAGCCATGTGTACTAACAGTGCAATTTCCCATTGAAAACAATGGCAAGTGTATTGTAAGCGTTTGTTACATAGATTTTAGAGCAGAAAACGACAATCTACATAAAAAAATGTTGTGCGCAGTATGCTTCCCCCCTCCTTCCCCCATAAAATAGCATATATGACATTATGAAAAGCCCACCAAATGAGCCATAATGTCGGCAGATGCTAAAAATAAGTAGCTCATCCTTTTCATGGTAAAAACGAGTATAACTACTGGATCAATTTGTTTCCATCCAGACACAGTACTGCCTTCTCCAGCAGCAATGACACTTACGAAAAGGTCCTGCGGCAATCTGTCGCATTTTCCAACCCATCTACTGTGGAATTCCTCTTGAATACTCTTGGAATTGATGAAACAAAGCCGCCATCATTAATACGGGGCCTGCAGAGGTAATGTTATATAACAGATCCACAAGGTATAAATGATGTTGGGCTCCGATACTTATGCAGCTGCATAATGACTAGTAGTCTGACATTTGCTAATGCACGGAAGATATGAGACAGATTCGCTCAGGCTGCATGGCTTTTCATAGATCATAAAGCAGATCTGTGTGTTTGCTCCAGATGATCTGCGTTGTGAGTCACTGTGGCATTTAGGCCATGTTCACACATTTGTGGCAAATTAACAGGGATGCTGACATCAACACCTTTACTGCGATGGAAATGAATGGGTTTTTAAGGAAACTGCATAGCACAGATTGCTTGGCTGCTTTGGTAACCCCTGCCGTCGCAAACAATGGGCACCCCGATCTCTGTGATTAATGGCTGGATTGGAAATGTCCCTTAGGGCTCATTCACACGAACGTTTTTTGCGTTCCGCAAAAAAAACCGGAATGTACTCCGTATGCATTCTGTTTTTCCTTTCCGTTCAAAGATAGAACATGTCCTATTATTGCCCGCAAATCACGTTCCGTGGCTTCATTATAGTCAATGGGGCCGCAAAAAAAAAAAGGAACACGTACAGAATGTACTCCGTATGTCTTCCATATCCGTTCCGTTTTTGTGGAACCATCTATTGAAAATGTTATGCCCAGCCCAATTTTTTCCTATGTAATTACTGTATATGCCATATGGAAAAACGGAATGGAACCAGAAACACTACTGAAACAAAAACGGATCCGTTAAACAGACTGCAAAACATTGAAAAAGCCATACGGTCGTGTGAACAAGCCCTTAGGGTCCATTCACACGTCTGCATGAATGGATCAAAAACCGTTCCGCAATTTTGCGAAACGGGTGTGGACCCATTAATTTTCAATGGGGCCGGAAAAGATGCGAACAGCGCACTGTGCTGTCCGTATTCGCACTTCCGTTCCGCAAAAAATAGAAAATGTCCTATTCTTGTCCGCAGACACTGACAAGAAAAGGCATTTCTATTTAAAGTGCCTGGCATGTGCGGTCCGCCGATGTCCGTGTTTTGCGGACGTGTGAATGGACCCTTAACCCCATAGTGCCCAAGCAACTTTTTTCACTGTTGCATTCCAAGAGCTATAATATTTATTTATTTATTTTCATTGATGTAGCTGTATGGGGACTTTTTTTTTTTTGTGGGAAAAGTTTTTAATGGCACCATTTTGGATACACTCTGCTCATTGATGAACTGTTATTAACTCTTTCTGGGAGGAGTTGGAAAAAACAGCAATACTGCCATTGTCTTTTTACATGCTGTTAGTGGAATTAGAAAGGCAATCTATTAGGCTGTGCCACCGGCCTGGCCTAATAGGCATGGACAAAAGGCAGACCTCAAGGCCTTCATTAGTCCCTTGGCTGTCATGTAAAGGCCTCAGCACCCTTTGGTCATATTTGCTGCGGTGCCGATGGGTGACAGAGGGAGCCCCCTCTCTCTAAAATCACTTAGATGCTGTAGTTGCTATTGACCACAGCATCTAAGGGATTTAACCGTCCAGTGTAGCAGTTATGCTGATCCGAGCTGTTAGAGCAGGAGCCTGGCTGTGATTAGACTGCTGGTCTTCTGCTCTTCCCTGCACAGGAAACACGTGCAGCACTTATTCCTTCATAAGAAAACAGCCATATAGTCCAAGGCCCCTTTGTGACCACCATATAAAGACGCATTTGTGGTAACTAAGGGGTTGTTCTGCTTAAAACGTACTGCTGCTGAGTTCAGATCGGTAATTGGTATCTCTATACTTACCCCCGGTACCCTGCTCTGAGTCCACAAATCAGGGCTTCATGAGTACAGAGGTAAAAATTATGAATGTGAATTCAACTGCAGCAGTACCATTCATGCATTACTGTAGTTCATATGGCTGGACTGAGGTGACAGTCCTTTTAACTTTTACACCAGGGCCCATGAGCCTTTAGCTACACCCCTCAGAATGTGGTCAAATACTAGGGTTAGTTCAATGGTGAATTTTGTTTAGAAATTGAATTGTAATGCATGAAGACAGTTTTTTTTTTTTCAACACAGTTGAAAAAGATGGAAAAAATATGGGATAATGAACTACAATTCTCTTAAATTATATATATTTTTTTTAATAAGTGGCAGAAAAAACATCTGCTAGTCAGGAGGGGTATTGCCTTATTGCGCCCCAAATCGCTGTTTTTACATCCATTTTGTAAACCTTTGCCGCTGTTCTTCAAGTTCTTGTGCACGTACTTATCAAGGACTTCTACACTTAAATGGAACAAGTCTCGCTAAATGTTAATTGGTAAATATTAACCAGTATTGTTACTCTTAGTACAAGATTAAACTGAAAAGAAATTCTTTCTGCAGGGAGAATTTTTGTGACCAAGATTATGCTCCTCCTTTAAGAAGAAAACAGTCGTCTTCATGGGCATTAAAGTGGTGAGTGAATGTTATATTTATTTTATTTTTTTATTAATATCCTTATGGCAAATTACTCAAACACCTTCACAACCATTTGCTTTTTACAGTGTGAAGATAGGAGTTGATTACTTTAAACTGGGTCGTCATGTTGATGCTATGAATGAATACAATAAAGCTTTAGAAATTGACCCCAAAAACGTTGAAGCTTTGGTCGCGCGAGGTGCCTTGTGAGTATTTATTACTTCAAACTGCATTCTATGTATGTACAATAAAATATCCTTTTTTTTTTTTTTTTTTGGGGGGCATGTGATATATTTCCCTTCCCGACATATGACGTACTATTACGTCGTGGTGCACGCCCGATCACTGCAGGGGCCCGGCAGTCCCTGGTAGCTGGGCCCCTGCTGTATCCGCCGGCATCGCTGTACAAGCCGATGCCAGCGGATTAACCCCTTCTATGCTGCGATCAGTGCTGACCGCAGCTTAGAAGTGGTTTGCGGTGGGTGAGGGAGCCCATCGAGTCCTCGCGCTGCTGTGGCGGGGACTTGATGGGTGAGAAGGCAGCCCTATGCCGTGCAGAGGGTGCCCAGGAGATCCAGCCTCAGGCTGCGTCTCCTAGGCAACCTGTTAGTGTATTATACTTTGTAATGCATTGCCTGTTTGTGTATTACGATGTATTGCATTGCAGAGGGGAGCCGACCCCCAAAAGTAAAGTCCCAGAGTGGGACAGAAATAAAGTTTTAAAAAAAAGTTAAAAAAAAAGTTTTTAATAAAAAAAAAAAATTAATGTTTCAAGTAAAAAAAAAAAAAAAAAAAGCCCCTTTCCCCTGATTTTATATAAAAAATAGAAAGGAAAAAAACCACACACATATTGGGTATCGCCATGTCCGTAACGACCGGCTCTATAAATATATCACATGATCCACCCCGTCCGACAAACACCATAAAAAAAAAAAAAAAAAATTTGTCACCTTACATCACAAAGTGCAACACCAAGCAATCAATAAGGCGTATGCCCTCCCAAAATGGTACCAATAAAACCGTTACCTCATCTCGCAAAAAAAGAGCCCCTACATAAGACAATCGCACCCAAAAAAAAAAAAAAAAAACTATAGCTCTCAGAACATGGAGACACTAAAACATAATTTTTTTGGGTTTCAAAAATGCAATTATTGTGTTAAAGTAAAATAAATAAGAAGTAGTATATATATATATTAGGTATTGCCACGTCCGTAACGACCTGCTCTATAAAAATATCACGTGACCTAACCCCTCGGGTGAATGCTGTAAAGATAAATAAAAATGTGCCAAAACAACCAATTTTTTTTGGTCACCTTGCCTCATAAAGTGTAATAATGAATGAACAAAAAATCATATGTACCCAAAAATGGTACCAATAAAAATGTCAACTCTTCTTGCAAAAAATGTGCCTCTGCACAAGACAATTGGCAGAAAAAAAAAAATATATGGCGTTCACAAAATGGAGACACAAACTTTTTTTTTTCAAAAATGCTTTATTATGTAAAACTGAAACAAAGAAAGTAGACCTATTTGATATCACCGCGTCAATAACAACCTGCTCTATAAAAATGGCGCATGATCTAACCTGTCAGATGAACGTTATAAAAAATACAGTGCCAAAACAGCAATTTTTTGGTTACCTTGCCTCACAAAAAACCTAATATAGAGCAATTAAAAATCATATGTACCCGAAAATAGTACCAATAATACGGTCACCTTATCCCCTAGTTTCCAAAATGTAGGCACTTTTGGGAGTTTCTACTGTAGGGGTGCATCAGGGGGGCTTCAAATGAGACATGGTATCTAAAAACCAGTCCAGCAAAATCTGCCTTCCAAAAACCATGCGGCAGTCCTTTCCTTCTGCTCCCTGCTGTGTGCTCTCACATCAGTTTACGATCACATGTGGGGTGTTTCTGTAAACCTCAGAATCAATAATAAATAAATGTTGAGTTTTGTTTGGCTGTTAACCCTCGATGTGTTAAAGAAAAAAATGGATTAAAATGGAAAATCTGCCAAAAAAGTGAAATTTTGAAATTTCATCTCCATTTTCCTTTTAATTCTTGTGGAACACCTAAAGGGTTAACAAAGTTTGTAAAATCAGTTTTGAGTAACTTGAGTGGTGTAGTTTCTACAATGGGGTCATTTATGGGGATTTCTATTATTTAAGCCCCCCAAACTGACTTCAGACCTGAACTGGTCCTTAAAAAGTGGGTTTTGGAAATGTTCTTAAATTTTTTTTAGAATTGCTTCTAAAATTTTAATGTATTCACAGATTGAACATTGTCCTGTTCAGGGAATTCTATAGTAGAATGTGATCATAGACATAAGGATTCACAGTAATACCATCATTCTAAAATATAACTTTTAATATTTACGTATAATATAGTCAATACACCCTTCAAATATATAGATAATAAATGATAAGAAAGAAAAAGAAAATAATAGTCTAGGGACAGATTGTTGTTAACTTGTACGATGTTAATGATCTGGTTAGTAGGCGTTAGTAAAACCTGCTAGGGGCAGTAGCCCTAGTCCTGACCCTAGTGTAGGAGCCCTGCCTAATTACGGAATGGCCGCCCCGATAGGGGCGATCCCGTATCACGTGCCTCCTGGTGTCCCTAGTTAGCCCTCTCACGGGGTATATGTCTATCTAATGGGGGACCCTATAGGTACGCCTGGGCTATTCTACACAAGAAAAAATAATAAATGTATATAAATACCCAAGATAGGTGACAATCAGCACCCAATTACCAAATGTGATATATATAAGAAAAAAAGATAAGTTAGAGAAGTCAATTGTCCAATAACGTCCCTACGCGTTTCGCCTGGTTGGTGTCAGGCTCATCAGGGGACATATTTGACAAGGAATACCTATCACCATGAAGAATTACAAATATTATTAAACATATATAAATTTATTTTCTTTTTTATATTTTATATATTTTTCTCTATAAAGATATTCAGAGAAATATTGAAACATGTAGTAAATAGGCCAGTAACTAGAAAATACTGATCAATTAATTTGATAAAATGATCAGGTCAGTTAGTGTTAGCAAAAGATGATAAATGAGTAAATGAACTCATTTATCATCTTTTGCTAACACTAACTGACCTGATCATTTTATCAAATTGATTGATCAGTATTTTCTAGTTACTGGCCTATTTACTACATGTTTCAATATTTCTCTGAATATCTTTATAGAGAAAAATATATAAAATATAAAAAAGAAAATAAATTTATATATGTTTAATAATATTTGTAATTCTTCAGGGTGATAGGTATTCCTTGTCAAATATGTCCCCTGATGAGCCTGACACCAACCAGGCGAAACGCGTAGGGACGTTATTGGACAATTGACTATTGTCTAACTATTATCTTTTTTCTTATATATATCACATTTGGTAATTGGGTGCTGATTGTCACCTATCTTGGGTATTTATATACATTTATTATTTTTTCTTGTGTAGAATAGCCCAGGCGTACCTATAGGGTCCCCCATTAGACATATACCCCGTGAGAGGGCTAACTAGGGACACCAGGAGGCACGTGATACGGGATCGCCCCTATCGGGGCGGCCATTCCGTAATTAGGCAGGGCTCCTACACTAGGGTCAGGACTAGGGCTACTGCCCCTAGCAGGTTTTACTAACGCCTACTAACCAGATCATTAACATCGTACAAGTTAACAACAATCTGTCCCTAGACTATTATTTTCTTTTTTTTTTCTTATCATTTATTATCTATATATTTGAAGGGTGTATTGACTATATTATACGTAAATATTAAAAGTTATATTTTAGAATGATGGTATTACTGTGAATTCTAAAATTTTAAGCCTTCTAACATCCCCAAAAAATAAAATTACATTTGCAAAATGATGCCAACATAAAGTAGACATCTGGGGAATGTTAAGTAATAAATATTTTATGAGGTATCACTTTGTTTTAAAAGCAGAGAAATTTAAAATGTTCAAAATTGCAAATTTTTTAAAATTTGGGGTAAAATTTGGATTTTTCCATAAAGGTAAACTATATTGACTCAAATTAATGACTGTCATGAAGTACAATGTGTCGTGAGAAAACTTTATCAGAATTGCTTGGATAAATAAAAGCGTTCCAAAGTTATTACCACATACAACATGTCAGATTTGCAAAAAATGGCCTGGGCAGGAAGGTGAAAACTGGCCCGGGGTAGAAGGGGTTAAGGAAGATATATTACATATAGTCTCATTGCTTCTCTTAGAGAACCGCACCATAGTATTTGTGGGAGACCTTTTTAGACAGTTTTGTTTCCCTCTTTATGAAGTCTGAGGCATTCAGTGCTACAGTAAAATCCCAAAGAAGTCTATTGCTGCAGTTTTATGGCTACAATACATTGTAAGGAGCTGTAATATCATTATGTGCATGAAGCCTGAGATCATCATTTACAACCCTATATGCGGGAAGGTCAATTCGGAATTCATAAACTAGCGGGATGGCCATTTACATTTCACGAATTTTATATTTTATGTATAAACAACCAAAGTGTCATAGACTTTGCTTATGAATCCTAATGTGCTCCGTTTTCATTTTTTCTAGATATGCTACGAAAGGCAGCTTAAATAAAGCAATTGATGATTTTGAAATTGCCTTAGAAAACTGTCCCACCCATAAGAATGCAAGAAAATACCTTTGCCAAACCCTTGTGGAAAGAGGCGGACAGTAAGTATGCTTAAAAACAAATTTACTTTGCCTGAACATTTCAATGCAATCATTTTCCTGTTATGGTTCCATCTGAAAATTTTCCTCCCATATAAAAATATATAAATTCTAATGTCCTGAAGAATAAAAGCCAATTCAAGCTTTAATGGAGGAATTTGTCTATATTAGTCTGTTCTGTTAAAATGAACATGGTGACTGAATTGCAGGCTGGAGGAAGAGGATAAACTACTGAATGCAGAAAGTTACTACAATAAAGCTTTGACAATAGACAAGTCATTCACGGAGGCTGAGGAGGCACTGAACAAAGTGCGGCAATGTATACAGGTGATTCTTTATTTTCTCTTACTTTGCTATGGACATGATCAAATAAGCAACGTTGGAATGCCATGTGTGATCTCCTCTATATTGATATTGTTGGGCTACTACATAAGGCGAGGTTTCTTCTCAAATGATCTTAAAAGGGTTTTCTGAGACTTTACAACTCATATGTAATCAGTATCTGATTGGTGGGGGTCCGACAGATCAGCAGTTTGAGAAGGCATCGGTGCTTGCAGTAGCGCTGCGGCCTTCTCCCTGCTGTCCAAGCACAGTGCCATCCATTTGATTTTGGCTGTGCTTGGTATTGCAGCCCAGCCCCATTCACTTCTATGGGGCTGAGCTGTGCCTAGCCATGAGACCAAATAAAGTGACGTCACATGGCCTAAGAAAGCTGCGAGAAGGCTGCAGCACCAGTGCCTTCTCAAACATCTGATCAGCCAGGGCCCCTGGTGTCGGACTCTCACTGATTAGATACTGATGAGCCATCCAGAGGATAGGTCATCAGTAGTAAAGTCTTGGAAAACCCCTTTAAGGAATAATGCATGTTACAACTTGGGCTTCCATACCCTTAATGGAGTTGTCCCATTACAACAACTTATCAGTTATCCACAGGATAGGATTTAAGAGTCTGGCAGGAGTCAGACTCCTGAAGCCCCTGGTGATCACAACAACAGAGGCCCATGTTGAATGGAGTGTCTTCATGGGACAGCCAAAATAGCAGGTTACAAGTAATTGGAGCGGCAGTGTGGAGAATGCAGGCACCCATTCTCATGATTGGTGGGGGCCCCAGGTGTTGGATCAGACACATATCCCCCATTCTGTGGATGGGAGATAAGATGTTGTAATGAGACGAGCCCTTTATGAGCGAGTCGAGAGCTACAGTTGGAATTCTGATTATGGTAAACAATTAAATATCATTCATTTACTAAAGATATACTGCTAGTCTTTGCCTTATATATAGAAGCTCACTTTGGGGGTAGGGAAAGCCTGTGGCTATCATCAGCAGAATAGAGGACTGTAGTTAACAAGTTTACACATCGGAACTATAGCTTTCCAGATGATATTTACTATAAGTTTCAGCTTTGTGCATTGCTTCCTGTAATACTGATGATGTATCTTCATGTGTCTCCTCCTGCCTTGAACTCTTGGTGCTGTGGCTGTGAATATCCATCATTTCCCTTCCTGTTTTGAAAATGGACTTTGATCCCTAAACTACCACCTAAAAATGGACCCGGGTCAATGTCATCTGGTTTGTATGAACATACTAATTTTTATTGACTGCTATTTTGGCTTTTTGTACTTTTTTTTTTTTTGGCTTATGGTTATATCATACTTGGTAAATTAATGCCCATGTAAATCATGACTAAATGGCAATTAATACCTAATGGGTTTAATGTGGACATTTCCACTTTCCCACTTTTGTGCCCCTTGAATTTTTTATTTCTTATTATCTCTTGGATATACAACTATATGGCTTATTTATTCAAATATACATATGGCTTATTGTCGTTTTTAATGTGGGTGGTGGGACTGCTGAATATTATCTATAAAATGCATGTGTTTATAACAATATCTTTTTGATAACTTGATAAAAAGAAATCTTTGGAAAAAAGAGAGAAACATGAAGAAATGGAGGAAAAAGCTAAAGAAATGAAAATAGAAACCAGTGCAGAGAAATTGCGTAAACTGCTAAAAGAAGAGAAAAGGTACAGATATTTAATCTTCCTTGAGGGATCCAGATCAACCAACTTTTAATGTCTTCATCAGACCACCCCTGTCCATATGCTGTATTAGAGCGTATGGACACCTTCGAGTTGATCCCATGCTTGGGACCTCTCCTTCCTCTTTATGTTCCAGAGTGTAGAGCTACTCTGACAATCATTTTACTGTTCTAGTGGGCTCAAACCATTGTTGTTTTGCATTGATGGCCATTTATCTGAATGGCCACTATGTGGTAATATAACAAGGTAAGGGCATGGCTGACCGAAGCTTCCCTGATGATGAATTGATCGCCCCAGGAGTTGCTTTGTAAGAGATACCCACTTGTAAAAAGCAGTTTTTAAGATTTAAAGAGGTACTATGATTCATATAAAGATCTCAAATTCTAATATAATTTGTGCCAAAATTTAATACTGAGAACAGATAGTTGAGGAAACATCAATTAGTGCAGTTAGATTCTTGGCATTAGGAGCTGTATTTGGGGACCAAATTTTCACAATTTTGTTACAAACGTGAGCTGCTCTTATTTCTGGAAAAAAAAAACAGTTTTTACCAATTACTATTTATGATGATAGAAAGAAGAAACGCAAAAGATCCTCCTCATCATCAAGTACTTCGTCTTTGGAGAGCTCTTCATCTTCTAGCCATAAAAAACACAAGAAAAGGAAGAGAAGTAGAAAGCATTCTGCGTCGTCAAGCCGTTCAAGAAAGCACTCATCCAGTGTGTCGACTCGTGAAGATGAACCGCTTACCCCACCCGCAGACACTTCTGCCTCTTTTCTGAAACAAGATGACCACAGGCTTTGTGACAGTCGAGATAAGTCTCGCAGAAAATACCTGGAATTCAAAACAAGGAATCGATCCCTGTCGTCTTCATCTTTGGAGTATATAGATCCTGTTGGAGGTAGGTCTGAAGATTCAAGAGATTCATACAGTAGTGCAAAAACTCATGCTACTGGTGGCACATCAAAAAGTGCAACCTCAACCAGTAAGTATAGACCTGGTAAAAGAGATTCCACAGACTCATACAGCAAAAGAACAGAAGTGAAGCACAGAGATGACACTAAAGCGTCATTCAGTCAAAAGTCTGATTCTTATCAAAGTAAGTATTCTGTGTCAGACTATGGAACCAGTGACAGAAGGTCTAGTGGGAGTAGTAGTAGATCACATGAACAGTCTCTCAAAAGAAGTGCAAATACATCTCCTAAAGAATCCCAGAATGGTAATACGGCCGCCAGTAAGGCTTTACCTGGCAGTTTGTTGAATATTCTCAACCAGATTGCTGAGTTTAAGAAGGAGAAAGAGGTTAAACAAACATGTAAATAAAACGTTCTTCCTTTGTTACCATGAGCCTTTATTTTGAAAGAGAAATTTTATGCGTTTATAATGAGAAAATTCAGATTATATCCACAGTGTCCTGGATTATGAACTGGACAATGTGCTTTTTTTTCCTTATACAAAGACACTGCCTTTTCTGGGGTTACACTATATTTGTAATATTTTGTCTTTATGATACTACGGTGCTGCATGGAAAGAACACAACCCAGGAGTGAGCTATTGTGTTATTGACCACCATTAAGACAATACTACACTATGGTCGATGGCCTTTTTATGTACAACTGTGCACTTTCTAGTGTCTTCTGACACCATCTGTGGTGCACTATTGTTACCGATTTGTTAATAAACTCCAGATCATAATGTGAATATTGGGATTCTACTTCTTTTTATCTTCTTTTGTAACAAAGGTCTTTTCAAGCTTGCTCATTGTTCATACAGTCCGAAACAGGAAAGTCATATACAGTGCTGCCCATAATTATTCATACCCCTGGCAAATTTGGACTTAGTTACTTTTATTCAACCAGCAAGTAATTTTTTGACGGGAAATGACATAGGTGTCTCCCAAAAGATAATAAGATGATGTACAAGAGGCATGATTGTGGGGAAAAAAACATTTCTCAGCCTTTATTTACAGTTGCGCAAAAAGTGTCCAGTCCAAAATTATTCATACCCTTCTCAATAATCAATAGAAAAGCCATTATTTGCTATTGCAGCAATCAAACGCTTCCTATAATTGCAGACCAGCTTTTTGCATGTCTCCACAGGTATTTTTGCCCATTCATCTTTAGCAATGAGCTCCAAATCTTTCAGGTTGGAGGGTCTTCTTGCCATCACCCTGATCTTTAGCTCCCTCCACAGAATCTCAATTGGATTCAAGTCTGGACTCTGGCTGGGCCACTCCAAAACGTTAATGTTATCTGCTAACCATTTCTTCACCACTTTTGCTGTGTGTTTTGGGTCATTGTCATGCTGAAATGTCCACTGGTGCCCAAGGCCAAGTTTCTCTGCAAACTGCCTGATGTTGTCGTTGAGAATCCTCATGTATTGCTCTTTTTTCATGGTGCCGTTTACTGTGATTAGGTTCCCTGGTCCATTGGCTGAAAAACACCCCCAAAGCATTAGGTTCCCACCACCATGTTTGACAGTGGGGATGGTGTTCTTTGGGTTGAAGGCTTCTCCTTTTTTACGCCAAATGAAGGAAACCTCATTGTGACCAAACAATTACTTTTTTGTTTCATCTGACCATAACACAGAAGACCAGAAGTCGTCTTCTTTGTCCAGATGAGCTTTTGCAAAGGCCAAGCAAGCTTTTGTGTGCCTGGTCTGCATCCGTGGAACCCAGCAGTGTGCAGTGTCCGTTGGATTGTCTGCCTTGAGACATTGCCACCAGCAGAGCCCAGATTCACCAGGATGGCCTTGGCGGTGATCCTTGGATTCTTTTTCACCTAACTATCCTCCTGGCCAGCACAGGTGTCACTTTTAGCTTCCCACCACGTCCTCTGAGATTTTCCACAGTGCAGAACATCTTGTATTTTTTGCTCAAATGTAAATAAAAGCTGAGATGTTTTTTTTTTCCCCACAATAATGCCTCTTGTACATTGTCGTATTATCTATGACACCTATGTCATTTCCTGTCAAAAAATTACTTGCTGGTTGAAAAAAAGTAACTAAGTCACAATTTGCCAGGGATATGAATAATTATGGGCAGCACTGTACATCTATATACCTGTGATGATGCCAGTTCTTAACGAGACTGCAGAAGTGGACTTCACCTAATCGCAATCGCTTTTCACAGGTACTAACGTGTCTCCTGGTACTCTGACACTCCCAGGACCTACAGTAGGGTATGATTGTATAATAACTGGACAGTCACAAGAGTACTAATATGAAGCACATAACACTGACAGGTTGCAGTTATACAGGCATAGACCCTCACCGTTAGATGGCAGGAACTCATTGATGATGGAACAAACAAGGTGTCAGGTAATGAAACAGACTGATGAGGTTAACCAAGGGTAACAAATGGATAACAACTGACCCTCTAGCTTTCCCTGAATACTGAACCTCAAACCAAACACCCTCAGTGTACCTGAAGATATCCTTATGAAAAACCCTGATCTGAAATACTAACCCTAGCACAAACAGCAGGAGCTGCTAGGAGCCAGAAAAGAAATCAAATCAAATTTCAGAACTGAACTAGAGAGAAGCAAGACTATTTCAAGTCAGAAAGCAGAGACAAGATCTGGATTCAAATAAACACAATAACTACGCAGACTATTTTAAGGTACATATAATTTATATGTTGATTTGTTTTTGTAAAAAGAAATGATGCAACAAGAATAATGGTCTGGAAATAGGAATGCAAAAAAGAACAGAGGGTGGTGGGATCTGTGCCCTACCAATGAACTAAATGAGAAAGGGATTTTATGGTAGTAAACAGTCATATGAACTGTCTAGTGCACAGCTGTTTGCAGAATCCTTATGAGCCAAACTGGCATTGGCAGAGGCCATTGAATGTATATGGTAGATGGGAAATATTAAGATAGGTGAAAATGGCTCAAAGATCAGATAGTCCAAAGAATTGTGGGGGACCACAAGGATATCCAGAGGGGCAAGCCCGTGGAGAATAAAGCCACATACCAGGAGGGAACTAAGGTGGAAAAAAAATGGTGAAGAAAAATAAATAAAACTAGAGTAAAAAGGAACAGGAGAATGAGACTACACTTTGGAATAGCAGAAGGAAGGCTGGGGACCTGCAGACCGGAGTTCCTCCATCCTACAACAGGATAGAAAAAGGAGAGGAAAGACCTATCTGGGAAAGATGCACATAATTGTCAGACAAAAAACCCTTTGCCAACACCGCTAGGAAGAGGGGAGATGTACAGAAGGGAGAAAATGTACATAAGAGTTACCTAAATCCACAGAAAAAGTGTACACTGGAGATCCAGGGGGGAAGGGACTCGCATGGATCCAGGGTAACCTGATAAAGAAACAGCAAGTGGATGACTATCAATAGGCATCTACAGCAGAACAGTTATTTATGACCAGGAACATGACTATGTATGCACTAGTAAACTAGATGGCCTAATCATACTGGATTCTCTAAGAAAGAATGGATGGAATAGGGTGCTCCAAGGAGGCTGGAGGTAGAACCCAGCAAGACAAAAAAGAAAATGACAAATGCAGTTCTGGTCACGAGGAAGGGCTTAGGGCAGTGATGGGTAACTTCCGGCACTCCAGCTGTGGTGAAACTGACTCCCAGCATGCTCCGTTCATTTCTGTGGAGTTCTGAGAACAGCCAATCAAGTGTGCATCTTGGGAGTTGTAGCTTTTACCACAGCTGGAGTGCCAGAGGTTATCCATCACAGGCTTAGGGAAAACCTTGAAAAAATACCAACTCAGAAGTAATAAGGGCAAATCTGTAGAGACGAGAGGGAATCCTACCGAGAAGATGACTGGGCAAGAAAAACCTGTAACTCTCTTCGTAGTAAGATAGTTTGTAAGGCTGAAAAAAAGACATACAGTGTAGCATGTTATCCTGCAAGTTGATCCAGAGGAAGGGGGGAAAAAAAAAAACCCGTGAGATAGAAGCCAATTTGACTAATTTTAGGGAGCGGGGGATCCTTCCTGACTCGAAACAGGCAATCAGAATAACTCCCTGGATCAACAACCCTTTTCCAGAAATCTATTAACTATAACCTGTAATATTACACTCTAGAAATACATACAGTGGCGGAAATAATTATTTGACCCCTCACTGATTTTGTAAGTTTGTCCAATGACAAAGAAATGAAAAGTCTCAGAACAGTATCATTTCAATGGTAGGTTTATTGTAACAGTGGCAGATAGCACATCAAAAGGAAAATCGAAAAAATAACTTTAAATAAAAGATAGCAACTGATTTGCATTTCATTGAGTGAAATAAGTATTTGAACCCCTACCAACCATTAAGAGTTCTGGCTCCCACAGAGTGGTTAGACACTTCTACTCAATTAGTCACCCTCATTAAGGACACCTGTCTTAACTAGTCACCTGTATAAAAGACACCTGTCCACAGAATCAATCAATCAAGCAGACTCCAAACTCTCCAACATGGGAAAGACCAAAGAGCTGTCCAAGGATGTCAGAGACAAAATTGTAGACCTGCACAAGGCTGGAATGGGCTACAAAACCATTAGCAAGAAGCTGGGAGAGAAGGTGACAACTGTTGGTGCGATTGTTCGAAAATGGAAGGAGCACAAAATGACCATCAATCGACCTCGCTCTGGGGCTCCACGCAAGATCTCACCTCGTGGGGTGTCAATGGTTCTGAGAAAGGTGAAAAAGCATCCTAGAACTACACGGGAGGAGTTAGTTAATGACCTCAAATTAGCAGGGACCACAGTCACCAAGAAAACCATTGGAAACACATTACACCGCAATGGATTAAAATCCTGCAGGGCTCGCAAGGTCCCCCTGCTCAGGAAGGCACATGTGCAGGCCCGTCTGAAGTTTGCCAATGAACACCTGAATGATTCAGAGAGTGACTGGGAGAAGGTGCTGTGGTCTGATGAGACCAAAATAGAGCTCTTTGGCATTAACTCAACTCGCTGTGTTTGGAGGAAGAAAAATGCTGCCTATGACCCCCAAAACACCGTCCCCACCGTCAAGCATGGGGGTGGAAACATTTTGCTTTGGGGGTGTTTTTCTGCTAAGGGCACAGGACAACTTATTCGCATAAACGGGAAAATGGACGGAGCCATGTATCGTGAAATCCTGAGCGACAACCTCCTTCCCTCTGCCAGGAAACTGAAAATGGGTCGTGGATGGGTGTTCCAGCACGACAATGACCCAAAACATACAGCAAAGGCAACAAAGGAGTGGCTCAAGAAGAAGCACATTAAGGTCATGGAGTGGCCTAGTCAGTCTCCGGACTTTAATCCAATCGAAAACCTATGGAGGGAGCTCAAGCTCAGAGTTGCACAAAGACAGCCTCGAAACCTTAGGGATTTAGAGATGATCTGCAAAGAGGAGAGGATCAACATTACACCTAAAATGTGCGCAAACTTGGTCATCAATTACAAGAAACGTTTGACCTCTGTGCTTGCAAACAAGGGTTTTTCCACCAAGTATTAAGTCTTTTTTTGTTAGAGGGTTCAAATACTTATTTCACTCAATGAAATGCAAATCAGTTGCTATCTTTTATTTAAAGTTATTTTTTCGATTTTCCTTTTGATGTGCTATCTGCCACTGTTACAATAAACCTACCATTGAAATGATACTGTTCTGAGACTTTTCATTTCTTTGTCATTGGACAAACTTACAAAATCAGTGAGGGGTCAAATAATTATTTCCGCCACTGTAAATATGTCCAGGTCCCTCACCACCTCCTCAGGCATTAAGTTCCATAGGCTCATTGCTCTTACCATAAATAATCCTCTTCTATGTTTGTGTAGAAACCTTCTTTCCTCTAGACGTACAGGGTTCCCCCTCGTCACAGTCCTGGGTATAACTAGATTATGGGAGAGATCTCTGTACTGCCCCCTGATCTATTTATACATAGTTATTAGATCTCCCCTGAGTCGTTATTTTATTTTCTAAACTGGATAACCCTTATTTTGGTAATCTTTCTAGGTACTGTAATCCACCCATTGCAGTTCTTACTTTAGTTGCCCTATTCTGAACCCTCTCCAGCCCTGCTATGTCTGCCTTGTTTACTGGAGCCCAGAACTTTACACAGTACTCCATGTGTGGTCCGACTAGTGATTTATAAAGTTGCAGAACTATGTTCTCATTATGTGCATCTATGCCCCTTTTAGATGCACCCCATAATCTTATTGGCCTTGGCAGCAGCTGTCTGGCACTGGTTTTTACGGTTAAGTTTGCTGTCCTCTAAAATTCCTAAATCCTTTTCCATTTCAGTGTTGCCCAGTGTTTTACAATTTTTAGGCTACATTCACACTAGCGTTTTTTTGCAGATCCATCATGGATCTGCAAAAACGCTTCTGTTACAATAATACAACCGCATGCATCCGTCATGAACGGATCCGGTTGTAGTATATCTTCTATAGCCATGACGGATTCGTCTTGAACACCATTGAAAGTCAATGGGGGACGGATCCGTTTTCTATTGTGTCAGAGAAAACGGATCCGTCCCCATTGACTTACATTGTGTGCCAGGACGGATCCGTTTGGCTCCTCTTCGTCAGGCGGACAGCAAAACGCTGCAGGCAGCATTGTGGTGTCCGCCTCCGGAGCGGTGACTAAACGGAGGCAAACTGATGCATTCTGAACGGATCCTTTTCCATTCAGAATGCATTAGGGCAGGGATGGGCAAACTGTGGCTCTCCAGATGTTGTAAAACTACAACTCCCAGTATGCCCAATCTGCCTACAGCTATCAGCCTACAGCAGGGCATGATGGGATTTGTAGTTTTACAACAGCTGGAGAGCCGCAGTTTGCCCATCACTGCATTAGGGCAAACTGATCAGTTTTTTTGGACTGCTTTTGAGAGTCCTGAACGGATCTCGCAAACGGAAAGCCAAAACGCTAGTGTGAAAGTAGCCTTGCATTATTCCTTTCCATGTGCATTACCTTACATTTGTCTGTGTTAAGCCTCATCTGCCACTTCTCTGCCCAAGCCTCCAATCTGTTCAGAGCCATCTGTAGCAGTATACTGTCCTCTTTTATGTTAATTATTTTGCACAGTTTAGTGTTACAGTGGGATGCGAAAGTTTGGGCAACCTTGTTAATCGTCATGATTTTCCTGTATAAATCGTTGGTTGTTACGATAAAAAAATGTCAGTTAAATATATCATATAGGAGACACACACAGTGATATTTGAGAAGTGAAATGAAGTTTATTGGATTTACAGAAAGTGTGCTATAATTGTTTAAACAAAATTAGGCAGGTGCATACATTTGGGCACTGTTGTAATTTTATTGATTCCAAAACCTTTAGGACTAATTATTGGAACTCAAATTGGCTTGGTAAGCTCAGTGACCCCTGACCTACATACACAGGTGAATCCAATTATGAGAGAGTATTTAAGGGGGTCAATTGTAAGTTTCCCCCCTCTTTTAATTTTCTCTGAGTAGCAACATGGGGGTCTCAAAACAACTCTCAAATGACCTGAAGAAAAAGATTGTTCACCATCATGGTTTAGGGGAAGGATACAGAAAGCTGTCTCAGAGATTTCAGCTGTCTGTTTCCACAGTTAGGAACATATTGAGGAAATGGAAGACCACAGGCTCAGTTCAAGTTAAGGCTCGAAGTGGCAGACCAAGAAAAATCTTGGATAGACAAAAGCGACGAATGGTGAGAACAGTCAGTCAACCCACAGACCAGCACCAAAGACCTACAACATCATCTTGCTGCAGATGGAGTCACTGTGCATCGTTCAACCATTCGGTGCACTTTACACAAGGAGATGCTGTATGCGAGAGTGATGCAGAGGAAGCCTTTTCTCCGCCCACAGCACAAAAAGTGCCGCTTGAGGTGGGCTAAAGCACATTTGGACAAGCCAGCTTCATTTTGGAATAATGTGCTGTGGACTGATTAAACTAAAATTGAGTTATTTGGCCATAACAAGGGGTGTTATGCATGGAGGAAAAATAACACAGCATTCCAAGAAAAACACCTGCTACCTACAGTAAAATATGGTGGTGGTTCCATCATGCTGTGGGGCTGTGTGGCCAGTGCAGGGACTGGGAATCTTGTCAAAGTTGAGGGACGCATGGATTCCACTCAGTATCAGCAGATTCTGGAGACCAATGTCCAGGAATCAGTGACAAAGCTGAAGCTGTGCCGTGGCTGGATCTTTGAACAAGACAACGACCCTAAACACTGCTCAAAATCCACTAAGGCATTTATGCAGAGGAACAAGTACAACGTTCTGGAATGGCCATCTTGGTCCCCAGACCTGAATATAATTGAAAATCTGTGGTGTGACTTAAAGAGAGCTGTCCATGCTCGGAAGCCATCAAACCTGAATTAACTAAAGATGTTTTGTAAAGAGGAATGGTCCAAAATACCTTCAACCAGACTCTCATTGGAACCTACAGTAAGCGTTTAGAGGCTGTAATTTCTGTAAAAGGAGGATCTACTAAATATTGATTTCATTTCTTTTTTGTGGTGCCCAAATTTATGCACCTGCCTAATTTTGTTTAAACAATTATAGCACACTTTCTGTAAATCCAATAAACTTCATTTCACTTCTCAAATATCACTGTGTGTCTCCTATATGATATATTTAACATTTTTTTATCGTAACAAACAACGATTTATACAGGAAAATCATGACGATTACCAAGGTTGCCCAAACTTTCGCATCCCACTGTATATGCAAACATTTATATTTTATTGTGCAAGCCTTCTACAAGATCATTATTAATAAATATATTGAAGAGAATAGGGCCCAATACTGACTTTTGTGGTACCCCACTAGTAACAGTGACCCAATCTGAGTGTGTACCGTTAATAACCACGCTCTGTTTTCAATCACTGAGCCAGTTAGTTACCCACATACAGATATTTTCTCTGTCCAAGCATTCTCATTTTATATACTAACCTTTTTATGTGGCACAGTATCACTACATTTGGAGAAGTCAAGATGTATGACACCCATTGACTCACCCCGGTCAAGTGTAGAAGTCACCTTCTCATAGAAACTGATTGAAATAGTTTGACATGACTGATCTCTCATGAAGCCATGCTGGTACGGCGTTATACACTTATTTTTATTGAGGTACTCCAAGATAGCATCTCTTAGAAAACCTTCAAACAGTTTACACATAACATATGATACAGTGTAACTGTCATGTTTTAATAAAAAACAAAAACAATTTTAGCATATAATAGAGATGCGGATATCATTCTTAACCACTTCCCGCAACTGTAACGCCGAAAGGCGTCATTGCGGCGGCTCCCCCAGGCTACGCTAACGCCAATAGGCGTCATCTCGCGTGAGCCGAGATTTCCTGTGAACGCGCGCACACAGGCGCGCGCGCTCACAGGAACGGAAGGTAAGAGAGTTGATCTCCAGCCTGCCAGCGGCGATCGTTCGCTGGCAGGCTGGAGATGTGTTTTTTTTAACCCCTAACAGGTATATTAGACGCTGTTTTGATAACAGCGTCTAATATACCTGCTACCTGGTCCTCTGGTGGTCCCCTTTGTTTGGATCGACCACCAGAGGACACAGGTAGCTCAGTAAAGTAGCACCAAGCACCACTACACTACACTACACCCCCCCCCCCCCCCCCGTCACTTATTAACCCCTTATTAGCCCCTGATCATCCCTGATCACCCCATATAGACTCCCTGATCACCCCCCTGTCATTGATCACCCCCCTGTAAAGCTCCATTCAGACGTCCGCATGATTTTTACGGATCCACTGATAGATGGATCGGATCCGCAAAACGCATCCGGACGTCTGAATGAAGCCTTACAGGGGCATGATCAATGATTGTGGTGATCACCCCATATAGACTCCCTGATCACCCCCCTGTCATTGATTACACCCCTGTCATTGATCACCCCCCTGTAAAGCTCCATTCAGATGTCCGCATGATTTTTACGGATGCACTGATAGATGGATCGGATCCGCAAAACGCATACGGACGTCTGAATGAAGCCTTACAGGGGCATGATCAATGACTGTGGTGATCACCCCCCTGTCATTGATTACCCCCCTGTAAAGCTCCATTCAGATGTCCGCATGATTTTTACGGATGCACTGATAGATGGATCGGATCCGCAAAACGCATCCGGACGTCTGAATGAAGCCTTACAGGGGCATGATCAATGACTGTGGTGATTACCCCCCTGTAAAGCTCCATTCAGATGTCCGCATGATTTTTACGGATGCACTGATAGATGGATCGGATCCGCAAAACGCATCCGGACGTCTGAATGAAGCCTTACAGGGGCGTGATCAATGACTGTGGTGATCACCCCATATAGACTCCCTGATCACCCCCCTGTCATTGATTACCCTCCTGTCATTGATTACCCCCCTGTAAAGCTCCATTCAGACGTCCGCATGATTTTTACGGATCCACTGATAGATGGATCGGATCCGCAAAACGCATCCGGACGTCTGAATGAAGCCTTACAGGGGCATGATCAATGACTGTGGTGATCACCCCATATAGACTCCCTGATCACCCCCCTGTCATTGATTACCCCCCTGTAAAGCTCCATTCAGATGTCCGCATGATTTTTACGGATGCACTGATAGATGGATCGGATCCGCAAAAACGCATACGGACGTCTGAATGAAGCCTTACACGGGCGTGATCAATGACTGTGGTTATCACCCCATATAGACTCCCTGATCACCCCCCTGTCATTGATTACCCTCCTGTCATTGATTACCCCCCTGTAAAGCTCCATTCAGACGTCCGCATGATTTTTACGGATCCACTGATAGATGGATCGGATCCGCAAAACGCATCCGGACGTCTGAATGAAGCCTTACAGGGGCATGATCAATGACTGTGGTGATCACCCCATATAGACTCCCTGATCACCCCCCTGTCATTGATTACCCCCCTGTAAAGCTCCATTCAGATGTCCGCATGATTTTTACAGATGCACTGATAGATGGATCGGATCCGCAAAACGCATACGGACGTCTGAATGAAGCCTTACAGGGGCGTGATCAATGACTGTGGTTATCACCCCATATAGACTCCCTGATCACCCCCCTGTCATTGATCACCCCCCCTGTCATTGATCACCCCCCCTGTCATTGATCACCCCTCTGTAAGGCTCCATTCAGACATTTTTTTGGCCCAAGTTAGCGGAATTATTATTTTTTTTTCTTACAAAGTCTCATATTCCACTAACTTGTGTCAAAAAATAAAATCTCACATGAACTCACCATACCCCTCACGGAAACCAAATGCGTAAAAATTTTTAGACATTTATATTCCAGACTTCTTCTCACGCTTTAGGGCCCCTAGAATGCCAGGGCAGTATAAATTCCCCACATGTGACCCCATTTCGGAAAGAAGACACCCCCAGGTATTCCGTGAGGGGCATATTGAGTCCATGAAAGATTGAAATTTTTGTCCCAAGTTAGCGGAACGGGAGACTTTGTGAGAAAAAAATTAAAAATATCAATTTCCGCTAACTTGTGCCAAAAAAAAAAAATTTCTATGAACTCGCCATGCCCCTCATTGAATACCTTGGGGTGTCTTCTTTCCAAAATGGGGTCACATGTGGGGTATTTATACTGCCCTGGCATTCTAGGGGCCCTAAAGCGTGAGAAGAAGTCTGGTATCCAAATGTCTAAAAATGCCCTCCTAAAAGGAATTTGGGCACCTTTGCGCATCTAGGCTGCAATAAAGTGTCACACATCTGGTATCGCCGTACTCAGGAGAAGTTGGGGAATGTGTTTTGGGGTGTCATTTTACATATACCCATGCTGGGTGAGAGAAATATCTTGGTCAAATGCCAACTTTGTATAAAAAAATGGGAAAAGTTGTCTTTTGCCAAGATATTTCTCTCACCCAGCAAGGGTATATGTAAAATGACACCCCAAAACACATTCCCCAACTTCTCCTGAATACGGCGATACCAGATGTGTGACACTTTTTTGCAGCCTAGGTGGGCAAAGGGGCCCATATTCCAAAGAGCACCTTTAGGATTTCACAGGTCATTTACCTACTTACCACACATTAGGGCCCCTGGAAAATGCCAGGGCAGTATAACTACCCCACAAGTGACCCCATTTTGGAAAGAAGACACCCCAAGGTATTCCGTGAGGGGCATGGCAAGTTTCTAGAGTCTTTTATTTTTTGTCACAAGTTAGTGGAAAATGCAGATTTTTTTTTTTTTTTTTTTCATACAAAGTCTCATATTCCACTAACTTGTGACAAAAAATAAAAACTTCCATGAACTCACTATGCCCATCAGCGAATACCTTGGGGTCTCTTCTTTCCAAAATGGGGTCACTTGTGGGGTAGTTATACTGCCCTGGCATTCTAGGGGCCCAAATGTGTGGTAAGGAGTTTGAAATCAAATTCTGTAAAAAAAACGACGAGTGAAATCCGAAAGGTGCTCTTTGGAATATGGGCCCCTTTGCCCACCTAGGCTGCAAAAAAGTGTCACACATCTGGTATCCCCGTACTCAGGAGAAGGTGGGGAATGTGTTTTGGGGTGTCATTTTACATATACCCATGCTGGGTGAGAGAAATATCTTGGCAAAAGACAACTTTTCCCATTTTTTTTATACAAAGTTGGCATTTGACCAAGATATTTATCTCACCCAGCATGGGTATATGTAAAAAGACACCCCAAAACACATTCCTCAACTTCTCCTGAATACAGAGATACCAGATGTGTGACACTTTTTTGCAGCCTAGGTGGGCAAAGGGGCCCATATTCCAAAGAGCACCTTTCGGATTTCACAGGTCATTTTTTTACAGAATTTGATTTCAAACTCCTTACCACACATTTGGGCCCCTAGAATGCCAGGGCAGTATAACTACCCCACAAGTGACCCCATTTTGGAAAGAAGAGACCCCAAGGTATTTCGTGATGGGCATAGTGAGTTCATAGAAGTTTTTATTTTTTGTCACAAGTTAGTGGAATATGAGACTTTGTAGGAAAAAAAAATAAATAAAAAAAAATCATCATTTTCCGCTAACTTGTGACAAAAAATAAAAAGTTCTATGAACTCACTATGCCCATCAGCGAATACCTTAGGGTGTGTACTTTCCGAAATGGGGTCATTTGTGGGGTGTTTGTACTGTCTGGGCATTGTAGAACCTCAGGAAACATGACAGGTGCTCAGAAAGTCAGAGCTGCTTCAAAAAGCGGAAATTCACATTTTTGTACCATAGTTTGTAAACGCTATAACTTTTACCCAAACCATTTTTTTTTTACCCAAACATTTTTTTTTTTATCAAAGACATGTAGAACTATAAATTTAGAGCAAAATTTCTATATGGATCTCGTTTTTTTTTGCAAAATTTTACAACTGAAAGTGAAAAATGTCATTTTTTTGCAAAAAAATCGTTAAATTTCGATTAATAACAAAAAAAGTAAAAATGTCAGCAGCAATGAAATACCACCAAATGAAAGCTCTATTAGTGAGAAGAAAAGGAGGTAAAATTCATTTGGGTGGTAAGTTGCATGACCGAGCAATAAACGGTGAAAGTAGTGTAGTGCCGATTTGTAAAAAAGGGCCTGGTCTTTAGGGGGGTATAAACCTGTGGTCCTTAAGTGGTTAAGAAGTCAAGATGGGCCCCCATTTCCTCCAGATTTCGGACAATGCCTTATTTACTCAAGTTGGAAATGAAGCACAAAGGGTTTGCCTATCTGAAATGATCCTTCTCCCTGATGTGTCATATATGACGTATGCTGTACTGATTTTAATGTGAAGCCATTACAATATGGCGCTGGTACTTAGATGTTTAGCCCACATACCAAAAGGTTGTAAAATAGTGCACAATGCACAGAAGCTAAGTGTTATTTCTTTCTTTGCTTATGTATTCTAGCCAATAGAACAATGCCACGAGCCTCAGAGGGGATGCCCCCTCTGATGTACATATATACTGCTTAACTTCCTGTAATAAGAAAGAACTACTTTGACCCTGCCTGGTGTCAGTGGTATTTTATTCCATGCATATAAAATCCTAGTATTAAGCTACTAATTTTGGGCAACAGAGCAAACCTCTTTGGCTCTGAGAGCAGCTTTAACAGTTTGGCGCCCAATGAATGTATCATTGGTAGCCGAAGGTCTGGGTTCCCGGAGCATGGTGGATGACACTTGAGGACTGCTACTGCAGCTCCAGAGACAAGGTAAGAAAACCGGTTATCTTGCCTGCCTCTTGTTGTACCCCGCCGTGTTGTGGTAATCTTTCTGCTGGACGATGGTTACACTGTGAAATCTCAAGTCCCTAGACCCTTAGACTGAGAAGAAAAAGGTTTGCTCTGCTGTAGGTTCCTTTTTGTGTTGGGCGCCTTCCCAGGCAACAGACAGAGCAAGAAGACCCCTGGCAGGGGGAGGAAAAGGGACGGGACTACAATAAATTTTTGCCTGAACTGGGAAATTCCCAGAGGTGGTGGCAGATGGATTAGTCCATCCCGGGGACTACAATAAATTTCTGCCTGAACTGGGGAATCTCTAGAGACCTTCCAGAGGCGGTGGCAGATGGATTAGTCTGGGCTGGCAAAACTGAATGTGGGAGCCATGGAAAAAATCTTTCCAGTAGAGTTGAGCTCTGCTTGCTGGGAGGAGGGGGAGGTGCTGGTTGTCTTTGTCTTGTTAGTGGTTAAGCTCATGGGACAATCTCCGTCCATGCCTGAGGGCGAGTATACTGCCCCTCAGTTGGTAGCACGAGAAGAAGGAAGAAAGCATGTGAAGCATTATAGGAAGTTGATAAAAATAGCTGGATGTAATGAGAATGGAGAGCTTAGCTCTGAAGTGTGGAAGAAAGTAATGAGACCGTGTTGTGGAAAGTTGAGTGATGAAGGTTTGCTCGGTGCAGCGCAAGCCTGGCAACGGACAGCAAATTGTCTGGGGGGGGGATCAGAGAGATGGGATGAAAATTTGAAAGTTTATGTTTATACAACAGGAAATCCAGAGCCACCACCCTATAATGGCACTGGAGAAATAGCACTGGACGCAGCACACCCAGTGAGAGGGTCTGTGGGATGGACATGTGTACATTGTGGGCAGCAAAAATCAGACTCCCGTGATACTTGTCTTGCTTGTGGTGCTGGGAGGGCCCCCATGGTGTCAGTCTCAGTCTGTGGGTGCCCATCCCCCAGTACGAACAACCCTCTGCCCTGCTCAGCCTCTGCCACTAGATGGCAAACAGATCACCCCTTGTTGCTCAGATCCTCCTCTGATAACTTTTGAAGACTTCTGAGGATTCAACGACGGGAAGGGCAGGGAAAGTTCTAAAAAACCAATCACCCTCTTATATCCGGTGTTAGTCAGATGGTACCTATTACTTGCTAGGAAGACCAACCATGCAAGCTACATTACACCCCAGCATACCTATTATGATGGTTGGTGGTGGCCCTGAAACCAGAGGACAGAAGAAGTCCAAGGAAGCAGGTGGGGACCTGGAGGCCCCCCAAAACTCTGCGGGAAACTCCCCTCCCATTTAGTAGCTGCAAGGCGCAGAGAAAGCCACAGGGAGATGTTCAGAGCAGCAGAGAGAGGCTGGTTGCCAGACTGGCCGGAAAGGTAGATCTTTTGGCCAGACAGGCCCAGACTCCCCCCCCCCCCGAGATAAATCAGGAAGGGAGATATGTGACTTTTTAGTCCTATACAAGCCACTAATTTGGTAAACTCCCTCCCTGACCCCGAACAGCACCCCATGGGGCATTAGAACAGATCAGGAAAACACACTCTGCCACATGGAGGGACTTAGCAGGACTTACCCAGATTAAGGCAGGAGATTCTTTCTGGCCAACAATGGAAAAAGACCTACCACCTCCAAACCATGAGGAGGAGAGGTTTCTGAAAACCTACCAATCTGGGGGAACGGTTCTGTGACCTGTTAGAACAATGGGCTAGGACCAGGCTGGCAGATCAGGCAATTCAAATTCAAGACATGAAACAAGAGAAGGGAGAGTCGGTGGAGAAATTTGCTAATCGAATGGAACAAATGTTCAAAGATCTGGGTTTTACCAAACCAGACCCACTACAGACTAGGATGCTGTCTAGTGCTTTTGCTGATGGACTAAAGCCTCACATTCAAAGGCTGTTGAAGACTGCTCGACTACAGTCGTGGCCAAAAGTTTTGAGAATGACACAAATATTAGTTTTCACAAAGTTTGCTGCTAAACTGCTTTTAGATCTTTGTTTCAGTTGTTTCTGTGATGTAGTGAAATATAATTACACGCACTTCATACGTTTCAAAGGCTTTTATAGACAATTACATGACATTTATGCAAAGAGTCAGTATTTGCAGTGTTGGCCCTTCTTTTTCAGGACCTCTGCAATTCGACTGGGCATGCTCTCAAATCAACTTCTGGGCCAATTCCTGACTGATAGCAACCCATTCTTTCATAATCACTTCTTGGAGTTTGTCAGAATTAGTGGGTTTTTGTTTGTCCACCCGCCTCTTGAGGATTGACCACAAGTTCTCAATGGGATTAAGTTCTGGGGAGTTTCCAGGCCATGGACCCAAAATGTCAACGTTTTGGTTCCCGAGCCACTTAGTTATCACTTTTGCCTTATGGCACGGTGCTCCATCGTGCTGGAAAATGCATTGTTCTTCACCAAACAGTTGTTGGATTGTTGGAAGAAGTTGCTGTTGGAGGGTGTTTTGGTACCATTCTTTATTCATGGCTGTGTTTTTGGGCAAAATTGTGAGTGAGCCCACTCCCTTGGATGAGAAGCAACCCCACACATGAATGGTCTCAGGATGCTTTACTGTTGGCATGACACAGGACTGATGGTAGCGCAACCTTTTCTTCTCCGGACAAGCCTTTTTCCAGATGCCCCAAACAATCGGAAAGAGGCTTCATCGGAGAATATGACTTTGCCCCAGTCCTCAGCAGTCCATTCACCATACTTTCTGCAGAAGATCAATCTGTCCCTGATGTTTTTTTTGGAGAGAAGTGGCTTCTTTGCTGCCCTTCTTGACACCAGGCCATCTTCCAAAAGTCTTCGCCTCACTGTGCGTGCAGATGCCCTCACACCTGCCTGCTGCCATTCCTGAGCAAGCTCTGCACTGGTGGCACTCCGATCCCGCAGCTGAATCCTCTTTAGGAGACGATCCTGGCGCTTGCTGGACTTTCTTGGACGCCCTGAAGCCTTCTTAACAAGAATTGAACCTCTTTCCTTGAAGTTCTTGATGATCCTATAAATTGTTGATTGAGGTGCAATCTTGGTAGCCACAATATCCTTGCCTGTGAAGCCATTTTGTGCAACGCAATGATGGCTGCACGCGTTTCTTTGCAGGTCACCATGGTTAACAATGGAAGAACAATGATTTCAAGCATCACCCTCCTTTTAACATGTCAAGTCTGCCATTTTAACCCAATCAGCCTGACCTAATGATCTCCAGCCTTGTACTCGTCAACATTCTCACCTGAGTTAACAAGACGATTACTGAAATGATCTCAGTAGGTCCTTTAATGACAGCAATGAAATGCAGTGGAAAGGTTTTTTTGTGGATTAAGTTAATTTTCATGGCAAAGAAGGACTATGCAATTCATCTGATCACTCTTCATAGCATTCTGGAGTATATGCAAATTGCTATTCTAAAAACTTAAGCAGCAACTTTTCCAATTTCCAATATTTATGTAATTCTCAAAACTTTTGGCCACGACTGTAGAGTATTGTTCTGTTCCTATTGAGACATTGACTCTGGTAGCAAAAGGTATAGAAGCGGCCACCAGAACTAGCATAATGCTCCTAACAGGGGAGAATGCCCCCCTCCCCCGAGGAGATAACAGACCCACCTGTCTCTGCTATGGGTGCGGCAAGCTCGGACATTTCAAGAGAGAATATCCATTCCGCCCCCCGCCCTAGAGCAGACAGGAAGGAGAAGACTGTCCCGTCAGTTTCCATGGGCTCCTCCCCAGCAGCAGAGGGAGGAATATCACCACGCCCCATAGGACAGGGACAAGCCAGATCCACACGTCGGAGTAGCCAACCCCACTATGGCCCTCCTCCCTCCCCACTGTGCGCCTGCACCTTCTGTGCAGATGGGGAGGATACGCACATATTTCTCGTGGATACTAGTGCAGCCAGAAGTGGAATCTGATGTGATGAGATCCCTGACCCTGCTTTTTTGGACAAAATAACTGAGCAGTGTGTTGGCATAGACGGTCGTGCTAGGCCCTCTTGCTTAACAAAACCACTCTGTTTTATTTTGACCACAGCCTTCCAACGAAGTGCTTTCACAATTTGTAGTTTCCTCCACATGTCCACTTAACCTTCTGGGGGCAGATTTGCTACAAAAGATGCAAAAGCTACTATACAGTTTCAACCTGATGGTACTGTCACCGTTTCCACTCCTCTTCAGCCAGAGTAAACCGTAATGCTGACTGCCCTTCGGTCATTGGAAGACTGTCCACCCACTACTGAGCCACTTCCAGCTGCAGTGCTATCTGCCATACCTGATACATTGTGGTCAAAAGGGCCACAGGATGTGGGCAGGTTGCGGGTACAACCTATAATGGTGCACCTCAAGCCAGGAGCAGTGCTCCCTAGGAAGCCACAGTATCCCTTATCCATAGCCCAGATGGATGCTGTCACCCAACAGGTGCGGGCGTTCTTGAAAGTTAGTGCTATAATACCTACCACATCCCCATGTAAGGAAGAAGGGGGAAAAAGGGACAACCTGATACCTATAGGATGGTACATGATCTTCGGGCGGTCAACAAAGCCACCATCCTAGAAACCCCCATTGTACCAAATCCCCACACCGTGCTTTCCAACATACCCTCTGATGCAGCAGTCTTTACAGTCATTGATTTAGCCAATGCTTTTTTTCTCTGTGCCCTTGCATCCCGACTGCCAATGCCTTTTTGCCTTCACTTATGCAGGATCTTAGTATACTTGAACAGTTATGCTTCAAGGGGCTCAAAATAGACCATCTCAATTCAGTAAGGCCATGCCATCTATATTGGACGAATGGAGACAAATTCATGATGTTGTACTGCTCCAATATGTGGATGATCTCTTAGTGTGTGCACGAGACATACATATATGCCAAGATGTCTCGCTCTCTTTACTCCTTTTCTTGTCCGATCAGGGGTGCAAGTTTCCAAGGACAAAATCCAGTGGTGTCGATCAAAGGTGGTGTTCTTTGGACATTGCCTCAGTCCTGGTGCTAAACACCTCACAGAAGAGAAGAAAAAAGCTCTCTTGCAAATTAAAGAGCCTACTACCCCTAAACAACTACAAGCCTTCCTGAGACTCATATCTTACTTTCGCCCTTGGATCCTGGATGCCTCCATTCTTTTGTAGCCTCTGTATGACTGCATATCGCATGCCCCTTTTTACTTGACAGAAGAGGCTAAACACTGTTTTAAACAGTTGTAAGAAGCGACCTCGTCCTCTCTGGCTCTGGGATTGCCTAACTATGATCTACCCTTCAGGCTGTATGTCATGGAACATCAGGGACATGCCACTGGGGTCCTCACTCAGTCGTGGAGGCAGGAACAGGCCCCTGGGCTACCACTCAGCCCGCTTGGACCGCTTGTGGGACACCCTCCTGTATTCGAGCCATTCACGCCTGTCATCTGCTCCTGGACAAAACTTCTGACATTGTCCTGGGTCACCGTCTGCAGATTTTTGCCCCCCATGACATTTCTGCAAACTCAGCCAAAACATCTCTCAGCTGCTAGACACCTTCTTATGCGGTCTTCCCTTCTACTTCTGGATACTGTCACTATATCTAGATGTCGTGTGTTCAACCCCGCTTCCCTATTTCCTTTTCCTCAAGGGGGGATTGCTGAAGAGGGTGATGTTTATGCTGATGATGATTTTTTACTTTGGAGAGTGCCATGATTGCCTAGAATTGATTAAACAGGAGACTGAGCCTCTCCCAAATGTAACTGAAACAATTTTGAACAATCCTGACCTCACCTTGTTTGTGGATGGATCCCGATATGCAGATGAACAAGGCAGGTATCACACTGGATATGCTGTGCTACAAGCCCCACTTCTTTCTCCTGACAAATCTGCCCTAGAGGCTGAACTGATAACTCCCACTGAAACCAGCAAAATGGGAGGGAAAAACTGCCACTATATACACAGATTCCAGGTATGCTTTTGGAGTAGCCCATGATTTTGGTCCCATCTGGAATAGCTGCAATTTCATCATGGCAAATGGAACTCCTGTAAAAAATGCTGAAGCTGTGCAATCGTTAATGGAGGCCCTGACACTCCCTAAGCAGGTAGCTATACTCAAAGTTAAGGAGCATTCAAAAGTCGATACGCCAGAAACCCAAGGAAATGCGAGAGCTGATAGAGCAGCAAAGGAGGCTGCAATGAGGAAAAAGGAGGAGGTGAAGATGATGATATCCCAGACATGATCTAAGGTCGCAAGGGACAAGGCAGGTATACCTCGTGGACTCCTTTTTACAAAGGAAACATTGGGAGATATACAGGAAGCAGCATCAGAAGAGGAAAAAGTGTGGTTTGAAATAGGAGGAGACCTTGATGAAGACAGGATTTGGAGGAAAGGACATCTCTGTTTGCCTCAAAGTCTCTACCCTGCGGTAGTCTCCTGGGTTCATGGGCTACACACTTAGCAAAATCTGCAATGAATAACCTTATCTCTTCTATATTCTTTTCTATATGGCTTGCCCTGGCCATCTCTATGTTCACCACCCGACACGTTAATAGCTGCATGGTCTGTGCCAAATTTTATCCTGGGAAGATGGAAAAAGTCCCTGTCAAATGTCTACCAAAACCTCTTTACCCATTTCAAAGGATCCAGATTGACCACATACAAATGCCCCCTTCACAGGGATTTCAATACGCCTAGGTGGTTATAGACAGGTTCTCTGGATGGCCTGAAGCCAAGACAAGAAGTTGTTAAAAGGAATTGCAGGTAGATTTGGGGTACCTGAAGTGATAGTGATCAAGGTCCGGCCTTCATAGCAGACATGGCTCCGGAAATATGGGCTGCATTAGGGACCCATCTTGCTTTCCATACCCCATACAGACCACAAAGCAGCGGAAAAGTGGAAAGAATGAATGGCACATTGAAACTAAAAATGTTGACAATGGCACAAGAGACGAAGGCCATGGTCAGAGGCTTTTCCTATTGTCCTATTCAGTGTCAGACATACCCCTAGGGGGAAGAAAAAGCTGTACAGTTTTGAGATTTTGTTTGGTAGTGCCCCGAAGTTAGGACAGTATTTTCCCCAAGAACTTATTTTGCAATATGATTGTTTGTCTGCCTATGTATCTGCTCTATGTAAACATCTGACTGACCTACATTTTCGAGTATTTTCTTCACTTCCAGATTCCTGGAAGCCATTCCCTTCAACCAGGAGATTGGGTCCTAGTAAAGAAGCACGTCAGAAAGACTCTTGAACCCAGATTTGACAGTCCCTTCCAGGTTCTGTTGACCACTCCCACCTCAGTGAAACTCGAGGGCAAGAAAACGTGGATTCATGCATCTCACTGCAAAAAGGTTACAGGCTTGCAGCCAGATAGCTGTCAAAGATTCTATCCTTTCTCTTGCTGATATTGGGGTGGGGGGAATTGAATGAGGGGACGCAATCATTGTATACCTTGTGGATAAATACTAGTGCTCCAATACAGGTGTTTGAGTTTGACTATTGTGAAGTGTCAGATTGTACATTAATGCATCAAGGAAATGTGTATACGCGAAAGGGAGTTCAGTATTACATTTGGGTAACCAGAGAGGGAAATGAATGGTGTTCCTCATGGGGAGATGTGATAGCAAATACAGGAACAGACTGGGCATACCGACCAGCGGAGGGGGTGTCCCAAAAAGATGACAAGGGACACCTTTGGTGGATAGACTGCACTTTTCTGACAAAGAAAGATCATGGAAAGAAAGGTGTGATCTGACAAAGATAAAGCCAGGAGAGTGTCACCCTCTAATTCTGGCCCTAGAGAACCCACAGAAAGTAGACCTGGGAAAATATGTGTTGGGAAGGTATCAAACATCAAGCAGTCTCCCTAACGACCGCCCCCCCCCCCCCCCCCCCCCTCACTACCGCTAAAAATGATATTCCAACTTCCAGCTTGCCTCTCTGCGCACACGTGTTCATTAGTTCTGCTAAGCCACTGAGGAAGGAGCAGACTATTCGAAACGCATCTAGCGATACATATGTCACTATATGTTTGATGTTTACATCTATTCAAGGATATCTATACCAAGCAAACAGCCGGTGAAACCCTTAACGTCCAAGCAAGCGCTTACTGGTTAACAAAGAGTTTGTGTGGCAAGCAGCAGAACTAATGAACATGTGTGCGCAGAGAGGCACACTGGGAGTTGGAACAATATTTTCAGCGGTAGTGAGGAGCTGTTAGAGCGGTCATGATATGCTGACAAGGCGGGGGTGAGTGCACAGCCCCAAAACCTATTCCGGCTCCAACTAACAAGCCTTATAACCATCTGCGCTCCAGACATTCACGAGCAAAAAGGTAAGCTCTTCGTTATACAGACAGTCACTACAAGCGCTACGCAGTAATTACCTACCATTACAAGTGCCACATGTAAACCACTTATTGTTAGATCTTCACAAGTTGCGCTTATATCAGTAAAACGCTACTGGCAACTTATTGTTACAAGCGCTACTTGTGAAGATCTATTAGTAAAAATACTACTGGCAAACATTTACCAACATAAGCACCACTTGTAAAGACTAATC
This sequence comes from Bufo bufo, assembly GCF_905171765.1. Taxonomy (NCBI): domain Eukaryota; kingdom Metazoa; phylum Chordata; class Amphibia; order Anura; family Bufonidae; genus Bufo; species Bufo bufo. The sequence goes on from NC_053392.1 coordinate 214,125,266, forward strand.
AACACTTTTGGGGAAATAACCTTCATAGAAGAGGGTCACAAATGATTGACATTATATAGATATCAGGAATATATGGATCGGACAATTTTTTTAAGCAATTTATCAATAATTTTTTGATTTGCCTCAATCATGGATTTTAATGGATATCAGATTATGTATTTTAATAATGAATTTTAATTGATATCAGTATATACATGAATTGTGGATAAGATAATCAGGATTATTGATAGTGCCACACTTTTTTTTTTGTGTGTGTGAAGCTTTCTAGGAATGTTAATACATTAGGATGCATTCATAATGTGTTGTGGATTAATTAGTCTATTCAGCTACAGTATACTTTATTTTTTATTTTGAGATATATATATATATATTTTTTTTTATGTATGCAAATACATTTGGGAAGTTGTTTTACATTTAAGGTGCGCAGACATATTTTTGCAGAAGGTGGTGTTGCCTATCTACATTTATTCTACTTCCTTTTTATATCTGGCGGTTTGGGTTCCCAACCTGATAGTGCACCCATCAAATAACTTTTTGTGTGCAGTGTGAGCCCTGCCCCTTTGTATACGATTTATATATGTGAATCAGACTGTCAATGAGACTGAATGTGAAGCTTGGGAAGGGAAATTCCCAATTTTAAGGAAAGCACCTGCACATGGAGGGATAACTATATATAAAGGGAATTATACCTGTTTTGAAATAGAAGAGACAGAGGGGAAGAATATGGGTAAGTTTCCAGAAGGATATTGTGGAACCGTGGTGAATACCACTAGGAAGACCTACCAAAGTAATTTGATGAATCAGACTCAAGCACTAGGAGATGTCATATGGTTATGTGCAGATATGAAGTTGAGGACAAAGTTAGACATTGTCTGGCATGGACAATGTGCTTTAGCCTTAGTGTTGATACCTTTTCATGTATTTAACCCCCTTGACTGGGAAAAAACTATAGAAAAACTAATAAATCCTGAATTAGAATATGATTACACCTCCCCGTCATCTAAAAAGGGGGCAGTAGTAAGGAGAAAGTGGGAAACCAGCCCAGGAGGCAGCCTCAATTCCCATGTATACATAGATGCCATAGGGGTGCCAAGGGGGGGTCCCTGATGAATTCAAAGCTAGAGACCAAGTAGCAGCAGTGTTAGAATCCCTCATCCCTATAATTTCCATAAACAAAAACATGGACTGGATCAATTATAATCAGCAGAGGTTTGTGAACTATACCAGAGATGCATTGAAAGGAGTTGTGGAACAATTGGAACCCACTAGTGTTATGGAATTTCAGAATAGAATGGCACTGGATATGCTACTTGCTGAAAAAGGAGGTGTATGTAAAATGATTGGGGTATTCCTGACAATTTAGGACCAAATGGTCAGGTCATGAATGCCCTTAAGGGGCTTACCTTCCTTTCAAAAGCGCTAAAAAGAAATTCAGGGATAGACAATCCGTGGGGGGGGGGGGGGGGGGGGGAGGAGAGAGAGTGGTTTGACAACTGGTTTAGAAACTGGAAACAGACCCTACTACAAATTGGTACAATAATAATTGTTTTGCGTTAATTGTCTGTTGTCACCCCTGCATTAGGAAGCTTCTGACTAAAGCTGTGGCTGATGCTGCCCCGGAGATGATTATGGGAGAGTTTTATGATGAAACTGAAGATGAAAAGCAAAGTCCGTTTCATTCTGTTGGTTCCCCCATCTACAATACCATCTGGAGAGATCATCAAAGATAGGGATAGACATCTGACTTCCCTATGTCATGGGAGACTATTCATTAGGAATAGGTTGTCATGGAAGCTGGAGAAGAGGAGGAGAATCGAGACATAGAGGACAGATGTGTTGGGTATTATTAGGGAAAGAATGAGATCCAAGGAGAGACTGATAGAGATGTGGATATCATTCTTCAGAAGACAAAATGGCCCCCATTTCCTCCAGTTTTCCGACAACACCTTATTTACTCAAGTTGGAAATAAAGCACAAAGAGTTTGCCTATTTAAAAGGACCCTCCTCCCTGATTTGTCATATATGACGTATGCTGTACTGATGTTAATGTGAAGCCATTACAATATGGTGCTGGTACCTAGATGTTTACATAGCCTTTTTGCTTATGTATTCTAGCCAATGGAACAATGCCACAAGCATTGCACCCTCTGATGTACATATATACTGCTTAACTTCCTGTAATAAACAAGAACTACTATGATCCTGCCTGGTGTCAGTGTTTTCTTCTTGTTTCTTCCATGCATGTAAAATCCTAGGATTAAGCTACTAATTTAGAGCAGCAGAGCAAACATCTCAATCTCTGATTGAGAGCAGCTTTAACACATATGTTACTGCTGCTACAGCATTATGCATAAAGCAATCTCTAGTTTCTTCACATACCACTGTTTTCCTTGAGTTTTTCCCTTAGTTACCGCAGTTTTGAAGCCTGCATTATGATGATCGTCCCAAGATGGCTCCTCTGCCAGTTCTCTGAGTCCAAAACTGCCTTCCCTCACTTCAGATACACACTTGCTTTATCCAGCAACTTCCTGCCAGCCAATCAGATTGAATTACTAAGACGCCTCCTCACTTTAAAGTCTAATGCAGGCATGCAGTGTGGAGGACCTCCCCTCTGTCTTCTGCTTACAATGAGCTGGAGACAGACAAGCCCTAGTAACTGCGCAGGACACCACTCTTGAAGTCAGACCAGTGCGAGCAGGTGGTCAGTTGGATTGCAGCAGATAATGCTTCCAGTCGGTTAAGCACCACCCTGTCTTCCACCAAGTCCAGTCCCGCGTTATGCAGTCCCCAGCCGCCACTATTTTTCATGGTGTGCTGTGCCCGCCTTACACCAACATGTGTCCCGTAACATCACACGTGCCCTGACCAACGCAGTTACTGGGAAGGTCCACTTAACCACGGACACATGGACAAGTGCATTCAGCCAGGGACGCTACATTTCCCTGACGGCACACTGGGTGAACGTTGTGGAGGCCGGGAGCGAGTCGTACCCTGGGATGGCACAGGTGCTACTGACTGCAAGGATTGCGGGCCCTACGTCGTGAGTGACTCCAACCCCCACTTCTCCACCTCCGAATTATCCGCGTGCAGCAGCAGTCAGTTGGTAGCTGGAAGCAGTGTAGCACTGCAGTGGGGAAGTGGCAACAGGCCGTGCTGAAGCTGATATGCTTAGGGGACAAACAGCACACCGCCACAGAGCTGTGGCAGGGGATAAGAGACCAGACTGAGCTGTGGCTCTCGCCACTCAACCTAGAACCAGGCATGGTTGTGTCTGATAATGGCCGTTACTTGGTGGCAGCTTTGGAGCTCAGCAAGCTCACACATATCCCATGCCAAGCCCATGTGTTCAAACTTTGTGGTTCAGCGGTTTCTCAAAACCTACCACAATTTCCCCGAGCTACTGGTAAAGGTGCACAGTGTGTGTGCACATTTCTGCAAGTCACCGACCGCATCAGCCGGTCTGTCAACGCTGCAGCAGCACTTGAAATTGTCAGCTCACTGTCTGTTGTGCGACGTGAGCACGTGCTGGAACACAACGTTCCACATGTTGGCCAGGCTTTGTGAACAGCAGAGGGCAGTAGTGGAATACCAGCTGCAACATGGTCATCGCCTTTCCAGTCAACTTCCGCCATTCACAAGTGAGGAGTGGGCATGGATGTCTGACCTCTGTGAGGTTTTAACAAACTTTGAGGAATCTACACAGATGGTGAGTGGCGATAACGCTATTATCAGCATAACCATCCCACTTCTGTGTCTACTCAAACGCTCGCTGCTCACAATTAAGGACGACGCTTTGCATGTGGAAATGGGGGAAGACATTACACAGGGTGATAGCCAGACCACCCTCGATTCGTCTTCTCTGCGTGAATTGGACGATGAAGAGGAGGAACAGGAGACGGTTGCCTCCGCTACAGAGGATAGTACCCATGGAAGTTTAATTCCATCTGTTCAGCGTGGGTGGTCAGAAGAGGATGAGGAGATTGAGAGTGATCCTCCTGATGACAACAGCGAAGTCTTACCTGTTGGTACTCTGGCACACATGGCTGACTTTGTTAGGCTGCCTTTCCCGCGACCCGCGCGTTATACGCATTTTAGACAACACTGATTACAAGTTGTTCATCCTTCTCAACCCCCGCTACAAAGAGAACTTCTCATCTCTCATTCATCTGGTGGAGAGGACAAGCAAAACCAAAGCAAAAAAAAGACAAAGTGCAATACCAGAAGATCCTTGTTGAAAATTTTCTCCCAAAAATTTCCATCTGACAATGCTGGCAGCAGCGTCTGTAGTTCCTTGGCCAACCGAGGAGGGGAGACAAGGGGAACACACAGCAGTTCCAACAGAGGCAGGGCAACCCTCTCCAAAGCCTGGGACAGTTTCATGACACCCCGCCAGCACCCTCACCCTGATGCGCAGCCTAGTGTCACAAGGAGAGAAATATTTTGGAAGATGGTGAAGGAGTACATAGCAGACCGTGTCAGCGTCCTCAATGATCCCTCAGTGTCCTACAACTACTGGGTGTACAAGCTGGACACAAGGCACGAACTGGCGCACTACGTCTTGGAGGTGCTGGCCTGCCCTGCTGCCAGCGTTTTGTCTGTGCGGGTATTTAGTGCTGCTGGTGGCATTATAACAGATAAGCATATCCGCCTGTCAACTGAAAATGCTGACAAGTTGACTCTTAGGGCTCATGCACACAAACGTTTTTTGCGTTCAGTATACTGGCCGTTTTTTTTAGTTCATTTCAATGGGTCAGCAAAAAAAACTGAAGTGTCTCCGTGTGCATTCCGTTTCCTTATTTTCGTTCCGTTCAAAGATAGAACATGTCCTAACATTGCCCGCAAATCACGTTCCGTGGCTCACCTGAAGGCCCTCACATTTAATTTTTTAGAGGGTCAGTTCACCTGCACGCCCGCACCTCAAATATTTTACAGGGCCAGCTCACCTGAAGGCCCCCATGTTTGTTTAATTTTGTTGAGGGTCAGCTCACCTGCATGCCCTCGCATATAACATTTTAGAGGGTCAGGTCACCAGCAGGCCCGCACCTAAAACCTTTTATAGGGTCAGCTCACCAGCAGGCCCACACCTAAAATCTTTTACAGGGTCAGCTCACCAACAGGCCCTCTCATATAATTTTTTACAGGGTCAGCGCACCAGCAGGCATTCACCTACAATCTTTTACAGGGTCAGCTCACCAGCAGGCCAGCACCTAATTATACCTAATGGGTAATTTGCGCACATGCTGCCTTGCTTGGATGTGGTAGCTGTTTCTCAGGCTCCCTCTCCGGAATCGAACCATGATTCCCTGTTACCCATGGTCTAAATGGTTTGGGCTGAAAATAACATTGAAAGTTGATAGGGCAGACATCCGAATGGATCGTCCCCAGGTTATCTAGAGTCACCAAAGCGGAAGAAGGCCCTCACCCAAAATGTTTTAGATGGTCAGCTCAGCAGGCCCTTGCTCCAAATGTTTTTGAGGGTCACCAGCAGGCCATCATCCATAATTTTTCAAGGCTGTGTATGATGCCCTACTTTATGTGTAACAAAGGGTGTATTGGAGTTCCTTGTCATTTTTGGCAGCCCTTTCACTTAGTGCATAGGATTTATGAGTGTAGGAGTCCCACTACATGAACAATTGTACCACAATATGAATGAGGCCCTCCTTTATATGATACACAGGTTGTATCGGAGTGTCTCTTCCTTGTAATTTTTTGGCAGCACTTGCACTTTATATACAAGTAAATATACAGGAAAGAATGTTTCCTATCAATTTTTTCTTCGGTTTTGTGCGTATTATTGTCAGTCTGTAAAAGTGGCGTACTATTCGTTCCCAGCACTAAATCGTTGCTAGCAGCGACCTGCGAGTACAGGATGCATCCAGACATCCTCCCCATGCTGTTCCAGAACCATTTTGGTGGTGTTTCCATCAATTTCTGACATTTTTCCTATGAACTAGGCACCCTCCCCTCTTCAGAGCAGGGGGTACCTGGTTTAATGCTCGGGTTCTCCCATTGACTTCCATTATACTCTGGTGTCAAGTACCCGAACATCCTGATGTGTTCGGCCCCAGCCCCGAGCAATACGGTGCTCGATTAACACTAATTGGTACAAATGTGTACCATGACAGCCAGATCTTCCCCAGCCCCACCCAGCAATCTGTCTATCCGATTCACTATATGCCAAACCCGAGCACTCGGAAGACAACATGCTGTTCGCCATTCATGGACTCGGCGACAGATGACCTTGTCCCCAGCTAGTGCTCGCACAGTGAGGTCTAGGCCTCTCTCTAGGTTTGCAATGCTCCTCCGTGTTGCAAGCTGCCTATTTAGATCCAAGATCTGGGCTTCCAAATATGCAACAAGCTTGCATCTAGTGCAAATGTATTTAACCTCATATTTAAATGTAGATGAACAGTAAAGAGAGAAAACAGTAGATATGAATTTAGATTTAAGGAAAATTTATCAAACCTTAGTTTCTTGCTGCTTGTCTTAAACTCCACTTATTCACAAGCCCACTTTGTGAATGTTCCTCACCCCTTTATTCACATAAGGTATGCACTTCTCACAATTAGAGTTTCGGGTGCCTTTAAAAAATATCTCATTTTGTGGATACATTTTTATTTTTGAAGATATTGTCCCAGTTAGTGAGGCTAATGGCCTCTCTCAGCTGGTCAAATTTTCCTTTTTGGAAGTTCAGTATTTTTGTGCCTCCCTGAAGAAACACTCTCTTGAATGACAATTGGAGGGTTATTATTTTATGGTCACTATTTCACAGGTGTCTCCCAACCTGCATGTCTGTTGTTCTGTCATGTCTATTGGTTAATACTAAGTCCCTCTAGTCGGGTCCTGAACCAGTTGGGGAAGATAATTGTCCTTGGTTATTGCCAAGAACCTGTTTCCCTTACGAGATCTACAGCTTTCAGTTTCCCAATCTGGCTAGTTAAAGTACCCCATAAAAACAACCTTATTATGATTTGCTGACTCATGTATTTCCCTTCATAGTAGATTTTCTGTGAACGCTGTTATATTAGGTGGCTTATAACAAACTCCTATCAGTATTTTATTATTGGTTTTGCCTCTATTTATTTCTTCCACAGTGACTCCACATGTTTTTTCCCCTCACGTATATCTGCTGGAAGGGTGGGCTTTAGATAAAGGCAGACCCCTCCAACTCCTGTTTTCATGAGAATTTCTAAACAGACTGTAACCCTGCATGTTAACCGCCAAATTATAGCCATCATCCAGCAATGTTATTCCCACTATGACATTGTCCTCTTCAGACATTACTGATTCCAGTTTACCAGTTTTATTAGTCAGGCTTCTGGCATTAGTATACATACTGTACAATTAAGAGGTTTTTGTATTTACCCTACACCTTTCCTTATAAACTGTTCTTGTCCCTCCCCCAGTTTCATTACCTCACCCCTGGCCTCTGTCTGCACTTCTATCTTTCCCTCCTATAATGTAATTACCCTTACCCCAGTACCTAGTTTAAACACTCCTCCAACCTTCTAGCCATCTTCTCCCCCCAAAACAGCTGCATCTTCCCCATTGAGATGCAGCCCATCCCAACGATAGAACCTGTAGCCGACAGAGAAGTCGGCTCAGTTCTCCGGGAATCCAAACCCCTCCTTCCTACACCAATTCTTGAGCCATCTGTTTACCTCCCTAATATCCTGCTGCCTTTCTGGTATTGCTAGTGGTACAGTTAGCATTTCAGAAAATACTATCTTTAAGGTCCTTGCCCTGAGCTTGCAATCATTTTAATGCACCCCCCCCCCAACTAACTTTGTCATTGGTTTAAATGTAGACCATCACTGCTGGGTCTTTGTCAGCTACTCCCAGTAATCAACCAAATCCGGGATATGTCGAACTCGAGCGCCAGGAAAAAAAACCACCGTTCGACGATCACATGTCTATGTGATAGGTGCTGGTAGTGGGAGATTATCATTAGGGGTACAGATAAGGCAAACTGTCTGGTCTGCCCTGCTCTCCTGGTCCCGTGCTCACTGGAGCGGATATTCCCCTGGCTGGTAGTAGTGTCTTACTGCAGTAATGCTGTCCCTGAACTGACATCCCCCTCATCTGCCAACCTTGCAAACTTGTTGGGGTGTGTCAGATCAGGGCTAGCCTCCCTGGCACTCCTCCCTCTACTGCATTGTCTGAATGTAATCCAGCAACCTACTTCACGTTCCTGAGCCTCCATTCTACCACAGAACTGTTAAGACGAACACCTGTCAGAATGCCTATGAGTAGATATCAGGTGGAAGGGGAAATTATAACACTAAGGAGAAAACAATACCCGGGTAGGGGTGCCTTCTAAACACGCTTATGTAGCAAAACTTAGAAAATAGTTAGAGGTTATCCAAGATCTATAATGCCCCACCATATGCCCGGGCCCCTCACAGAGGTTGTACTTACCTAGCTCTCCGGCACCTGGTCACTTCTTATACCAGCATGGCCGCCGCTGCATCGTGGGTGACGCTAGGGAGGCTCGTCCCCGTCATGGCCCGCTATTGACTGCGCACATTTGGGGCACACCATATTTGTGCTATAAGTTACAACTTTTACAGCTTCTCACCACTTTTTGGAAGAAAAGGGGTGGGGCTTTAAGAGGCATTTACCTCTTAATAAAAATTAGGTGCAGTGCAGGGAGATCAAGACGCGAATGGGAACTCCAGAGTGTTGCTCCTTAGCCCATGTATGTGCAGTGGATTTTTCTAAAACTCTGTACCATTGTTTTTAAGCACATTTTACAACGAGGGCTAGGCACAATTACATTTGTGAATGTGGGCCTTTGCTCCTCTAACCCCTGTTCAAGTATGTCAGCTTTTATACAGTAAAGAGCAATGGTATTCTGCTGCACACTGGAAGAGGCTCCTATACTACCATAAAATATCTTATTCATTGTATACACCATAAATAATTAATTCCATGGTGCTATACATCAAGAGGGGGTTACAAATACATAATATAAAAATACAATAAACAAGAAACTATTAACAGACTGGTCCAGAGGGAGAGGGAACCCTGTCCACAAAAGCTTACAATCTACAAGGGAAGAACACAGTAGGTTAGGGTAAAAGCTGCTCATATAAACATGGGGCCAACACAGCCGCCAAGTGCACATACAACAGGTCAGCCAGTTTCATAGGTACAAATCTGCTGACAGATGCCCTTTAAATCCGCTATTTACAGCCCTTCTGCACTTTTGGTATGAAAAAGATTCATTGGATAACTACTTTAAAGCCATAAGATGCATATAGTTTTTTTTTTTTTAATCGAGAATGTTTTAAAATATAACTTGTCTCCCTTCATTAATTGGTCGTCAATATCACAGTACACGCTGAAATCAATAAGAGTAAACAATCTGGAAACAATTATTTTTCATAGCATTCTACTTTGAACTTCTTTGGGTGCTCCCTCTACTTGATGCCTTAGAGCTGCGAGCTGATGATGCAGTTGATGGAGGAGAGGCCATAGGAAGACCAAGTTCGACTACGTTTACTCTTGATGGAAGGGAGCTTGTCGAAAGTTTAGAAGAAGTTGATCTAAAATAATGAGAATAAAAAACTTCAATGCATGCATATATTACCGCAGCTCACTCTGAATAGCTAACATAAAAAAGGGAGTCTGCTGGCTACGTTCTGCCTATTGTTAATGCCAGTACAGGATAGTTGTGCAAGTATAACGGTCTCTGAATAGAGGCTCAATCACTGGTAATGGAACATCATTTTCTCTTTGGTTCATAGGGAAATACAGGAGAGACCACTGGGATAGCTCCTGCCACTAGGGGGTGTACACAAGTATAAAAAGTGTTCACTCCTCCTACCAGCTATACTTTTCCCACAGGGACTAAGCTAAATCAGTGTGTGCAAATGCAGTAGTAGGAGTAAGTGAAACAGAGACAATACAAAAATTCAAGAACCCAGAGGAGAAGACAACTGTCTCTAACAGGAAGAACAAGGGCCAACCAGAACACGGTAGAATGGTGGGAGCTGTCTCCTCCAATGAACAGAAGAGAAAAGGATTTTACAGTAAGTAACAATTTTTTTTTTTTCATTGGTGCAATTGGGGGACACAGGAAAGACCATGGGATGTTCCAAAGTAGTCTCCAGGCGGAAAGAATTAAAACGTTTACATAGTACTCTGTGGATGGCCCAACACTGCTAGTGCATAGGGGGTCATGAGACTGGGCACCGAACACTTTTAATTTTAGTTGCAACGAGAGACCATGAGGTCCACGTCCAGTTGCTGAAGGTTGATGAAGCTCCCACCCTCTGAACTCTATTCGCTCCCTGTTGGCGATCCCGTTGTCCACGCATGGGATGTGAATGGCTGACAGGGCTGAGACATTGTCGAGTTATATTTGCAGTAAAAAGGGTCTGTGCTCTGCATGTGTCAGGGATGTATATAGATCCAATAAAGACCACTTGCTACCCACAACATCTATGTACATCCCTGACCCTTTTTCTGCAAATTTGGCTCCTACATGATTTGGCCTGATCCAGGAACTAACGGCTACGCAGCACGTGGCAAATTACCAATACTCTGCCTACACCAGTGTTGTGCCTGGTCGCAGAACCAAGCAAAGTAATTATACTGCGACTCAAACCTCTATCTTGCCTCCTATAGTCCTTCACAGAGCGCATCGTTCCTTTTGTTTTACCTCTTTAGAGTTGTCAGTCTGGACTATTTTCAGCACTCCCATACATTTGAATGGAGGGCTGCCGTGCATGCACGGTATGCTCTTGTTCATTTCGGAGCTCTATTCTAGAGATAGGTGTGGGTCCCTTAGGTGGGATCTGCAGCTGGCATATCCTAGTGATATGCCACCAATGTTTGAGGTGAGACAATCCCTTTAATGCAAAAATCCATCACCAATTAGGCTCAGCAACTCAGTACATAAAGTAATAAGAGATCTTATTGACATGTAGACCTTACAGAAAATGGTAATGAGATTGAACAACAGCCTAAAGCCTGTTGAGCCCACATGTCACAGAATAGTATATAGATTTTGCCAACATATATCAGTCCCCATCCCTCATGGTTCCTACAATCTAATTACACTCTACAAGGTACATGCATGTGATAGCAAAAGGAAACTGTTAAATGATCACTTTTTTTTGCAGCAAGGATGAAAAATGGTTTAGCCTTAGGCTACTTTCACACTAGCATTGCTTAAATCCGGCGTTCAATTCAGACACTGGAACTGCCCGCCGGATCCGGAAAAACGTGTGAAAACGGATTACATTTGAATCCTGATCAGGATTTTGATCACAATGAAAAAATGCATTGGAAAAAACGGACCTGCCATTTATAGACTAACTTTTTTTTCACATTTTTCGGGTTTAACATGCAAAAGCCGGATCCGGTTTGACTGAACACACGGCGTTAATGCAAATCAATGGGAAAAAGAACGGATCCGGAGTTCAGTCAAAGTGTTCAGGATTTTTGGCCGGAGGTAAAAATACAACATGCTACGGTTTTCTGAAAAGCCTGATCAGTCAAAAAGACTGAACTGAAGACATCCTGATGCATCCTGAACGGATTGCTCTCCATTCAGAATGCATTAGGATAAAACTGATCAGTTCTTTTCCGGATTTGAGCCCCTAGGACGGAACTCCGCGCCGGAAAAGAAAAACGCTAGTGTGAAAGTACCCTTAGGAAACACAAACTTAATGCAGTACCCTTGGTCAAATTCAGAAATCTAAGGCTACTTTCACACTTGCGTTGTTCTTTTCCGGCATAGAGTTCCGTCACAGGGGCTCTATACTGGAAAAGAACTGATTAGGTATGTGCCCATGCATTCTGAATGGAGAGTAATCCGTTCAGTTTGCATCAGGATGTCTTCAGTTCAGTCGTTTTGACTGATCAGGCAAAAGAGAAAACCGTAGCATGCTACGGTTTTATCTCCGGCTAAAAAAACTGAGGACTTGCCTAAATGCCGGATCAGGCATTTTTTCCCATAGGAATGTATTAGTGCCGGATCCGGCATTCAGAATACCGGAATGCCGGATCCGTCCTTCCGGTATGCGCATGCGCAGACTGAAAAAAAGGTGAAAAAATAAATGCCGGATCCGTTTTTGCCGGATGACACCGGAAAGACGGATCCGGCATTTCAATGCATTTTTTCGACTGATCAGGCATTTTTAAGACTGATCAGGATCCTGATCAGTCTTACTAATGCCATCAGTTAGCATACATTTTGCCTGATCCGGTAGGCAGTTCCGGCGACGGAACTGCTTGCCGGATCTCTCTGCCGCAAGTGTGAAAGTAGCCTAAAGCTGCAAAGTAACACTGCTAACCACTGAGCCACCATGGTGCTTATGCAGATATGATCAGAATCTAAGACTAGAGAGGGCACATGTTCTCATACTGAATAGTTGAACCTAGGGAAAAGTTTGGCTAGTCTATATAAAAAAAAAAAAAAAAAAAAACCACAATCTGCTATTTCATGTAGTTCAGGCATGCTCAACCTGCGGCCCTCCAGCTGTTGTAAAACTACAACTCCCACCATGCCCTTATGTATGATAGCTGTAGGCTGTCCGGGAATGATGGGAGTTGTAGTTTTGCAACAGCTGGAGGGCCGCAGGTTGAGCATGCCTGATGTAGATGATGGATTCAGGATTTGATATAAACCATGTGGATTCATCCGGTCTTGTGCCCACAGTTCAGCTAAGTTGTGGTGTAAGGGTCCATTCACACGTCCGAAAAATGGGTCCGCATCTGTTCCGCAATTTTGCGGAACAGGTGTAGACCCATTCATTTTCAATAGGGCCGGAATGTGCTGTCTGCATTTGCGGATCCGCACTTTCGTTCCGTAAAAAAATAGAACATGTCCTATTCTTGTCCGCAATTGCGGACAAGAAAAGGTATTTTCTATGAGAGTGCCGGTGATGTGCGGTCTGCAAAATGCGGAACGCACACTGCCAGTGTCTGTGTTTTGCGGATCCGCAAAACACATACGGACGTGTGAATGGACCCTAATAGTGTGGTGAATGTTTTCCTGACATGCATTACCCTGGGTATGTGTTTATATGCCACAGGCTAACTGAATATTTCTTGATGACCATATGCCATATTGTAAGGACCGCTTTACAGCAAGGACTGATTCTTAAAACCTGACTTTTATTCACATTCAAGGAAAATAAATACATTTACCAATCCAAGCCATAGCAAGGAGAGGGTCCAAAAAGAAGGAATTCACCATTAACTTACCTAACAGATAATACTGAACTTCGCGAGGAACTCGATCTTGAGCTTCCTGGTGTTGAAGTCCCGGTTGGTATTTGTAAACCAAACTGAAATAAAGAGTTGTAGGGATAACTTTTAATTTTTTTTTTATCTAAGTAGCTGAATGATGCCTTTTTTTGCATGAGTTGTAATTTTTAATGGTACCATTTGGAGCTACAGGACATACAGTGGGATGTGAAAGTTTGGGCAACCTTGTTAATAATCATGATTTTCCTGTATAAATCGTTGGTTGTTACGATAAAAAATGTCAGTTAAATATATCATATAGGAGACACACACAGTGATATTTGAGAAGTGAAATGAAGTTCATTGGATTTACAGAAAGTGTGCTATAATTGTTTAAACAAAATTAGGCAGGTGCATAAATTTGGGCACCACAAAAAAGAAATGAAATCAATATTTAGTAGATCCTCCTTTTGCAGAAATTACAGCCTCTAAACGCTTCCTGTAGGTTCCAATGAGAGTCTGGATTCTGGTTGAAGGTATTTTGGACCATTCCTCTTTACAAAACATCTTTAGTTCATTCAGGTTTGATGGCTTCCGAGCATGGACAGCTCTCTTTAAGTCACACCACAGATTTTCAGTTATATTCAGGTCTGGGGACTGAGATGGCCATTCCAGAACGTTGTACTTGTTCCTCTGCATAAATGCCTTAGTGGATTTTGAGCAGTGTTTAGGGTCGTTGTCTTGTTGAAAGATCCAGCCCCGGTGCAGCTTCAGCTTTGTCACTGATTCCTGGACATTGGTCTCCAGAATCTGCTGATACTGAGTGGAATCCATGCGTCCCTCAACTTTGACAAGATTCCCAGTCCCTGCACTGGCCACACAGCCCCACAGCATGATGGAACCACCACCATATTTTACTGTAGGTAGCAGGTGTTTTTCTTGGAATGCTGTGTTCTTTTTCCTCCATGCATAACGCCCCTTGTTATGGCCAAATAACTCAATTTTAGTTTAATCAGTCCACAGCACCTTATTACAAAAAGAAGCTGGCTTGTCCAAATGTGCTTTAGCCCACCTTAAGCGGCACTTTTTGTGCTGTGGGCGGAGAAAAGGCTTCCTCTGCATCACTCTCGCATACAGCATCTCCTTGTGTAAAGTGCGCCGAATGGTTGAACGATGACAGTGACTCCATCTGCAGCAAGATGATGTTGTAGGTCTTTGGTGCTGGTCTGTGGGTTGACTGACTGTTCTCACCATTCGTCGCTTCTGTCTATCCGAGATTTTTCTTGGTCTGCCACTTCGAGCCTTAACTTGAACTGAGCCTGTGGTCTTCCATTTCCACAATATGTTCCTAACTGTGGAAACAGACAGCTGAAATCTCTGAGACAGCTTTCTGTATCCTTCCCCTAACCCCTTAGGGCAGGCATGTCCAAAGTGCGGCCCTCCAGCTGTTGCAAAACTACAACTCCCAGCATGCCTGGATAGCTTACAGCTATTAGGGCATGCTGGGAGTTGTAGTTTTGCAACAGCTGGAGGGCCGCACTTTGGACATGCCTGCCTTAGGGACTTAGGACGTACCGGTACGCCATGTTTGCCGAGTCCTTAAGGACTCAGGGCCTACCGGTACGTCCTAACTTTAAATCGCAATTCAGACCTGCGGTTTTCAGCTTTTACCTTATCCGGCGGGCGGCGGTGCCATTGGGTCCCCACGCGCTGCCTTCCCGTGACGAGCCAGTGAGATCCAGCCCCCTGGATCTCACAGGCCGCAAGCTGTATGAGTAATACACACAGTATTACTCATACAGCCAATGCATTCCAATACAGAAGTATTGGAATGCATTGTAAAAGGGATTAGACCCCCAAAAGTTGAAGTCCCAAAGTGGGACAAAAAATAAAGTAAAGTTTTCCCCCCAAAAAATTAAAAGTTTCAAGTAAAAATAAACAAAAATGTCATTTTCCCCAAATAAAGTTAAACATTTTTTGCAAAAAATAGGTATACATAGGTATAGGTATACATAAGTATACATATTAGGTATCGCCGCGTCCGTATCGACCGGCTCTATAAAAATATCACATGACCTAACCCCTCAGATGAACACCGTAAAAAATAAAAAATAAAAACGGTGCTAAATAAACCATTTTTTTGTCACCTTACATCACAAAAAGTGTAATAGCAAGCAATCAAAAAGTCATATGCACCCCATAATAGTGCCAATAAAACAGTCATCTCATCCCACAAAAATCATACCCTACCCAAAGTAATCGCCCAAAAACTGAAAAAATTATGGCTCTCAGACTATGGAAACACTAAAACATGATTTTTTCTGCTTCAAAAATGAAATCATTGTGTAAAACTTACATAAATAAATAAAAAAGTATACATATTAGGTATCGCAGCGTCCGTAATAACTTGCTCTATAAAAATATCACATGACCTAAGCCCTCAGGTGAATACCGTAAAAAAATAAAAACGGTGTAAAAAAAGCCATTTTTTGTCACCTTACATCACAAAAAGTGTAATAGCAAGCGATCAAAAAGTCACACGCACCCCAAAATAGTGCCAATAAAACCGTCATCTCATCCCGCAAAAATCATACCCTACCCAAGGAAATTGCCAAAAAACTGAAAAAATTATGGCTCTCAGACTATGGAAACACTAAAACATGATTTCTTTTTGTTTCAAAAATGAAATCATTGTGTAAAACTTACATAAATAAAAAAAAAAGTATACATATTAGGTATCGCCGCATCCGCGACAACCTGGTCTATAAAAATATCACATGATCTAACCTGTCAGATGAATGTTGTAAATAACAAAAAATAAAAACGGTGCCCAAAAAGTTATTTCTTGTTACCTTGCCTCACAAAAAGTGTAATATAGAGCAACCAAAAATCATATGTACCCTAAACTTGTACCAACAAAACTGCCACCCTATCCCGTAGTAGTAACTTTTTGGGAGTTTCTACTCTAGGGGTGCATCAGGGGGGGCTTCAAATGGGACATGGTGTCAAAAAAAACAGTCCAGCAAAACCTGCCTTCCAAAAACCGTATGGCATTCCTTCCCTTCTGCGCCCTGCCGTGTGCCCGTACAGCGGTTTACGACCACATATGGGGTGTTACTGTAAACTACAGAATCAGGGCCATAAATATTGTGTTTGGTTTGGCTGTTAACCCTTGCTTTGTAACTGGAAAAAAAATATTAAAATCGAAAATCTGCCAAAAAAGTGAAATTTTTAAATTGTATCTCTATTTTCCATTAATTCTTGTGGCACACCTAAAGGGTTAACAACGTTTGTAAAATCAGTTTTGAATACCTTGAGGGGTGTAGTTTATAGAATGGGGTCATTTTGGGGTGGTTTCTATTATGTAAGCCTCGCAAAGTGACTTCAGACCTGAACTGGTTTGTATATATAGATTCCTGGAGGTGTATAAACTCCAATTTAAATGTGCCTGTTTTCCATCTACAGGCCACATTTAGGTGCACCTGTGAGGCCTGTGACATATCAGCCAGTCTTGAGTGGGACTCGCAGACTCCTCCCTCCTCCCATTGCAAGCATGGCTACATGCTGGAGGTAACTGGTGAGCTGTTTGTGAGTCGGCCTTATGCTCCTGTAATTTGCCCACTGGCTCCTGGTATTGCCCATACGGCTCAGGTAGGAGAGTGTTAGGTCCCGGGCTACTTGAGAAACCTTGGCGTGGTGCCCGGGCTTAGACATGTTCTACACCGTAGGACATGTTGACTAATCTCTCAATTTTAAAATCAGTTTGAGGGTTTAGTAAGACTGCAGAGTGCACCTGTTTTTGTTATTGTTTTGTTATATTGTTATATTAATTATAACATCCGCACTTGTTACCTTGTGTAGGATGTCTATTGTGGTACTTGTGGTTCGCCGCGGGCATCCTCCACCGTATGCATTTTGCTGGGGATTGCCATTAGCAACGGGCCACAAGTGCAGGATTTGCTCCCCTATATATATGCACAACTGCATGTGGGTTTGAGCACCTCCTGCTAATGCCAACCTGTCTTCTTAGTTTGTATATATAGACCTGAACTGGTCCCTAAAAATTGGGGTTTTTGAAAATTTCAGAAAAATTTCAAGATTTGCTTCTAAACTTCTAAGCCTGTAACATCCCCAAAAAATAAAATATCATTCCCAAAATGATCCAAACATGAAGTAGACATATGGGGAATGTAAAGTAATAACTATTTTTGGAGGTATTACTATGTATTATAGAAATAGAGAAATTGAAACTTGGAAATTTGCAATTTTTTTTATTTTTTTTTGTAAATTTGGTATTTTTTTATAAATAAAAATGATTTTTTTTACTTCATTTTACCAGTGTCATAAAGTACAATATGTGAGTTACCAGTGTCATAAAGTACAATATGGGAGTTACCAACAGAGCAGCCTTAGGGCTTATTTTTTGCCAGATGAGTTGACATGTCATTAATTGAGAGAATGTCATTATCACACATTACCTTTATGTGCACAACAAAAGCTTAACAATATTTGTTTTTATGTTGCCATATTCTGAGCTGTAACTTTTGTATTTTTTTTTTCCGAACAGATCTGCCTTAGGGCTTATTTTTTGCCAGATGAGTTGACATTTTCACAGGTATCATTTTTAATCACATTTGGCTGTCTGATTTTTAGGAGCCGGGATGTAAAAACAGCAATTTTACCATTTTTGGTTTTTAATTTTTACAGTGTTCACCATAAGGACTCTAAAATGCTACTAAATGTGTGTATGTTTTCATTTTTTTTTTCACATAATAAAGCAAATTGGTTTTCTGTATTTTATTTATTTATTTATTTTTTTATATTTCAGTCCCACTTGGACTTGAAGCTTGATAGCTTGCATAATGCACTGCAATACATTTGTGTTGTAGTGTATTTTATCTGTCACTAGAAGGATCTTATAGGCATATGTACACAGCAGATCCAGGGGCCATACTTCCTCCCTCTGTTTAACCACTTTAGATGACATTCTAGGATTCTTCTTCACCTCATTGAGCAGTCTGTGCTGTGCTCTTGCAGTCATCTTTACAGGACGGCCACTCCTAGGGAGAGTAGCAGCACTGCTGAACTTTCTCCATTTATAGACAGTTTGTCTTACCGTGGACTGATAACAGCAAGGCTTTTGGAGATACTTTTATAACCCTTTCCAGCTTTATGCAAATCAACAATTCTTAATCGTAGGTCTTCTGAGAGCTCTTTTGTGCGAGGCATCATTCACACCAGGCAATGCTTCTTGTGAAAAGCAAACCCAGAACTGGTGTGTTTTTTTATAGGGCAGGGCAGCTGTAACCAACACCTCCAATCTCATCTCATTGAGTGGACTCCAGTTGGCTGACACCTCACTCCAATTAGCTCTTGGAGATGTCATTAGTCTAGGGGTTCACATATTTTTTCCACCTGCACTGTGAATGTTTACATGGTGTGTTCAATAAAAACATGGTAACATTTAATTCTTTGTGTGTTATTAGTTTAAGCAGACTGTGATTGTCTATTGTTGTGACTTAGTTGAAGATCAGATCACATTTTATGACCAATTTGTGCAGAAATCCATATCATTCCAAAGGGTTCACATACTTTTTTCTTGCAACTGTAAATGCTGCACTCACTACTGACTGCATCCTGGCCGTTGCAGCAGGAGCCCCGCTGTGTATTACAGCCATGTCCTCCTGCTGATTGTGTGAGTGCACTGATCAGAAAGGGTAATACACTGCTCAAAGAAATTAATGGAATGCAGGCATGACAGTATAACCACAAGTCAGTTAAAAGGGTTTTCCCGTGTTTAATATTGATGACTTCTCCTCAGAAAAGATCATCAATTTCAGATCAGTGTTTACTTAAATGGAACTGAGCTGCATCTAGGCCATGTGATCAATGAACATGACATCACAGGCTTAGAAAGAGACTGGAGTGCTATCTTCCAGCCATGATCTAGGTCTTGGAAGTGATCCCCTGGAAGTCATCTTCAAGGATAATCTTTTGTTCATCAAGATCCAATGTGTGATTTACAAGTTCCATTATTTTTTTTCAGCAATGCAGTATGACGCTGGACCTCTCAGGACTCCTGCCAGCGCCATACTAGTATGCAATTTGGTAACATAGCCCCCTAAATCAGAGGACTTCCAGAAACAAGTATGGACGTTTTTGTTTATCTTCCTAGTAGAGAAATGTTTCTCATTTATTCATCTTGTATGATGAAATATCTATTTGATAAATATTACAAGCACAGTTGTTTCACAAAGACCTACAGACCTGCTGAAAGTACATCTGTAAGGGTAAGTTGAGCTCTGGGTGTTCATCCACTGCTTGGGCCAACATCTTGTTAATAGATTTGTTGAAGTCTCGCAGCTCACGAACTTTAATATCACGTTCATCTTGGCTTTCATCTTTGCTTTTCTTTGCCGAGCGAATTTCTCTTACCAGCTTGGAACACTGTAAAATTAAATATGTCAGCAAAAATGATTTGACTCCCATTGAGATCTGTGTTTAGCATTTTGTGCCAGGGAGCCGATTTTTAGCCCCCTGTCATCTCTGTAAAGGCTATGTACACCTTTGGGGCCAATTTTTTTTATTATTGCCTTGTACTTATTTTGGGCTAAAAATTTTTTTTTCACTTGGTCTTTTTTCACTACATAGCGGAGATGCTGTAGTAGCAACCTGTGGATTTTCTGTCTTTTCCGTCATCTGAGGAGCAGACAGAGTTCTTATCTCTGCTCTCTAACATTATAAACACTCATCAAAGCTCAATCCTTACCTTACTGATAAGAATGTGGCTTAAATAAGTGTTTATGAACTCTTAGTTTTTAGAGAAGAAGGTTATTAGATAATCGCCAAAAAGTGAAAGTACACAGTTAGAAAAACAGTTAACCCTTTGTGACAGAATGGCTCAATATTTTTTATAAAAGCCAATAGAAAATATGATTTTTAGCCAAAAATGAGTGAAATGCAAATCAAACAAAAATTTCCTTCAAAAGGTGTACATAGCCTTAATGGCTTATCGTTATACAGCACAGTCTGCCAATACATTTAGTAGTGTGAAGAACGTATACTGTATTTAAAGCTTGGCAGCGAGAAGAGTAAAAGAAGCACTTCAGGCACACTGAAGCAGATTTACTAATCCCATAGATGGAGTATACTCAGGCAGACTACACATGCGGCAAATTTATCTCAGGTTGGATGATATATTTGGTGCATGCCTAGACACTTTTGTCTAACTTTAATTTGCAACAGAAATTTATGCCAGATTTGTGGAGCAAAATGTTGAATATTAGGACACATCCATTCCTGATAAACCACACCTTTTCTGAGCTAGGCGCACATCATTTCTCTAAACCTAGATGTGCCACATTTAGTGCACTCACATTAGTAAATGTGGGTCGTGCAATTCTAGAGAGAAACAGTGAATTGACGAAATACAGTGTAATAATTTTGCTTTTAATGTTCTCATTAATACATATTACAGATATGCTACATTTTAAATCTGTAGCATATACAGTCTAGGTGAGTCAAAGGTGGAGCTTCCCTGTAATAGTTGTACTATAAGAGGTACATTCAATACCTTCAGTTATTTGCTGCAATTACACGCTTTTGAAAATAGCTCGTCAATGCAGCATCAAGTAATCCTTTTATATCGCCGCATCACATGAAGAACCATTTGTATGTTTTAGTTGGGAAGATTAAGGCATTTTCTAAAGATTGCTGTAAAATTACTAAGGGAAAAGATTACAGGTTTGAGCCTTTGTGAACATAAAATCACTTGAAACAAAACTGATCCTTACAAGAAATCACATTTCTGTTCTGTACAGAGCATAACACATGTATCTCCTGCACAATTGCAGATATTAACCTGTTTTATGACTCTCTCCAACTTGGTCTTTTGATCCTCTGTCTCTTTGTTAAGCTGTGTAATGCAGGGAAGCATTTCATTCACCTTCTCCTGGTACGACGCTTCCTCTTTCATCATGCTATCAAAGGTGTTTTTCATAATCTGGAATAAAGTAACAGTTTCTTTAAAGATCATATAGAGCCTGTTGTCATAGCCTTCAAAGTCTAGTTTGTCTTTCAACATTAAGAAGACATTTTATCGGTAAGTGTGTCTGTACAGCAGGATACAACGCTAATGGGTAATGCCGACAGGTATCATTTATAAAACTTCAATATTAATATTTTGCCTTGTCTTGTATGTGAACAGTTGACAAATAAGGCTGCCAAACATTTGCTGGGAGGTTTAAGACTATAACCAAACAGTTCTCACAATTAATGTGCTTGCCTATTTTTTTTATATTCTGTTCTATACAACTGTTTTATTGATAAATTAGCAGAACCACACTAATAAAACTTCTGTTTATGTCGCTACCCATCTTGGCATTATACGCCATTGTGGTACCCTTCCTAATTCTTCATAGTGCCTCCTTTCACTTTCATCTCTCATTTAATTAAAGTAAGTATGTCACAAAGACAGTGTAATCATAGTGCTGTCACATGTTTGCATGAAATCACAGTTTATTAGTGTAGTGTGAGCTGAGCTCTGTATGAGTCCGGAGTCCTCTCAATGATGTTTGAAGGCTCTCAAGTACTCATGAGCTGTAGGCTTCCCCGACCATCACTTACCACTGAATGACAGCTTTTATCCTGTGAACAGGGAGAAAGCTTTCAGTCAGTGGTGCAGTAGGTGAGGGTGCGTGGTCAGGGAAGCTCCAGAAGGCAGGAAAGCTGTTGCTCATGAATATGAGAACAAGTGACACACCACTATAGTTGATGTCCATCACTACTTTATGCTGCCCTGGGAGTTGCTTTTACACTTAGATACTGTAATTATTTTTTATTTATTTTACTAACATATAGAGTAAGTGGGGCTCACAATCTAGATCTCCTATCGGTACGTCTTTTCAGTGTGGGAGGAAACCCACACAAACACAGGGAGAACATACAAACTCCATGCAGATGTTGTCTTTGGTCAGATTTGAACCTAGGACCCCTGAGCCACTGTGTTGCCCACATTTACTGGTAAAGCATTATAACATATCGAGCTGCATTCACAGTTCTGCATGCTTGAGAGCTGAAATACTTCCTGGCTCTTTGACCATCCGGGTGTAGCTAGACATTTTATATGTGACAATGATACTAGTAAATATATAGTCATACTGTATATAGTCTTTACAGTAGGTACTGTGAAGTAATCTTATGTAGGTTAAAGTTAATTTGCACAATGCATTATAGGAGCTCAGCTAATGCTAGATAGGAGTATAATGTAACTCTACGGACCGTAATAATACAGGCTGTAATGCTTCTTTCACACTAGCGTTAAAATCATTCAGCAGGCTGTGCCAGCATAGCTGGATACTATCTTTACCTGCCGGAGCCCATTGACTATAACCCCTTAGTGACCAATTTTTACTGACGTAAACAAAGAGGGTTTTAGCTAAACAACTGTCTTTAATCAATCATTACATGTACCCAAAATGATGCATTAAAAACTATAACTTGTTCTGCAAAAAATAAGACCTCATACAAGTACATTGATGGAAAAAAAAGTTACAGCTCTTGGAATGCGATTTTTGAAAAATGTGTGTGGTCACTAAGGGGATAATGGGATCCAGCATGAGCACTGGGATTCAGACGGACAAAAACCTGTGCAAGCACCAGTATTTGTCTGTCTGAATCAAGGCGCTCATGCTGGAAACAGGCAGAATCCCCACCAGGTCCCATTATAGTCAATGGGGCCTGGAGGTGCTCCAGCCTATTCCAGCTATGCTGGATACAATGAACTCCAGCAGGCTGTTCATCTGCTGAAACAACCTGCTTGATGGTTTTAGCGCTACGTTAAAACTAGCCTAACTAGTGATCAGAATGGTTTAAAGGGGTTTTCCTGAGGTCGTAAAAGGTTTGACCAAGAGGAAGACATGGTATAAAATTGCAATAAACCCTATACTCACCTGTTAAAGTGCTCTGGTGGTCCTCGCCAGTCATTTTCTACTTTGCTGCAGCGATGATCTACCCATTTACCCATGTACCCACTGCAGCCAGTCAATCACCGGCCTAAGAGGTCCATTAGCTGTATAACGCTGAGGCCAGTGATTGGTTGCACAGGTCAATGTAATGTTAGAAACAAAGACCAGCAGACGCCACCAAAGCAGCAGAGCTAGAGCAGAAGGGGATTTAACAAGTGAATTGTTGTTGTTGTTGTCTTTTGTCATTTCATTCATGTTGTCAAATTGTTTAAGATGTCATAAAACCCCTTTAGGGAACCCGTACTCGAGTGTGGATTTCCAAACACAGGTTCTGCATGGATTTTTGTGCGGATTTCTCTGCATTTCAAAACACCAAACTGCACATGTTTAATAGCCAATTTTGCAGTTTTACCCCAATATCACCTTTTGAATCACAAAGGGTGAAATCTGCATGGAAAATCAAACAATTGACATGCTGCAGGTTTCAAAATTGACATGGCAGGTCAATTTACACTTGGAAAATATACGAAAAATGTTTGAGTCAAATCTCATTCACTTTGCTGAAACTGTATTACACTGCAGATTTTCTGCATGAAAACCTGTGCATAATCCGCAATGTGGCAGGTAGCCTTAAAGTATCGCCAAAAAACTCTTACCTGCATGTCTTCCTGGATCTCTTTTATCTGTCTCCTCTTGTACCTATACTTGTCCTCAGCTGCTTTCTTTTTCTCTTCTAATTGACTCTTTTCTTCATACTCTTCACCTACGGTTAAGTTTATCATGTATGTAGTAAATATTTAAAGGGAATGTGTCATCAGAAAATTATGTGGTGTTTAAATCATGTTTTTATGTTAAACATATTTTAAAGAATTTTTTAGGTTATGTCAATATCTATATTAAAAAAAAAACATAAAATCCTGAAGATTTTGCACTGGCCACTAAGAATAATAATAGGCACCACTTCTTGGTCTGTACAGATCACTTGACCGCAGTTAGAGGCAGGGTTAGAATGATTGATAGCATTTTATGTGTATCTATCTATCAATCACTGATGACACCTCGCCTGTGACCAATGGAGTCAGAAATAGAAAATATTTAAATGTATAAATTACAGGTTTTACTGACTACTTTCCCACAAAACTACATATCAATCTGCTCAGCTCCTCCTGCTATATATAACATGGTGCTTTCGGATTGCGTTGCATTTTGCAGTGACAGGTTCTATTTAAGAACAACTCAGGCAAGATGGCTACCACCATAATCATGTTCAGAAAATAGAATATAAAAAGAAAAGAAAAGCAGATTAAAAAAAAGGAGATGTGTTACTGGCAGAAAAAAAAAATTGGCACATTCCCTTTTAAGTACAAACTTTCATACAGTCACTGATAATAATGTATTAGCAACATGTTTCACATAGTGTAGTAGAAAACGTACTTGTTTCAGTCACTTTGTTAAATGATTTCCTATAGGAGTTGTTACAGCCATTAATGACTTGAAGGGTGTTCTCTAAAGCACCGATTTCCTTTTCAGCCTTACGAATTTTAGCATCCAGCTCATCGCCAACCCGCTGAAGTTCTTCCTTTTCTTGTGCAGCCTTAAAGGGACATTACAGCAAGTAAATTATGATTTTCACAAGAATAACTCATTGAAATTTGATCACTAGGGGGCCTTGGTATATTAGTTGTTCATTAAAGGTCCATAGCTGCAGCCCTACATCTGGGGGCTGCACATTATATTCATGTGTCCTGCTTGCCCCAGTATGCAGCACAGAGGTGACAACACATACATAGCCACTATCTGTTATAGTCTACAGGGAGTCTGATTACTTTTTCCATATCTCCCGTTAACATCTCTCCTGAAAATATCGGAAACATAACCCTTGTTCTCACAAAAAAATTCTGAGCTTGATGATTAAAACAAAAAAAAATGCAGTCCAAGCAGACAGAACACCAGAGGGCCACATGTATTTACTTCTGTTGTGTGTAGTATAGATGTGTCCACCCTTACCTCAGCTCCAAAGATAACCCACTCTAATTTCTCATGAAACAAATTCAATACAATATCGCAACATGCTAGCAAAAACCCTTACAGGCCGCAGCGCACAACATAACCACTGGGGGGCCCCAACAAACACGTAGGATAGACATCTCATGAGAGAATATCACTTAATAAGTAAAATGCTGGTAATCTCACACCACACATCTCACAATATCTGTATTATTCTCCTTTCATATGTAGAATATGTATTTTTTAGTGTGCTGCAAGGTAGTACTGTGCTGAATTTTTAGGTCTGGTTGTATGGGAGTTTATTACCTTTATGATATAGTATGCCTGTGACTTTTCCTCTTCACCCTCTGGAGGCATCATTGCAACAGTAATTATTTCAAATCTTTTTCTCATTTTATCAACTTTTGCAAGTCTCTCATGAACTTCTTGACTGTATAGAAAAGCAAGATTTTTCCATTAAAAATGTTTCTCAAAAATTCAAACTATACATCATGAGCACATAAAATACTTTGCAGAACAATCCTTTCATAGTTATGTTGGACTGGACACTTGGATTTTGTACTAACGGGATTATGTTCTGCATATAACTTTATCATCCTCCCAGATTTAATCGGTGTTTTTAATCATCAGCAAAGAATATAACCAACTGTTGCAGCGAATACACATTGAGATCTCGAATAACTGTGGGCCACAATTACCATCAAAATACACCATTTTGTGGCGTGAAAAAGGCGCAAATTGCATATGTGCAACTTTTTCAACTGCACTGGTGCAAAAATATCATACGCAAGCATCGTTTCTCCGCTGACCTCGCAACTTTCCGGAAAAGGGGAGTGGAGGAGGAGGAGCCTGTGGCCAGTTTTCTGGCGTAAAAGAAAACTGAAATCTACACTAGCCAGGCGCAGCATCTGGCAGCATGCCCGGTTATCATAGCCCGGCATACGCTGTTCCTGTGTTTTTCTTTTAGGAAACACAAATTGGCTGCTTTCTCTTCATGTTGATTGACCACATCGTCATTTGAAGTCTCAGAGGCTTAAGCCGTTAGCTCAACTCTACAGTCACTTTTGTAAAACTGTAATAAAATGTAGTTTGCACATGATATAGTGGACTATATCTCAAAACATCTCAATTACAAAATACAGGGACCTTATAGTCTGTCTCTCCTGGTCTGCAAGCCGTATCTGCGATTTCAGCATCTCTTTGTGTATAGCAATCTCTTGTGTCCTCTCTTTCATAGCCGCCTGCAATAGCAACTTGCGTTTTTCCAAAGAGAACACATTGTCCGCTTTATTGTGTAGCATGTCTCTCAGTCGCTTGATTTCCAGTTTCAGGATATTGTCTTCAACCATAAAATCCTGCAAAATATATAAAACATATAAAACAAATAACACATACAACACATACAAATAAAAGAAAAAAAAAAATCTCAAAGTTTACACTTGGTGTGTTCAGTGCGATAAAGTAGTCTATATCTAACCATTTTTAGTGGAAGCTCTATCCCATATCAACAACCCGGGGCTCATTCTACCCCAACAATTGTATTTATTCAGAAATGTGCAAGCTTTAGGGCCGTTTTATATTAAAAGATTTTGCAGGCGACTGTCAGGAACAGTTCCTTCCCAGCACTTGCCTGCTTGCCTACCGAATGCACACGGCTGACAGCAGGAGCGCACGACGTCATTGGTTGCTATGACGCCGTGCGCTTCATGCCGCCACTGCACTACAGTAATACACTCGTATGGCCTAAGATCATAAACTGTTGAAATTTTAAAAAGAGCACATTATTCTTATTTAGACCTCTTTCACACAGGCAATACACGGGTGCCGTTCCGTGGGCATTCCACATCACGGATGCGTACCCGATCACTTCAATGGGTCCGCAAATCCGGAGATGCGGAATGGTGCGGAACGGAACCCTACGGAAGCACTACGGAGTGCTTCCGTGGGGTTTCGTCCCGTACTTCCGTTCCACAAAAAGATAGAACGTGTCCTATCTTTTTGCGGAACGGCTGGATCGCGGACCCATTCAAGTGAATGGGTCCGCAATCCGCTGCGGCTGCCCCACAGACTGTGCTCGTGCATTGCTGTCTGCATTTTGCGGGCCGCAGCACGACCACGGGGCGCACACGCCCGTGTGAAAGAGACCTTAAGGTGTTTTCCAGGATTTTTATATTGATGGCCTATTCTTGGGACAGGCCATTAATATCAGACTGGTAAGGTCAAGAACCTACACCCTGCCAATCAGCTGTTCGCTAGTAGCTTCAGCACTGGTAATCGGTGTCGGTTACAAAACTCCATTCACTGTGTACTGGACTGAGCTGGTTCCTGCAGTGCTGCCCTCATCCACTTCATTGGGAGCAGCACTGCAATATCTAGCTCCGTACACTACACAATGGATTGAGCTGTGTAGTTTCAGCACCAGAGTAAAGGAGAGTTGACATCACCGTTATTTTTCTGTTCTTGTAATTCATCAGAAGAACAAAAAAAAAAAAAAGATATTTTAAAAAACTAAGGCCCCTTTCACACGGGCGAGTTTTCCGCGCGGGTGCAATGCGTGAGTTGAACGCATTGCACCCGCACTGAATCAGGACCCATTCATTTCTATGGGGCTGTGCACATGAGCGGTGATTTTAACGCATCACTTGTGCGTTGCATGAAAATCGCAGCAAGCTCTATTTTGTGCGTTTTTCACGCAACGCAGGCTCCATAGAACTGAATGGGCCCGGTGTGAAAATCGCAAGTCATTAGGAGTAGAAAACTTGTTGATGGCACTTGGAAATAATACGGAATTGAATGTGTAAAGTGCCAAAAGACCTACTGTGTAAGAACATGCACTGGTTTTAAGACCCATTACCTGTTTGGATGTCCTAAGCTTTTTCAATTCTTTATCGGACATATTATTGAAGAGTTTGAGTTCTTCCATTTTGCTGATAAGGTTCTCCTTCTCTTGGCCAGTTTTTTCAAGCTCCCGTTTAATGTTACGAACATCTCCCTGTTTATAAGCAAATGTAAATCAAAAGATACAAGTGACAAATTCAACAGATTATAAAGCCTATTAAAAAATGAAACTAGTTTTTATATATATCATCTGTCCGCTTAAAGCGAACCTTTCACCTCATTTTCACTTAATAAACTAGCAACAGTACCTTATAGATTATCTTCAGTGTGTTATTATACATGTTAGTGCCGCCTGCGCTGTTTATTCTTGAAAAAAATCGTCTTATAAAGTTCACATTTCCTGCCATCTGCGGCAAGTCTACAGTGATCACGTGGGGCACTTGGAGCCTGAAGATAGGGGAGCGCGCGCACGGGAGAGCAGACAGGAGAGCAGACAGGCAGGCATCGCGTACGGCGCATGCGCGATTCTGTTACAGGATCGCGCTTGTGTCCGCAAGAAAGACGGGATCGCGCGGCGAATGAGGAGGACGGCGCATGCGCAGAATTCACAAGCGCGGTCCCGGCGACTGAGCCGGCTGTCAATTACAGAGCATAGAGGCGGGGTTAGGGCAGGGGAGGTACAGCCAGAGGTGAGGGAAGGGATACCCCCTTGACTTGTTGCGTGACTGTTGGAGCAGGAAATGTGAACTTTATAAGACGATTTTTTCAAGAATATACAGCGCAGGAAAGCGGCACTAACATGTATAAGAACACACTGAAGATAATCTATAAGGTACTGTTGCTAGTTTATAAAGTGAAAATGAGGTGAAAGGTTCCCTTTAAAGCGAACCTGTCACCGGGATTTTGGGTATAGAGCTGAGGACATGGGTTGCTACATGGCCGCTAGCACATCCGCAATACCCAGTCCCCATAGCTCTGTGTGCTTTTATTGTGTAAAAAAAACTATTTGATACATATGCAAATTAACCTGAGATGTGTCAGAGCTAGGGATGAGCGAACCCGAACTGTATAGTTCAATATCATTTTCGTAAAAGTCCGTGTTCGGGTTCGGTGTTCGGCGCTTTCTTGGCGCTTTTTGAAAGGCTGCAAAGCAGCCAATCAACAAGCGTCATACTACTTGGCCCAAGAGGCCATCACAGCCATGCCTACTATTGGCATGGCTGTGATTGGCCAGTGCACCATGTGACCCAGCCTCTATTTAAGCTGGAGTCACGTAGCGCCGCACGTCACTCTGCTATGATCAGTATAGGGAGAGGTTGCAGCTGCGACGTTAGGGCGAGATTAGGCAGATTAACTCCTCCAAAAGACTTCATTCTGTGATCGATCTGCAGCTGTGGATCATTGAAGTGCTATTATTGACTTGCTCACTTTTTTGAGGCTGCCCAGAGCGTTTTTAGATCACTTTTTTTCTGGGGTGATCGGCGGCCATTTTGTGACTTGTGGTGCGCCAGCACGAGCTATCACCAAGTGTATTTAACCATCGATAGTGTGGTTATTTTGTGCTATATCCTACATCAGCTGCAGGCTGAGCCTGTGTCACCCAAGTGCATTTAACCATCAACAGTCTGATTATTTTTTGGCCATATACTACATCAGCTGCAGGCTGAGCCTGTGTCACCCAAGTGCATTTAACCATCAACAGTGTGGTTATTTTTTGGCCATATATTACATCAGGGGCAAGTTGAGCCTGTCACCCAGCGCCTAAAAAATAGACCTGACATTTCTATTCAACCAAATCTGCACAGTTTTAGCTGGTCAAGTTATTTGTAGTGACCGTAAAAGCAGACTTTTTGTTCTGGGTTGAAAAAGCATTCCCAAATTTGCCATTCTGAAAATAACTAGTTTGTGGTATTTGAGGCCTACTTGAAATCTATCCCAAAAAGAAAAATCTTAAATTGAAGGTATTGATAGTGTGATTCAGAAAAACCTAAGACACACGCTAGCGTGCTGATAGAAGTGTCATTCTGTGATTAAACCTATAACTGTCACACAGCGCAAAAAAAAACAGGTCTCACATCTCTATTCAACCAAATCTGCACAGTTTTAGCTGGTCAAGTTATTTGTAGTGACCGTAAAAGCAGACTTTTTGTTCTGGGTTGAAAAAGCATTCCCAAATTTGCCATTCTGAAAATAACTAGTTTGTGGTATTTGAGGCCTACTTGAAATCTATCCCAAAAAGAAAAATCTTAAATTGAAGGTATTGATAGTGTGATTCAGAAAAACCTAAGACACACGCTAGCGTGCTGATAGAAGTGTCATTCTGTGATTAAACCTATAACTGTCACACAGCGCAAAAAAAAACAGGTCTCACATCTCTATTCAACCAAATCTGCACAGTTTTAGCTGGTCAA
Organism: Bufo bufo; assembly: GCF_905171765.1. Classification (NCBI taxonomy): domain Eukaryota; kingdom Metazoa; phylum Chordata; class Amphibia; order Anura; family Bufonidae; genus Bufo; species Bufo bufo. The sequence continues at coordinate 214,155,687 of NC_053392.1, forward strand.
GTTATTTGTAGTGACCGTAAAAGCAGACTTTTTGTTCTGGGTTGAAAAAGCATTCCCAAATTTGCCATTCTCAAAATTGTTGTGAACGGGAACAATGAGGAAAACATCTAATAAGGGACGCGGACGTGGACATGGTCGTGGTGGTGTTAGTGTACCCTCTGGTGCTGGGAGAGGACGTGGCCGTTCTGCCACAGCCACACGTCCTAGTGAACCAACTACCTCAGGTCCCAGTAGCCAGCAGAATTTACAGCGATATTTGGTGGGGCCCAATGCCGTTCTAAGGATGGTAAGGCCTGAGCAGGTGCAGGCATTAGTCAATTGGGTGGCCGACAGTGGATCCAGCATGTTCACATTATCTCCCACCCAGTCTTCTGCAGAAAGCGCACAGATGGCGCATGAAAACCAAGCCCATCGGTCTGTCACATCACCCCCATGCATATCAGGGAAACTGTCTGAGCCTCAAGTTATGCAGCAGTCTCTTATGCTGTTTGAAGACTCTGCTGCCAGGGTTTCCCAAGGGCATCCACCTAGCCCTTCCCCAGGGGTGGAAGAGATAGAATGCACTAACGCACAACCACTTATTTTTCCTGATGATGAGGACATGGGAATACCACCTCAGCACGTCTCTGATGATGACGAAACACAGGTGCCAACTGCTGCGTCTTTCTGCAGTGTGCAGACTGAACAGGAGGTCAGGGGTCAAGACTGGGTGGAAGACGATGCAGGGGACGATGAGGTCCTAGACCCCACATGGAATGAAGGTCGTGCCACTGACTTTCACAGTTCGGAGGAAGAGGCAGTGGTGAGACCGAGCCAACAGCGTAGCAAAAGAGGGAGCAGTGGGCAAAATCAGAACACCCGCCGCCAAGAGACTTCGCCTGCTACTGACCGCCGCCATCTGGGACCGAGCACCCCAAAGGCAGCTTCAAGGAGTTCCCTGGCATGGCACTTCTTCAAACAATGTGCTGACGACAAGACCCGAGTGGTTTGCACGCTGTGCCATCAGAGCCTGAAGCGAGGCATTAACGTTCTGAACCTTAGCACAACCTGCATGACCAGGCACCTGCATGCAAAGCATGAACTGCAGTGGAGTAAACACCTTAAAAACAAGGAAGTCACTCAGGCTCCCCCTGCTGCCTCTTCTGCTGCTGCCGCCTCGGCCTCTTCTGCTGCTGCCTCGGCCTCTTCTGCTGCTGCTGCCGCCGCCTCGGCCTCTTCCTCTGCCTCTGGAGGAACGTTGGCACCTGCCGCCCAGCAAACATGGGATGTACCACCAACACCACCACCTGCGTCACCAAGCATCTGAACCATGTCACACGGCAGCGTTCAGCTCTCCATCTCACAAACATTTGAGAGAAAGCGTAAATTCCCACCTAGCCACCCTCGATCCCTGGCCCTGAATGCCAGCATTTCTAAACTACTGGCCTATGAAATGCTGTCATTTAGGCTGGTGGACACACACAGCTTCAAACAGCTCATGTCACTTGCTGTCCCACAGTATGTTGTTCCCAGCCGCCACTACTTCTCCAAGAGAGCCGTGCCTTCCCTGCACAACCAAGTGTCCGATAAAATCAAGTGTGCACTGCGCAACGCCATCTGTGGCAAGGTCCACCTAACCACAGATACGTGGACCAGTAAGCACGGCCAGGGACGCTATATCTCCCTAACTGCACACTGGGTAAATGTAGTGGCGGCTGGGCCCCAGGCGGAGAGCTGTTTGGCGCACGTCCTTCCGCCGCCAAGGATCGCAGGGCAACATTCTTTGCCTCCTGTCTCCTCCTCCTCCTACTCAGCTTCCTCCTCCTCTTCTTCCACCTCCTCATCCAGTCAGCCACACACCTTCACCACCAACTTCAGCACAGCCCGGGGTAAACGTCAGCAGGCCATTCTGAAACTCATATGTTTGGGGGACAGGCCCCACACCGCACAGGAGTTGTGGCGGGGTATAGAACAACAGACCGATGAGTGGTTGCTGCCGGTGAGCCTCAAGCCCGGCCTGGTGGTGTGCGATAATGGGCAAAATCTCGTTGCAGCTCTGGGACTAGCCGGTTTGACGCACATCCCTTGCCTGGCGCATGTGCTGAATTTGGTGGTGCAGAAGTTCATTCGCAACTACCCCGACATGTCAGAGCTGCTGCATAAAGTGCGGGCCGTCTGTCCGCGCTTCCGGCGTTCACACCCTGCCGCTGCTCGCCTGTCTGCGCTACAGCGTAACTTCGGCCTTCCCGCTTACCGCCTCATATGCGACGTACCCACCAGGTGAAACTCCACCTTGCATATGCTGGACAGACTGTGCGAGCAGCAGCAGGCCATAGTGGAGTTTCAGCTGCAGCACGCACGGGTCAGTCGCACTGCGGATCAGACACACTTCACCACCAATGACTGGGCCTCCATGCGAGACCTGTGTGCCCTGTTGCGCTGTTTCGAGTACTCCACCAACATGGCCAGTGGCGATGACGCCGTTATCAGCGTTACAATACCACTTCTATGTCTCCTTGAGAAAACACTTAGGGCGATGATGGAAGAGGAGGTGGCCCAGGAGGAAGAGGAGGAAGAGGGGTCATTTTTAGCACTTTCAGGCCAGTCTCTTCAAAGTGACTCAGAGGGAGGTTTTTTGCAACACCAGAGGCCAGGTACAAATGTGGCCAGACAGGGCCCACTACTGGAGGACGAGGAGAACGAGGATGAGGTGGAGGAGGATGTGGATGAAGCATGTTCACAGCGGGGTGGCACCCAAAGCAGCTCGGGCCCATCACTGGTGCGTGGCTGGGGGGAAACACAGGATGATGACGATACGCCTCCCACAGAGGACAGCTTGTCCTTACCTCTGGGCAGCCTGGCACACATGAGCGACTACATGCTGCAGTGCCTGCGCAACGACAGCAGAGTTGCCCACATTTTAACGTGTGCGGACTACTGGGTTGCCACCTTGCTGGATCCCCGGTACAAAGACAATGTGCCCACCTTACTTCCTACACTGGAGCGTGATAGGAAGATGCGTGAGTACAAACGCACGTTGGTAGACGCGCTACTGAGAGCATTCCCAAATGTCACAGGGGAACAAGTGGAAGCCCAAGGCGAAGGCAGAGGAGGAGCAAGAGGTCGCCAACGCAGCTGTGTCACGGCCAGCTCCTCTGAGGGCAGGGTTAGCATGGCAGAGATGTGGAAAAGTTTTGTCACCATGCCACAGCTAACTGCACCACCACATGATACGGAATGTGTTAGCAGGAGGCAACATTTCACTAACATGGTGGAACAGTACCTGTGCACACCCCTCCACGTACTGACTGATGGTTCGGCCCCATTCAACTTCTGGGTCTCCAAATTGTCCACGTGGCCAGAGCTAGCCTTTTATGCCTTGGAGGTGCTGGCCTGCCCGGCGGCCAGCGTTTTGTCTGAACGTGTATTCAGCACGGCAGGGGGCGTCATTACAGACAAACGCAGCCGCCTGTCTACAGCCAATGTGGACAAGCTGACGTTCATAAAAATGAACCAGGCATGGATCCCACAGGACCTGTCCATCCCTTGTGCAGATTAGATATTAACTACCTCCCCTTAACAATATATTATTCTACTCCAGGGCACTTCCTCATTCAATACTATTTTTAATTTCATTTTACCATTATATTGCGGGGCAACCCAAAGTTGAATGAACCTCTCCTCTGTCTGGGTGCCGGGGCCTAAATGTGTGACAGTGGCCTGTTCCAGTGGTGGGTGACGTGAAGCCTGATTCTCTGCTATGACATGAAGACTTATTCTGTGCTGACATGAAGCCAGATTCTCTGTTACGCGACCTCTCTCCTCTGCCTGGGCCTAAATATGTGACAGTGGCCTGTTCCAGTGGTGGGTGACGTGAAGCCTGATTCTCTGCTATGACATGAAGACAGATTCTGTGCTGACATCAGGCCAGATTCTCTGTTACGGGACCTCTCTCCTCTGCCTGGGTCTAAATGTGTGACAGTGGCCTGTTCCAGTGGTGGGTGACGTGAAGCTTGATTCTCTGCTATGACATGAAGACAGATTCTGCGCTGACATAAGGCCAGATTCTCTGTTACGGGACCGCTCTCCTCTGTCTGGGTGCCGGGGCCTAAATGTGTGACAGTGGCCTGTTCCAGTGGTGGGTGACGTGAAGCCAGATTCTCTGCTATGACATGAAGACAGATTCTGTGCTGACATGAAGACAGATTCTGTGCTGACATGAAGCCAGATTCTCTGCTATGGCATGAAGAGACTGATTCTGTGCTGACATGAAGCCAGATTCTTTGCTATGGCATGAAGAGACTGATTCTCTGCTGACGTGAAACCAGATTCTCTGCTATGGGACCTCTGTCCAATTGATATTGGGTCATTTATTTTTTTTTTTTTTATTCATTTCCCTATCCACATTTGTTTGCAGGGGATTTACCTACATGTTGCTGCCTTTTGCAGCCCTCTAGCTCTTTCCTGGGCTGTTTTACAGCCTTTTTAGTGCCGAAAAGTTCGGGTCCCCATTGACTTCAATGGGGTTCGGGACGAAGTTCGGATCGGGTTCGGATCCCGAACCCGAACATTTCCGGGAAGTTCGGCCGAACTTCTCGAACCCGAACATCCAGGTGTTCGCTCAACTCTAGTCAGAGCTTGAAAATAGGACTCTTCTCTGGTCACACAAGTAAGATATGACTCTTTTATGTTAATTTGCATATGTATCAAATCGTTATTTTTTTTACACAATAAAAGCACACAGAGCTATGGGGACTGGGTATTGCGGATGTGCTAGCGGCCATCTAGCAACCCATGTCCTCAGCTCTATACCCAAAATCCAGGTGACAGGTTAGAATTAACGGACACTTGCGCTTTATCACGAATTGACAGCCCGCACTTAAACTTGCCATTGTTCCAATTTTCAAGGCAGGGTGCAGCCTGGTAATTAGCAGTAAAATGTCCAGTAGCAACCATATCGTGAGTTAAGGCCTCATTCACACGACCGTAGCAGGGCCCTGCCTGTATTGTGGCCCGCAAACACTTAAATGGGTTTGTAATCAGGGAGATAATGAGGCACGAATCTGAAGCACTACGGAGTACTTCTGTGTTTTTTTCTGTCCATGTCTCCGCACTGCAAAAAAGTACTGCATGCACTACCCTTTTGTGGTGTGGACCGTCGGATGTGGATCGCAGACCCCATTCAAGTGAATCGGCCCGCGTCCAGAGAAGGGGGTCACACAATCGGTGCCCATGCATTGCGGACCACAACTTGCGGTCTGCAGCACAGGCATTGCCTTAAGGCCTCATGCACACGACCGTTGTTTTATTCCGTGTCCGTTGTTCCGTTTTTCGTGATTTTCTGCGGACCCATTGACTTTCAATCGGTCCGTTGAAAACTCGGCTAATGCACCGTTTGTCATCCGCGTCCATGATCCGTGGTTCCAGGCCGTCAAAAAAATATAACCTTTCCTATTTTTTTCACGGAAAACGGTTCGCGGACCCATTCAAGTCAATGGGACCGTGAAAAAACGCAGAGGCACACAAGATTGTCATCCGCGTCCGTTTTTTTCCTATCATTTGCATGGCAAACTTGACTTAGACTTTTTTTTTAGTCTCTGGCGTTTTTTTTATTTTATTTTAATATCATCGGTACAGGGAGGAGGAGACGGCCCTGTTTCTCAATGGGCGTCTCCTTCTCTCCGGCTGTAGCACGGTCCAATCGCAGCGGAGAGCGTCACAGCTAGGGAGAAGGTTAGCTTTTTTTTCTCCCTGGCTGTGACGCTCTCCTCTGCGATAGGGCAGCTCACAACCAGGGAAAAGGAGACGCCCATTGAGAAACAAGCCTGTCTCATCCTCCCTGTACCAATGATATTAATTTACATACCAGGCGGGAAAAGTAAAACGGGGGCACAGCGGGAAAATGGAGCGCCGCACAGATAAACTAGTAAGCGATCTTACATCCCTTCAATAATGTCTGGACCCATGAAAGTTCCTATTTAACTGCCATTATCTAATGACTTACCTGCAGTTTCTTGTGCTGGGAATTTAGGACATTAAGGGCAGCTGTGCGGTCATCAAATGTTTTACTGAACTCAGATACTTTAATTTCCAGTTCATGTTTTTCATCTGTGTTGACTTCTCCTTTCAACCTTGCTAGTCTGCGCTCCAGTTGTTGTATCTGGAAATCCTGTACATGCAAACCTACAGTCAGTACGCCACGCAGAAACATGCAGAATCAAATACAGGTAACAATGGCATTGTGCAATGGTAGTATAATATAAAGCACTTCAGTCACTTGTAGCAATTACAAGTCCACACCAGGATCTCTGCTTAAAGCAGTTGTCTGGGTTCAGAGCTGAACCCGGACATACCCTTATTTTCACCCAGGTAGCCCCCCTGATGTTGGCATCGGAGCATCTCATGCTCCGATGCGCTCCTTTGCCCTGCACTACATAGTGCAGGGTTTGGGCTCTTTTGTTTACAATAACACACTGCCGGGTGTAAGCTTTTGCCCGGCAGTGTGTTCGGTGACGTCACCGGCTCTAATGAGTGGGCTTTAGTGCTGCCCTAGCCGTTTTACTGGCTAGGGCAGCGCTAAAGCCCGCCCATCAGTGCTGGTGACGTCACCGGGCTTCCTCGCAGCCCCATGGAGTGCCCGGTACGTCACCAGAACTCTTGAAAATGAACTGCTCCGATGCTCAAGTCAGGGGGGCTGCCTGGGTGAAAATGGAGGTATTTTCAGCTCTGAACCCGGACAACCCCTTTAAGGCCTCATGCACATGAACGTATTGTCCGTTCTGTTTTTTTTTTTTTTCCGGACCGTATACGGAACCTTTCATTTCAATGGGTCCACAAAAAAAACCCCAGAAGTTACTTTGTGTGCATTCCTTTTCCGTATGTCCGTATTTCTGTTCCGCAAAAAAATAGAACATGTCCTATTATTGTCCGCATTACGGACAAGGATAGTACTGTTCTATTAGGGGCCAGCTGTTCCGTTACGCAAAATACGGAATGCACACGGACGTCATCCGTATTTTTTGCGGACCGCAAAATACATACGGTCGTGTGCATGAGGCCTAACCCAGCACTGACAGTCTTTCAAACTTGCAGACTTGTGTGTTCTTTTTACCTCATTATGCCACTATTGTATGTGAGTGTGCAATAGAAATCATTAGGGTTGAGCGAACTTCATATTTTGAAGTTCAGGTTGGGGTATATGCTGAATTGCGTTATGAATTCCGTTACCACAGACCATAACACAATTCCATGACGGAATGCATATACATACATATACTATAAATACCCCACCTCCCCCTCCTCCTCTACCTGCACGCGTGAGTAAGGGGGAGTGTTCTCCCAAAACGTCGCGTGGAGGGGAGGAGGTGTGAACGATGTCTGTCTTAGCGTCCTGTGGCAAACCTAGCAACTTACAGAATGTCTTTGTATATATCTTGCTCTTACTTTAATGTTATTGCCTGTATGGTCTGTGTAGCAGAATGGATACTCTGGCTACATTGTTATTTCCCTTTTGTTAGGCTGTCTGTACGGCTCAGTGTGTTTACTGTTCACTATGTTGAATGCATTGCTTTTCTGTACCTCTTCTCCTCCCCCTTTTTCCTGTCCCATTGTTTCCCCAGCAGGGTGTTGTCTCAGGGACATTGGGAGACCAGTTTAAACCAGCTGCTCTGTCCCTCCTCAATCTCCCATCAGCCCTTGTTATTGTCTGGCCCCACCCTTCCTTGTACTATAGTAATCTATGTACCCTATTGTATGTAAATGAGGCTGTTGGGCGATTTAAAGTAGGTGTTCTATGCCTAAATAAAGTTAGTTGACTCCCAAGCTATGTGTCGTCTAGTTCTTGGGAATAAGGGATTATTGTAAGGTTACCTGGATTATTGTATGCTGTTCCTGTCTACCAGCGGAGTTATTGTGGATTATACGGCCTCTCCGCTACAATTGGTGGCAGCAGTGGGATTTAAACCGCACAGCAAAGCAGCAGTTCGTTGAAACAGCCATTCGGATATACCGGAGTTCGAGAATATGTGCAGTTATACGAACGAATGGTGAACGGAGACTAATTATGCAACATTGAAACGAACTACGTTAAAGGAATTATTGGAAGCAAGGGGAAGAAAAGCCAGCAACAAAACTAAAGCTACTCTTGTGTCCGAACTCATGGAGGGGGACAGAGCAACCACTATGGCAACTCCACAGGAGACAGAGCCAACGGAATTTACAAGAGAGCTCAATAGCAGGTTAGCTTTTTACCCAAACACCCCCTCTGTGGAGACACAAGAAAGACTGATAGCAGATGTACAGGAGTACATTGTGGCTAAGCAAAACGCTATTCAGCGAGTCGGGGAAGGAGCCCCAGCGCCCACGACACTACCCAGGGAAAAGCTAAGATTCCCTACCATGCTTTTAAAAATTACACAGAAGGAGAAAGTGATATCGACGAAGACCTACAGGATTTCGAAAGGTTGTGCCAGCTACACGACATCAGCCCAGCCAACCAAGTACCCCTCCTGGCAGGTAGATTATCAGGCCGCGCCGCATAGGCATACCGAACTGTCCAAGACGAAGACATCAGGAATTATCCCAAAGTCAAACAAACCATCCTAGCACGGTATGCCATTACCTCTGCCATTACAAACAAAAGACTCACACACTGAATGGGCACACCGACTACAGCAAGCCGCCAAGGGGTGGATGGAAGAGATGTTCCAGTTAATAGTAATGGAGCAGTTTTTCAATGGACTAACCACATAACTGCTAAATTGGGTACGAGATCGCAAACCCTGTACCCTACCAGAGGCAGCCAAGCTAGCTGACGAGTGCCAAGACACCAGGCGAGACCAACGCACACCACACCGGACCACGTATGGATCTACCACCCCTCTGCCAGCAGTGACTACCTTGGCTCATCCACGACCAGCCGCGAGCCACAACCAGTACCCTCCTAGGTACAATACCCGACCACCGATCCGCTGCCACACCTGCAACCAACAGGGGCACATCCAGAGAGACTGCCAACGTAACCGACCTCGCCAGAACTGGAAACACCAGGGTCCTCCTCCCCCCAATCGGGCTGCAGTACACTGCTGCCAAAGAGAACCTGTGCTCCCAACATCCACAGTTACCTCAATAGAAGAGCCTCTGGGGACCCTACACAAGGTAAACCCCATACAAGCCGCCTCCGATAACCACCAGGGGCACCGCCAGGTCGTACACATGGAGGGGAAGAGTATACAAGGATTACGTGACTCTGGGGCCACGTTAACCCTGGTCCGAAATCATTTGGTGCCTAAGCACACCCTCACTGGAGACTGTAGCTGTACGGGTGGCAGGGGGAGCAATTTACAAAGTTCCCACTGCCAAGGTGTATTTGAATTGGGGGGCAGGGCATGGAAATGTGGAGGTGGGAATTATGCAGGATTTGCCCGCTGATGTTATTTTGGGCAACGACTTGGGGGAGCTCACCTCTGCTTTTGTCCCTCAACCAACTATCCAAGAGGCCTACCCGGTTGTTACTCGGCAGCAAGCACGCACCACGGCTCCTTCCAATCACTCTGAGGCTCAGACGCTTCTATGTTTGGGTTGGGGGCAGTACTGAGCCAAGTCGGAGCAGATGGTGGCGAGCATCTAGTAGCTTATCTAAGCAGAAAACTTTTACCCCAGGAAGTAAGCTACGCTGCCATAGAAAAAGAATGCCTGGCCGTGGTGTGGGCCCTTAAAAAGCTGCAGCCCTATTTGTATGAACAACCCTTTTCCTTACTCACAGATCACAACCCGTGTCAGGGTGTCAGGAGACAATGCCAGGCTGCTGCGCTGGAGTTTGGCGCTGCAGCCTTTTGACTTTAACATCCACTACTGCCCTGGGAAGCAAAATGGCAACGCCGACGGGTTATCCAGACAAACTGAACTTGAAAAGTGATCTGTGAGTACTCCGGACATCCCTAAGCCGATCTGTTTGGATCAGACTGTGTATGCCGGCTTGGTTCTGGGGGAGCATTGTGGCAAACCTAGCCACTTACAGAATGTCTTTGTATATATCTTGCTCTTACTGTAATGTTATTGCCTGTATGGTCTGTGTAGCAGAATGGATACTCTGGCTACATTGTTATTTCCCTTTTGTTAGGCTGTCTGTACGGCTCAGTGTGTTTACTGTTCACTATGTTATATGCATTGCTTTTCTGTACCTCTTCTCCTCCCCCTTTTTCCTGTCCCATTGTTTCCCCAGCAGGATGTTGTCTCAGGGACACTGGGAGACCAGTTTAAACTAGCTGCTCTGTCCCTCCTCAATCTCCCATCAGCCCTTGCTATTGTCTGGCCCCACCCTTCCTTGTACCATAGTCATCTATGTACCCTATTGTATGTAAATTAGGCTGTTGGGGGGTTTAAAGTAGGTGTGCTATGCCTAAATAAAGTTAGTTGACTCCCAAGCTATGTGTCGTCTAGTTCTTGGGAATAAGGGATTATTGTAAGGCTACCTGGATTATTGTATGCTGTTCCTGTCTACCAGCGGAGTTATTGTGGATTATACGGCCTCTCCGCTACACGTCCCTCATGATGTCCCATTTTATATTGGAATGAAGTAAAGAAATAAAAAAAACAAAAAGGTTTTGTACCAACGACTTGTAAGTATGATTTCTAGGGATGAGCGAACTTCATATTTTGAAGTTCGGGTTGGGGTATATGCTGAATTGCGTTATGGATTCCGTTACCACGGACCATAACGCAATTCCATAACGGAATGCCTTTAGAGGCATTGATTCCGTGATAATAGAAGTCTATGGCCAGCATAACGGTTCCGTCCGGTTTCCGTTATGCAGGAGAGTTATGCTGGCCATAGACTTCTATTATGACGGAATGAATAACGGAATGCCTCTAAAGGCATTCCGTTATGCATTCCGTCATGGAATTGCGTTATGGTCCGTGGTAACGGAATCCATAACGCAATTCAGCATATACCCCAACCCGAACTTCAAAACATGAAGTTCGCTCATCCCTAGAAATCATACTTACAAGTCGTTGGTACAAAACCTTTTTGTTTTTTTTATTTCTTTACTTCATTCCAATATAAAATGGTACATCATGAGGGACGCTAAGACAGACATCGTTCACACCTCCTCCCCTCCACGTGATGTTTCGGGAGAACACGCCCCCTTACTCATGCGTGCAGGTAGAGGGGAAGGTGGGGTATTTATAGCACCAACAGCTGATATATATATATACAAACCATATCCATTATATAAAATAAATAGCCATAAATAACCCTAAAACATACCCATGGTTTTGGCCCACAATCACTGAGGGAAATCACTGACGAATTCACTGAAGTGTGAACTAGGCCTTATGCTAAAATAAAAAATGTAATGTTTTTCCTCATCATTCTGCACTCGATATGCCATAATGACAAAATGAAAACAGAATGTTCAAAATATTTGCTAATTTATTGAAAAGGAAAAACTAAAATCTTGCATTGACAAAAGTATTTACCGTAGACCTTTTACTCAGGACTTAGGTGAAGCACATTTGGCAGTGATCACAGCCTCCAGTCTTCTTGGGTATGATGCTACAAGGTTTGCACACCAGGATTTGGGGATTTTCTGCTATCCTCTGCAGATCCTCCCAAGCTCTGTCAGGGTCGAGTGGGACCGTCAGCGGAAAACCATTTTCAGGTCTCTCCAAGAAATTCAACTGGGTAAAACTCAGGCCTCTGGCTGGTCCACTCAAGAACATTCAGTGTTGCCCCAAAGCCACTCCTGTGTCGTCTTGTGTTTAGGGTCATTGTCTAATTGAAAGGTGAAACTTCAGCCCAATCTAAGGTCTAGAGCTCTCTGGATCATGTTGTAATAAATATATCTCTGTACATTGCTCCACTCAGCTTTTTCTCAACCCTGGCCAGTTGCCCTGTGCCAGCCTCTAAAAAACACTGCTACAGGTTTCATAACACCAGATAATCTTGTTTCTCACAGTCTGAGAGTCCTTTAAGTGCCTTTTTTATTTTATTTTAGCAAACTCTAGGTGGGCTTCCATGTGTCTTTTACTTAGGAGAGGCTTCTTTTTGACGCTCTGCCACAAAGACCAGATTGGTGGAATGTTGTAGTGATGGTTGACCTACTGGATATTTCTCCCATCTGCTCCATCTTCTGGGTTCTTGGTCACCTCTCTTACCAAGGCCCTTTTCCCTTGATTACTTACTTTGACAGCCAGCTCTAGAAAGAGTCATGGTTTTTCCAATTTTTTATCTATTTAAGAATTATGGAGGCCACTGTGCTTTAGGAAACTTTTAGTGCAACGGAAATGTTTTTGTACCATTCTCCAGATCTGTGCCTCTGCACAAACCTGTCTCAGGGTTCTACATGCAGTTCTTTCCTCTTCATAGCTTGGATTTTTGCTCTGATATACATTGTCAGCTTCAGAGATTGCAATAACGCCTGTACAAGCATCATAGACACCTGTTCAAGCCATTTTACTCCCTAAAAAAGTATGACGCGTATCAATATATGTTAGACTTTTCCCTGCCATTTAGGAGCACAAGGCGCACTGCGTTGCTGCTGGTGCCTGAAATATCCAATAACCAACAGCAAGGAGCTTTGTTATTAGTCAGTTTGGGCGGCTTTCCGGACCATTCAGAACACCATTTTGAAGCTGTGAAAGGAGGTTTGTGCAGCGGCACATGATCTTCACAAGGTGGCGTCTGGTGGAGTAAGCAGCCTCTTGGTGGGTAGTGGGCTTTAGTTTTTGAAACTTTTGACATGTCATAAATAAAAAAAAATGTACAGGGAAGATACACTATATTGGCTATAATAGCTTGCTGAGCATTCACTCCAGACCCTTCCCAGGGGCCTATTAACCTTATCTTGGAGGGAGGGGAACAATGTTATTTACATTGAACTGTATGTTGGAGGGGCTAGAGGGAGGGGGTGGTGTTATTTACATGGGACTGTATGTTGGAGAAGCTGGCGGTTGTGGAGATATGTTATTTAGACTAGTAATAGTTCCCCTGCATAAATACCAACTTCTTAGCGCACATTCACATCACTGCCACTTATTGCTGTTGTTCTGCTGTTAGATGAGCAGAACAACAAATATATGGAAGTTCCGGATCAGGCACATACCTGACATGAACAGAGCTGAACAGTCTCCACTGACTATGATGGAGTCTGTTCAGTTTCCATTCGGGATCCTGTCATTTTACCAGACAAAAAAAGTCTATACAAGGCTTTTTTGTCCAGTCTTTTTGACAGAATCTGCAACAGAGGCTCTGAATGGAGCCTCCAATGCAGATGTGAACGAGCCCTTAACATTATGTAGGCTTACATATTATCTATTTGACTTACTGCAACTTTTGTACTCCTCCTCAGCTGAAAATGCTCCTCAAAAATGGTAAGAGGAGTATTTTTACTCTTCTGGAAAAAATGTAGTGCGACCTCTGGTCAGCTGTAAGACCTTATGTAGACCGGGCTTTGTCTTTCCAAATCATGTCTAGTCAACTGGATTTACCACAGGTGGACTCCAATCAAGGAGGCCCCCCAAGAGCTAAATTTCAAGTGTCATTGCAAAGGGTCTGAATTCATTTATCCATGCAAAATGTGTTTTTCTCTTTTAATTTGCAAAAATTTCTAAAATTCTGTTTTCACTTTGTCATTATGGTGATTAAGTGCAGATTGATGGGGGAAAACTTTTTATTTTTATTGTAGAACAAGGCCGCAACAATACAAAACGTGAAAAAAGTGAAAGGGTCTGAAGGCTTTCCGAAGCATTGTATATATCACTACAAACACACAGTAATTGCCCTAATTCATCTAAAACACTATTCTTAATTGTGACGACACCAGCGCTTTCTTATGCTTAGATGTTTGGTTATTTTCTTGCAAAGCTTTCTTCTAGCCGTCTTTCTACATTTGAAAATATTTAAATGACAAGAAAATGTCCTCCATGTGGTTAGCTTTCCTTAATCACAGCAATGGTATTTAAGGGATTTAATGGTTGAAGCCCAGCATGCATTTGTACCTGATTGTAAATGATCCCCTGTTGCTTTAAAGCATGCAGGTCAAGTTTTTGCAGTTGACTATTAAGGTTTCTCAGCGAGACTTGGCTTCCATTAATTTCTGATATCATGTGCTTTTCTTTTGTCTTGTGCTCATGCAGTTCCTGTGATTTCTTGAAATGTTGCTCTCTTATCTGTTTGAGCTGGGCTTCCAGATCCTGTGGAGATAAATGACAATATTGTGATGTAGTTCTACACAATATGTGAAAAGAAAATGTCTGCCTTATTCATTCCAGCTCTCCTTTTAGGCAAGAGTTTCATTTTATATTTATAATTTAATGTATAAATGTCTACCTCATTTTTCTGTCATGTCAGGACCCTAACCAAAAGATCGATATCTGTAACTGTGAAGCGCCATATTACTGCATAGTATGTAGTATGTTTAGAATGTCTATGTGAACAGCATGCACCTCCCTGATGGGACACTTATCGCTTCCTTTTTCTAAAATGCTCTGGGAAACGTTCCAGCATTGACTGACAGTCCTGGTGCGAGCATTTGGGATAATTCAGTTTAATGGGGGCAACATTTTAGGATATGGGGCTCTTTTGTATGTTCTGAGTAAAATCTGATTGTCACAACAATCCATCAACTTTTGTAGATTTACATTTTCTGTAATGTAAGATTTAACATTTTACATTGAACAATACAGAAAATGTAAATCTACAGAAATAGTTGATGGATTGGACTCGGAACATATGAAGAGGGTTGACCTTCAGACATTACCAGAAATGGATAACAGCGGAGACCCTGTAAGCATCAGAATGTCTTTGGCTGGATTATGAGTTATGGTTCTTTTTTTTAACCCATTCTGCTCCATATGTAAAATGTATTCTCATTGGACAAACCTGTTGAAGACTAAAGTCTCCTCTGTCAACCTCTGTCTATGAGCGAATTGCATAACTACTGTAGCAATTTCCTAACGTACTCCATTTACCTGCCTTGACTAGGGAAATCAAATTCCTGCTCTCTTCAGCGTTGAAAGTGCTTGTACTGTCATGGCTCATTTTCTTATATCTTACTTCTTATAAATAACAAGTTGATGGCACCACACAGAATCTGATGTCCCCGGCCCTGCTCGTTGCCATTACACATAAAGGAGTTAAATAGATAATTTATTAAAATACAAGGGAAATGATGCGACTTAGCACAATCTCTTCTTCCCTCTCTGCTCAGTAACAGAGATTCTATGGGAGGAGTGGTAAATGATGTACAGAATATTGTTCAATGCTTTTTTTTTTTTTAAACTGACAGTATCTGCCATTACTACCTCTTGGGGTAGAACATTCCATAGTTTGACTACTCTAACTGTAAAGAACCCTCTCCTATATTGATATGTACAATGCCTTTCCTCCACACATAATGAAGTCCCCTGGTTCTCTGTACAACTCTTGGAAATAAATGTGTCAGTTCTTTGTATTAACCACACATATATAATACATGTTAAAAGGGTTTTCTGAGACTTAAAGAGGACCTTTCACCTGTATAAACTATGTGAACTGAGTATGCTGCCATATAGAGCGGCGCCCGGGGATCTCACTGCACTTACTATTATCCCCGGGCGCCGCTCCGTTCTCCCGTTATAGGCTCCGGTACCTTTGCTTTTTAAGTTATAGTAGGCGGGTTTTCCCTTGTCCTGTGGGAGTCTCCTTCTCCTAGGCTGCAGCGCTGGCCAATCGCAGCGCACAGCTCACAGCCTGGGAGAAAAAAACCTCTCAGGCTGTGAGCTGTGCGCTGCGATTGGCCAGCGCTGCAGCCTAGGAGAAGGAGACGCCCACAGGACAAGGGAAGACCCGGCTACTATAACTTAAAAAGCAAAGGTACCGGAGCCTATAACGGGAGAACGAAGCGGCGCCCGGGGATAATAGTAAGTGCAGTGAGATCCCCGGGCGCCGCTCTATATGGCAGCATACTCGGTTCACATAGTTTATACAGGTGAAAGGTCCTCTTTAAATACTGATGAACTATCCTCTGGATAGGTCATCAGTATATGATCGGTGGGTGTCTCTCTGCTCACCAAGCACAGTGCCGTACATTGTATAGCGGCTGTGCTTGGATTGCTCCTCAGCTCCATTCCCTTTAATGGGGCCGAGCTGTGCATAGGCCATGTGACAGATGAACGTGTCATCACTTGGCCTAGGAAAAGCTGAGAAAAGGCCTTCTAAAACAGCTGATCGGTGGGGGCCCGGGTGTCAGACCCCCACCAATCAAATACTGATGACCTATCCTTTGGTCATCAGTATCTAAGTCTCGGAAAAACCCATTAATGAGATCACCTCTAAGGGGCCTTTTTAAAAAAAAGTTGAACAAGAATGATTTTTTTAAGCTTTTCATTATAACAGAGACATTCGATCTCATTTAATAATCTAGTCGCCTGCCTTTGAATTCCTTTCTGCTCTTATTAAACCTTTTTACAATGATCAGCCTGTAACTGATCCCATATTCAATATGTGGTCTTAGGCTGGGTTCACACGGGTGTTGCGGGAAAAGGTGCGGGTGCGTTGAGGGAACATGCGCGATTTTTCCGCACGAGTGCAAAACATTGTAATGCGTTTTGCACGCGCGTTAGAAAAATCGGCATGTTTGGTACCCAAACCCGAACTTCTTCACAGAAGTTCGGGTTTGGGATCAGGGTTGTGTAGATTGTATTATTTTCTCTTATAACATGGTTATAAGGGAAAATAATAGCATTCTTAATACAGAATGCATAGTACAATAGCGCTGGAGGGGTTAAAAAAATATTTTTTTAACTCCCCTTAATCCACTCGCTCGCGCAGCCGGCATCTCTTCTGTCTTCTTTGCTGTGTACAGGAAAAGGACCTGTGGTGACGTCACTCCAGTCATCACATGGTCCATCACCATGGTAAAAGATCATGTGATGGACCATGTGATGACTGGAGTGACGTCATCACAGGTCCTTTTCCTGTACACAGCAAAGAAGAAGACAGAAGAGATACCGGCTGCGCGATCAAGTGGATTAAGGTGAGTTAAATATTTATTTTTTAACCCCTCCAGCGCTATTGTACTATGCATTCTGTATTAAGAATGCTATTATTTTCCCTTATAACCATGTTATAAGGGAAAATAATAATGTTGGGGTCTCCATCCCGATCGTCTCCTAGCAACCGTGCGTGAAAAATCGCACCGCATCCGCACTTGCTTGCGATTTTCACTCAGCCCCATTCACTTCTATGGGGCCTGCGTTGCGTGATAAACACACAATATAGAGCATGCTGCGATTTTTACGCAACGCATAAGTGATGCGTGAAAATCACAGTTCATGTGCAGAGCCCCATAGAAATGAATGGGTCGGTATTCAGTGCGGGTGCAATGTGTTCACCTCCCGCATTGCACCCGTGCGGAAATCTCGCCCGTGTGAGCCTTATGAGGGAGTTTTTATTTCTATTTTATACACCATAAAATCTTATTTGCTTTGGCAGCTGCTTGACTATAAGTACTGCTGCTTATCTGACTTGTTAGGGCTCATTCACACAACCATAGGCCATACGTGCCTGTATTGCGGACCGCAAAGGACGGGTCCGCAATATACGGGAACACTGACTTGAATGACTACACAATTCCCAAAATATGGTGAGGTGCGGAGCGGAGGCATGGATCGGAAGCACTACAAAGCGCTTCTGTGGGCTTTTGGATTCATGCCTCCGCACCGCAAAAGATAGGACATGTCCTATCTTTTGCTGTATATTGCAGATCGCAGACCCATTTAGGACAATGGGTCTGCGCCACAATACGGGATTCACACAGCCGATGCCAGTGCATTGCAATTTGTGCTCCGCAGCAGGGACAGCCTATGGTTGTGTGAATGAGCCCTTAACCTGAATACCCCAAGTCTTTCTTTTCTTCTGTTGCCCACATTTTATTCCATTTGAAGGGGGTTTTCTGTTTTCATAATGATTTTTTTTATTTGCTTAGAGTACCTAACCACTGCCCCTTATACCTGTTTTTAATGTCTGCACTTTACATCCCCTTATTTATGCATTTTATGCAAGCAGCATTTTTATGTCCTGCAAAAAATACATTGTTGAACGGAAAGGATGCAAGTGGAGGCATCCCGACATACATTTTGTCCTATTATTTTGAGTAGGCAAAATACTGGAAAACGTTTTTTTTTCCATTTTTCTGTCCCTGAGACGGAACAGAAAAACGGAAATTCAAACGCAGATGTGAACTCCCCCTTAATTGTGTACACTGAGTGTCTTAGTAATTTTTCTTTCGCCTTCCGTACTTTTTAAATGTTCTATTTTTTCCTGTGGGGAAATTATTAAAAATATGGTTATACAGTTAAAACGTGTTATATAAGGCCATAAATTCCAAGTTTGTGTTAAGTATTACGTTTGTAGGTAGAATTAAAGTAAACTTACCTTTACTGTTTTCTCCTGCTCCTTCAGCATTTCCTCTATACGTTGGGCCCTTTCTTCCATGCTCAGAGCTGAGTTTGTCACAAGCTTCAATTTTTCACCCAAACCTTCATTATATTCTTTAGCCCAACCTAGTCTAAATATATGATATGAATATTATGCAATTGCTTCTCATCCACTGTGCCCTACTCGCTACTAATGAAGATTGAAAATGTACTATCTTTCTAGACAAATCTTTGATTACTTTTTTCATACAGGTCATGACAGGTGTCATTATTGGCCTGTTTCTCACTGCAGAACTTCTTTTCCATTAGAAAGATATTTGCTCTCACCATGTAACTGTAAAATTATGGTTGTCTCTTCTGAATCACTGTCACAATGACTGACAGGTGTGGGTCCCACCTCTGGGACCTGCACCTATCTCCAGAACGGGATCTCTGAAGTGAGCAGAGAGCAGCCGTGCATGCATGGCCACCCTCCATTTATTTCTACGGGACTACTGAAAATAGCTGAGCATTGGCTCGGTTATCTCCGGCAGTCCCATAGAAGTGAATAGAGGGGTGGCCAAACTTGAGCGGTGCACTCTCCATTCATTTCTTTGGGACTTCCGAAAATAGCTAAGTTCACTAGCTCGGCTATTTTCGGAACTCCCATACAAATGAAGGAGAGCATGCTGGGAAATCACTGTGCTCTCTCCTTCACTTTTGAGGGCCTGTTCTGGAGACAGGTGTGGGTCCAGAGGTGGGATCCACACCTACCTGACATTGGTGGCAAATCTTAGAAATATGCCACCAATTTCTCAGATGAGACAATCCCTTTACGTGTTTTGCAGGACAAACTGGTTGAAACGGTGTCATAGAGCAGATGCTCTATATGAGACATTTACAGTATATCCTGAGGATTTTCAATAAATGTTTTAAATAGGAAAGCCATAGCAATCTGTGTTACTCCTAGTGCAGGGCCTAAGGGATCGGTGCATGACAATGGGAGTCAAGGCAGGGAATACAAGCCATAGTCTGAACTAGACATAACACAGGAAACGTTTGGTCCCTTTACCTACTTAAGCTCCAAAACACCCCCCAAACTAGTAGAATAAGTGTGGTATAGTGTAAGTGACGCAGGGTCCAGTTATGTAATTTTTATCTTCATACTCGCTTGCATTCCGACGCTGCAGTAAAATACAATGAGAGGACTCTTCTTGGAGTCCTCTCAATTAGGCCTCATGCACACGACCGTTGTGTGCATCCGTGTCCGTTGTTCCGTTTTCCGTGATTTTCTGTGGACCCATTGACTTTCAATGGGTCCGTTGAAAACTCGGAAAATGCACCGTTTCTCATCCGAGTCCGTGATCCGTGTTTCCTGTCCGTCAAAAAAATATGACCTGTCCTATTTTTTGGACGGACAACGGTTCACGGACCCATTCAAGTCAATGGGTCCATGAAAAAACACGGATGCACACAAGATTGTCATCCGCGTCCGTCATCCGTGTCAGTAGGCTACTTTCACACAGACGGATCTGCTGATCCGTCTGCATAAAAGCTTTTTAGATCTGAGTTTTCACTTCGTGAAAACTCAGATCCGACAGTATATTCTAAGACAGAGGCGTTCCCATAGTGATGGGGACGCTTCAAGTTAGAATATACTAAGAACTGTGTACATGACTGCCCCCTGCTGCCTGGCAGCACCCGATCTCTTACAGGGGGCTGTGATCCGCACAATTAACCCCTCAGATGCTCTATGACACCGTTTCAACCAGTTTGTCCTGCAAAACACGTAAAGGGATTGTCTCATCTGAGAAATTGGTGGCATATTTCTTTAACTCATTGGTGGCCAGTGCGGCCCCCAGTGCGGCCCCCCCTCCCTCCCTCCCTCCCTCCCCTGTATTTAACTCATTGGTCAGTGCGGCCTCCCCTCTCCCCCCCTTCTAATTAAAATCCCCCCCCCCATCATTGGTGGCAGCGGAGAGTTCCAATCGGAGTCCCAGTTTAATCGCTGGGACCCCGATCGGTAACCATGGCAACCAGGACGCTACTGCAGTCCTGGCTGCCATGGTTACAATGCGCCACACAGACCTTTCACTTACCAGTAGGAGGAGCGCCCGGCCGGTCACAGACATCGCAGGTAAGTATAATGCTTCTAAAATTGCTAAGTAACCATGGCAGCCAGGACTGCAGTAGCGTCCTGGTTGCCATGGTTACCGATCGGAGTCCCAGCGATTAAACTGGGACTCCGATCGGAAGTCTCATTACGCAGTGGTTTACCTTCAGTCATGGAAGAATGGACCGTTCCTTGAAGAATTGACCCTGGTTTACCTTCAGTCATGTGAGAATGGACAGTTCCTTGAAGAACAGTGACCCTGTGTGTCAGGGGTAGTCACAGACTGGTCGTGGACACAAAGCAGTAATAGCGGTGCCTGAACCCTGTGTCCTCTGCCGCCTCCTATTCATTTGTGAAGCCTGATGTCAGCCAGCAGGTCACACTGGGTGACGGGCTCGCAGGCGGCAGATCCTGGGTGTAGGTCCCTATTAAATATTCAGGGTGGCTTTTATACAGCCTTTCAAGCAGAAAATTGTGAACCGCCTGAACCCTGGCTGTTTCTCATTGTCCTATTCAGTTCTGAGAATTCGGCTGCTCCAAACCCCCTCGTTGTATGTCTACCCCCCCCCCCCCCAGCAGCTGTGTGCGGGGGCATAAGTGCAGAATGGCTGCCACCAATGATGGGGGGGGGGGGGATTTTAATTAGGAGGGGGGGAGAGGGGAGGCCGCACTGGCCACCAATGAATTAAATACAGGGGAGGGAGGGGGGTCTGCCCCCTCCTGCCTGGCAACACCTGATCTCTTACAGGGGGCTATGATACGTACAATTAACCCCTCTGGGGGTTAATTGTGCGGATCACAGCCCCCTGTAAAGATCGGGTGCTGCCAGGCAGCAGGGGGCAGTCATGTACACAGTTCTTAGTATATTATAACTTGAAGCATCCCCATCACTATGGGAACGCCTCTGTCTTAGAATATACTGTCGGATCTGAGTTTTCACGATATAACTCAAATCCGATCGTATATTTTAACATAGAGGCGTTCCCATGGTGATGGGGACGCTTCAAGTTAAAATATACCATCGGATTGGAGAAAACTCTGATCCGATGGTATAATTGGGACTCCTGACTTTACATTGAAAGTCAATGGGGGACGGATCCGTTTGCAATTGCACCATATTGTGTCAATGTCAAACGGATCCGTCCCCATTGACTTGCATTGTAAGTCAGGACAGATCCGTTTGGCTCCGCACGGCCAGACGGACACCAAAACGACTTTTTTTTTTACTTTCCTTCATGTCCGTGGATCCTCCAAAAATCAAGGAAGACCCACGGAAGAAAAAACGGACATGGAACTACGGAACCCGTTTTTGCGGACCGAAAAAAAAAAACGGTCGTGTGCATGAGTTTAGGAGTCCTCTCAATGCATTTTACTGCTGTTTGTCGGAGCACAGCGTCAGAATGCAAGCGAGTATGAAAATAAAATTTACATAATCGAACTCTGCGTCACTTACACCATACACCACTTACTCTAGTTAGGGCGGGGGGGGGGCTTGTTTTGGAGCTGACAGGTTCCCTTTAAATTGGAACTTGTACATCCCCACATTTCCCCTTAGGCTACGTCTACACGACGACATTAGGGCACAACTACACTGCAACATTTGTCGCGCGACATTTTTTTGCACCAATGTTACGCGACAATTTTTATAATGGCAGTCTATGGTGTCGCACTGCAACATGCGACATGCTGCGACTGCGACAGTCGCAGAAAAATCCATCTTGAATGTATTTTCTGCGACTGTCGCAGTCGCAGCATGTCGCATGTTGCAGTGCGACACCATAGACTGCCATTATAAAAATTGTCGCGCGACATTGGTGCAACAAAATGTCGCGCGACGAATGTCGTCGAGTAGACGTAGCCTTATACTAGTATTAGCCACACACAGTACGGCTGTGGGGGCCTGCTATAGGTTATGTACAAATGTCTGATAGGTGGGGGGTGTCCGACCTCTGAAACTCCAATCTATGAGAAGAACAGGGGGGTGGGGGGTTTCTAACCTGATTTTATCAATATGCACCACCATGACATCTAAACATGGATGACACATCCAGACTCTGTGTCATGACAACCTTTACTACATAATTTTCTGGATGTATTTAGTCTGTTAATGCAAAGACTAGAGCTAACTAATTCTTCATTAGAAAGTATGAAGGCGTTATATTATATATATATTTGCTTATCTGATGTATACAGTACCTTTCATCCTTTTTCCGGACCTCTTTTTTAAGGTTGTTTACTTGAACCCGCATGACTTCTAATTCAGTAGCAGTCCTATCAACAGTCCCTTTAAGTGTATCCAGCTACGTATGAAGATAAATAACAACATCTTATATAAAAAAAAATAACTGCAGTTATAAAGTAAACTCCTGACGGAGCCTTCAATGCAGATATGAATCTGACCAAGGTAGTAATTGATATCTGAAACAACTTGCGTGCTTTTGGTAATGAATAGAGTTGAGCGAACCCGAACTGTAGGTTTTTCGCCACTCGGACCCGAACATTTACGTAAAACTTCGGGTTCGGTGCTTTCTTGGCGCTTTTTGAAAGGGTGCACAGCAGCCAATCAACAAGCGTCATACTACTTTCCCCAAAAGGCCATCACAGCCATGCCTACTGCCATTGCCTACTATTGGCATGGCTGTGATTGGCCAACTGCAGCATGTGACCCAGCCTCTATTTAAGCTGGAGTCACGTAGTGCCGCCCGTCACTCTGCTCGGATTAGTGTAGGGAGAGGCTGCAGCTGCTGTGAGGGAGAGATCAGGGAGGAATCTTATCAAGAACTGCTTTTTTTTACTCAGCGATCTACAGCAAATGTGTTTTGTGGGTGCAGTGCACAATTTTTTTAAGCCTGCCCTGAGCCAACTACTGCTGAAAACGAACTTTTTTTTACTTCAGATTGTCAATATTAATACATAATCGGCAGCCATTTTATGCAACGATAGTGCACCAGCACAGGCTATCTGCAAGTCCAGAAATACATCTTTTTGCTTACTGGGGTGAAAAAACCCTCTAATATACTGCACATCTGGGATTAGACGTGCATAAGTTACTGTGAAATTTAGGCCACAAATACTGCTGTCATATAAAGTTTCAAATTTTTTTTTTAGTGCAATACCCTACATCAGGGTTTTTATTGGCGGTTAATTATTTTTAACAGACTTAACCACTTTTTACTTTGCTTTGTGAACGCTAACTATGAGGCAAACATCTAATAAGGGACGCTGTCATGGTCGTGGTGTTGGTGGAGCCTCTGGTGCAGGGAGAGGACGTGGCCGTTCTGCCACAGCCACACGTCCTACTGAACCTACTACCTCAGGTCCCAGTAGCCGCCAGAATCTACAGCGATATTTGGTCGGGCATAATGCCGAACTGTTTTGGCGACGGTGCAAAAGCAGAGCAGCCGTCGCCAAAACAGTTCGCCTGCTACTGGCCACCGTCAACAGGGACCGAGCACACCAAAGGCAGCTTCAAGGAGTTCCCTGGCATGGCACTTCTTCACACAATGTGCTGACGATAAGACCCGAGTGGTTTGCACGCTGTGCCATCAGAGCCTGAAGCGAGGCATTAACGTTCTGAACCTTAGCACAACCTGCATGACCAGGCATCTACATGCGAGACACGGGCTGCAGTGGAGTAAGCACCTTCAAAACCAAGAAAGGGCTCAGGCCCCTCCTGCTCCCTCTTCTGCTGCTGCCTCGGCCTCTTCCTCCGCCTCTGGAGGAACGTTGGCAACTGCCGCCCAGCAAACAGAGGATGTGCCACCAACAATACCACCTCCGTCACCAAGCATCTCCACCATGTCACACGGAAGCGTTCAGCTCTCCATCTCACAAACCTTTAAGAGAAAGCGTAAATTCCCACCTAGCCACCCTCGATCCCTGGCCCTGAATGCCAGCATTTCTAAACTACTGGCCTTTGAAATGCTGTCATTCAGGCTGGTGGAGACGGACAGCTTCATGTCGCTTGTTGTCCCACAGTACGTCGTTCCCAGCTGCCGCTACTTCTCCAGGAGAGCCGTGCCCTCCCTGCACAACCAAGTATCGGATAAAATCAAGTGTGCACTGCGCAACGCCATCTGTGGCAAGGTCCACCTAACCACAGATACGTGGACCAGTAAGCACGGCCAGGGACGCTATATCTCCCTAACTGCACACTGGGTAAATGTAGTGGCGGCTGGGCCCCAGGTGGAGAGCTGTTTGGTGCACGTCCTTCCACCGCCAAGAATCGCAGGGCATCATTCTTTGCCTCCTGTTGCCTCCTCTTCCTACCCGTCTTCCTCCTCCTCTTCTACCACCTCCTCATCCGGTCAGCGAGAGACCTTCACCACCAACTTCAGCACAGCCAGGGGTAAACGTAAGCAGGCCGTTCTGAAACTGATGTGTTTGGGGGACAGGCCCCACACCGCGCAGGAGTTGTGGCGGGGTATAGAACAACAGACGGACGAGTGGTTGCTGCCAGTGAGCCTCGAGCCTCAGGCCTGGTCTGGGCAAAATCTCGTTGCAGCTCTGGGACTAGCCGGTTTGACGCACATCCCTTGCCTGGCGCATGTGCTGAATTTGGTGGTGCAGAAATTCATTCACAACTACCCCGACATGTCAGAGCTGCTGCATAAAGTGCGGGCCGTCTGTGCGCGCTTCCGGCGTTCTCATCCTGCCGCCGCTCGGCTGTCTGCTCTACAGCGTAACTTCGGCCTTCCCGCTCACCGCCTCATATGCAACGTGCCCACCAGGTGGAACTCCACCTTGCACATGCTGGAGAGACTGTGCGAGCAGCAGCAGGCCATAGTGGAGTTTCAGCTGCAGCACGCACGGGTGAGTCGCACTGCGGAACAGCACCACTTCACCACCA
Source organism: Bufo bufo (assembly GCF_905171765.1). Taxonomy (NCBI): domain Eukaryota; kingdom Metazoa; phylum Chordata; class Amphibia; order Anura; family Bufonidae; genus Bufo; species Bufo bufo. The sequence continues at coordinate 214,181,027 of NC_053392.1, forward strand.
ATGACTGGGCTTCCATGCGAGACCTGTGTGCCCTGTTGCGCTGTTTCGAGTACTCCACCAACATGGCCAGTGGCAATGACGCCGTTACCAGCGTTACTATCCCACTTCTATGTCTCCTTGAGAAAACACTTAGGGCGATGATGTAAGAGGATGTGGCCCAGGACGAGGAGGAGGAAGAGGGGTCATCTCTAACACTTTCAGGCCAGTCTTTTAGAAGTGGCTCAGAAAGAGGATTTTTGGAACAGCAGAGGTCAGGTACAAATTTGGCCAGCCAGGGCCCACTACTGGAGGAGGATGGGGATGAAGCATGTTCACAGCGGGGTGGCATCCAACGCAGCTCGGGCCCATCACTGGTGCGTGGCTGGGGGGATACGGAGGACGCAGACGATACGCCTCCCACAGAGGACAGCTTGTCCTTACCTCTGGGCAGCCTGGCACACATGAGCGACTACATGCTGCAGTGCCTGCGCAACGACAACAGAGTTGCCCACATTTTAACGTGTGCCGACTACTGGGTGGCCACCCTGCTGGATCCCCGTTACAAAGACAATGTGCCGTCCTTAATTCCCTCACTGGAGCGTGATCGGAAGATGCGCGACTACAGGCGCACGCTGGTAGATGCGCTCCTGACAGCATTCCCGACTGACGCCGGGGGACAAGTGGAAGCACAAGGCGAAGGCAGGGTTAGCATGGCCGACATGTGAAAAAGCTTTGTCACCTCGCCGCAACGCCGCTAACACACTCGCCTGGAGCGTGTTAGCAGGAGGCAGCATTTGAACAACATGGTGGAACAGTACCTGTGCACACGCCTACACGTACTGACTGATGGTTCTGCCCCATTCCAATTCTCGGTCTCCAAATTGTCCACATCGCCAGAGCTTGCCCTGTATACCTTGGAGGTGCTGACCTGCCCTGCAGCCAGTGTATAGTGTGAACGTGTGTTTAGCACGGCAGAGAGCATTATCACAGGCCGCAGCCAATGTGGACAAGCTTACGTTTATTAAAATGAACCAGGCATGGATCCCACAGGACTTGTCCGTACCTTGTGCAGAATAGACATTTATACCAGCCTCAACCATCCATTCTTGTACTCAAGTGCACTTATTCTTTGTTTTATTTTGTTCTATGTCCCAATATTTTGGGGGATACCCCAATTTAAAAATAAAAAATAACACAAATCAATATTGGCTACCTATTCCTCCTTCACCGCCGCTTCCACCTACACCGCCACATCCACCGCCTCCTCAACCTCCTACTCCTAGATCCAGATTGTTATTTTTAATTTTTCAGTATTTTATGTTATTTTAAGTCATTTCCCTATCCACATTTGTTTGCAGAACAGTTGTCATGCTCTTAAGCACATTTTGATGCCTTTTGCAGCCCTCTAGCCCTTTCCAGGACTATTTTAGAGCCATTTTAGTGCCCAAAAGTTCGGGTCCCCATTGACTTCAATGGGGTACGGGGTCAAGTTCGGGTCCCGAACCCGAACTTTTTTTTCAAGTTCGGCCGAACTCGTCGAACCCGAACATCCAGGTGTCCGCTCAACTCTAGTAATGAAGAACATTTACTTTCCACCATACCTCATCTTGTAGTTGACTTCGAATGCTCTCTTGCTCCTGAAGGTCCTGCCTCAGTTTGGCAGCCTTTCTTTCTACCATGGAAATCTTCTTCTCATATTCCTTGTTATTCTCTATTTCGCTGTTCAGAAATTGGATTTTCTCTTTTATAATATTTTCTCTTTCTCGTAATTCTTGTTTCACCTTGGCCAATTGCTAAATTAAATGAAAGAATGTCTCATCACTCTTGTTGTATAGTTTATGATCCACAGAAAAGAGAAGGAAGTTAAAAGGGGTATTTTCATCTTGGACATTATGGCAGATTAAAAAATATCCAATGAATGTCTGGGAACCTCTGGGACCGACAACTACCTCCAGAGCAGGGGTACCCTAACACATGGCCCCCATAGTGAGGCAGCTGCTGCGCGTGTGTGCGGCTCTCTCCACTCTAATATATTTGAGTAAGGGTACTTTCACACTTGCGGCAGAGTGATCCGGCAACCTGCTTGCAAACAGACAGCATTTGTAGACGGATCTGGATGCGGATCTGTCTTACAAATGCATTGCAAGAACGGATCCGTCTCTCCGTATGTCATCCGGAAGGACGGATCCGGCACTAATACATTTCAATGTCATTCTGGTAACTGATCCGGAATTTTTCTCCGTCCAAAACGCTGTTCAGTGACTGAAGACATCCTGATGCATCCTGAACGGATTTCTCTCCATTCAGAATGCATGGGGATAAAACTGATGAGTTCTTTTCCGGTATTGAGCCCCTATGACGGAACTCAATGCCGGAAAAGAAAAAACGCTAGTGTGAAAGTACCCTAAGGGAAAAAAAAAATCTGAGAATGTTTGCCCACCTAATTTGCGTAGAATTTATTGGAGAACTCCGCTCTGCGTTCATCCATTTTTACCATGTCACTCTGACTCATATGTCATTATGCATGCACTGGAAGTCAGTCTCTTTTTGCATTCCTATGAAATTAGTCTTAAGCCTCATTCACACATCAGTGTCTGTGAAAATCTGTGAAAAGGTGGTCAGTGATGCATCCGTGAAGCTGTCTGTGAAGGATCCGTGTTGGGTCCATGTGTCCGTTTTTTGCTGTCCGTGTGTCATCCGTGTTTCACTGACACTGCACAGCTGAAAAAAAAAATTCAAAGCATCTCTTCCTAATGAACTGTGAAACATGGATTGCATCCGTGGTTTTCATGGACCCATAGACTATAATGGGTGCGATGGATCCGTGAATATGGACAAGTGCTAAAAACACTGACCCGCAGACCGTGCTAAAACACGGATGTCTGAATACACACATTAAAATGAAAGGAGACTTGTGCTGTCCGTGGAACACTGACGTGTGAATGAGACTTTATAGGAAGGCGTATAGAGAGTCACTTCCAATCCAGACAAGGAAACCTGTAAAAAGCAAAGCGTCAAAGTCACATGGTACAACAAAGGAATAGATTTATTCTGATAAAATCACAAATTAAGCGCTCAGTAAGAAAATTTAATCGCTGCTATTTACCTCATGTGGATTACAAATGGATGAATCAATAAAAAAATGTTTCCCCAAGTGCTTCTTTTATGGAGAATGCTAGACTGCTGCAGACATGTGTGGTTCCCTCTCCATTTGTTAAGGGACCCCCATTCTGGTCATAGATAGATGTGGATTTTGAACCCACATCTATCAGACATTTATGGTGTAATATCTTTTAAAACCTAAAACTAACCATTTAAGAGGCGGTCTAACCTACAATTTGTCATTTTTCATATCCATTTTATTGAGAATCTTCTACCTCATTTTTATTTATTTTTTCTTCAAATTTCAGACCCAAAGCACATCAAGGCAAGTTGCCTCCAAATATGAAGGCATTTACATTGTGCGGATATATCCTTCACACAGTGAGAAATAGAAGCCCAGAACTGGAATTTATAGAGGATGTCCACGAGGATAAGAAATGAAAGTAGCTCTAGTATATATAAAATAACAAAAGCAACAGAAGAAATCCATAAAATGCAATTTTGATGCAATGAAGGTCAGCAATTCAAGTATTGAAGTGTCCCTTTATCTATAAGGCCTCATGCACACGGCCGTTGCTTTGGTCCGCATCCGAGCCGCAGTTTTGGCGGCTCGGATGCGGACCCATTCACTTCAATGGGGCCGCAAAAGATGCGGACAGCACTCCGTGTGCTGTCCGCATCCGTTGCTCCGTTCTGTGGTCCGCAAAAAAAAAATATAACCTGTCCTATTCTTGTCCGCGCTTTGCGGACAAGAATAGGCAGTTATATTAAAGGCTGTCCGTGCCGTTCCGCAAATTGCGGATCGCACACGGACGCCATCCATGTTTTGTGGATCCGCGATTTGCGGACCGCAAAACACACAACGGTCGTGTGCATGTAGCCTAAAGCCAACTGCCTCTTTGCATATCCCATATGTAGATCCTAAAATGACTGGTGCATAATATTGTGAAAGGTTTCATCTGTACTTACCAGTGCACACTGATCAATCTCTCTATCCCTTTTCTGCATCTGATCAATGGTGTTTTCCCACTGTTGGATCAGCTGTTGTCTCTCTGAGTGCGCTTTTCGAAAATCTTCAGCTGCTTTGTCCAGTTCAATCTGCAAGACAAATCCATCTATGATGTAGCTCCTGCCAGATGTATTCAGAGAGAGGTCTCATTTATAGATAAAGAAGTATTTCTAATACCAGATGTTACATGGTAGTAAATGAAAAAAGTATAGTCCATTTATAAACGAGGTACTACTAGGTACTATGAAACTAACCTTAGGGTACGCCCACACATGGGGTAACTCTGCAGCATTTTACAGTAGCAGCAAAGTGGAGGAGATTTAAACAGGCTGCAAAGAAAATCTGCAGATTTCCTATTTATACATACTGTAGAGCGGGTTCCTCAGGAAATCCATAGCAAAGTTGCAGCAAATGTATGTCCTGTTAGGCTTTCAAACCTAGAGAAGCTCAGCATATCTAAGTAATGATGTCCACTGGTAGCATCTTGAAAGGTCTGAGAATAGGAGACTAGGAGCTGTGAAAGCCCCATGATCAAAGTACTCCCTTTTTGTGGCTATCGGGATTGAAAGCAAGGCTTTAAGTCACAAGACTCAGACCTCGTTCCATTGGAAACCTGAATGAGGCGCGCTTAAACTGAGCCACTGAATCAGAATACATTCAGCATTATTTGCTTATCAATGTCTTCAAATATTTTTATGCCAATTAAAGTTTTGTTTTCTGATATAGAGCTCCAAATCCCCTACATACACATCGTTTGGAAACATGGTGTTCTTTGTACCTGCAGCCACCACTAGAGGGAGCTTTCACACTTTTACAGCAGGATGTTATACACTGAACCCATACCACTGGGGTCTGCTCGAGTTCTGCACGGTTTTATCTCCGGCCAAAAAAACTGAAGACTTGCCTGAATGCCGGATCCGGCATTTGTTTTCCATATGAATGCATTAGTGCCGGATCCGGCATTCAAAATACCAGAATGCCGGATCCGTCCATGCGCAGACCGAAAAAAAGGTGAAAAAGATAAATGCCAGATCCGTTTTGCCGGATAACACCAGAAAGATCAGTCTTACAAATGCCATCAGTTGGCATACGTTTTGCCGGATCCGGCAGGCAGTTCCGGTGACGGAACTGCCTGCTGGATCCCTCTGCCGCAAGTGTGAAAGTAGCCTAAGTCCAAGAAATTTCTAAGTGTCAATTTTATGAGGATTATTCCCTTGTGGGTTATGGTACAATAAGTCTATATACACTACCGGAAAATGAAGAAAGAACACCCGGAAATGTGAATGAGCTGAGCTTGGAATGACATACCACAAGAGGATATCCAGCATCTGTATGACCATTACCATGCCAGAGTGGCAGCCTGTATCTCAGCAAGGGGAGACGCAACCCAATATTAATGTGACCCTGTGTCCGTGCTGCAGAACCCAAAATAAAGGCTGCCCCACCCTGGCTGTGTGATCATTGACCAGACACCACTGGCAGTTTAGACTTTGTCAGTCTCTGCTCAAAATGTGTTCTCTCCATTACAAGTATGCTAGTATACTCTATGTTATCTTCTACCTTTAGTGGTATCTGCATTCTGTGTACGATTTTACTTCCTTTTATGTATGTTTTACTAGGCATTTTTTCAATACAGAATGGTATGTTTTAAATCATAGGGGGCAGATTTTCAAATCCAGATTTCTAGACATAATAAAACTGCGCCAAATTTATCCCATTGGCTGATGCTGGCGGATCTTTAGACTGTGTAGCTTGAGTTGACTCTACTACAATTCTGGCACAATATTGGTGTGCAGTGTAGCATCTTAGGTCATGCCCCCTTCCACACAAAGCCTCCCTTTTTCCCGTGGAGCCTTGTGTCTAAGAATGTGGCACATGGATGTGCTCTAGGATGAAAGCAGCTACCTACATGAATAAAAAAACTACATTAAAGAACTAAATGGGTTTACTAAAGGTAAGCCGACTCTCACTGGGTACACTGCATGTCTATTAGCACTGAAATCATAGAAATTCTTGTAAAAATAAATACCTGTGTAGTGATAGTCTCTGTCAACTCATTATCCAAAAGTTTACGTTTGTGGTTGGACTCCACAGTCAACCGTTCAATCTGCAGGGACATAACCTATAGGAAGAAATACAAATTGCATTATAGATACATTTAGAACATCTGAATGGGTTTAGATGGGCCAGGTCCCAACCAGTCAGAAAGTGATGGCACATCCTAGTGAACAAAACCCTTTAAAATCATATAAATGTACTTACTTTAATTTTTCCTTCATCCTTCTGTGAGTATTTCTGAATGGCGACAGTGTCTTCATCTTTACGAGCAGATTCTTCAAGCCAGGCCTCTAGAGCTTGCTGGTCCCAATTCAGTTGACATTTCAAGTTCTCCAGTTTTTGTGTAGCCTTGAATATGTTATTCTAAATAAAATAAAAGACTCAGAGAATAAATGTGTGGAATTTAACGATCTTGAGCCCTGATTCTTTATTGCACAGGTTAATCCAGATCTATCCAATTAACTCTTTACTACAACAATTGAAATTTAGTTCTGGGGGCCTCCGATTTCTCTTCATCATCTTTGTGATGTTTCTACACGTTGCCTGGAGTCCTCCTGTGGTAAATTGAGTCACTGGACAGGATTTGGACCCTGTCTATATAAGGTCTCACAGTTGACAATACATATCAGAGCAAAAACTTAACCATGAGGAGGAAAGAACTTCCCATAGAGCTCAGAGACTGGATTGTGTGGAGGTGCATATCTGGTGAAGGCTACAAAAGTTTTCTGCTGCACTGAAAGTTCTCAAGAGCACAGAGGCCTCCGTAATTGTTAAATGGAAGACTTTTGGGACAAAAAGGACTCTTCCTAGGGCTGGCTGTCTCACCAAACTAAGTAATTTGGGGGAGACGGCGCCTTGGTAAGAGAGGTGACCAAGAACCCAATGGTCAACCGGGCTGAATAGTTATGTAAATGCAATATTTTAGTTTTTCCTTTTTAATAAATTTGCAAAGATATCGAACATTCTGTTTTTACTTTGTCATTATGGGTTCAGTGCAGAATTATGGGGGAAAATTCAATATTTTTTTTACTTTAGCAAAAGGCCACAACATAACAAAATTGGAAAAAGTGAAAGGGTCTGAAGACTTTCTAATTCCATGTTTTAGTAGGATGATAAAAAGTCTAAGGGTGCATTTACACCAACAGATTATATGACCAATTTCTGCCCGATCAGACCAATAGTTGGAGTGTGTAACAAAAGATCTGTGTGTAATCAGAAAATCTGTCAGATAATCTGTTGGTGTAAATGCACCCTAAGTTTAGCCCCAGCCTTAAAGTGGAAATCAGCCCTGAAAACTGTTGTCATAATCAGAGCTGTCCTTGGTCTAGTTAGAACCAGTCGTTCTGTCACATGACAGCTGTTCCAGTGAAGACGTCTGCTGAGACCAATGAAGACTAGTAGTACCTCTTCCTTTATTGTATACACAATTGAGCGCTGTGTATATACAAACAGTCTACCGGGTGCTCTTACCGGATGCTTGGCTGTCAAAGACAGCAGACACTTGACCGACAGCTGCACAATTATCTATGAATCTGCTATTCTAGAAAATAACAGGGCCTAATGGATGCTGGGTTATGAGTAGGGATGAGCGAACGTGTTTTCAAGTTCGGCGTACAGGTTCGAGTTATCAAAGAATCTCGTTATGTATTCCGCTACTATGGACAATAACGGAATTCTATGATGGCATGCACCACGGAAGCCTATAAGAGGCATTCTGTATTGCATTCCATCATCATAGAAGTCTATGCTGGCCATAACGGGATCTTTGATAACCCGAACCTGTACGCCAAACTTATAAACTGATAAAAATGTATATAAAATGTATTTGTAATGGTACAGAGGCTCAAGGAAGACAGGACTACCCATAATGAAATAGTAACCAAAAATCTGCCATTGTTTTTTACTTTTTTCAGCTTAGTCTTCTGATTTTAGCCCAGATTTAAAAGACAAAACTTCAAGATTACTCAATTTTGGATAAAAGTAAAGTCGTTGTACTTGTAGTACAGGAATTCATACAGACAGTTTACATATAAGAAGCGAGTTGTCATGGCGTTGCTGTGTGCCCACTGCTGTCTCACTAACCTATCTTGGCGGTCAGTCCCCACAAGCTCTCCTCTGCCTTCCAGTAAGTGTCCCACTCTGGAGACCACAGCCAGCACCGGGCTGCAAGGCCTCTTTCTGTTCCCCATAGGGTGTGCACACATCTCCCAGCTCTCAAAGGGCGCGTAGTCAATTACCTCGATCTCTTGCAGTCAATGGCTGGTCACCTTGGGGTATTTGAGGGCATTCTAGCTCTAAACAGTGGATCCACAACCATTGTCCGTTAGACACATCTATTATTGTGGACTCTGAATACTTTCCACTTTACATGAGATGATTCAATTATACAAAAAAAAGTTATAAACATTTGAAGGCATTAAATTCCAATACCCATTGTGTTCCATTTCTATAATGAATTCTGTAATGTATTGTACAGACTAAGGCTACTTTCACACTAGCGTTCGGAGCGGATCCGTCTGATGTTTCATCAGACGGATCCGCTCCGATAATGCAGACGTTTGCATCCGTTCAGAACGGATCCGTCTGCATTATTACTTAGAAAATTTTCTAAGTCTGAAAGTAGCCTGAGCGGATCCGTTCAGACTTTACATTGAAAGTCAATGGGGAACGGATCCGCTTGAAGATTGAGCCATATTGTGTCATCTTCAAGCGGATCCGCCCCCATTGACTTACATTGTAAGTCTGGACGGATCCGCTCGCCTCCGCACGGCCAGGCGGACACCCGAACGCTGCAAGCAGCGTTCAGGTGTCCGCTCACTGAGCGGAGCGGAGGCTGAGCGCTGGCAGGCGGATGCATTCTCAGTGGATCCGCCTCCACTGAGAATGCATTGGGGCCAGACGGATGCGTTCGGGGCCGCTCGTGAGCCCCTTCAAATGGTGCTCACGAGCGGACACCCGAACGCTAGTGTGAAAGTAGCCTTAATACAATGTCTCACATTAAGCACAGAGCAGCTCTCACCTTCCCCTTCACCAGTCAAGCACGGATGCGTAATAGTAGATTCGAAAATTATAGGAAAATCCAGCTCAAGAATGGTGGACAAAATTCGTAGCTTTATTGCGGCATAAAATCTTCGACAGAAACAGGAATTGTTCGGTTGCGCGTTTCAGACCACAAACAAATATCGGTCCTTCCTCATGACATATCGAACTAGTAATGGGACCGCTGTGTGAGCTGCTCATATGGTGCGGTCCCATTACTAGTTCGATATGTCATGAGGAAGGACCGATATTTGTTTGTGGTCTGAAACGCGCAACCGAACAATTCCTGTTTCTGTCGAAGATTTTATGCCGCAATAAAGCTACGAATTTTTTCCACCATTCTTGAGCTGGATTTTCCTATTATTTTCGGAAATACAATGTCTGTATCTAAAGAAAACACCTTTACAGCAGCATTACCTTGAATACATAATCATGTGAAAAGAAAAATTTAATCTGCAAATAATTCTTACTTCTTGACTATTTTTCTTTTCTCTCAAGGACACCAGCTCATTTTCAAGACGATGGATTTCTTGCTTAAGACGCCCAATTTCCCTTTCAGTGAGAGTCTTAAAGTGTTCTTCACTTTCAATTTCTTTTTCTCTAGCCCTACAAAGAGACTGTAAGAAGAGTTACATTAAAGGCACCTGTCTGTGTTATTGGGCATATACAAAACATTCTGCAATAAGAAACACAATAAAAAGAAAAGGTGCGTTTAGCTTCAATGTTTCCTCAATGTTCACTGCTACCTACAACTCACAAAGCAGGTCTGCTGTTACTGCTCACATAAGGCTTCAACATTTCTAAAATCTAAGTGAAAAGGGATGATTTCAATTGCATACATAAGGATTTAAAGGAAATGTGTCACCAAAAATTTCCTCTGCCAGTTGAAACCAGATAGTAACACACATCCTTTTTTCGAATCAGTTTTTATTTTCTGATTACAGATTTTTTTAAATTTATTTCTTGAACACCATTATTGGGGGCAGCCATCTTGCCTGAGCTGTTCTTAACAGCATTTACAAAGTATGAAGAAATAGGGTTGTCACGATCCCAAAATTTGAATTCAATTTCGATACCATAAATGCGTGCATTCCACATTTTATGGAACTTCCGGCCCATAATCGAACAGTCCTATCCTATATTTTGGGTGGACAAGGTGACTAAAAAATGCAGAATCGCGCATTTATTTTTTTCCCATTATGGTGTTTACTGCATAGGAGATGTTTTTTAGATTTTAATAGTTTGGAGTTTTTAGACGTGACGATATGTAATATTTTATTTATTTATTTATTTTTTATATATTTTATATGTAAAATTGGGAAAGGGGGGATTTATACTTAATATTTTGGTGTTTTTTTTACATTTCCCCCCCTTAGGGGCACGAACCTAGGATCTTTTGATCCCTTGCCCTATTCACCCTGATAGAGCACTATCAGGGTGAATAGGACCTCACACTCTCCCTGCTGCCCTGGGCTTTGTGCACACTGCAGCAGGGAGCCGACTATGGCAGCCAGGGCTTCAGTTTAGTGTACTGGCTGCCATGGTAACCGATCAGAGCCCCAGGATTACACTGCTGGGGCTCCCATCGGAACTGCCACTGCCACCAATGAGGAGGAGGGGAGAGGACCCTGTGGCCACTGCCCCTCCCCTTCTCTTCCCCTTTCACTTGTCAATGGCGGCAGCAGCGGCCCGGGGGGGGGGGAGGAAGAGACTGCTTTAGTCTCCCCTGTGTTGCTGAGGAGAAAATGGCGCGTGCTGAGAGTAGCGAGCTCCATGTTCTCTGATACTAGGCACTGCAGTAGCGCAGCCTAATATTGGTAAAAGGCAAATCCCGGTATCGAATCGATACTGGTACAAAAGTATCGATTGGGTATCGATAATTCGATACCCATTGCAACCCTATTAAGAAAATTGCTTTACAGCAGCCCCATGGGCCACAGACATAATGGTCAGGAGAGGACCTCATTGACACCTATGGAGAGTTTTCTAGGCATGTTCTGTGAGCTGTGCAGAGGTCATTGTACAAGGAAAGACTAGAGAAGCTGTGACAATCGCCTATTGTGAATGGTGGATCCTGTCTTATCTATACACAGAGGTGATATCATTACAGGCAGGTTTAGAATAATATATAACTTCAGTAAATTGATCTGTATAGACCAAGAAGTGGTGCCAATTATTAGGCATAGTGTTAAAGGATTTTAAGGTTTGGGCATGGAAAATTAAAAATAACATCATCAAACATTCTTTAAAAATATGTTAAACATAAAAACGTGATTTAGACAAAGGGTCATTTTCTGATGATACATTCCCTTTAAAGGGACCCTGCAAAACTGCTGACAGCTCTACATAGGAGATAGGGAAATCTGCAGGAAGCTCTCCACAACCTTTCCCTACTGCTCTTGAGGAACAGCTGTAGTGAGATTCTGGATGGAAACTAGCGCGGTCACTGGAGAGAAGGGGGTGGATGTTGTGCGCGTACTGAAAAAAGTGGAGGGCGCTTCCGATAGCGGCATGTGCCAGATTAAAATGTCTCCACGGTGATGCGGATACTAAAAACATACACAAAGGTCTAATAGGCTTCCATGTCTCCTATCTCTAGGTCACAACTGTTGACTCTCTTTAAAGTAGAGCAGCAAAATCTGTCTACGAGATGACTGGTTTTGGTGAGTTGGCCAGAATGCAAGGGGGATGGTCATCGTCGCGGCCTGCATCAGCGGCAGTGCAGGGATCCGGAGTGATGATGGGTAAGTAGGATCTATAGGCGGGGCCCAGGCATTGTGGGGGGCATTTTTAGAATTGGATAACCCCTTTAACTATGATGTGACAAGGGGCTTGATCCAGATTTCAGAAAGTTAGGGTAGATCATGGCAATATTCGATAACATTAGAAGGTGGGAATGTCCCTTTGTGTTCCAGATAATAACATTGCCCATTACCTGTGTATAGTTCAGCTCTTGTCTGACATTTTTAAGATGGTCAGCCATTGCTTGAATACGATCTTCCATTTCTTTTATCAGGTTTGACAAATTTGTCTTCTCCTTCTGTTTCCTTTGTAACTAAAAAAAAAAAAGAGATATGAGAGTATTGTGACTGCACTGCAGTACATTTGTTCTTCTGCTTCAATAGTAAGATAGGTAGCGGTATATAGAATTCCTTTATGTCCCTCACCCCATTTCAAGCTGAAAAAAAGATGCATCAGTTGGGCTATGTAAGCCGGTCCTACGGTTTCATAAGGCCGATACGGATTGCGTGCATTTTTTACGTGCACGAAGAAAAACTGAAGAATAACAATTTACATCTCCTAGTAACCATCAGTATTGCATTCAGATGCCGTCCTTTTTTCACGTAAGCCCCATTTACCTCAATGGAGCCAGAGCTACGTGAAAAATGCACAATATAGAACATAAAGCAAATTTTCCAGAACACAAACTGCCCCAGCCTCTCCGCTTTTACAGGACCAGGCATTAGGATATTGCAGAAAGATTTGACCCTCTAGGTGCAACGGCTAAGCCCCCGTTGCTTCTAGAGGCTCATTTGCGTATATTAAAACGTCATTTTTCTCAGCAATGTCTGGACACATATGTACATGGGACCAACACAGATGCCTTCAGCCGCCAAGTGCACATATAACAGGTCAGCCAATGTCATAGGTACAAAACTGCTGACAGATGCTATTTAACTGTGAAATGTGCAGTAAAGGAGAGTTTTCTTTTAAGTCTGCATGTCTTGGTACACTGGCCTTCAACCACACACAACTGATGCTTCATTGGGCATTGTTGAAGGGGTTGTGCCACGAACAATATTGAACATTTATCAAACCAGTACCTGGGTCTGAATACTTTTGTAATTTGCATGAAATTTAGTATAGCTACCGAGCTATTCAATGAGATGTAGCTGTAGAGCAACACCTTCTGTTTGCTTTTATCTATATTTCTCCATCTACCTGGTCGCACACGCTCAGTTTATACCTTCAACCATATGTTCTGCTTGAAGTTGTGGCAGTTAGATGGAGAGAGCTGCTTCTGACAAGACACGCCCCCTGAGCTGTGATATGGAGAGAACTGCATCTGACAAGACACGCCCCCTGAGCTGTGATATGGAGAGAGCTGCATCTGACAAGACAAGCCCCCTGAGCTGTGATATGGAGAGAGCTGCACCTGACAAGACACACCCCCTGAGCTGTGATATGGAGAGAGCTGCATCTGACAAGACACGCCCCCTGAGCTGTGATATGGAGAGAGCTGCTTCTGACAAGACACGCCCCCTGAGCTGTGATATGGAGAGAGCTTCAGCAGACAGGGCACGCCCCCTGAGCTGTGATATGGAGAGAGCTGCAGCAGACAGGACACGCCTCCTGAGAAATGGCACGCCCCCTGAACTGCCAGCCTGAAATAAATCTAGCAGAACAAGTGGAGCAATGAATTGTGTGATCTCTGGTTTTATGTGAGGTACCGGGCTGCTTCTGGCTATGTTATGTACTATAAGATATCTGATTTTCATTTTTTACATCTATAATGGCATAACCCTTTTAAAAGGGTTTTCCGGGAGTTTTATACTGAGGACCTATCCTCAGGATAGTAGGTATATATAGAAAATCCGCAGCACTCTTCCAGTAGTGAAAAAAATCTGGTCTTTAATTTAAACCAGCAGCATAATACACGCTGGGACCCATGGCCAGGATCCCTATCTGCAAGCACCATCTCCCTTCTTAATGGTATTTTTTATTCCCATGCGGGGATGTGTAGTGCTGCTTATCATTCAATTTCCTATCCTCAGGATGGGTCATCAGTATCTGATCAGCGGGGGTCCAACAACTGGGACCCCGCCGATCAGCTGTTTGAGAAGGCGGCTGCGCTTACAGCAGTGCCACTGCCTTCTCCCAGCAAACAAAGCACAGCGCCATACATTGTATAGTGGCTGTACTTGGTATTGCAGCTCAGCCCCATTTACTTCTATGGAGCTGAGCTGCGCTTAGGCCACGTGACCGATAAACGTGAAGTCACATGGCCTAGGGAAATCTGGAGATGGCCGCAGTGATACAGAGAGCGCTGCTGCCTTCTCAAACAGCTGATCGGCGGGGGGCCCGGGTGTCGGACCCCACTGATCAGATACAGATGACCTATCCAGAAAACATGTCATCAGTGTAAAATTCACGGAAAACCCCTTTAATAATTTGTTTGCATATACCATAGAAATCAATGGTACGGTCTCCACCAAAATCTGCTATGCAGCCTGTCTGATGGGGGTTAGAGTCCTGTGGATTATAATCAAGAGACTTCATGGAGTGAGATTTAGGGCTCATGCACACTAATGTATTTTTTGTCCTCATACGATCCGCATTTTTTGCAGGTTGGATGCGGACCCATTTACTTCAATGTCCACATCCGTATGTCCAATCCGCGGCCCCGCAAAAAAATAGAACATGTCCTATTCTTGTCCGTTTTACAAGGACAAGGATAGGACAGTTCTATAGAGAGCAGGACGTTCCGTTCCGCAAAACACACACGGCCGGTATCCGTGTCTTGCGGATTCGCAATTTGCGAACCGCAAAATGGCAACAGCTGAGTGCATGAACCCTAAGGCTCATTCACCAGACCGCATGGTCACCGTAGCCGTGAACCGCAAATAGCGATCCGCAATGCATGGGCACCAGCCGTGTGAACTCAGTGCTGAGGTGCGGACCTATTGACTTGAATGGGTCCGCGATCCGCACTGACCCGAATGCTTACGGAAGAGCTTCCAAGTGTTTCAGGGGGATTCCGAACTGTGCCTCTGCAAAACATAGGACTTGTCCCGCTGTTTGAGGTCCGTAACACGGGCACAACGGCCATACGGTCATGTGAATGGGCCCTTCTTTTTGCCACTTACACAACAGATTTTACGGTGGAATCAAGTGATACCGTAGACGTGGTGCATTGGGAGCAAGAAACGTCGGCAAAGGAGAACTTTCCACAATAATTGGGCGACCCCCACTTTCCCCCTCATGTTCCTAGGTCATTCGCTCCAGATCTCCAGCCAGATAATGCAGGTTATGGATCTAAGAACCAATATGGTCACTGCTCAGTACCATAGTGATTAATGGACAACTCTTCTGATAAGAAACACTGTGGACCACTGGGTCATGATCACTGGGGCCAGAATGTGGCCCCTGGTCAGTTACAAGGGAGTGGGGGTCTGCTTTGTGATTATAGCCTCCTCGGCAGAGAATCATCATCAGGCGCCCATTTAAATTGGTGGGCACCTATGCCAATAGATGGTAGCTTGTTTTTGGCACATAGGGTACCCTCTACACTAATGTGTCAATGACAAGGTTGCCAGAATACCCCTGCAATCCAGTGACAAATGCATCTTCTGCTCTAGTGAACTAGAACTCCCAGCATGGTCTGCAGGTGAATACATCTAGACTACAACTCCCAGCATGGTCTGCAGGTAAATAATACCTCCAGACTACAACTCCCAGCATGGTCTGCAGGTAAATGATACCTCCAGACTACAACTCCCAGCATGGTCTGCAGGTAAATGATACCTCCAGACTACAACTCCCAGCATGGTCTGCAGGTAAATAATACCTCCAGACTACAACTCCCAGCATGGTCTGCAGGTAAATGATACCTCCAGACTACAACTCCCAGCATGGTCTGCAGGTAAATGATACCTCCAGACTACAACTCCCAGCATGGTCTGCAGGTAAATGATACCTCCAGACTACAACTCCCAGCATGGTCCGCAGGTGAACGATACCTCCAGACTACATCTCCCAGCATGGTCTGCCGGTGAACGATACCTCCAGACTACAACTCCCAGCATGGTCTGCAGGTGAATGATACCTCCAGACTACAACTCCCAGCATGGTCTGCAGGTGAATACATCTAGACTACAACTCCCAGCATGGTCTGCAGGTGAATACATCTAGACTACAACTCCCAGCATGGTCTGCAGGTGAATGATACCTCCAGACTACAACTCCCAGCATGGTCTGCAGGTGAACGATACCTCCAGACTACAACTCCCAGCATGGTCTGCAGGTGAATGATACCTCCAGACTACAACTCCCAGCATGGTCTGCAGGTGAATACATCTAGACTACAACTCCCAGCATGGTCTGCAGGTGAACGATACCTCCAGACTACAACTCCCAGCATGGTCTGCCGGTGAATGATACCTCCAGACTACAACTCCCAGCATGGTCTGCAGGTGAACGATACCTCCAGACTACAACTCCCAGCATGGTCTGCAGGTGAATGATACCTCCAGACTACAACTCCCAGCATGGTCTGCCGGTGAATGATACCTCTAGCTCACGCTGGGAGCTGCGGAGGAGGCTCTCGCCTATGTAGTGCAGCAGGCAGCGCACAATGGCAGACTGGCCGTCCTCACCTCATCCTCCAGGGCTTTATTCTCGGCGTTGACCACAGGGATAGCGAAGCCCTCGGCCCAGCGCAGCTCGGCCAGCACTTCCCGGCTCATGTTCCCGAGCAGCAGACACTACAGTGCGGCGCAGGCCTCTCCTCCGGGCTCAGTGTGTTGTGCTCGGCGGCCCTAGCAACCGGTCTCCAGGAAGCGGGAGGTCGTCACTGGCCGCCGGCAGGCAGTAGGTGGACAGAGGGAGAGGCCGCTCAGTAGCAATAATATTACTCTTCCTTCTGTTAGTATAAAAATAAGGGGGAGATTTATTAAAACTGGTTTAGTTGCCCATAGCAACCAATCAGATTCCTCCTTTCATTTCCCAACATAACGCTGAAAAAAGAAAGGTGGAATCTGATTGGTTGGTGTGGACAGCTAAGCCAGTTTTCCCTTACACCAGCTTTGATAAACCTCCCCTATTATCTTTAAAGGATTGTCCCATATTGGACATTTATGGCATATAGTTAGGATATGCCTTGAATGTCAGATAGGTACATTCCTGGGACCCATTCCTGTCTCCAAAACAGGGCCTCTGAAGTAAACGGAGAGTATACCGTGTATCCGGCGTCCTCTCCATATACGCTATGGGACTTACTGAAATAGCGGAGTGAGTGCGCTCTGCCATCACAGAAGCCCTATAAGGCCACCTGCACACCATACAGCTGATCACTCATAAGATCCGCACAAATTTCCGTGTAGATTTATGTGCATTTTTGCCTTCTTTCACACTAGCGTTTTTTGCTGGATCCGGCAGGTTTCCGAAAAAACGCTTCCGTTACTGATATTACAACCTTCTGCATCCGTTATGACAAGACGGATCCGTCATGAACTCCATTGAAAGTTAATGGGGGACGGATCTGTTTTCTATTGCGTCTTCCTCCGCATCCCAGGACAGAAAGCAAACCGCAGCATGCTATGGTTTGTTCTCCGGTATGAGAACGTAATGCATTTTGGAGCATTCCATTCTGTTCAGTTACGTTTTGTCCCCATTGACAATGAATGGAGACATAACGGAATCGTTTTTTCCGGTATTGAGACCCTATGACTAGGGTTGAGCGAACACGAACTGTAAAGTTCGTGTTCGTACCGAACTTTAGGATTTTTGGACCCTGGACCCAAACCCAAACATTTCAGTAAAAGTTCGGGTTCGGTGTTCAGCTATTTTATGGCGCTTTTTGAAAGTCTGCAGAGCAGCCAATCAACAAGCGTTTACCGTCTGACCTTAGAAGCCATCACAGCCATTCCTACTAATGGCATGGCTGTGATTGGCCAGTGCAGCATGTGACCCAGCCTCTATATAAGCTGGAGTCACGTAGCGCTGCACGTCACTCTGCTCTTACTAGTGTTCGTACCGAACTTTCGGATTTTTGGACCCCGGACCCGAACTCGAACATTTCAGTAAAAGTTTGGGTTCGGGTTCGGTGTTCGGCGCTTTCTTGGCGCTTTTTGAAAGGCTGCATAGCAGCCAATCAACAAGCGTTTACCTGTCTGACCTTAGAAGCCATCACAGCCATTCCTACTAATGGCATGGCTGTGATTGGCCAGTGCAGCATGTGACCCAGCCTCTATATAAGCTGGAGTCACGTAGCGCTGCACGTCACTCTGCTCTTACTAGTGTAGGGAGAGGATAGGACAGAATCTGTGATCAGAACTCCAATTGAACTCTACATAGATTTAGTTGTGGGGGTGCAGTGCACAATCTTTTTACCCTGCCCTGAGCCCAGTGACAGAGAAAAAGAACTTTTATCTGTCTGTTAGTTAGGTGGGACTCCTGGACCCCCACTGTCTTGGAGGGGGAGAAGAGGGTACCTGAGCAAGTGAATAATGCATTGGGGTGGAAATCACCCCTATATATATATATATTTATATACTATTGTAACCAAACTAGAATACCCCCAATAATCCCCCAAATAATGCACAATCGCCCCCTATATTATATAGCTCTAGGGCCATTTAAGTAATGTTAATAAGCGATAGTGCTCATGCGTATTTTATTATGGAGGGTGATAAATCATTAAAAAAAAAGATACATCCTATGGGATATTCTAAAAGAATCCCAAGTATTTGTTCTGATTAGGCATAATTGCCTTTGACGACATATATATAGACGGGTGATTGTACTCTAAAAATATTTATGTAATCACCCACATGTAGTTAAGCCCTGGTAGGATGAAGGGGAAAAAAAGGAGAAAATGCACATTTTGATTCATTACATAAGTATTACAACATATCAAGAAGGGGAAAAATGAGGGGCATTCATTGAGGTAGTTGCACCAGCGTTTTGGTGAAGTGAGATGAGAGAACATCTGAGTAAAAATACATGCGCCTTGGTAGTGTATGGCAAGAGAAATCTCTAAGTCCAGACGCTTGCGCAGTTCCATCTGTATACTCACCGACCTGATAAATGCCAAAGTCCACGCGCATGCGCAGTTCCATCCCAGTGCGTACCGATGGAGAAGAACAACTTTGAAGTTGACGCCCATGCGCGAACATACACAGGATATCGCGAGACATAGAGGTCATCGGTAGAACACCCCCCCAGCGCAGGATAGCCTATTGGAGCGATAGAGGTATAGCAAGAAGGGAGGGATGTAAGACGGAACACCATCCCATTGGCAGTGATGATCGCGTCACTGGAGTACGAGTCTCTGCCCCCCCTGCACGATCCCCTGAAGACGCTGGGTGACCAGTGAAACATGTTGGGATGCAAGGTGTATGAGTGTGTGTGTTTTTCGGTTCAGTGGCAGAGCGGGAGCTCCACAACAGGAGTCAATTATAGTTATTTGAGGTACAAAGACTAAACAGCAGCTAGCCGCAAGACAGGCTGCAGTTGGTATCGACACTATATAAATGCTGTTAGGCAACAGCAATAAGGCCTCATGCACACGACCGTTGTTTTATTCCGTGTCCGTTGTTTCGTTTTTTTGTGATATTATGCGGACCCATTGACTTTCAATGGGTCCGTTGAAAACTCGGCTAATGCAACGTTTGTCATCCGCATCCGTGATCCGTGGTTCCAGTCCGTCAAAAAAATATAACCTGTCCTATTTTTTTCACGAAAAACGGTTCGCGGACCCATTCAAGTCAATGGGACCGTGAAAAAACGCGGAGGCACACAAGATTGTCGTCCGCGTCCGTTTTTTTTCCTATCATTTGCATGGCAAACTTGACAGACTTTTTTTTACTTTCCTTCATGTCTGGTGATCCTCCAAAAATAAAGGAAGACACACGGATCACGGAACAACGGAACCCCATTTTGCGGAACAGAACACAAAACAACGGTCGTGTGCATGAGGCCTAATACTGAGACATAGAAAAAAGAGGTAGCGACCTATGCCACAGAGTTTGAATTTGTCTTGTTGTGTAGCACTGACATATAAGTGTTCCTAAAAAGAATAAATAAAGGCAATGTTTTAAAGTAACAGCACATGACAAAAGACGTCCATGGGTCCGGTTGGACCACCAGTTAGTTCACTAAGATGGGTAAAGAGAGCGCTCTCCCTCCCTCTGTAAACCCCATAGGCAGTCAGCATCTAAGAGGTTAATCCACCGCCATCTGCACTTTCATCAATGATACATACAGTTAATAACAGCCGGGCCCCTGCCACTAATCGAGCAAACGCAGATTCTATGCCTGCTCGATCTTCACGCAATACTATTACGGCACATGTCGGGAACTCACATACAGCACGTGTCGGGAAGGGGTTAAATTCATCATAGTTCCTTTTTGCTTTGATGACAGTTTTGCACACTTTGGCATTCTCTCAATCAGCTTCAGGAGGTTGTCATCTGGAATAGTGTTCCTGCGGTCTAGAAGGAGTGCACAGAGGTGCTAAGCACTTTTTGAAGGCTGAAACACTACATATGATGATATAATTATCCAACCAGTGAATCGTTTTTACAATCTATATTCTGCTGACTTTGAACGGATATGAGAGTAAATTCTGCCAAATTTTATAGTGTTGACTAGTTTGGAGATCTGCAGGACATAGAATTTAGCTGAAAATGTACATTGATATATTCTGCAGATTAAGGATAGTGATGGACGAACATCGGCCGAGACGATTCGCGAACGCGCGTTCGCGTTCAAATGTTCGTGAATCGCGCGTTCGCATCGCGCCCATTGACTTTAATAGCCGGCGAACCTGAAAAACCTTCAGGTCATATTTGCAGCCACCAAATACAAACTATGAGTGCACAAATAGTCCCACAACATGGACAGTGACATACCAGAGGGGGATCATTGGCAAAAATTCCCACAAAAAATATGTATTTTAATCAGGGGCCATTTTTATGTGTCTTAAAGGGAAACTCTCAAAAATGTGCCCTGCTGGAGCCTAGAAAATGTTATTTCCTATCGGTTTGATGTATACAAATGTGCAGCACTCCACGTTTTTGTATCCTGAAGAGTCCATTAAAAAAATGCACACGTTAACGTAATTTTTTTTTTTTCTACCATGGAACTGTATGGTGAACGGAAGCCACTGTACGGCATCAGTCTGAGGCATATGTTAAAGCATACATTTTTGGTATGCATTAAATGGATGGCAAAAATAGGATGTGAACCCAGCCCTAGTGTCAGAATAAGCACCAGTACACATCGGAGCAGCGTGGAGGAGAGGGGAGGCTGCTATGTACTGATAGAGCGCTACCTGGTCCTGGTGGTCAGGGATGAGGACTGTGTTTCCCAATGATCATTTATCTACTGGGAAATACAGGGCACAGTATAATACACTAGAATCTATATACTATAAAGATATTAGCCCTACACCCGAATGATAATACAATTAGGGGGTCATTTATTATATAGAAATACGTCTATATTAGGCGTATTTCTAAGAGAGATTGTGGCGCAAAGGTCCTTAGCACTGCAATCTGCATCTTTTTCCCGCTCATGCCAGGTCTAAAAAAGGTAGCGTTGGCAGGGAAGAGGATACAGTTATGGCCATCCAGTTATTGGATTCCACCGCCATACATTAACTGGATAACACTGCCATACCGTGACCGGATAAAAGGGTATAAGAGGGCACAGTGGAGGGAATGACTAGTGGCACTGCACAGGGTGTGGTAGGAGGGCACAATGCAGGGTATAAAGGGGCACAGTACGGGGTGGGGGGCACAGTCACATGACCCTGTGACATTAAAAGGTCCTTATGGTGAATGCGGTTCATATGCCACCATAATGAGAGGCAGAGGAGTGAGACAGGGGTGTGATTATGTGGCTAGAGATAAAAAATATAACTTTCGGCCCCAAAGTACAGGCCCCAAAATTTAGGCAATAGTCATTCACCTTCATTTATGCAGCTATTATAGCTGAGTGGTTAAGTGTCTTGCTTCTAATACAGAAGGTCATGAGTTTGAATCCTGGCAATGACTTTTAATACCTCATACATGGATTTTAATAGGCATTCACCTGACAGCAAAGAACTTTGGATTCTGTGGCTGGAGGTACATTAGGCGGTCACAGGATAAATATATAACTGTCGGCCAGTGCAGGCCCCAAAAATTAGGCAATAGGCATTCACCTGACAGCAAAGAACTTTGGATTCTGTGGCTGGAGGGACATTAGGCAGTCACAGGATAAATATGTAACTATCGGCCAGTACAGGCCCCAAAAATTTGGCATTCACCTGACATAAAAGGTCTTTTATGCCGCTGCATATACATAAGGCAAGGACCATTCTTTGTTCTGGGTCGTGGCGGATATGTGTGGGCTGGCATGAGGAAATTCAATTACACGTGGTCATCACAGGTGTTAAATTCCCCTGAGATCCATGCCTCATTCATTTAAAAAAATGTGAGGTAGTCCACACTGTCGTGAGCTAGGCGAGTGCACTTATCGGTCACGATCCCCCCTGCCGCGCTGAATGTCCTTTCGGACAGGACACTCGACGAGGGGCAAGTCAAGAGTTCCATGGCAAATTGTGCCAGCTCTGGCCACAGGTCAAGCCTGCACACCCAGTAGTCAAGGTGTTCCTCGCTTCTCAGAGCGTCCACATTGGCTGTTAACCCGATGTAGTCGGACACCTGTCGGTCTAGGTGTTCCCTGAGGCTGGATCCGGAGGGCAGCTGTTGATGGGTTGGCTGCAAGAATGATCTCATATCCGAAGTGACCAACACATCTTCAAACCGCCCTCTTTATGCAGGCGCGGTAGGATTAGTACCCGCACCTGTTTCGCTGTGGGTGGAAGTTCCTCTGCCAGTGCCCGCAACAGTAGAATGCAGCATTTCTTGGAGCAAGGCCTGGAAATGCTGCATTCTGACAGCCCTCTGTGATGCTGGTAACATGTCCGCCATTTTGTGTTTGTACCGGGGGTATAAGTACGTTGCCACCCGTACAGGTCCTTGACCTTAATGCTTTTTATATGGGGGTCCCTCTTCAAACACTGGAGCATGAAGACCCCTATTTGCACTAAATTGGAAGCGATGGAGCACCCTGGCTCCTGCTGATTGCCCAGGAGAATGTCGTCCTCGGTCTCCTCCCCCAGCCACAGACAACCCCAGGGATCCCCGAAAAGTTTAAATCCTGCCCTTCTTGCTCCCCCCAGCCACTATCCTCCTCTGACTCCTCTTCAGACTCCTGCTGACTTGTCTCAAATGGAGTAGCCCCCCTGGGAATTCATTCAGCATTGCGACTTCCTCATCTTCCAGCTCCTGCTCCTCGAAGGCTTGATCAATACCATGACGCAATGCACGCTCCAGAAAGAAGGCGTAAGGAACAATGTCACTGATGGCGCCCTGGCTGCGTATGACCAGTTTAGTGATCTCATCAATTTGCCGCAGAAGTCTGCATGCGTCGCGCATGAGCAGCCACTGGCGCAGTGAAAAAAAACAAGCTCCCAGAACCTGTCCTGCCGCAGAGTTCGTACAGGTAGTCGTTAATGGCACGTTTCTGCTGGAGCAGCCTATCAAGCATATACAAGGTGGAGTTCCAGCACGTCGGGCAGTCACAAATCAGATGTCTGATGGGCAAGTGGTGTCACTGCTGAACGTCAGCAAGGCGAACCATGGCTGTGTAAGGCCTGCCGCAAGACGTCCTGGACCCCGGGGTATTTTCCAACGAATCGCTGCACGACTAAGTTCATGACGTGTGCCATGCACTGCACATGTGTCATATTGCCTTGTTTCAGTGCTCGCTCAGCAGATTGGCACCGTTGTCGCACACCACTTTACCAACTGTCAAATTGAGAGGGGTTAGCCACTGATCGGCCTGTGACCGCAGAGCTGAAAGGAGTGCAGGACCGGTGTGGCTCTTGGCTTTTAGGCACAACAGCCGCAGCACAGCATGGCAACGTCTGACCTGGCACGTCGAATAGGTTCTGGGGAGCTTGGGGGTGAAGCGGAAGAGGCGGTAGCAGTGGAAAAGAATGGAGGAGGAGAAGAAGAGGCAGGCCTTCATGCAATCACGGCGGTAACACCAAATCCACACGGGTGCCACGGGTTACATGCTTGACAGCCGTCAGAAGGTTCACCCAGTGGGCAGTAAAAGTTATGTACCTTCTCTGCCCGTGTTTGCTAGACCACGTGTCTGTGGTCAGATGTATCTTGGCACCAACACTGTGTGCCAGAGATATATTAACTTGCCGCTGAACGTGGCCATATAGTTCAGGGATGCCCTTCTGGGAGAAATATTTCCTTCCGGGGACCTTCCATTGCGGTGTGCCAATGGCCACAAATTTTCTAAAGGCCAATTTATATGGCAGTAGTTGGCGGGCTAGCAGTTCCGACAAGCCAGCGGTCAGCAGTTGGACAAGAGGATTATCCGGCGTCATCATTTTTTTACACTCCAACATTTGGGCCACGGAACCTGCAATGTGCTAGATGAACGCGACAACGGCATGGTGGAGTGGAGGACAAATGGGAGGAGAGAGGAGAAGGAGAAGAGGCAGGACGTGGAGAGCCAGGAGTATGGCTTTGTGGGTTCTGAGGGTGTTGCTCCCACTGGGCTTGGTGATGGGAGGCCAGGTGCCTTCTTAATGAGGTCGTCCCTAGGTGAGTGTTGGGCTTGCTGCGACTTATGCGTTGACAGCACAGGCTGCAGATGGCAACACTATTATCGGCAGCTGACACGTTAAAAAAAGCCAACACTGCTTCCTGTGCACTGCGAGTTCTGCCTGCTTCTCCTCCTTCTCCTCCCTATCTGCCGCTCCGTCTCTCCCTTTGAATTCCCCTCCTCTTCCTCTTCTAGAGAAGAGCAATATTTGTGGAAGAAGGTATATCGCAGCCCTCAATGAGTATTTGGTGGAAAAAGGTACAGTTGCAAGAAAAAGTATGTGAACCCTTTGGAATGATATGGATTTCTGCACAAATTGGTCATAAACTGTGATCTGATCTTCATCTAAGTCACAACAATAGACAATTACAGAATAAAATTAACTGGGCACTCTCAGGATATCTGCACCAATTGAAATTTATTAGCATATATAACAATAGCACTGAACAACAGTATGTATTGGCGGTAATAATCAACACTATATAACAATATACAAATAAACACAAAACATGCAGTAATATGTAAAACAACTGGAAAATAGAGATCTAAAATGTGATAAAATCGAGGAATAAAATTGGAATTCTCAATAGTAAAATGATCGTATAAATACTCAGCCGAATATTTATATGGAAAAGTCACCTCGGATACTGGTCGCAATAAACGGTGTCCTCTAATATTGTCCTATTCGATTGAATAACAGGGGTATCCAAAACTACAGTCCCAATACGTGGTCCACTGAACCAGCTTTAAGCGGCGTCCCGCTTATCACATCCACCAGCAGCGTCTCACTGGACTAAGAGTCATATGAAAAAGTGCTGGATAAAATCGCTGGATAAAATCAAACGGTCTTACCATCTCCCTTGATAGTTCAACAAAGGTAATAGTGTGGTCCTCTGAGTCTGTAGACTGATAGTTCGTCAATAGATTTGCACACTGGCAATTGTTTGGCACATGTGTTCAGGCCTTCCACATGGACTCAGGCCTTACAGGTTGTATTCCAAATGAGCCATTCGTGTGACAGACGATTCCTTTCTAACAGATATCCAGTAGGTTCTCCAGATTCCCAAGTGGTCCAAGTTTCTGGGGTCCTGTCTAGGCTAGACGCATTTCGGGGTATCACATTACCCCTTCCTCAGTAGCTAGAAATAAATGTTACCATGTTTTTATTGAACACACCATGTAAACATTCACAGTGCAGGTGGAAAAAGTATGTGAACCCTTGTATTTAATAACTGGTTGAACCTCCTTTGGCAGCAATAACTTCAACCAAACGTTTCCTGTAGTTGCAGATCAGACGTGCACAACGGTCAGGAGTAATTCTTGACCATTCCTCTTTACAGAACTGTTTCAGTTCAGCAATATTCTTGGGATGTCTGGTGTGAATCGCTTTCTTGAGGTCATGCCACAGCAGCTCAATCGGGTTGAGGTCAGGACTTTGACTGGGCCACTCCAGAAGGCGTATTTTCTTCTGTTTAAGCCATTCTGTTGTTAATTTACTTCTATGCTTTGGGTTGTTGTCCTGTTGCAACATCCATCTTCTGTTGAGCTTCAGCTGGTGGACAGATGGCCTTAAGTTCTCCTGCAAAATGTCTTGATAAACTTGGGAATTCATTTTTCCTTCGATGATAGCAATCCGTCCAGGCCCTGACGCAGCAAAGCAGCCCCAAATCATGATGCCCCCACCACCATACTTCACAGTTGGGATGAGGTTTTGATGTTGGTGTGCTGTGCCTCTTTTTCTCCACACATAGTGTTGTGTGTTTCTTCCAAACAACTCAACTTTGGTTTCATCTGTCCACAGAATATTTTGCCAGTACTGCTGTGGAACATCCAGGTGCTCTTGTGCAAACTGTAAACGTGCAGCAATGTTTTATTTGGACAGCAGTGGCTTCCTCTGTGGTATCCTCCCATGAAATCCATTCTTGTTTAGTATTTTACGTATCGTAGATTCGCTAACAGGGATGTTAGCATATGCCAGAGACTTTTGTAAGTCTTTAGCTGACACTCTAGGATTCTTCTTCACCTCACTGAGCAGTCTGCTCTGTGCTCTTGCAGTCATCTTTACAGGACGGCCACTCCTAGGGAGAGTAGCAGCAGTGCTGAACTTTCTCCATTTATAGACAATTTGTCTTACCGTGGACTGATGAACAGCAAGGCTATTAGAGATACTTTTATAACCCTTTCCAGCTTTATGCAAGTCAACAATTCTTAATTGTAGGTCTTCTGCGAGTTCTTTTGTGCGAGGCATCATTCACATCAGGCAATGCTTCTTGTGAAAAGCAAACCCAGAACTGGTGTGTGTTTTTTATAGGGCAGGGCAGCTGTAACCAACACCTCCAATCTCATCTCATTGATTGGACTCCAGTTGGCTGACACCTCACTCCAATTAGCTCTTGGAGATGTCGTTAGTCTAGGGGTTCACATACTTTTTCCACCTGCACTGTGAATGTTTACATGGTGTGTTCAATAAAAACATGGTAACATTTAACTCTTTGTGTGTTATTAGTTTAAGCAGACTGTAATTGTCTATTGTTGTGACTTAGATGAAGATCAGATCACATTTTATGACCAATTTGTGCAGAAATCCATATAATTCCAAAGGGTTCACATACTTTTTCTTGCAACTGTATATAGCAATAGCACCCCTCAATCAGTATTTTGTGGAAGAAGGTATGTAGCACCCCTCAATCAGTATTTGGCTGAAACAGGTATATAGCACCCCTCAATCAATATTTGGCGGAAACAGGTATATAGCACCCCTCAATCAGTATTTGGCAGAAACAGGTATATGGCACCCCTCAATCAGTATTTTGTGGAAGCAGGTGTATAGCAGCCCTCAATCAGTATTTGGTGGAAGAAGAAATATAGCAATAGCACCACTCAATCAGTATTTTGTGGAAACAGGTAATAATAATGCCCCCTTTAGTGCCCATAAGAATAATACTGTCTCATTAGTGCCCCCAGTAAAAATAATGCCCCCATTAGTCCCCCCCTGTTAGAATACTGCCTCCAGTTGTGCCAGTAAAAATAATGCCCCCATTAGTGCCCCCCCAGTTAGAATAATGCCTCCAGTTGTGCCAGGTAAAATAATGCCGCCTTTAGTGCCCCTGAGAATAATACTGTCTCATTAGTGCCCCCAGGAAAAATAATGCCATTATTGCCCCCAAGAATAATAATACCCCCTTTAGTGCCCATAAGAATAATACTGTCTCATTAGTGCCCCCAGTAAAAATAATGCCCCCATTAGTGCCCCCCTGTTAGAATAATTCCTCCAGTTGTGCCAGTAAAAGTAATGCCCCCATTAGTGCCCCCCCCCCAGTTAGAATAATGCCTCCAGTTGTGCCAGTAAAAATAATGCCCCCATTAGTGCCCCCCAGTTAGAATAATGCCTCCAGTTGTGCCAGGTAAAATAATGCCCCCATTAGTGCCCCCCCCCCCTGTTAGAATAATGCCTGCAGTTGTGCCAGGTAAAATAATGCCCCCTTTAGTGTCCCCCCAGTTAGAATAATGCCTCCAGTTGTGCCAGGTAAAATAATGCCCCCTTTAGTGCCCCTGAGAATAATACTGTCTCATTAGTGCCCCCAGGAAAAATAATGCCATTATTGCCCCCAAAAATAATAATGCCCCCTTTAGTGCCCATAAGAATAATACTGTCTCATTAGTGCCCCCAGTAAAAATAATGCCCTCATTAGTCCCCCCCCTGTTAGAATACTGCCTCCAGTTGTGCCAGTAAAAATAATGCCCCCATTAGTGCCCCCCCAGTTAGAATAATGCCTCCAGTTGTGCCAGGTAAAATAATGCCGCCTTTAGTGCCCCTTAAGATAATACTGTCTCATTAGTGCCCCCAGGAAAAATAATGCCATTATTGCCCCCAAGAATAATAATACCCCCTTTAGTGCCCATAAGAATAATACTGTCTCATTAGTGCCCCCAGTAAAAATAATGCCCCAATTAGTGCCCCCCCTGTTAGAATAATGCCTGCAGTTGTGCCAGTAAAAATAATGCCCCCATTAGTGCCCCCCCAGTTAGAATAATGCCTCCAGTTGTGCCAGGTAAAATAATGCCCCCTTTAGTGCCCCTGAGAATAATACTGTCTCATTAGTGCCCCCAGGAAAAATAATGCCATTATTGCCCCCAAGAATAATAATGCCCCCTTTAGTGCCCATAAGAATAATACTGTCTCACTAGTGTCCCCAGTAAAAATAATGCCCCAATTAGTGCCCCCCCTGTTAGAATAATGCCTGCAGTTGTGCCAGTAAAAATAATGCCCCCATTAGTGCCCCCCCCCCAGTTAGAATAATGCCTCCAGTTGTGCCAGGTAAAATAATGCCCCCTTTAGTGCCCCCCCCCCCAGTTAGAATAATGCCTCCAGTTGTGCCAGGTAAAATAATGCCCCCTTTAGTGCCCCTGAGAATAATACTGTCTCATTAGTGCCCCCAGGAAAAATAATGCCATTATTGCCCCCAAGAATAATAATGCCCCCTTTAGTGCCCATAATAATAAAACTGTCTCATTAGTGCCCCCAGTAAAAATAATGCCCCCATTACTGCCCCCCCAGTTAGAATAATGCCTCCAGTTGTGGCAGGTAAAATAATGCCCCCTTTAGTGCCCCCCCCCCCCCCTTTCCCAGTTAGAATAATGCTTCCAGTTGTGCCAGGTAAAATAATGCTCCATTTAGTGCCCCTGAGAATAATACTGTCTCATTAGTGCCCCCAGGAAAAATGATGCCATTATTACCCCCAAGAATAATAATGCCCCCTTTAGTGCCCATAAGAATAATACTGTCTCATTAGTGCCCCCAGTAAAAATAATGCCCCCATTAGTCCCCCCCTGTTAGAATAATGCCTGCAGTTGTGCCAGTAAAAATAATGCCCCCATTAGTGCCCCCCCAGTTAGAATAATGCCTCTAGTTGTGCCAGTAAAAATAATGCCCCCATTAGTGCCCCCCCAGTTAGAATAATGCCTCCAGTTGTGCCAGGTAAAATAATGCCCCCTTTAGTGCCCCTGAGAATAATACTGTCTCATTAGTGCCCCCAGGAAAAATAATGCCATTATTGCCCCCAAAAATAATAATGCCCCCTTTAGTGCCCATAAGAATAATACTGTCTCATTAGTGCCCCCAGTAAAAATAATGCCCCCATTAGTCCCCCCCTGTTAGAATACTGCCTCCAGTTGTGCCAGTAAAAATAATGCCCCCATTAGTGCCCCCCAGTTAGAATAATGCCTCCAGTTGTGCCAGGTAAAATAATGCCGCCTTTAGTGCCCCTGAGAATAATACTGTCTCATTAGTGCCCCCAGGAAAAATAATGCCATTATTGCCCCCAAGAATAATAATACCCCCTTTAGTGCCCATAAGAATAATACTGTCTCATTAGTGCCCCCAGTAAAAATAATGCCCCAATTAGTGCCCCCCCCCCTGTTAGAATAATGCCTGCAGTTGTGCCAGTAAAAATAATGCCCCCATTAGTGCCCCCCCAGTTAGAATAATGCCTCCAGTTGTGCCAGGTAAAATAATGCCCCCTTTAGTGCCCCTGAGAATAATACTGTCTCATTAGTGCCCCCAGGAAAAATAATGCCATTATTGCCCCCAAGAATAATAATGCCCCCTTTAGTGCCCATAAGAATAATACTGTCTCACTAGTGTCCCCAGTAAAAATAATGCCCCAATTAGTGCCCCCCCTGTTAGAATAATGCCTGCAGTTGTGCCAGTAAAAATAATGCCCCCATTAGTGCCCCCCCCAGTTAGAATAATGCCTCCAGTTGTGCCAGGTAAAATAATGCCCCCTTTAGTGCCCCCCCCCCCCCCAGTTAGAATAATGCCTCCAGTTGTGCCAGGTAAAATAATGCCCCCTTTAGTGCCCCTGAGAATAATACTGTCTCATTAGTGCCCCCAGGAAAAATAATGCCATTATTGCCCCCAAGAATAATAATGCCCCCTTTAGTGCCCATAATAATAATACTGTCTCATTAGTGCCCCCAGTAAAAATAATGCCCCCATTAGTCCCCCCCTGTTAGAATAATGCCTGCAGTTGTGCCAGTAAAAATAATGCCCCCATTAGTGCCCCCCCAGTTAGAATAATGCCTCTAGTTGTGCCAGTAAAAATAATGCCCCCATTAGTGCCCCCCCAGTTAGAATAATGCCTCCAGTTGTGCCAGGTAAAATAATGCCCCCTTTAGTGCCCCTGAGAATAATACTGTCTCATTAGTGCCCCCAGGAAAAATAATGCCATTATTGCCCCCAAGAATAATAATGCCTCCTTTAGTGCCCATAAGAATAATACTGTCTCATTAGTGCCCCCATAAAAATAATGCCCCAATTAGTGCCCCCCCTGTTAGAATAATGCTTCCAGTTGTGCCAGTAAAAATAATGCCCCATTAGTTCCCCCCCAGTTAGAATAATGCCTCCAGTTGTGCGAGGTAAAATAATGCCCCCTTTAGTGCCCCCCCAATTAGAATAATGCCTCCAGTTGTGCCAGGTAAAATAATGCCCCCTTTAGTAACCCTGAGAATAATACTGTCTCATTAGTGCCCCCAGGAAAAATAATGCCATTATTGCCCCCAAGAATAATAATGCCCCCTTTAGTGCCCATAAGAATAATACTGTCTCATTAGTGCCCCCAATAAAAAATAATGCCCCCATTAGTGCCCCCCTGTTAGAATAATGCCTACATTTGTGCCAGTAAAAATAATGCCCCCATTAGTGCCCCCCCAGTTAGAATAATGCCTCCAGTTGTGCCAGTAAAAATAATGCCCCCATTAGTGCCCCCCTAGTTAGAATAATGCCTCCAGTTGTGCCAGGTAAAATAATGCTCCATTTAGTGCCCCTGAGAATAATACTGTCTCATTAGAGCCCCCAGGAAAAATAATGCCATTATTTCCCCCAATTATAATAATGCCCCCTTTAGTGCCCATAAGCATAATACTGTCTCATTAGTGCCCCCTGTAAAAATAATGCCCTCATTAGTGTCCCCCCTGTTAGAATAATGCCTCCAGTTGTGCCAGTAAAAATAATTCCCCCATTAGTGCCCCCCCAGTTAGAATAATGCCTCCAGTTGTGCCAGTAAAAATAATGCCCCCATTAGTGCCCCCCCAGTTAGAATAATGCCTCCAGTTGTGCCAGGTAAAATAATGCCCCCATTAGTGCCCCCCCTGTTAGAATAATGCCTGCAGTTGTGCCAGGTAAAATAATGCCCCCTTTAGTGCTTCCCTAGTTAGAATAATGCCTCCAGTTGTGCCAGGTAAAATAATGCCCCCTTTAGTGCCCCTGAGAATAATACTGTCTCATTATTGCCCCCAGGAAAAATAATGCCATTATTGCCCCCAAGAATAATAATGTCCCCTTTAGTGCCCACAAGAATAATAATATCTCATTAGTGCCCCCAGTAAAAATAATGCCCCCATTAGTGCCCCCCCAGTTAGAATAATGCCTCCAGTTGTGCCTGTAAAATAATGCCCCCTTTAGTGCCCCCCCCGGAAGAATGATGCCTCCTGTTATGCCCCCATGAAAAATAATGCCCCCTTTAGTGGCCCCCCAGTTAGAATAATGCCTCTTGTTATGCCCCCATGTAAAATAATGCCCCCTTTAGTGCCCCCCCAGTTAGAATGATGCCTGCTGTTATGCCCCCATGTAAAATAATGCCCCCATTAGTGCCCCCCCAGGAAGAATGATGCCTCCTGCTATGCCCCCATGTAAAATAATGCCCCCTTTAGTGCCCCCCCCAGTTAGAATGATGCCTCCTGTTATGCCCCCATGTAAAATAGTGCCCCCCAGGAAGAATGATGCCTCTTGTTATGCCCCCATGTAAAATAATGCCCCCTTTAGTGCCTCCCCAGTTAGAATAATGCCTCCTGTTATGCCCCCATGTAAAATAATGCCCCCTTTAGTGCCCCCCCAGTTAGAATGATGCCTCCTGTTATGCCCTCATGTAAAATAATGCCCCCTGTTATGCCCTGTTATGCCCCCATGTAAAATAATGCCCCCATTAGTGACCCCCACCCAGTTAGAATGATGCCCCCCCATTGATGATGCTCTTATTATTAAATCGTTGGTGGAATTGGTGGGGCATTTACAAATAATACTTACCCATGTCCTGCGCTGGCTGTTCTAAAGACGTCCGACTCCTTTCTTCATCCACCGAAGTGTTCGGGCACCTGCACATGCGCAGAAGTGTCTTCCTTTGTTTGGAGCCGCGGCACGAAGTATACTTGATCTGCGCATGCGTGGCCGCCCCAACGTGCGCGTTCACATCTTCTAATGCAGGCCGGCCACTAGATCACCAGGGTAAGCGGTGCGCAGGCGCGGCCCATGGATGCGGCCGGCGACAGGTGGCCGTATCCATGGGCAGCGAGTGTAAACAACCATATCTGATTTTTCATTTTTATTAAAAAAATATATGTTTTAGAAAAAGGAGTATATTTAGGAAAAGCCTCAGGGGGGGCTGGGGGGGGGGTGAAAGATGATTATGAAGATGATAATACCCCTTTAAGCTCATTAATTTGCCCGAGCATTCTGATAATATATCATTCTATTTTTAGACAAAATCATCATCAAAAACATTGGATGGGAATTTGCGTATTCATAATCACCTTGGTATCATTAGTTTTTCTCCATATGATTTTAAGGTTGTGCATTCCTACCACATGGTTAACCTTTGTGTTAGTAATTTCTCCAATTCTTTTACTTATATTTGCATACTTATGGCCTCATCCAAACTGCTTTTGCTCATGTTAGAGAATATTTTCGCTACTCGATTTAATCTCTCTGGTATATCCATTTGTCGCAAAAATCAGAAGGTAAAGCATAGAGGTCAGATCAATATATATCTGCGCTCTGGATCATCTGGGGTATATGCAAAATTCTGAAAGAATAATCCTAAAACATAACATTTATTAGTTAATGCTGATAAAATCCTAATTAGTGTGTGCAAGAAAACTGTATACAGGGATAAGCATGGAGGTGAACCGCTAGATAGAGTGGTCCATAGTCATCCCAGTAACAGAAACAAAATAATTAAAGTGCACGGCGGCACTATGGTGGTAACCAGTGTGTCCTACCGGTACCCAGGGAAAGTCGTCAGGTGCTCCACCACACGATATTGTAGCAGTTGTTCATCCTGTATGGATGGTCGGATGAATAACAGGGTAAGAGAAAATACAGATCAGACAGTGCATGTAGGGTCCCTAGGGTGATCCCTATAGCTGTCTAAACATCAACCCTGATGCTATAGATATGGTATCAGCCTGACCACAGGGCACTCGTCCTTGAAAGGACGACCCCGTCCGGAACCTGTCCCTGTTCTAGAATACTATATGGGACGCCATATGCAGTTACTCACATCTGTATACTGCATCTTTCCTTAACCTCCTACCGATGAGGTAGCCCACGCAGGGGCCGAACATCTTCGTGCACCTCAGGACCATATGACTGATCGTGTCATTTTGGTCTGCAGGCTTGATCACTTTATCCAGGTTTGACTTGCCTGACTCCTTATCATCTCCCCTGATGAACTGCCCCATGTCCTGGCAGCGAAATGTGCATGTAGGGATTTGCCTATGCATATTTAGGGACATATAGTATTCTAGAACAGGGACAGGTTCCGGACGGGGTCGTCCTTTCAAGGACGAGTGCCCTGTGGTCAGGCTGCTACCATATCTATAGCATCAGGGTTGGTGTTTAGACAGCTATAGGGATCACCCTAGGGACCCTACATGCACTGTCTGATCTGTATTTTCTCTTACCCTGTTATTCATCCGACCATCCATACAGGATGAACAACTGCTACAATATCGTGTGGTGGAGCACCTGACGACTTTCCCTGGGTACCGGTAGGACACACTGGTTACCACCATAGTGCCGCCGTGCACTTTAATTATTTTGTTTCTGTTACTGGGATGACTATGGACCACTCTATCTAGCGGTTCACCTCCATGCTTATCCCTGTATACCGTTTTCTTGCACACACTAATAAGGATTTTATCAGCATTAACTAATAAATGTTATGTTTTAGGATTATTCTTTCAGAATTTTGTATATCCATTTGTCCAGACATAATTGTGTCTATGTCGGACACCCGTATATAAGTTAACAAACCTCCAAGAATATGGTCAATGACCAGGTGGAATCAAAGTTTAAGTAGTATACACAGAAAGGGCGCAATCCATATACTGTAGGTATACAAACAATATGCAGGCTCAACTATTCGTTCTCCCCGAAAAAGATTCTCAAGCTAGATGCTCGTTCCCCTAAGGGCTTTAAATTACACTCAGATATTACATATTTTTACTAAATGTTTTTCAGATATCAAAACATGCGATACGGTTTCAGAATCAGGAGGGGTTAATGATGACCCGGGGGGATTAGCAATTTAGGCAGAGAGAGGGATTTTTTTTGGAAGTTGTGTCTCCAAAACGTGTTGATTAAACTACCCTGTATTGCCTTTTAATCGAATAAATAAAGATTGGATTTTTTAGGGACGATGTGCTGACCTGGAAATCTTTGGTTGTTATTTTCGAGATGAAGATGACATCTGCTCATATGGCATAACAGGACATATAGACATTAAAAAGTGGATTCCCACAAAGAGACAGCCACTGAGTACTATTTATCTGACTGCACATCTCTTTGGCAAAATCAGCTATTTGCTGGGGTTGTCGAAGATTTGGTGATTAGCTGATTGCCTATGGTTGCTCCAAATTGAAAAGGGCTGTCTCTGGTGAGACAGCTCTTTAAAGTGTGGACGTGCCTAGAGCTCGATAAGAGAGGCGCACAATAGGGTACTACGTTCAAAGAAGTGTATGTAATAAGAACAGTGTGGAGGCTCACCTTTTTGGGTTGTGCAAGTATAGGCACAGTTGTGCTAGCATAGGCACACCCCATTGTAGACTTATTAGACAAGAACTAGTCTTTGGGTGTGCTGCCGCAGGTCGGGTTCCTTTGCAGAAGGATGTTTTTACAGAGAATTCAGAATCCTGCTTCGGCGCTTCAAAACCCATTCAAGACAGACTTGAGTTATAAAATCTTCTTTATTTCATTTAAAATGTATGCAGGCTAAAAACAACGCGTTTCGGGGAATTATTATCCCCTTCATCAGGTTAGCATTTATAAACAAACATGTGATGCATGTGGAGGCATATAAACTGTAAAAAAAAAAACGCCAAAAACGCATCTGTGGGTGGTTTCAAGTGTTGCCATATTAGCACAAACATCTGTAATAAGTATTCCTAAACATCAAAGTGCTTCCATTTGTACATATATTGTCAATAAATCATTTATTAAAATTGCTGGTGTGTATCTTTTGTTATTTTTGGAGTGATTTCTGATAATTCAATGCACTCATTATGCATAATTATGAATATATAATGTAGGGCAATGTAAATCGGGCCTGGGTCACGTGATCACGGTATTCCAATCACGTGACAATTTCTATAGTGGCTTGTAAAGGTGCTGAGGTGATGGAGGCGGGCCTGGATCATTTGATCGCTAGATTACCAATCACATGGCCATTTCCGTGGTGACCCAGGATGTTTGTATGACCGAGCGCCATGAATAGAGGTAGAATAGGCCTGGGTCACGTGATTGCAATAGTTCTGATCACATGACTGTTGTCATAGCTATCCAGGACGCTGCAGGGAGAGACGGCCAGCCGCACTGCAGGTGCGTGACTATAGCGAGTCACGTGCTGCCTCGCAGATGCTTTCTGAACTAAGGAGATAGTGGACAGATAGTGGGCTGGATAAAACCAAGGGGAAATGAATAAATTAATATATTAATCCTGGGGGACATGAAGTACAACCATGGTAAAAATGATTATAAGGGCTCATGCACACGGCCGTTGTTTGGGTCCGCATCCGAGCCACCGTTTTGTCGGCTCGGATGCGGACCCATTCACTTCAATGGGGCGGACAGCACTCTGTGTGCTGTCCGCATCCGTGGCTCCGTTCCGCGGCCCCGTTAGAAAAATATAACATGTCCTATTCTTGTCCGCGCTTTGCAGAAAGAATAGGCATTTACGTTGCCGGCGCCCATTCTGAAAATTGCAGAAGGCAACATGGGCGGCTTCCGCAAAAAACGGCACGGTCGTGTGCATGAGGCCTGAGCTAAAGTATAGGACTAAAACGAAAAAACTGATTATAAAAACATAATCATAAAACATGATTGCAAAAGCATGCTTTAAATGATTATAAATGGACTGATGTATAGATGCAAATATATAAAAGGATATACTGTATGTATCATTATGAAAAATGGTAATGAGATGAAATACACATGAATAAGAAATAAATAATGATAAAAGTTAATCACGTTACAAAATATGTAATCGTAGAATAACTCTTCATTTCATATTTATGTTATAAAAATGAAAATAAATAAATTAACAAATGCTAGTTGTTAGCCAGGTGTGTTATGTGTTATTTGGTTAGGGGGCATGTACAGTGCTGCCCATAATTATTCATACCCCTGGCAAATTTTGACTTAAAGTTACTTTTATTTAACCAGCAAGTAATTTTTTGACGGGAAATGACATAGGTGTCTCCCAAAAGATAATAAGACGATGTACAAGAGGCATTATTGTGAAAAAAAAACATTTCTCAGCTTTTATTTACATTTGAGCAAAAAGTGTCCAGTCCAAAACTATTCATACCCTTCTCAATAATCAATAGAAAAGCCTTTATTGGCTATTACAGCAATCAAACGCTTCCTATAATTGCAGACCAGCTTTTTGCATGTCTCCACAGGTATTTTTGCCCATTCATTTTTAGCAATGAGCTCCAAATCTTTCAGGTTGGAGGGTCTTCTTGCCATCATCCTGATCTTTAGCTCCCTCCACAGATTCTCAATTGGATTCAAGTCTGGACTCTGGCTGGGCCACTCCAAAACGTTAATGTTGTTGTCTGCTAACCATTTCTTCACCACTTTTGCTGTGTGTTTTGGACCATTTTCATGCTGAAATGTCCACTGGTGCCCAAGGCCAAGTTTCTCTGCAGACTGCCTGATGTTGTCGTTGAGAATCCTCATGTATTGCTCTTTTTTCATGGTGCCGTTTACTGTGATTAGGTTCCCTGGTCCATTGGCTGAAAAACACACCCAAAGCATTAGGTTCCCACCACCATGTTTGACAGTGGGGATGGTGTTCTTTGGGTTGAAGGCTTCTCCTTTTTTACGCCAACTCGACACTTTTTGCTCAAATGTAAGTAAAAGCTGAGAAATGTTTTTTTCCCCCCACAATAATGCCTCTTGTACATCGTCTTATTATCTTTTGGGAGACACATATGTCATTTCCAGTCAAAAAATTACTTGCTGGTTGAATAAAAGTAACTTTAAGTAAAAATTTGCCAGGGGTATGAATAATTATGGGCAGCACTGTATGTATGCTTCGGTTCCACGTTGAACGGTGGACCAAGTGGCTTACAAGTTGACAAGGATGGGATCCTTCTTTAGGATATGCCAGTGTTTAGTTAAAATACTGTAGATCTGACCTTATTGTGTCTCTGATTATAGGTGGTAATGAAGTTGCAGCGGTAGGTCTCAATTTTGCTGGCTTGTTTTTGTTTAGGCTCGAGGCATTCCAGCTGTGTTAAACTAGCCACCTTCTCCTGTGTTGCACAAACGATACTTGTAGGGTAACCCTTTTCATAGAATCTGGTTGATTGTACTCTGTTTGTAATCATCTTCCAATGTACAGTTTCGTCTAATTCTTTTGAATTGACTAAAAGGTATGTTTTGTTTCCATTTCTTACAGTGTGTACTGGCGTAGTTAAGATAGCTGTTGCTATCAACTTTTTTGAAGAATGTTTTTGTTAGTATTTCTTTCCCTGTAGAGAAAATCTCAAGGTCTAAAAATTCTATTTTTTGGGGATTGTATGTCCCTGTGAAAGATATCCCCCAGTCATTTCAGTTTAGGTAGGAGATGAATCTTTCAATGTTTGTTTGGTCTACTTTCCAGATTAGGATTAAATCATCGATGTAGAGTTTGTAATAGACTATATTGCCTTACAAATATGGTCCCTTATAGCGGTCCCCCGTATTTGTTTATAGATCTGATCTTGGAACTGGAACACATTATGGGTGAGGATGAATTGAATCCCTCTTATGAGGAAGTCTTTTTGTTCTCCAGGTATTGTGGGGTCCTCATTGAGAAATTTGGATGTGCATTCAATTCCAAGTTCATGTGAGATATTGGAGTATAAGGATGAGACATCCAAAGTGAGCCATTGGTATCCCTCGTTCCATGTGATATCTTTTAATTGCTTTATGAGGGCAGTGGAGTCCTTTAGATAGGATGTAATATTGATTACATATTTTTGTAGAAATATATCTATATAATGGGATAAGATCCGGGTGAGGGAGGAGACTCCAGAGATTATGGGTCGGCCCGGGGGATTTTTTAGGTCTTTGTGAATTTTTGGGAGGTGGTAAAACGTGGAAAGGGTTGATTCCTTTACTAGAATGTATTCCTTTTCTTTTTTATCCAGTACATGGGTTGCTGTTTTTATCAGTGTTAGAAATTCTTCTTTGTCCTGTATAGAGGGGTCGTTATGGAGAGGGATATAGTACTCCTTGTCAGATAAGATTCTTGTCGCCTCTCTGATGTAGTCCTCTCTGTCCTGGATAACTATTCCTCCCCCTTTGTCCGCGTTACGGATAATGATGTTTTTATTGGATTGTAGTTTTTTCAAAGCATTTTTCTCAAAGGGTTTGAGGTTCTGTTTACTAGTGGGTCCGTGATTGATTTGGCGAAATTCCTCAGATACAACTGAGTAAAATGTGTCAATAAAATTACCTTTGTGGTGAATGGGATAAAAGTTGGATGGCGGTTCAAGTCCTGATGATATGAATTCTGAGTTATCTACATCTGGAATAGCCTGAGGAATGGGTTTTTTAGTTGTGGTTCCTCTTTGTATATTTTCAACTATTTCGAAGTGCCTTTTTATGGTGAGTTTTCTGATGAAATGGTTTAGATCCAGGAATATATCAAATTCATGTATCTTTGAAGATGGGCAGAAAGAGAGACCTTTTGCTAGTAGAGAAATTTTGCTCTTGGTTAGTGTATGGCTAGATAGGTTGAAAATGCCCGGTGTCACGGCTGTATGTGAGCAACTAGAGCATACACAGTAAATAGAGCCACTGACCGGACCCAAACTAGGGAGGATAAAGGGTGACCCCTGTCAGACCCTCAAAGCTCTTCCTATGCTGCTAAGCACATACCCGGATCCAAATGGTGGAACGAGGCATGCCCACGTGCCTAAGACTGATGACCACTGTAACCCCTACAATAGTGGAAGGGGCACGGCCACCGGTGCCCTGCTCAGTATATGGAGGGAACCGTGGTCGCCTCGGATCCGGTCAGAAAACAAACAGATACACTACAATGTCTGCACACTTAGCTGAAGGAGCTGCAGCAGCAGAGAAGACGGATCCAAAGACAGGTGGCAATATCCGGAGTACTTGCTGCAGCAGAACACAGGTCCAGTGAAATGATAGCATACAAGTGAAGATACTCAAGCAAGAGCTACAACTCAAATGAGAAATATAATCCACACTCTACAAAGGAGGAGGGGTGATTTAAAGGCAGAGAAATCAAAACATAGGAGGAACGGCTGGGAGGAAGGAAACAGAAAGTAATGACCTCATCCCAGGGGCGGAGAAACAGAGCAGTGAGAACTCCTCCAAGCTCTGGTAGTGACATCATCACAGGGGTGGAGAAACAGAGCTGTGAGAACGTCTCAAAGCTCTGGTAGTGACACCCGGAGCCTGGTTGGGTCTTATTGTGTCGTTGTTTCTTGTTTTCTTTTTGCTGATCTCTTGGCAGGGTATGGCTTTGACTGGTGGTGAGTAAATCTGCTTCCAGATCGGAAGCTATGGAAAATACTGGAGACGTGAGTGTGGATTCAGAGGAGGAGTGGTAAACGGTGAACTGCGTCGGTGGTAGATTGAGAGGTGCACATTCAGCCATGATCTCTATACCAAAAATGGAGGCTGGGATTTTGTGTGTGGCCTGGTTGGTGGAAGGTTTGGTTGTGTTTTCCAGAATGGGTAACGGAGTATGGAATTCTAGACCAGATGTATTAGTGGAGTAGTTTGTATTATTGAGTGGATTACATACTTGACGTGACTTCGGATTAATAGGTGTATTCTCCTTAGTCTCATGCAGAGTTCTCATATTGGATAGTATCTTTGCTTGTTTGTTTTGTCCGTGTTTGATGTGTTGTTGTTTAGGTATAGATTGTCGTGATCTATGGTTCATATGCGGACCCTGATTGTTATTGTATCTATTGCTGTTGATATATAGTGCTGCCCATAATTATTCATACCCCTGGCAAATTTTTACTTAACCCCTTTAGGACACAGCCTTATTTCACCTTAAGGACCAGGCCATTTTTTGCAAATCTGACCAGTGTTACTTTAAGTGGTGATAACTTTAAAGGGATTCTGTCACCAGGTTTGGGGCTATAGAGATACGGACATGCACGGCTAGATCGCCGCTAGCATGTCTGCAATATATGTGTCCTATAGGGCTGTGTGGTTTTAATTTCTTTCAAAAAGCATTTTATAGATATGTAAATGAGTGTTGAATGTGTCCAAGGGGCTGTACTAACCTTCCTTGTGCCCAGCCGTGCCCAGCCACGCCCGCCTGTGAAGGAGCCCAGCACCGCCTATGTCTCCTCCTTTCATCAACGATAGATAGCCGTAATCTCGCGATACGCGGTGCCGGTATAGTGTTCCTTCCCTGTGCTGGCATCAGCCTCAGGGAAAGAACTGCGCATGCGCGAGCTCGCGCATCGCGAGATTACGGCTATCTATCGTTGATGAAAGGAGGAGACATAGGCGGTGCTGGGCTCCTTCACAGGCGGGCGTGGCTGGGCACGGCTGGGCACAAGGAAGGTTAGTACAGCCCCTTGGACACATTCAACACTCATTTACATATCTATAAAATCCTTTTTTAAATAAATTAAAACCACACAGCCCTATAGGACACATATATTGCGGACATGCTACCGGCGATCTAGCCGTGCATGTCCGTATCTCTATAGCCCCAAACCTGGTGACAGAATCCCTTTAAAACGCTTTGACTTATCCAGGCCATTCTGAGATTGTTTTTTCGTCACATATTGTACTTCATGACACTGGTAAAAATGTGTAAAAAATAGCAAATTTCCATGTTTCAATTTCTCTACTTCTATAATACATAGTAATACCTACAAAAATAGTTAGTACTTTACATTCCCCATATGTCTACTTCATGTTTGGATCATTTTGGGAATGATATTTTATTTTTTGGGGATGTTACAAGGCTTAGAAGTTTAGAAGCAAATCTTGAAATTTTTCAGAAATTTTCAAAAACCCATATTTTAGGGACCAGTTCAGGTCTGAAGTCACTTTGCGAGGCTTACATAATAGAAACCACCCAAAAATTACCCATTCTAGAAACTACACCCCTCAAAGTATTTAAAACTGATTTTACAAATGTTGTTAACCCTTTAGGTGTTCCACAAGAATTAATGGAAAATAGAGATACAATTTCTAAATTTCACTTTTTTGGCAGATTTTCCATTTTAATATCTTTTTTTACAGTTACAAAGCAAGGGTTAACAGCCAAACAAAACTCAATATTTATGGCCCTGATTCTGTAGTTTACAGAAACACCCCATATGTGGTCGTAAACTGCTGTACGGGCACACAGCAGGGCGCAGAAGGAAAGGAATGCCATACGGTTTTTGGAAGGCAGGTTTTGCTGGACTGTTTTATTTGACACCATGTCCCATTTGAAGCCCCCCTGATGCACCCCTAGAGGAGAAACTCCATAAAAATGACTCCATCTAAGAAACTACACCCCTCAAGGTATTCAAAACTGATTTTACAAACTTTGTTAACCCTTTAGGTGTTCCACAAGAATTAATGGAAAATAGAGATACAATTTCAGAATTTCAATTTTTTGGCAAATTTTTCATTTTAATCCATTTTTTCCAGTAACAAAGCAAGGGTTAACAGACAAAACTCAACATTTATGGCACTTATTCTGTAGTTTACAGAAACACCCCATATGTGGTCGTAAACTGCTGTACGGGCACACGGCAGGGCTCAGAAGGAAAGGAATGCCATACGGTTTTTGGAAGGCAGATTTTGCTGGACTGTTTTTGTTTACACCATGTCCCATTTGAAGCCCCCTTGATGCACACCTAGAGTAGAAACTACAACATTCATCTAACAGGTTAGATAATGTGGTATTTTTATAGACCAGGTTGTCACGGACGCGGCGATACCTAATATGTATACTTTTTTTTATTTATGTAAGTTTTACACAATGATTTCAATTTTTAAACCAAAATAATCATGTTTTAGTGTTTCCATAGTCTGAGAGCCATAATTTTTTCAGTTTTTTGGCGATTACCTTGGGTAGGGTATGATTTTTGCGGGATGAGATAACAGTTTGATTGGCACTATGTTGGGGTGCGTGTGACTTTTTGATCGCTTGCTATTACACTTTTTGTGATGTAAGGTGACAAAAAATGGTTTATTTAGCACAGTTTTTATTTTTTATTCTTTACGGTGTTCATCTGAGGGGTTAGTTCATGTGATATTTTTATATAGCCGGTCGAATCGGACGCGACGATACCTAATATATATACTTTTTTTTTATTTATGTAAGTTTTATACAGTAACAGCATTTTTAAAACAATAAAAAATTATGTTTTAGTGTCTCCACATTCTGAGCCATAGTTTTTTGTGCGATTGTCTCAGGTAGGGGCCCATTTTTTGCGGGATTAGGTGACGGTTAGATTGGTACTGGTTTGGTGGGCAAACGCCTTTTTGATCGCTTGCTGTTGTACTTTTTGTGATGTAAGGTGACAAAAAAATGGTTTATTTAGCACAGTTTTTATTTTTTATTTTTTATGGTGTTCATCTGAGGGCTTAGGTCATGTGATATGTTTATAGAGCCAGTCGATATGGACACGGCGATACCTAATATGTATACTTTTTTCCCCCTATTTTCTAGCAATGCGGCAGTGATTGGAACTATACATGACGTACCGGTACGTCATGTGTCCTTAAGTACCAGGACAACATGCCATACCGGTACGTCATGTGTCCTGAAGAGGTTAAAGTTACTTTTATTCAACCAGCAAATAATTTTTTGATGGGAAATGACATAGGTGTCTCCCAAAAGATAATAAGACGATGTACAAGAGGCATTATTGTGGGAAAAAATAACATTTCTCAGCTTTTATTTACATTTGAGCAAAAAGTGTCCAGTTGGCGTAAAAAAGGAGAAGCCTTCAACCTGAAGAACACCATCCCCACTGTCAAACATGGTTGTGGGAACCTAATGCTTTGGGTGTGTTTTTCAGCCAATGGACCAGGGAACCTAATCACAGTAAACAGCACCATGAAAAAAGAGCAATACATGAGGATTCTCAACGACAACATCAGGCAGTCTGCAGAGATTTCAGCATGAAAATGACCCAAAACACACAACAAAAGTGGTGAAGAATTGGTTAGCAGACAACAACATTAACGTTTTGGAGTGGCCCAGCCAGAGTCCAGACTTGAATCCAATTGAGAATCTGTGGAGGGAGCTAAAGATCAGGGTGATGGCAAGAAGACCTTCCAGATTTGCAGCTCATTGCTAAAGATGAATGGGCAAAAATACCTGTGGAGACATGCAAAAAGCTGATCTGCAATTATAGGAAGCGTTTGATTGCTGTAATAGCCAATAAATGCTTTTCTACTGATTATTGAGAAGGGTATGAATAATTTTGGACTGGACACTTTTTGCTCAAATGTAAATAAAAGCTGAGAAATGTTTTTTTTCCACAATAATGCCTCTTGTACATCGTCTTATTATCTTTTGGGAGACACCTATGTCATTACCCGTCAAAAAAATACTTGCTGGTTGAATAAAAGTAACTTTAAGTGAAAATTTGCCAGGGGTATGAATAATTATGGGCAGCACTGTAGGTGGTGTTGAATTTCATCTAGCATAAGTTTCTCCAAATTGTTAAACAAACTTAGTAAGGTCTTATCGTGTATACTTGCATTTTCCTCAGTGTTTCCGTTTGGTTCTGGGTCATGTTGAGTTGGAATTTTCGTACACTGTAGGATCAGGCATTCCCGCTGTTCAAGTCAATTCGGTATATATTCCATGGTGGTTAGGTCTTCTGAGGTGTGTCTTGGGGTATTTTGTATTGTTGCTGATGTCCTTTAACGCCTATGTGCTACCGTCTTTTTTCTGGGAAACCCAGATGGTCAATTCTTTAGAGTGTGGACGTGCCTAGAGCTCGATAAGAGAGGCGCACAATAGGGTAGTACGTTCAAAGACGTGTATGCAATAAGAACAATATATTGCTTTTCAATCATGTTTTATGATCATGTTTTTATAATCAGT
The DNA here is from genome assembly GCF_905171765.1 of Bufo bufo. Lineage (NCBI taxonomy): Eukaryota > Metazoa > Chordata > Amphibia > Anura > Bufonidae > Bufo > Bufo bufo. Next base: position 214,225,994 of record NC_053392.1, read on the forward strand.
TTTTTCTTTTATCCTATACTTTACCTCATAATCATTTTTACCATGGTTGTACTTCATGTCCCCCAGGATTAATATATTCATTTATTCAATTCCCTTGGTTTTATCCAGCCCACTATCTGTCCACTATCTCCTTAGTTCAGATAGCGAAAGCATCAGCCCAAGTATCTGCGAGGCAGCACGTAACTCACTATAGTCACGCACCTGCAGTGCGGCTGGCCGTCTCTCCCTGCAGCGTCCTGGATAGCTATGGCAACGGTCACGTGATCTGAACTATTGCAATCACGTGACCCAGGCCTATTCTACCTCTATCCATGGCGCTCGGTCATACAAACATCCTGGGTCACCACGGAAATGGCCATGTGATCAGTAATCTAGTGATCATGTGACCCAGGCCCGCCTCCATCACCTCGGCACCTTTATAAGCCCCTATAGAAATGGTCAGGTGATCGGAAGACCGCGATCATGTGACTCAGGCCCGATTAACATTGCCCTACATTATATATTCATAATTATGCATAATGAGTGCATTGAATAAACAGAAATCACTCCAAAAATAACAAAAGATACACACCAGCAATTTTAATAAATTATTTATTGACAATATATGTACAAATGGAAGCACTTTGATGTTTAGGAATACTTATTACAGATGTTTGTACTAATATGGCAACACCTGTGGGTGGTCCCACAACTCTGAAACCACCCACAGATGTGTTTTTTGTCTTTTTTTTTTTTTTTACAGTTTATGTACCTCAACATGCATCACATGTTTGTTTATAAATGCTAACCTGATGAAGGGGATCATAATTCCCCGAAACGTGTTGTTTTTATTCTGCATGCATTTTAAATGAAATAAAGAAGATTTTATAACTCAAGAATGTCTTGACTGGGTTTTGAAGCGCCGAAGCAGGATTCTGAATTCTCTGGTGAGACAGCGGCTTCCAATATCTTAGAGCATGTTGATCTTTCAGGGATTTTTTCCCTTTCTCAGTCCTGCAGATATAATGGGACATGTTTACCAATGTCGTAAGCTTAGAAAGGCTGTCTAGACATGCAACAGATTGATCACAGTGACTCAGGCTGGATGATAAATTTTGTGCCCAATTAAGCCCAAAAATGTTCAAAAAATCTGCAGGGGTGCTTCAAAGTTTGCAAACCCTTTAAAATCTACCTTTCTGCATAAATTTGACCTAAAACTACATCAGATTTTCACACAAGTCCTAAAAGTAGATAAAGATAACCAAATCAAACAAGTAGGTCAAAAATATTAGACTTGGTCATTTATTTAAGGAAAGTGATCCAATATCACATGTCTGTGAATGAAAATACCAGACTGCTAATCCTAAAGGTTCACATACTTTTTCCAATCAGTGGGATGACAATTGGGTGTTAGTGTGCAACCAGTTTTAATTAAATAGCAGGAATCTACCAAAGTTTGATCTTCACAACACAAGTTTGTGGAAGTGTATCATGGCAAGAACAAAGGAGATTTCTAAGGAACTTTGAAGAAGAGTTGTTGATACTGATTAGGCAGGAAAAGGTTAAAAACTCATAAAACAAATTTGGACTCCACCAATCCACAATCAGAAATATTGTGTACAGAGGAAATTCAAGGCCATTATTCCCCTCCCCAGAAGTGCTTGACCAACAAAGATCATGCCAAAAGCAAGGCGTGTAATATTCTGTTATGTCACAAAGGAACCCAAGGTAACCTCTAAGCAACTAAATGCCTTTCTCACATTAGCTAATGTTAATGTTCATGAATCCACCATCAGGAGGACAATGAACAACAATGGTGTGCATGGCAGGTTTGCAAGGAGAAAAACTCTGCTCTCAAAAAGGAACATTGATGCCCATCTATAGTTTGCTAAAGAGCACCTGGACAAGCCAGAAGGCTATTGGAACAATGTTTTGTGGATGGATATGATCAAAAAGGCAGTGACCTAAAATAACTGCACCCAGCAAATAGTGTCCCTGACACCAATAATGTAAACATAGTGTCCCCCAAAAATAATTGCGCTAAGCTGATACTATGCCAGGGAGCCCCCACAGTAATAGTGCTCCCAAAAGTCCCACCAACAGTAATAATTCTCTGCCAGAGAACACTTAGCAGTAATACTGCCCCTACAGTGCCCCCAACATGCATGTCCCCACTTTGCCCCAGAATTAATAATGCTCCCATAGTGCCGATACTAGTAATTATGTTCCCCACAGTCCCCCAGTAGTAATAATGCCTACCAAAATGATCCCCCCATAGTAATAATTCTCCTTATAATGTGACAGTAGAAAAATGCCCCCTTAAAATGAGCACCAGTACAAAAAATGCCCCCTTATAATTTGTGCCAGTGCAAAAAATACCCCCTTTAATGCCCCCAGTTGAGCTAATGTTCCCATAGTGCCCCATAATGTGTGCCAGTATAAAATACCCCTATATAATACCCCCAAGTTAATGCCCCCATAGTGCTCCTCTCCCCCTTCCCCATAGAGCCACCATAATGTGCCAGTATAAAATACCCCTATATAGTGCCCCAGGTAAATGTCCCTATAATGCTACTCTCCCCCCTTCCTCATAGTGCCTCCCATAATGTACCAGTATAAAATGATTCTATATAGTGCCCCAGTAGATGACTTCATACTGCTCCTCTTTCCCCATAGTACCCCCATAATGTATCCCAATATAAAATGCCCCTATACAGAGCCCCCCATATAAAATACCCCTTCTTTGTGCCCTCAGTAGATGCCCCATAGTGTTACTCTTCCCCCTTCCCCATAGTGCCCCCTATATAAAATACCCCTTCTTTGGGTCCTCAGTTGATGCCCCCCAATAATGTGCCAATAAGAAGTGCCCCTAGATGCCTGTCATGCCCCACTCTGACGATGTGCGGAGGTCGGCCAGGATAGCAGCACGAGTTTAGTATTTGTTTTGGTGCCGTGCTGGATCCGCCTCTCATCAGGTGCACTGGGTGGAGTCATTAGTTTAAATGGTCTCCAGCTAAGTGCTCTGGGCGGATTATAATGTCTCGGCGGACGTGCACAGTATAAAAGATAACACACCAACCAGGCTCTGGACGAGAGACAGGGGAAGGGTCACCTCCTAGTTTATCCCTGACCTCTTTCCCTGCACTGCTCAGCCCACAGGCAGACCTTGAAGGTAGGTGTGCTGTGTCCTCCAGCCTGGACTGACAAAACCCTGAACTCCCTGAGATGGTGAAGTGGGGAGATAGGAGCAGCCTGCTCGCACAGAACCTGGATGGGATAGATGACACCAACAACTAAACTAGAAATGACACTTATCTTCTGAGAGCAGGAACTGACAGCCAACCTTCCCTCCAAACTTCCCAGACCAAAATGATCAGTATAATCCGCTCAGAGCACTTAGCTGGAGACCATTTAAACTAATGACTCCACCCAGTGCACCTGATGAGAGGCGGATCCAGCACGGCACCAAAACAAATACTAAACTCGTGCTGCTATCCTGGCCGACCTCCGCACATCGTCAGAGTGGGGCATGACAATGCCCCCATAGTGTTCCTCTCCCCCCTTCACCATAGTGGCCACCATAAAAAAATACCACTTTTGTGCCCCCAAATAATGTGCCAGTAAGAAGTGCCCCTAGATGCCCCCATAGTGCTCTTCTCCTGCATTGTGTGCCATATAAAAAAAAAACAACACTTATACTTACCTCCATGAAGCTGGCAGCGATGCGATGGCCTGCAGCCTATCAGAGAAATGGGGAAGAGAGATGCCTCTCCCTTGCCCCGCAGCACATCCATCTGTATCACTGTCCTGAGGACGGCTATACAGATGAATATAGACAATGGAAGAGCTCATCTCCACTCCTGCTACCATTCCGCTGCTGCCCCCCACTTTTCACCAGGGCCGCGCTGTCTGAGGCGATCGACTCACCTCGCCTATTTGGCGGTGTGGCCCTGAGCGGGAAGCACAGCTTCGTTCAAAGTGTAGTGATTGTGCTCTGCTGTCCTTCACTGAAGTGAATGGAAGCTACAATGCAGTAACCCAGCACAACTTTGAACAAAATAGTTCTTCCTGTTCCATTTAAAGTGCTAGTTCCAGCACTGAAGGTTTGTCAGACTCTCACCGATCAGGTATTATTAACCTATCCTGAGGATAAGTAATCAATATCCGATACCTGTTGTGAAAAGACCTGAAGCGAGCAGTTTATGGATGGAAAGCTACTAACATAACACAGTTCAACCTGTTTTGTACAGAGGAATGGGCTAAAACTCTACCAAGCCAGTTTGCAGGACTAATCAACAATTACTAGAAACGTTTAGTTGCAGTTATTGCTGCACAAGGAGGTCAAATCAGATATTGAAAGCAAATGTTCTCATGCAGACATGTGATATTGGATCATTTTCCTCAATAAATAAATGACTAATATTTTGACTCATTTGGTTATCTATCTACTTTTAGGACTTGTGTGAAAATCTGATTTACTTTAGGTTGAATTTATGCAGAAATATAGAAAATCCTGAAGGGGTCACAAACTTTCAAGCACCACTGTAATTTATAGTGTAAAGATGTGATGATCAAGCCAAGAATAATGGTGTGTATAGGAAAAAGTCATATAATCCTGGCACTGTATTTGACATCGATGCAATAGCAAACACCAACTAAAAATGTAGTAATATAGTGGGACAGATTTATTATCCAAAATGTAAACTGCAGAAGACAGTCTAAAGATGTACCAAAGTTATCACAGAGACACATGCTGTGTAATGAACTTACCTGTCCGGGTTGCAGCAGTGCAATCCTCAGCTCCGAAACCCGCGCACCGGGAGAGTCGCGCCCCCCCCCCCCCCCAGTCACACAGCCGCGTCCCTAGTTACCTTCCTGAGATGCAGCCGCATCCCTAATTAGAGAGTGCAATGCTCTACTTTCTAATGGCAGCGCTCGTGCTGAATGACAGCCCATCTGCTCAGTCACCTTCATGCCTCCTGGTCTGACCTATGGAAGAGCCAGGTCACTGGACAAATCAGGCATTTTAGTATATTCCACCATTGCCAGTGATAGTCTTTATTTGGCTCTAGCTGGTTCCTGTTTCTGATATTGTTATTTGTTCCTAGTGTTTCTGACCCCGGCTTGTCTTCTGACCACTCACTGTCTCAAGTTTTGGTACTGCATAGCCCGACTGGTTCTGACCCATTTCATACGACTCTGCTTTGTGTTATCCATAATGTGTGGCTTGATTGTCCTGCACCTATAATAGTGTAGGGACTGTCGTCCAGTTACGGTTCTGCCATTTAGAGCTTACACTGCAAGTAGGTGGGGAAAGCGGGCTTGGTTCTAGTTCAGGGACTCACTGTCCTCGTCTGTCCCTTCGTACAGTTGTGACATGCTGCATAATCAATTTGGTGCATGGACAGTCATTTTTCTAATGTAACTTTGTGCTAGAATTAGTGCCAAAATTCTGGTGCCTTACAACAAGGTCATGGAGCAATCATGTTAGTTAACGTTGGCCAGTATGCTTAACAGATAGGTACATGATGGCTATAACATGGATGATGTGTCTTGCTTAAAGGGCTTCTGTCACCCCACTAAACATTTTTTATTTTTTTTTGGTTACTTATAATCCCTATACTGCGATTTATGCATACATACTGTAATTAATCATTTTCGTTCAGCAGATTCTGTTAAAAACGTACTTTTAAAATATGCAAATTAACTTGCTACCAGCAAGTAGGGCGGCTACTTGCTGGTACCAGCCGCATCCTCCTATCCTAAAGACACCCCCTCCGCATGCTGATTGACAGGGCCAGCGGACGGGATCTTTCTCTGCTGGCCCTGTTTGCATTCAAAATCTGGCGCCTGCGCCGTACCTGTCTTCAGTCGGCGCAGGCGCACTGAGAGGCGGACGCTCGCTCGGTCGCTCCATCCTCAATGCGCCTGCGCCGATGACGTCACATCTACACCCGGCGCAGGCGCATTGAGGAAGGAGCGACCGAGCGAGCGTCCTCCTCTCAGTGCGCCTGCGCCGACTGAAGACAGGTACGGCGCAGGCGCCAGATTTTGAATGCAGACAGGGCCAGCCAGAGGACGATCCCGTCCGCTGGCCCTGTCAATCAGCGTGCGGAGGGGGCGTCTTTAGGATAGGAGGATGCGGCTGCTACTAGCAAGTAGCCGCCCTACTTGCTGGTAGCAAGGTAATTTGCATATTTTAAAAATACGTTTTTAACAGAATCTGCTGAACGAAAATGATTAATTACAGTATGTATGCATAAATCGCATTATAGGCATTATAAGTAACCAAAAAAAAAAAAAAACTGTTTAGTGGGGTGACAGAAGCCCTTTAAAGTAGCTGTGGAAGGAAATACCAGATTCTTTATGAGAATAATCATACATAAGGAAATGTATATGTATATCCAGCAGATGGAGCCAGAACACTTAAAATATGAAGGAATACTAAAGCTCCATAAAATATGTCTTGCCTAGTTATGTGTTTCTTTAAGAAAATGTAAAATATCTGAAGGTAAAATAGTAAGTGACCAATCTAGCTGGCGATTATGTATATTATGCCTATTGACTGGGCATGCATGTACATTTCTTTTACATGAAACCTATGGGCAAGTATGTCCTACTCATAATGTTTTTAATCCTTGAATATTATCTTTTTAGATGTCTTTCTTAAGTGGCATTGAAAAGGAAATAAAAAAATGTGTAATACAAAATCATTCTAAATCTGGTTTTGATGTGTTTAATTTGCATAACATAACTTGAATCTGGAGGCATGGATCTGAGTCTATAGATCCCAGAATCTTGTCGTTCAAGGACAAATTAGAAAAATGTACTAATATCCAGGTTTAATGTCATTGCCTACTTGTATGTACTGTAGAAATGTTTTTCTGGAAATCTTTCACAGGTATCTTTTGTATAAGATTATATCTGCATGTAAATTTTTTTAATGTAAAGATTTCCAGGATACCTCCTTATTATGGCTCATTTGCTGCAATATACCGTATGTGTGTTACATTTTCTCACTGACAGTTTAGTGTCTTGTATTTGTAATAAATCATTCTATAGTCGCATACAATGATCATCATTTCTGAGGTTCCTGTGGTGGGTTTCAATAGTCAATATAAGGAAGTAGAGATGCAGTTTAAAGCACGGGGAGGAGCACATCAGCAGTGTAAAGCATTGAGGAGAGACACAGCACCGAAATAAGCCTATGAGGTGACTGAAGGCAGCTTTCAGATGTTTAGGCTCTGTTACTACTAGTGTCTATTCAGTCTGCTTTTCATTACCCCCCACAGAAGAAAAATCTAAGGGGTTCTCTCACTTCAGTAAAAGGCATTTATCATGTAGACAAAGTTAATACAAGACACTTACTAATGTATTGTGATTGTCCACATTGCCTCCTTTGCTGGCTAGATTCATTTTTCCATTACATTATACGCTGCTCAATTCCATAGGTTATGGCCACTACTGCAGTGCAGATGCGAAGTAGCCTGGACAGGAGCTGCTGCGCGTGCGTGCCTATGTGAGCTCCAACAGTCCCGTTCAGAGAAGCCAGTGCTTTTTCCTATAGTGTGCAAGCACGGCCACCACTGCTGGATTGCAGGGTGGTTGTAACTGTTGAAAACAAGCAGTGTTTAATATGATGGAAAACTAGGAGACAATATGGACAATCACAATACATTAGTTAGGCCCCTTTCACACGAGCGAGTATTCCGCGCGGATGCGATGCGGGAGGTGAACGCATTGCACCCGCACTGAATACCGACCCATTCATTTCTATGGGGCTGTGCACACAAGCGGTGATTTTCACGCATCACTTATGCGTTGCGTGAAAATCGCAGCATGCTCCTCTTTGTGCGTTTTTCACGTAACGCAGGCCCCATAGAAATGAATGGGGTTGCGTGAAAATCGCAAGCATTCGCAAGCAAGTGCGGATGCGGTGCGATTTTCACGCACGGTTGCTAGGAGACGATCGGGATGGGGACCCGATCATTATTATTTTCCCTTATAACATGGTTATAAGGGAAAATAATAGCATTCTGAATACAGAATGCATAGTAAAATAGCGCTGGAGGGGTTAAAAAAAATAAATAAAAAATTGAACTCACCTTAATCCACTTGTTCGTGTAGCCCGGCATCTCCTTCTGCCTTCATCTGATCTCTGTGCAGCAACAGGACCTTTGGTGACGTCATTCTGGTCATCACATGATCCATCACCATGGTAAAAGATTATGTGATGGATCATGTGATGACCGGAGTGACGTCATCAAAGGTCCTGTTGCTGCACAGAGATCAGATGAAGACAGAAGGAGATGCCGTCATCGCGAACAAGTGGATAAAGGTGAGTTAAATTTTTTTTAATTTTTTTTTAACCCCTCCAGCGATGTTTTACTATGCATTCTGTATTCAGAATGCTATTATTTTCCCTTATAACCATGTTAGAAGGGAAAATAATACAATCTACAGAACACCGATCCCAAGCCCGAACTTCTGTGAAGAAGTTCGGGTTTGGGTACCAAACACGCGCGATTTTTCTCACGCGAGTGCAAAACGCATTACAATGTTTTGCACTCGTGCGGAAAAATCGCGGGTGTTCCCGCAACGCACCCGCACATTTTCCCGCAACGCCCGTGTAAAAGAGGCCTAAGTGCCTTGTATTAACTTTCTCTACATGATAAATGCAATTTGCTGAAGTGAGACGACCCCTTTAATGTACTCTGCTGTGCCATTCTAAAATAAATGGAAACCTAAGGGCTGACATTATAAGGATTCATTACATGCCAGATTTGTCATGGATTTTTAAAAAATTGAACCTTGCAGCAAATATGAACAATGTTTCCAGTGATCAACCCTGAAAAGCATAACGAGCAGATAACACGGGGAATTTGGCCTGTAATACACCAATTTCTGTCCAATCAGACCAATGGCTGGTGTGTATAACAAAAGATCTGTGTGTGTAATTGGCCATCTGACCAATGATTGGTCAGATAATCTGTTGGTGTAATACAGCCCTTACGTCTACAATATTTAACATCACAACTGGACATTTGCTTGCTGAATTTTGCAGTTCAAACGCTATTATTCAGGGAAATGTCTACAGTGTCCCTGTCACGAGTTGCTAGATGATTATGGAATATGTTAACATGGGATAACATCTATTTAAAAAAAAAAAAAAAAATCTGAATAATAGTTAACTGAACTAATATAAAGACAAATAAATCCAGGTTTTGGAAAAAAAAAAAGTGAAAAATGGTGTGTTCTGTTCCTAATTATATTTATGGCATATGCTTGACATTTAGGTTGGCAGTGTGCCTCTGGGTATACTATGTGCCCAAGGTATATGACACTTTATATCTGTTACTAACTCCCATTGTAGAAAAGAATATATGTTTTTGGGGAGATCTCCTTTTAATTGAGTCTAGTTGACTATGATTCCAATAATAACGTATATTAAGCATGCTCCCTGGGACACTATATGTTAGTCCAGTATAAATGCCATTGCCTAATATATGGTAAGCGATACAGCACATGAGGGTGCATGAGAAATAAGATCGCATTCTCTTTTCTGTAAGAGGTTGCGGTGACTATACACTGTGAACCAAACCGCATCCAGATGTACTGCGTGGGACCAGTTGCAACAAATCTGCCATGTGTGAACATGCCCTAATGGAGCTATAGATCGGGGTACATACTACAGCTTTTATGGAAGATGTTAAAGTCACAACTGAAGAAATGAAGAGGTGACTATAACCAAAAATTTGGAGACTTAACTTGTTTCCCATCTTGGTTTACCGTCTGTCAGAATTCACTGTATCCAGCATAGAAAGATACTGCCGTTCACCACCAGATCCCATTGACTGTAAAGGGATTCCGGCGGTTTCCGGTATAAGTGGGAGGTTGCGGCCAGACAATAACCAGTGCATGCACTGGTTTTTGTCCAGCTGAAACGGATTCGGTGAACTCCGGCAGGCTGTTCCTCTGCCGAAACAAGTAAACGGAGAAGTGAAACTAGCCTCATATGTGCACTGTACTGGAGCCATCACTGATATTCAAACTGTGAATTTGTACTTTCAAACAGAGCTTTTGGGATTTATTTCTACTGATGGTTCATTGCCTGTCTCCTCATAGAATGTAAGCTCTTGTGAGCAGGGCCTTCACTCTTATTATTTGAGTTGTTAACACTGTATTGTCTGATTTTGTTTGTTCCCTCTAATTGTAAAGAGCTGAGGAATATGTTAGCACTATACACATATAGATTATTATAATAGTTTTAAAAATGTTGCCATTTGTTCCCCCCTACCTTTATGTATGTGGAGAGGCGTAGCTTTCAGATCCTGGACCCTCATGCACGGGCTGTAACAGGGCTCTGTACTTACTAGGTGCCTTGGAAAATACTTGTGCATGCCTAAGACCTCGTTCACATTTCAGCACACCTACCCATTGAATATAATATGTTTGTTCTCACATCAGTATTTTTTACTGACTGTGGGTCAGTCAAAAAATGACGGAGATGTGCACTACTTTGGTCCATGATGTGGACCAAACACACCCATTGAAGTCTATGGCTCTGTGACAATCACTGACACAACACGTATGGCATCCGTGTTTGGGTGTTTTTTCCCTGACCACTGATAGAGGCTATTGAAATAAATGTTCAGCTATGCAGTGTCCGTGGAATATGGATGACACATGGAGGGCAAAAAAACGGACACACGGACCAGGCAGATCCTTCACGGGCATCTTCACGGATAAAACATGTACTGATTTTTTTCATGGGCATCAAATGGACATGGAAATGTGAACAAGGCCATATTGTGTGATAGGAGAAGTGGAGTTGTGCCTCCTCAGGAACTAGAGCCCTGGTGGGATTGCCTCAGTCTATATGAAGGTAATCTTCATACGCAGAGACAAACACCTTGACCTATCACTGGCCCAAAGAACATACAGCACCACAGGCTGTTCCCATGCAAAGGTCATTTAATTTGGTCTGTCTCTTGTGCAAAATGCTCTCAACTATTTCCAGTAATTGTACAAGTCTGGTATAATCCATCTTCCTGGCGTAGATTATAATAAATGTGATGGGCTACCCTAAAACCCATAAAAAGTCTAAATATTGGTGCCATTTGGCTAATAGGAGCAATGAAAAATACAGTGAACGGTCACCCCCAACTTGTTACCTCCCCTCTGTACCCTTACTGCAGACTGCCAGCAATTCATTCATAACTTCTAGTAGAAATAATAGAGGAACGGCACAACATAGAGCCATAAGAACAGATAATGAATTTTTATTACTTTGGAAATGCATGTAACTATTAAAACAGGCAAGTCAGGAGTGGTGAAAGGTCCTCTTTAACATATCAGTGTTTGGTCAGTGATTTCCATCAGTGATTTTGAGCCAAAACCAGGACTTTCCTACACAGAGATACGGTGTAATGGTAAATTTGCACTTGTTCAATGGAAATCACTGATCAAACACTGACTGTATGAAAGCAGTCTAAGGCTACATGCACACGGCCATTCCGTTTTTTGCATCCGTGTGCATTCCGCAATTTGCGCAACGGCACGGACAGCCTTTAATATAACTGCCTATTCTTGTCCGCAAAGCGCGGACAAGAATTGGACAGGTTATATTTTTTTGCCGACCACGGAACGGAGCAACGGATGCGGACAGCACACGGAGTGCTGTCCGCCTCTTTTACGGCCCCATTGAAGTGAATGGGTCCGCACCCGAAGCCGCCAAAACTGCGGCTCGGATGCGGACCAAAACAACGGCCGTGTGCATGAGGCCTAAGGGTATGATCACACAATCAGGTTTCTGCATGCAGTTTTGGAAGCCAAATTCAGGAGTGAATTCAAAAAGGAGAAGTCGTATCTGTCCATTATATTTCCTCTCATTTTATGATCCACTCCTGTGGTCCTACCCTAAGGCCTCCTGCACATGACTTTTTCTGTTTTGCAGTCCGCAAAATACAGATATGGTCCATGTTCATCCCCCAATTGCTGCAGTAACCACTGTAAAAAAAAAAAAAAAAGGCTATTCTTGTCCAGAAAAAGGACCGAAAATACGGTCGTGTGCAAGGTAGCCTTCCCACATAGCCATGGTGGAATGTATGTGCTGAAAAAATTGTTCCCTATGTAGTCCTATGGAGTTTAAATTTATCTACTCTAAAAATATGTGCATCTGTGTAATCATAAATCCGCAATAAAAGTTGCACAAAAAATGCACCAAATTCTGCATAAAACTAAAAGTATGCACATGCAGATTTCAGTGAGGATTTTCCCACCTTACACAGGGCAGCATATTGAGCTGATAGATACATTTTATCATGACTAAGGCCTCATGCACACGACCGTTGTTGTGTTCCGTTCCGCAAAATCTAAGACAGGTTTGCCATGCAAATGATAGGAATAAAACGGACGCGGATGACAATCTTGTGTGCCTCCGCATTTTTTCACGGTCCCACTGACTTGAATGGGTCCGCAAACCGTTTTCCGTGAAAAAAAATAGGACAGGTTATATTTTTTTGACGGACTGGAACCACAGATCATGGACGCATCATGACAAACGGTGCATTAGCCGAGTTTTCAACTGACCCATTGAAAGTCAATGGGTCTGCAGAAAATCACGAAAAACGGAACAATGGACACGGAATAAAACAACCGTCGTGTGCATGAGGCCTTAGAAGTATAGACCAACAGGATTAGGCCTCCTTCACACGACCGTATGGCTTTTTCAGTGTTTCGCGGTCCGTTTTTCACGGATCCGTTGTTTCCATTTTTTGTTTCTGTTCCGTTTTTCTGTTCCGTTTTTTCTGTATGGCATATACAGTATACAGTAATTACATAGATAAAATTGGGCTGGGGCATAACATTTTCAATAGACGGTTCCGCAAAAAATGGAACGGAAGACATACGGATGCATTTCCGTATGTGTTCCGTTTTTTTGCGGACCTATTGACCTGAACGTGATTTGCGGGCAATAATAGGACATGTTCTATCTTTAAACGGAATGGGAAAAAATGGAAATACGGAAACGGAATGCATACGGAGTACATTCCGTTTTGTTTGCGGAACCATTGAAATGAATGGTTCCGTATACGGACCGTATACGGAACACAAAAAAAAACGGCCCGTAAACGGTGAAAAAAAACGGTCGTGTGCAGGAGGCCTTACATGGGTATAACGACATGCATGCTGCGTGCATAACTATGCCAAATCACAGGTAAGCAAATAGTCCTCACATTTTACCGCCATAGTCCGTCAGTTGCAACAAACATATATGTAATCAACTGTATCCTGGCCTTCTGAAAAGCATCGCAAGGTGTAGTATACCTAGTATTCATGTCATTTGAATTGAGAAACATCCCGTGGCAAACCTGGCAAGTGTGACCTCTTCACTTAGGATGGCAATATCTGTGTGTCTCACTTGGGCAGGCTGTTCCCAGCTCTTCAGCTCAGTCGAGCATCACTGCCTCTCTAGATTTGATGCATTCAAAACACAATGAGGGGAGGAGATGAGCCGGAGAGTGGAGAAGCAAATGATGCAGACATAAAACAGGGATCAGTCCTTGAAAGACAGACACTGATCAAAAACTCCTTCACATCGCATTGTACAGTCGCAGAATGAACTCTTCATGTGGAAAGTAATGACCAATATCCTGTGTTATCCTGAGATTTAATGGCTTAAGACCTTATTCATGAGAAGACACTTGGCCTCCATCCACAGGCTATCCATAGAAGGTGAACCCAAAGTCCTCTCCTGTCAAATGATTTATGTTTTTCCTTTCCATATCTCTATATGTGGATGAAAACCTCAAAGTCCTTTAGATGCTCGGTGTGACGAGGACACAATAATCTATTAACAAACAGCGATCTCTCGCCCCCCAACGCAATCTATTCAATTATGTTTCATTACATGTAACATTATTTCATTTATTTATGCCAAGGTAAACATGAAGGTAATTTCTGAACAAGGGATGAACAGAAGAATATGGACCTGCGGAGAGAAAGCCGTGGCTTCTTAATCATAATAAGGCGAGGGAAAAAAAAATCCGCTTTCTTTGATTTTTGATCTCTCATTGTATCCTCCCATTTCCAGACATAACAAAAAGGGGCCGTTAATGTTTTTAAACACGGGTCTGAACTAGAAAACAGAGTAGCAGATTAGTATTATTTGCACAAAAGCAAATTACTTTAAATTTGCTGTTATTTTTTTTCTCTTTGTTCCAGATACATAAAAGCATGTTTTTTTCCCTTTGCTAACATACGCCTGTCTAGGCAGAGTGAAGTACATGACAATTGAGTAAAATCCATTATCAAATAGATATAACAGCCTTTTCAGCATGTCTTTACTTGGGGAAATGTTCTCTGTTTGAACAATGAAGTTAAAAGTCATGTGGGAGTCTATTAAACTAGTATGCAAGGTATGGAGCAGCGTAGTAACGTACATAGCCTTACAAATCCCTTAAAATATAGTATCTATAGATCCCTTGAAATGTGAGAAGCATTTTTATGACATAAATGTATAAATCAGACGATACGTTAAAAAAAAATGTGTCAAATATCGAAAACACAAATGTAGCTGTTAACAAATGCAATGCGAATGTGTTAATTAAAATGGTACATAAACTATATATACGGTATGTGTGCGCGCGTAAAGAAAATAATCACGTAAATGTCACATATTACTAAGCATTTGATGGGAAATGTATGAATGGACCCTTCATGCTTCACGGCACTTCTTAAAGCCTAAAAGCCATTTCATAGCTGAGCATACAAGAATTACAGATAGCATAATGTGTTGCAAAGCCGAAGAAAGTGTTCTGACAATCACAAGGAAATTCTTACTTCAAGTAAATAGGATGCATATAGGAAAAGGTGCTTTGGAGAAAATCTGCACCTAAAATAAAAAATATATATAAAAAAAAAACACTATTACCAAACTTGATCTTTTTTTTTTTCTATTGTGATGTGTTTCTTCCCTCATTGGCTAATAGATACTATGGCGGGCTTAACAGAGGTTGTCAGCCCACTTCCCCAGAGGAATTGATGGCAAATCTCCTTAGTGTTGAGGTGCTTCCACACATACTTTTTGTCATGGTGGGTTTTTTGGCACCAAAAATACCTGACAGTTCTGTAGCATTTTTAGGGCTCATGCACACAACCGCAAATTGCGGATCAGCAAAACACGGATACCAGCTGAGTGCACTCAGCATTTTGCAGAACAGGACAACCGGCCCCTAATAGAACAACCTTATCCTTGTCCGTAATGCGGACAATAATAGGACATGTTCTATTTTTTTGCAGAACGGACATGCAGACATGCAAAAACGGAATGCACGCAGAGTCATTTCTGTTTTTTTATGGCCCCATTGAAGTGAACGGTTCCGCATACAGGCCAAAAAAAAAGGGAACTGACAGGGATAAAAAATACATTCATGTGCGTGACCCCTTAAGGCTTTGTTCTGGTGGTTTGGGTCAAACAGTGTGTTTTTTAATGGCCTTTTATTTCTCGCCTTGCGTTTTCTATATATGAAAGCAGTAGTCGTCTGATGTCACTAACTCTTAGAGCAGAATGGGAAGAATTCATTGGGACAAATGGCATGCAAAAACAACATTAAAAATGCCACAAATACTACTATTGCATTTTTTTCAAGCAGGGCAAACAAGAATCAACTCATATCTCTGTGACAAAAACACTAGAAGTTGAGGGGAAAACTCCAGACCCAGAGCATGCTCCGATTAAAAAAAAAAAAAACGCTGATCCCCTAAAAAATGCACCTTACACACTTACTACAAAAATGGTTTGTTCGTGCTATGTTTAATGTTTGCTGTAGACTTCCAGGCAGGTGTTCCATGGACCTGGTGTTTTTTGCCTAAAAAAAATGATGCAAAAATTGCAGTAAAAAAAAAATGTCAAACACCTAAAAAAAAACAAAGAACAATGGAAGAGTTTGATCATCTTTCTGTGCCACTTTTCTGGTGTACAGTCGCAAATACTGTGTTTACAACTTTTTAAGCACAACCTTCTACAAATTCTAAACACTTTGTGAACACTTTCTAAACACATATTCTGAACACAATTCAACATTTTCTGAAAAGGAGTCTTGGCCTATTTTCATTTACAACAGTTTTCTGACGCAAATGAACTCTATGGCAGCTCCAAGCTGGTGGAGATTTTATTCTGGCAAATGGGCTTCATTTATAACGAGGTCTGTGCCTCATCATAAGGTAGGCACATACTCCAGTACCACAGGAGATTTCAAAGACTGGCGAAAAACGCAGATCTTTGATAAATCTCCCGTTATGTGTGAATCCGTATGCAGGAGTCTGAGAAAGGTAGGTGAATGAAAGTCATTTCCTGTTGTCACCTTGGTAAAATAAAATTAAATAGCTAAGAAATGGCCGGATAGAAATTGTAACGACGTGATGGATGAGAATATTTCAAATATTTATTTAGACAACATAAAGACAACATTTAGAAGAGTTTAGGAGAGGTAGCAGCATATAAAGCTGTGTATTCCAGGTTTAGGACTCATGCACACGACCGTATGTATTTTGCGTTCAGCAAAAAAGGATGACGTCCGTGTTGCATCCGTTTTTGTGCAGATCCAATGGCTGTCCTTGTCCGCAAAATAGACAAGAATAGAATATGTTCTATATTTTTTGCAGAACAGACATGCAGACATACGGATACAGAATGCATCGGTCACTGCCAGGCCGGCGCATGCGCACTGTTAACATCAGTGCCTCTGCCCATAGTGGCAGAGTAGTGCGCATGTGCAGGCAAGGCGGCGACCGGTGCTCGCTTGAGATCTAAACCAGAGGGGGAGGATGATAAGGAGAGGAGGGCGGGCCAAAGGAATCCAAGGGGGGCGGTTAACCATGGAAAAATAAATCCAGCCAGCAAAGGAGTCAATATGGACAATCACAATACATTAGTAAGTGGCTTGTATTACCTTTCTCTACATGATAAATGCCACTTACTGAAGTGAGAGAACCCCTTTAATGTCTGTGTACCATTACTTGAACATACCTCTACATGCATGTCCAAATTCTTCTTTTTAACTCAATGTCTAGTTATAAGTCCCATATATAGTCTCATTTGGAGCATTAGGTAATATTATATCTGAATCTTGATCTGTGAAATTGCTTCGGTCTTGTTCACACAACATCTTCTGTCATTGGACTGTTCTTGGCACGGTCACAGTTATAAGCCGCCTGCTTTCTGGCACTGAATTTGTTTCTGAAGTTAAACGCTGCCGTGTGAACAGGGCCTTAGGGTGTATTTCCACATAGACAACCTTTACTAAGCCCCTTACACCACTATTGTGGCGTAAAAAAGTCGCACTTTATGGCTTCTCACCAAAAACTGCCGTAAAGTTATAGCTGAAGTCTAAGCCAGGCTGGGGTAAGTTTCAGTTTCTGGTGCATGGCAAGGCACAGTTGTGCATAATTTATTAAAAGGCATCTACT
This sequence comes from Bufo bufo, assembly GCF_905171765.1. Classification (NCBI taxonomy): domain Eukaryota; kingdom Metazoa; phylum Chordata; class Amphibia; order Anura; family Bufonidae; genus Bufo; species Bufo bufo. Next base: position 214,243,445 of record NC_053392.1, read on the forward strand.
TAAATTAGGCGCATCTCATGCCAGCATAGGTAGATCAAGACTAGTGTATGGGTATGCCATAAATCTCTCCCGTTCAGTTTTTTTAATGCCATTTTTTAATCCACTGACTGTCGGTCCGTGAAAATTAACAAAATTGAACATGTTCTATTTTTTGACATCCATTATTCACTGGCTCTAGAAAAAACGGAAGTATAAACAACCCCATAGACCAGCATTGTTCTTAAAACTTACGTGTGACGGCTGTTAAAAAAAACGTGTAAATGTACCCTAACTGGGAGTGAACAAAACACTTACCTGGTGCCTTCCATTTCATTATTTCAACTGCAGATTCACCAATTCCCAGACTCCTCTTCTGTCATCCAAGATGGCAGCAGTTCTTCTCAGACTGCCTGGTGCACACTGTGCATTTGATAGTCCAAGACACTTCAGTGTTGGCCAATCTGAAGACAGGTATGAACAAGCATGAACTGTCTTTGACTTTACTGCGTAAATCAGATAATCTGGGAAGTGGTGCGGCCATCTTGGATGACAAAACAGGAGCCCAGGAATCTTTAGTTGAAAAGATGAAAAGGAAAGCACCAGGTAAGTGCTTATGTTTACTCCCAAGTTAATAAATTTTTTCTTGAACCAGAGTGTTGCTTTAAAGGGAATGCGTAATCAGAAAATTTTCTATTGTTTAAATCACATTTTTATGTTAAACATATTTTTTAAGAATTTTTGGTGACACAGTTGTTAATGCCCCATATCACATTTTAAAAAAAAAATCCTGCGTTCACACTAGCCACTAGGCCAAATAATAGGTGTCACTTCTCACTTTGTACTTTGTACTTTCACTTTACAGCAGTTAAATGCTTATCATTACAGACAGGATTACAGTGACAGATATCACCTATATTAAGATAACACAGGATCCACCATTCACAAGAAGTGATATCACAGCTTATCTTCTCCCTCCCAACCTCAGCACAGGTCACAGAGCATGGCTAGAAAATTCTCCTACAGAAATCAATGGGGTCAGCTCCTGTCCATTGTGTCTTAGGCCCATGGTGGCTCCTGTAAAGCATATTTCTAAATGCTCTTAGGAACAGCTCAGGCAAGATGGTAGCCCCCATAATTATGTTCAGAAGATAGAATTAAAAAAGATGTGTCGCAATCTGGTTTTACCTGGCAGAAAAAAATTACAGGTGACATGTCCATTTTAGTAGGTGACACATGGAGCGGGTTTATTTCAGACATTTCTGCAACTGAAAGTCTGTTCCATACAGTGTATGGGGTTGTTTTTGCAGCATGTGCATGAACTTATGCAAACCCCATTCAGATTAATAAGAATTTTCTGTAAGGCCTAGTTCACACGAACGTGTGTGACCCGGGCCCGTGCTGCGGCCCGCAAATAGCCGCATGAGATCACGGACCCATTCACTTTAATGGGTCCGCGATCCGGCCGTTCAGCAAAAAGATAGGACATGTTCTATCTTTTTGTGGAACGGAAGGACGGGACGTAACCCCACGGAAGCACTCCGTAGTGCTTCCGAGGGGTCCCGTCCCGTGCGGCCGTTCCGCGATTCCGGATTTGCGGACCCATTGAAGTGAATGGGTCCGCATCCGTGATGCGGAATTCACACGGAACTGTGGCCGTGTATTGTGGCCCGCGATTTGCGGGCCGCAATACGGCCACGGGTCACACACGTTCGTGTGAACTAGGCCTAGGTCTGCAGTGTGTGACTTCACCCTAATAATGCTAATCTATAGACTACTTAGTTATGTATTATAGATGTTCTAAGTGATGAAAATTTGTTCATATTTTATGTTCCTCAAATAAAATAATCTAGTTTCATCTCGCACAGAACAGCTTGCGTCTTTTGCCGTGTCATGACTTCTGGTAACTTTGATGTTTTTGATGTATAGTTCTGTAAAAACAAATGTTTGCTTAGCATACTAAGGTTATTAGTGTACCTTTACTTGAAAAGTGATCCTGCTTAGGTGGAACAAAGTTGAGGGATACATAAGCACACACCTTGGGCGGTTTTCCTTGCCTTGAAATCTTTGAAAAATATTTATCTAACGTTACAGCTTGAATATACAAGGTTGGGCCAGTTGACGCTAAATGATCATTCTAGCCGAGGCCTCTGCAGCATTTTTATATCTGTCACATGACTGCCATGATTAGTTAGTCTGACTGTGTGACACAAATTCTTAGGGCTCATGCACATGACCGTTGGGCTCATGCACATGACCGTTGCCCGTCCATGCCCGTATTGCAGCCCGAAAACCCTTTGAACGGGTCCATAATAAGGGAGATATGTTGTGGTGCGGAAAGGAAACACGTTTTGGAAGCCCACAGAAGCACTACGGAGTGCATCTGTGGGATTTCTGTCCGTGCCTCCGCACCGCACAAAAGTAGTGCATGCACTACTTTTTTAAGGTGCGGACCATTGGATGTGGATTGTGGACCCCATTCAAGTGAATGGGTCCTGCCTCTACATACGGCGGCCCTACGGTCAGTGCCTGTGCATTGTGGACCACAATTTGCGGTCTGCTACCTGGGCCTGGCCGGCACACATTCGTGTGCATGAGCCCTTAGGCCTCTTTCACACGAGCGTGTCCGGATAAGGTCCGGATGCGTTGCGGCAAACTCGCGCGAGTAGGTACCCAATTGCAGTCAGTTTTGACTGCGATTGTGTTCCGTTGTTCAGTTTTTATCGCGCGAGTGCAATGTGTTTTGCACGTGCGTGATAAAAAACTGACTGTGGTACCCAGACCCGAACTTCTTCACAGAAGTTCAGGTTTGGGTTCAAGGTTGTGTAGATTGTATTATTTTCCCTTATAACATGGTTGATAGAACATGTGATGGACCATGTGATGAACGCAGTGACGTCATCAAAGGTCCTATTCCTCACAGATGAAGACAGAAGAGATGCCGGCTGCGCGAACAATTGGATTAAGGTGAGTTAAATTATTTATTTTTTATTTATTTTTTTAACCCCTCCAGCCCTATTTTACTTAGCATTCTGTATTCAGAATGCTATTATTTTCCCTTATAACCATGTGATAAGGGAAAATAATAATAATAATCGGGTCCCCATCCCAATTGTCTCCTAGCAACCGTGCGTGAAAATTGCACCGCATCCGCACTTGCTTGCGGATACTTGCGATTTTCGCGCAGCCCCATTCACTTCTATGGGGCCTGCGTTGCATGAAAAACACACAAAATAGAGCTTGCTGCGATTTTCACGCAACGCACAAGTGATGTGCACAGCCCCATAGAAATGAATGGGTCCTGATTCAGTGCGGTTGCAATGCGTTCAACTCACGCATTGCACCCGCGCGGAAAACTCGCCCGTGTGAAAGGGGCCTTAGAGTGATGCAAGAGTATTAGTTAAATGTGCAGACCAATATTTCAGGCTACATTTAAAGCATTTCAGATGACTATTGAGAATAATCCATCATGTCTGCGTACACGAGGAATAACACTATATCTGACCATTATATGGCATGTATTACCAGTTTTCCCCCTTTGCAGGCTTTACATCTAATTGGCAATCCTCCCTCAGCTCAGCTCCAGAAGGAGTGAAAATTAGCTGATATGATGTCTCACAATCACTGCACATAGAGAAGAGGAGATCCTGCTCCCCTATATCACTGTAGCACACCCTCAGACTTCATACAGCAGTAATAGCTGTGTGCATTTATGCCTCTATCATTTGCAGCTGTTCTTCCCACTTCATAGACTGGGCTTCAGCTGTAACCTGATCTCTCAGTGGGCTGCTAACCCATCTTCATTGAAGATAGATTTTCACAAGTACATATAGAGTGGATGATCAGTACAGGAGGCAAGGAGTAGGAGGAAGGTCTGAAAAGTGGAGAAAGAGGCATTTTTTTAAGTAAGATATATTACTATGTTTATTATCTTTGCTATTTCTATTGATTTGTGGGAAAATTATGTTTTAAGATGAGTAAAAATAAGTAAAGACCCACAATGTATTGTAAAATAATAAAATGCTACTCACTTCTACTCTTGTAATCCTTTTATACGTTAGATCACTAGCAAAAGGAACCTGTTAAATACCGTTTGACAGTCATACTACAGTTCAGGGATGCTTTTTCTTTTAAATTTTCCTGAAAAGTGCAAATGATGCTGAAAATTTTGTGTGCTGTCTCATCACTTTCCCATAGAACTTCACTGTAACAAGACAACCCCTGCATTGATAAAATTCAGTGCTTCTCAAACTGTGAAGTGGGCCTCATGAGCATGGCACCTCTCATGTTGTGTCAGAAGAACAAACCCACTTTCCAAGGACATGATTAATCTGTCCCATTAGAAGTGACCTTTTAAAGATTGTTTCACTGAGGAAGTCATTCTTCTGTGGAGACTTGCACAAAAAAAGAAGTTACAAGTTATCTTCCTTCTTGCAGCAGATGAGGCAGGAGCATAAAGAAGGTGACTAGAAACTTGTGGTTGGTACTGAAGGTACTCTACATGTCCCACTTTTATCATGACAACCACTGGTGGGGCCCAAGCACCAAGGTTGTTTGGGTTATGAGGCCTTGAAAGAAAACATTTGGGAAGACCTGGAACTTCATGATGATTGTCTAGGACTAGGTAATCAAACGATAAGCTAAAAAGACAGTATAGGCTTCAGGTACATGAGGATAACAGATAAACTCTTCTACCTAAATCTAGAAGTATATGCTTAAAGGGACCAAACATTTACAATGTGTTCCATATACAGGTGTACCCAGCATAGATATTACAGATACAATATGCTAGGACCGTGGATATGCCATGTGTATAATGCAGCCTCCTTGCTTCAAGTCAAGGTAACTGCGCCCCCTTCCCTGCCCCTTTGCCTGTGACTGACAGCCGACTATTCGGCAAAGCCAACCCAACTCTCGTGCGTAAGCGCTGTCGGTCTCAGGCAAAGGGGCAGGGAAGGGGTGTGGTTACCTTGATTTGAAGCAAGGAGGCTGCTGCCCCCTTAACTTCAAGCATGATTGGAAAATAGCGCGCGCAGGGGATAAAATAAAGTTTTTTCATGCTTTTACGGCATCTGACTGCAGGAAGAAAGTCATCATTAGAAACACACTGCAGGCTACTTGAAGGTACAGCTTGCGGTTTGGGGTGTTTTTTCCCGCTGACAGGTTCCCTTTAAGCGCCTCCGGACCGCCTAACGCAGGATCGCATTCCGGAGGCAGCTCACTCAGGCACAGTCACGCATCTACGCGTCATCTCGCGAGACGCAAGATTACGCTCACAGCCGGCCCGCGCATGCGCATCGCGGGCCGGCAAAAGTTAGAGGACGAGTTCGTCATCAGCCTGCCAGCCAATGATCGTCACTGGTAGGCTGATGATTTAAAAAAAAAACGAATCAGAAGCCATCTAACACATTATATTTATAAATTTAAGGTGTTAAATGGCTTGTCTGCTCCTCTGCTGGTCCTTTTCGTCGGTTGCTCCCAGCAGAGGAGCACACATCACTGTAAGTACACAAGACACAACACTTAGCCCCAGATCACCCCCATCACCCCAATTAACCCCTTGATCACCCCTTGATCGCCCCTGTCAATCACCTAGTGAAAGGGAAAAAGTGATCAGTGTAAACTGTAACTTATTTTTTTCACTAGTATTTGACGGTTAGGTTTAGGATAGTTTAGGCCCCTTTGTTAGGCAGTTAGCGTCGGTTAGCTCCCAGCCCACCGCACAGCAGTCACTGATTCGCTGATTAGTGTATCGCTAATCAGCATTTGTACTTTTATAGTATCTGTAAGTGATCAGAACTGATCACAGTCAGATCTATAATAGTATTAGTGTCACCTTAGTTCGCCCTCCACCCAAAACTCAGTGTTTGCTCGATCAGGCCTGATCGGTCGCCCACACGTGCGTTCACCCACGCCCGCCCCGCCGCAGTGACAAAAAATATATATTTTTTTGATCACTGCACAATCACTTTACAAGCGCTGCGGCAATAAAAAAAATCAGTTTTGATATTTTTTATCAACCGCAGTGGCTTCCGGTACTTTGCTAGCCTCCCATTTGTAAGACAGGCTTGCTTTTTTTCTTGGGTAGTCTCAGGGAATACCCCCTAAATTTAGTTGACCAAATGGCAAATAAGGGGTATTCTTCTGAAGAGGCATACAGGCTTCTGACCCAGTCGGATGAGGAATGGGAACCCTCATCTGACGAATCCAGCGGGTCAGAATATGAACCTGTAGAAAGCAGTGGCAGTCTGACCCAAAGTTCGGACAAGGAGGTTGAGGTCCCTGATACCACCAGGCGTACCCGGCCCCGTGTTGCTAGACCACAGGTTGCGCAGGATCCGCTTTAAGGGCAGCAGAGTGGGGCTGGCGCTGTCGGATTACGTGGTGAGGCATACACCAGCAGCGCAGCCCATCCTGGACCTAGTACCAGCACTGCCGTACAACATGGTGAAGTGGCGAGCACCAGAAAGGCAGTTGAAGCTGGTACGGTGGCACGTGCAGTAGTTCCCCCGTCGCAGCCACCGCACAGACGCGTCCGTAGAGCCCCTAGAGTCCCTGAGGTGCTGGCAAACCCTGATTAGCAGCCCCCAACTTCAGCCACACCAGTAGTTCCCCCTTTCACCGCCCAGTCTGGAGTTCGGGTTGAGACAGCTCAGATCGGTTCGGCACTGGGATTTTTTGAGCTGTTCTTGACTGCGGAGCTCTTGGACTTAGTCGTGGCAGAAACAAATCGGTATGCCACTCAATTTATAGCCGCCAACCCGGGAAGCTATTATGCCCAGTCTTTCCGGTGGAAACCCGTCCAAGTTTCCGAATGAAAAAAATTTCTGGGCCTTCTCCTCAACATGGGCCTAACCAAAAAGCATGAATTGCGGTCATATTGGTCCACGAACCCAATTCATCACATGCCAATATTCTCTGCTACCATGTCCAGGGCACGATTTGAGGCCATCCTGAGTTTCCTGCACTTTAGCAACAACAGCACCTCTCGTCCCAGAGGCCACACAAAATTCGGCCCCTCATAGACCACCTTAACACCAAATTTGCAGATTTGTATACCCCTGAGCAAAACATCTGCGTAGACGAGTCCCTTATACATTTTACCAGGCGCCTTGGCTTCAAACAATACATCCCAAGCAAGCGCGCCCGGTATGGGGTCAAATTGTATAAGCTCTGTGAAAGGGCCACAGGCTATATCCACAAATTTCGGATCTATGAGGGTAAAGATCAGACCCTGGAGCCGGTCGGTTGCCCTGACTACCTGGGGAGCAGTGGGAAGACAGTCTGGGACTTGGTGTCACCCTTATTTGGCAATGGGTACCATCTTTATGTGGACAATTTTTACACAAGTGTGCCCCTCTTCAGGCATTTGTTCCTAGAACAGATTGGCTGCTGTGGCACCGTGCGACCTAGTCGCCGGGGCTTCCCCCAACGGCTCGTTACCACCCGTCTTGCAAGGGGGGAGAGGGCTGCCTTGTGTAATGAAGAACTGCTCGCGGTGAAATGGAGAGACAAGCGTGACATTTACATGCTCTCCTCCATTCACGCAGACACGACAATACAAATAGAACGGGCAACCAGTGTCATTGAAAAGCCCCTCTCAGTCCATGACTATAATTTGCTCATGGGAGGGGTGGACTTCAATGACCAGATGTTGGCTCCTTATTTAGTTTCCCGACACACTAGACGCTGGTATAAGAAGGTGTCTGTATATTTGATTCAATTGGCTGCATATAATAGTTTTGTTCTCTACAGTAAGGCTGGGAGAACACGATCCTTCCTCAAATTTCAGGAAGAGATCATCGAGAACCTCCTGTATCCAGGAGGTTCCGTGGCCCCATCCACCAGTGTAGTGAGCCGTCTACACGACCGACATTTCCCCAGTGTCGTTTCTGGTACCTCAACCCAAGCGCCACCCGGAAAAAGATGTCGTGTCTGTAGCAGGAGTGGAATAAGGCGTGACACCCGCTATTTCTGTTCTGACTGCCCTGACCACCCTGCCCTATGCTTAGGGGAGTGTTTCTGGAAGTACCACACACAGGTACACTTAGCATAGGGATTACGTTACGCAGGACAGGCACACAGGGCTGTTAGGGCCCTTTCACACAGAGCTGCTGCAAACCTCTCCTTTCACCTGGGACAAAGTGCATAATGTACTTCGGCACATCTCTGGGCGATTTGCGCTTTGCACATTGTCCCATGGGGAAGGAGAGGTTTGTCCTATAAAAAAGGAAAAAATAAAATAAAAAAATCACCGGTAAGCAAAAAAGTTATTGTTCTGTTCAAAAAGTTTATAAAAGTTAATGTTCCGTTCAAATGTTATTATAAAGTTAATGTTAATAAATTTATTGCGTTGCGGCCTGGTTTTTTCTTTAGTTTTTTTTACCTTCTAGGTGGACCAACCGATGAACCAGCTGCAGCACTGATGTGTATTCTGACAGAAGCATTGCGCTGCTGTCCGATTACACAAAAGTCGGTGTATGCGGAGCTGCAAGACGAGATTTCTCCTCTGCAGTAAAAAAAGATACGTTTGCCGAGGCATATGAGCTGAGGGGCGGTGTTCATATGCTTTGGCAAACACTTTGTATATATAAAAAAATAATAATAATCCCGGCAATGATTTAGGCCTCTTTCACACGGGCGTTGCGGAAAAATGTGCGGGTGCGTTGCGGGAACACCCGCGATTTTTCCACGCGAGTGTAAAACATTGTAATGCGTTTTGCACTCGCGTGAGAAAAATCGTGCGTGTTTGGGACCCAAACCCGAACTTCTTCACAGAAGTTCGGGCTTGGGATCGGTGGTCTGTGGATTGTATTATTTTCCCTTATAACATGGTTATAAGGGAAAATAATAGCATTCTGAATACAGAATGCATAGTAAAACAGCGCTGGAGGGGTTAAAAAAATAATAAAAAAATATTTAACTCACCCTAATCCACTTGATCGCGTAGCCCGGCATCTCCGTCTGTCTCTTTTACTGAATAGGACCTGTGGTGAGCATTAATTATAGTTCAAGGACCTGTGATGACGTCACTTCGGTCATCACATGGTACGTCACATGATCTTTTACCATGGTGAATCACCATGGTAAAAGATCATGTGACGTACCATGTGATGACCGGAGTGACGTCATCAAAGGTCCTGTAACTGTATTTAATGCTCACCATAGGTCCTTCAACAAAGGAGACACAAGGAGATGCCGGGCCGCGAACAAGTGGACTAAGGTGAGTTAAATTATTATTATTATTTTTTTAACCCCTCCAGCGCTGTTTTACTATGTATTCTGTATTCAGAATGCTATTATTTTCCCTTATAACCATGTTATAAGGGAAAATCATAATGATCGGGTCTCCATCCCGATCGTCTCCTAGCAACCGTGAGTGAAAATCGCACCGCATCCGCACTTGCTTGCGGATGCTTGCGATTTTCACGCAACCCCATTCACTTCTATGCGGCCTGCGTTGCGTGAAAAACGCACAAAGAGGAGCATGCTGCGATTTTTACGCAACGCACAAGTGATGCGTGAAAATCACCGCTCGTGTGCACAGCCCCATAGAAATGAATGGGTCAGTGTTCAGTGCGGGTGCAATGCGTTCACCTCCCGCATCGCATGCGCGCGGAATACTCGCTCGTGTGAAAGGGGCCTTATTCATCCACATCGATTGATGTGAATGGAGAAATCGGGTTTGCCAGGGCATACGAGCTAAGTGGGTTTGGATGTTGGGCGGAGCTCCTATGTCCTGGCAGACGCCTTTCCCCTCCTTTTTTTTTTTTTGGCAGAGATTTTTTCATCCACATTGATCGATGCGAATGAGGCTGAACGGCCCAGAGGCTAAACGAAAAAAATAAATCTCATTACCCGCATGCTCAATATAAGGAGAATAGCAGAAACTCCTAATGCTGGCCATACATGTAATGATTGTGGAGACCCTCAAATGCCAGGGCAGTACAAACACCCCACAAATGACCCCATTTTGGAAAGAAGACACCCCAAGGTATTCACTGAGGGGCATATTGAGTCCATGAAAGATTGGAATTTTTGTCCCAAGTTAGCGGAAAGGGAGACTTTGTGAGTAAAAACAAAAAAAAATCAATTTCCGCTAACTTGTGCCAAAAAAAAAAACTTCGATGAACTCGCCATGCCCCTCATTAAATACCTTGGGGTGTCTTCTTTCCATAATGGGGTCACATGTGGGGTATTTATACTGCCCTGGCATTTTAGGGGCCCTAAAGCGTGAGAAGAAGTCTGGGATCCAAATGTCTAAAAATGCCCTCCTAAAAGGAATTTGGGCCCCTTTGCGCATCTAGGCTGCAAAAAAGTGTGGTATCGCCGTCCTCAGGAGAAGTTGGGCAATGTGTTTTTGGGTGTCTTTTTACATATACCCATGCTGGGTGAGAGAAATATCTCTCTAAAAGACAACTTTGTATAAAAAAAATTGGAAAAGTTGACTTGGTATATGTAAAAATACACCCCAAAACACATTGCCCTACTTCTTCCGAGTACGGCGATACCACATGTGTGACACTTTTTTGCAGCCTAGGTGGGCAAAGGGGCCCACATTCTAAAGAGCACCTTTAGGATTTCACAGGGCATTTTTAACACATTTTGATTTCAAACTACTTCTCACGCATTAGGGCCCCTAAAATGCCAGGGCAGTATAACTACCCCACAAGTGACCCCATTTTGGAAAGAAGACACCCCAAGGTATTTCGTGATGGGCATGGCGAGTTCCTAGAATATTTTTTTTTGTCACAAGTTAGTGGAATATGAGACTTTGTAAGAAAAAAATAAATAAATCATCATTTTCCGCTAACTTGTGAAAAAAAATAAAAAGTTCTATGAACTCACTATGCCCATCAGCGAATACCTTAGGGTGTCTACTTTACGAAATGGGGTCATTTGTGGGGTGTTTGTACTGTCTGGCCATTGTAGAACCTCAGGAAACATGACAGGTGCTCAGAAAGTCAGAGCTGCTTCAAAATGCGGAAATTCACATTTTTGTACCATAGTTTGTAAACGCTATAACTTTTACCCAAACCATTTTTTTTACCCAAACATTTTTTTTTATCAAAGACATGTAGAACAATAAATTTAGAGAAAAATTTATATAGAAATGTAGTTATTTATTTTATTTTTACAACTGAAAGTGAAAAATGTCATTTTTTTGCAGAAATTTCGGTAAATTTTGATTAATAACAAAAAAAGTAAAAATGTCAGCAGCAATGAAATACCACCAAATGAAAGCTCTATTAGTGAGAAGAAAAGGAGGTAAAATTCATTTGGGTGGTAAGTTGTATGACCGAGCAATAAACCGTAAAAGTAGTGTAGTGCAAAATTGTAAAAAGTGGTCTGGTCAGGGGGGTTTAAGCTAGGAGAGCTGAGGCGGTTAAGGGGTCCTTTTACAGGGGCAGATTTCTGCTTGTAACAAATAACTGCATGAAAGATTATTCACTACTGAGGGTATGTTCACATTACTATAATCTGCCTGTCATGCCCTGCTCAGACGATGTGCGGAGGTCTGCCAGATTAGCAGCACGTGTCTAGTAGTTTGTTTTGTTTTGGAGTCGTGCTAGATCCGCCTCCCTTCAGGTGCTCTGGGTGGGGTCGTTGGTTTAAATTACTCTCACTCCCAGGATTTCATGCGGGTTATTGCTTCTGTCAGGCTGTGGAAGCAAGGAGTGAAGGATTGGCTTTTCCTGCTCAGATAAGATAAGTTGGTTTCTGATTTCTTTGGTTTGCTGTCTAGGCTGTTTGAGTGTCGTCTGTCCCCTCCTGGTTCTGAGGGAGCAGGCTGTCCCTTTTCCACTTTCACCATCTCAGGGATTCTAGGGTATTCTCAGCCCAGGCACGAGGACACATTATTCCCACCTTCAGGGTCTGAATGTGGGCAAAGCAGAATAGGGAGAGCTGTTAGGGATTTGCTAGGAGGTGACCTTATCCCCAGCTTCTCGCCTAGAAATATTGTTTGTTTAGTTATATGTGTATCTTATATCGTCCGCCGTGACACTGCCACTGATTCAGCAGCAGAACACAGGCATTTTCAGCTGCTAAATCCACATTCAAAACCCACCAACAGTTTTACCATTGACTTTAATGTTAAAAACTCCACTTTGTGCACACAATGTAAAATGGTAGAGTTTTTATTGAGTAGCTGATTTGAAAAATGCTTGAGAAGTGACATGTTACTTCTTGTAAGCAAATTTGATTAAGGATTTCAGAGAAGTCAATGGGGAATCAGAGAAACCTCATCCAAATACGTTTCTAATACTCTTGTAAAAACTCTTCTAAAACTTCCACCAAATTATAAATCTGCCACTAAGGCCTCATGCACACGACCGTTGTTTGCTTCCGCATCCGTTCCGCCGATTTTAGCGTTTCAGGTGCGGACCCATTCTTTTCTATGGAGCCGTTGAAAATGCGGATAGTGCACCGTTTGCCATCCGCATCCATGATCCGTGCTTCCAGTCCGTCAAAAAAATATAACCTGTCCTATTCTTGTCCGTGGAAAATGGTTTGCAGACCCATTAAAGTCAATGGGACCGCTAAAAAACATGGAGGCACACAAGATTGTCGTCCGCGTCCGTTTTATTCCTATCATTTGCATGGCAAACCTGTTTTAGCCATTTTTTTTACCTTCCTTTATGTCTGGTGGTCCTCCAAAAATAAAGGAAGACACACAGAAACAAAAACGGAAATGGGTCACGGAACAACGGACCCCCATTTTGCGGAACGGAACACAACAACGGTCGTGTGCATGAGGCCTAAGGTTGAGTTCACATCAGCGTTCAGCCTTTCCGTTCTCCTGCTCCGTTATAGGAGCAGGAAAACAGAAAGGACGGATTTGACACATTACTGAGCCGAACAGAGCCTACGGACCCCATAGAGTATAATGGGGTCTGTTAGGTTTCCGCTCAGAGGAAGATTTTTTAAGTGGAAACTAAAGTCCTGCATGCAGTATATGTGGTCTTTAGGCTCCGTTCGGCTCAGTTATGTGCTATAACGGAGCAGGAGAACGGAAAGGCTGTACGCTGATGTGAACTCAGCCTAAAGCCTCTTTCACACTACCGGGTTTTTTTCCCGTTTTGCGGCCGTTTTTTTCATTTCAATGGTTCCGCAAAAAATATGGAATGTACTCCGTATGCATTCCGTTTCCGTATTTCCGTTCCGTTGAAAGATAGAACATGTCCTATTATTGCCCGCAAATCACGTTCCATGGCTCCATTCAAGTCAATGGGTCCGCCAAAATAAAGGAACACATACGGAAATGCTTCCGTATGTCTTCCGCATCCGTTCTGTTTTTGTGGAACCATCTATTGAAAATGTTATGCCCAGCCCAATTTTTTCTATGTAATTACTGTATACTGTATATGCCATACGGAAAAACGGAATGGAAACACAACGGAAACAAAAAACGGAAAAAGGGATCCGTGAAAAACGGACCGCAAAACACTGAAATAGCCATACGGTAGTGTGAAAGAGGCCTAAAAGAGACCTGCTTTCAACTAGTAATCTGCTACTAATCTGCTAGAGATTTTTCTGTCCCGTTGCTCCTAGAGGCTCACTTGCATATATAAAAGCATTATTCTTCTCAGCAATGCGGGCACATATGAACATGGGACCAACACAGATGTCTTCAGCTGCCAAGTGCACATGTAACAGCCAGTTTCATAGGTACAAATCTGCTGACAGATGCAATTTAAAGTTAGGTGTATAAAGTTATAATATGCCCATAGGGTCAATAAGTTTCAGTATGGCGGAATACCCTGAATTAAATACTTCATCATCGACAAACAATAGTGCACTATAAAGGAAAAAGATTTTCTTCGCTTCGCAAGAACAAAGACTCCAAGACGTCATCAACCTGTGCCGGAGAGGTACGCAATCCTCACAGTGAGTCATACCCTGCAGCCAGCTGAGAGACACGTGGGACGCGGTCAACTCCAGAGCCGGGACGCCGGCACATATTGTGGAGTGTGAACCCACCCAGCAAGCAGAGGTACGCCGGCTAAGGTAAGCCCACATAGTGGGTCAAAACTTGTGAAACGCTAACGTCAAGATACCAGGAGAAAAAGTATTAAGAGTTGCACTTTAAGACTGAATCTCGCCACAATTGTAACAATATTGTGGACACAAAAGGAAGTGTATCCTTTCTACAGAGACTGTCATATATGTGGAGTTTCATTCCGGGACATTAACCTATCTGAATACCCAGTGACAATTTAGCACCTACCGTGCATTTGTTTTATACATAGGACCAAAACGTAGTATTTTATCTTGCTTGGCCAAATGTGTTGACTATTTTATGTTTATGTAACAAACTGCAGAGAATCATTACCTGATCAGGCGGAGGTTGGCTATTTCAGTCACCCCTTTCCTTTAACAAGGTTGCTATCAAATATCACATTGTGGATGATTGAATTACCAGCCGCGGCCAAGAATCAGGATTGATTGCTCTCCATTTTTCCAATAGAATATTTTTATGCTGAAATTGTATTTGTATTTTTAGTTTTAACAAGTTTTAATAATAATTAATAAATTGTGTCCTATACCTCCTTATATGAGTGCCCATTCATACTTTATTTACAAGTTTCAGTATGTTGCAACTTTGTATTGCACATCCTGTATTAATGTAGTACTGTCAATATGTGTTGCAACAAATAAGACAATCCTACATTCAATGGTTAATTTATATTCTGTGCTTTTTAATCATTAGCAATCCAAATATAATTAAAGTGATGTTTTTATATATATATATATATATATATATATATATATATATATATACAGTACAGACCAAAAGTTTGGACACACCTTCTCATTCAAAGAGTTTTCTTTATTTTCATGACTATGAAAATTGTAGATTCACACTAAAGGCATCAAAACTATGAATTAACACATGTGGAATTATATACATAACAAACAAGTGTGAAACAACTGAAAATATGTCATATTCTAGGTTCTTCAAAGTAGCCACCTTTTGCTTTGATTACTGCTTTGCACACTCTTGGCATTCTCTTGATGAGCTTCAAGAGGTAGTCCCCTGAAATGGTTTTCACTTCACAGGTGTGCCCTGTCAGGTTTAATAAGTGGGATTTCTTGCCTTATAAATGGGGTTGGGACCATCAGTGGCGTTGAGGAGAAGTCAGGTGGATAGACTGCTGATAGTCCTACTGAATAGACTGTTAGAATTTGTATTATGGCAAGAAAAAAGCAGCTAAGTAAAGAAAAACGAGTGGCCATCATTACTTTAAGAAATGAAGGTCAGTCAGTCAGCTGAAAAATTGGGAAAACTTTGAAAGTAAGGGCTATTTGACCATGAAGGAGAGTGATGGGGTGCTGTGCCAGATGACCTGGCCTCCACAGTCACCGGACCTGAACCCAATCGAGATGGTTTGGGGTGAGCTGGACCGCAAAGTGAAGGCAAAAGGGCCAACAAGTGCTAAGCATCTGTGGGAACTCCTTCAAGACTGTTGGAAGACCATTTCAGGGGACTACCTCTTGAAGCTCATCAAGAGAATGCCAAGAGTGTGCAAAGCAGTAGTCAAAGCAAAAGGTGGCTACTTTGAAGAACCTAGAATATGACATATTTTCAGTTGTTTCACACTTGTTTGTTATGTATATAATTCCACATGTGTTAATTCATAGTTTTGATGCCTTCATAGTCATGAAAATAAAGAAAACTCTTTAAATGAGAAGGTGTGTCCAAACTTTTGGTCTGTACTGTATATATAAACTAGCGATCAAAATTCGAGAACAACACACCATTTCCAAAATGTAAAGATCATAGTGTACTCCTATGTGACTATATCCTAACATGAGTAAAATAGCAGTATTTTAAAATTATTTCATAAATTGTATTTATTCTAAAGCACAGAATAAAAATGTAAATGAGATAATTGAAAAAGAACACTGATGAAGATTAGAGAACACTTTCAGATACCTGCAAGTTATTGGTGTTAATCTGGCAACTGGTGCTAATTTCCTTAATGATCTGACAAACCCTATATAACTGGCAGCCTAACTTTCCAGTTTTCACTGACTTTGACAAAATGGTGTGCTGTTCCAAAGTGACTGAAACCCTCCGGCATTAAGTTGTCCAGATGAAGGACAAAGGGGTGACCCTATCAGCCATAGAAAGAGAAGTTGGTTGTTCCAAGTCTGTGATTTTTAGAATATTGCATCTTTACAACATCACAAACTCATTCAAGTCCCCCAAGAAGGCTGGTCGCCCTCGAAAGACAAATGCGAGAGAGGACAAGATAATGCGGAGAATCTCCATGGGTAATCGTTTCAACACTGCAGCTGGAATTGCTCGCCAGTTCAGCACTGAACAGGGTAAGGATCTGTCTCGTCATACAGTGTCTCGGCGTTTAAGAGCATTTGGACTGAAAGCCCACTCTGCAGAGACCAAACCTCTCATTAGCAGAAAGAATCAAAAGGCTAGACTCACCTTTGCTGAGAAGCATGTTGTGTGGACAGAGGAGAAGTGCTCCAGAGTTCATTTTAGTGATGAAAGCAAGTTTAATTTATTTGGGTCTGATGGGAAACATTATGTTCGTCGACAAACTGGGGAAAGACTGAACCCAAAGTGTGTAAATAAGTCAGTGAGAGGTGGAGGAGGAAGTGTCGTTTGGGGAATGTTTTCTGCAGCAGGAGTTGGACCTCTCATACAGCTACATGGCAGAGTGAATGCAAGTGTGTATCAGAACCTTCTTCAACAACACATGGTTCCTTCCTTGCGTTCATCACTCAATCAGCCAGCAATTTTCATGCAGGACAATGCCCCCTGTCACACAGCAAAACGGGTAAAGCAGTTCCTTGAAACTGAAAACATTGAAACAATGAAATGGCCAGCCCAGAGTCCTGATCTAAACCCAATAGATAACCTCTGGAAAATCCTTGGTGACAAAGTTATGGTTAAGAAACCCTCAACAGTCACAGAACTGTTGAAGAGACTGGAAGAAGAGTGGACCAAAATCCCACCAGAGCAGTGTGAGAGACTAGTGATGTCCTGTGGCCGCAGATGATCTGAAGTCATTCAAAGCAAGGGCCTGTACACCTCTACTGATTGGTGACTGTTGTAACCTTCAGAAAATTTTGCTAGAATCTTTCTCTGTGCTACAGTCATTGCTGTTCTCTAATTATGATCATCAGGTTTTTTGAAAAGTAAAGGTTTTATGTTGATATACTTTGGTTATTTTGGCAAGGCCTTTCAAAAAATCCTTCAAATGATAATCAATGTAGATTACATTATTTGTGAAAAAAATCAAGTGTTCATAAATTGTTCTCTAATTTTGATCGCCAGTGTATATATATATATATATATATATATATATATATATATATATATATATCAAACACTATAAGGTACAAAGAAAAGAAAAATAAGCAAGTACAGTGCCTCACAGATGTATCCATCCAAGGAGGATAAACAAGATAGGTATGTGGTTAGTACTAGTCCTCATGAAAAACTTAAGGCAATAAAATTCTGAATCTGATACACACTGCCTTAAATCAGTGATAAAGTTATCATATAGATGATAAAATAGTTGCATAATAGTTGTATAATAGTGGTATTAAAGTAGTGTTTGTAGTACGAAGTGGGATCCTATCCATGCACCACTACCTACAGGAGTACTGTGTTATCTAATATGTGTTGGGGATGATTATATGAAGATGACGTGTATACTTAGTCTTCCATATATGTCACTGGTCCATAAAAGAATACAACTACACAGAAATCCTGGCAATCTTAGGGACAGCTTTGATATACAATGCACATTGCAAAGTTTATGTCATGTTACTAATAGGGTGACCATATTTTGGTTTTCAAAAAAGAGGACCCAAAGCCCCTATAACCCCCCTCCCACCATTAATCAGACCTCAGACCAGACAAAGAAATAAAACTTCCCTCTCCTGCTTCGGAAGGCACCAGCATTCTGAAGTTTTGGAGCGCTCCTCTTGCAGTTCTGTACTGACCTGACATCGCAAAGCATTAGGTCACAGTGCGCATCTGTGCGCATTATGTCCTCACACTAAACTCTGTGAGGTCTCAGTACAGCACAGTGCGCCACCCAGAGCAGAAGTAATAACACCGCTAGAAGTGCTACACTCACCTCTCCCCGGCCTCCTGTACAAAGTTAGGAATCATTCACACGACCGTATGAATGAGTCTGAATCCGTTTTCCTATTCTTGTCTTTAATTGCGGACAAGAATAGGCATTTTCTATGATAGTGGCGGTCATATGAATGTGCCCTTACAGCAACTATACAGGGAGTGCAGAATTATTAGGCAAGTTGTATTTTTGAGGATTAATTTTATTATTGAACAACAACCATGTTCTCAATGAACCCAAAAAACTCATTAATATCAAAGCTGAATATTTTTGGAAGTAGTTTTTAGTTTTAGCTATTTTAGGGGGATATCTGTGTGTGCAGGTGACTATTACTGTGCATAATTATTAGGCAACTTAACAAAAAACAAATATATACCCATTTCAATTATTTATTTTTACCAGTGAAACCAATATAACATCTCAACATTCACAAATATACATTTCTGACATTCAAAAACAAAACAAAAACAAATCAGTGACCAATATAGCCACCTTTCTTTGCAAGGACACTCAAAAGCCTGCCATCCATGGATTCTGTCAGTGTTTTGATCTGTTCACCATCAACATTGCGTGCAGCAGCAACCACAGCCTCCCAGACACTGTTCAGAGAGGTGTACTGTTTTCCCTCCTTGTAAATCTCACATTTGATGATGGACCACAGGTTCTCAATGGGGTTCAGATCAGGTGAACAAGGAGGCCATGTCATTAGATTTTCTTCTTTTATACCCTTTCTTGCCAGCCACGCTGTGGAGTACTTGGACGCGTGTGATGGAGCATTGTCCTGCATGAAAATCATGTTTTTCTTGAAGGATGCAGACTTCTTCCTGTACCACTGCTTGAAGAAGGTGTCTTCCAGAAACTGGCAGTAGGACTGGGAGTTGAGCTTGACTCCATCCTCAACCCGAAAAGGCCCCACAAGCTCATCTTTGATGATACCAGCCCAAACCAGTACTCCACCTCCACCTTGCTGGCATCTGAGTCGGACTGGAGCTCTCTGCCCTTTACCAATCCAGCCAAGGGCCCATCCATCTGGCCCATCAAGACTCACTCTCATTTCATCAGTCCATAAAACCTTAGAAAAATCAGTCTTGAGATATTTCTTGGCCCAGTCTTGACGTTTCAGCTTGTGTGTCTTGTTCAGTGGTGGTCGTCTTTCAGCCTTTCTTACCTTGGCCATGTCTCTGAGTATTGCACACCTTGTGCTTTTGGGCACTCCAGTGATGTTGCAGCTCTGAAATATGGCCAAACTGGTGGCAAGTGGCATCTTGGCAGCTGCACGCTTGACTTTTCTCAGTTCATGGGCAATTATTTTGCGCCTTGGTTTTTCCACAAGCTTCTTGCGACCCTGTTGACTATTTTGAATGAAACGCTTGATTGTTCGATGATCACGCTTCAGAAGCTTTGCAATTTTAAGAGTGCTGCATCCCTCTGCAAGATATCTCACTATTTTTGACTTTTCTGAGCCTGTCAAGTCCTTCTTTTGACCCATTTTGCCAAAGGAAAGGAAGTTGCCTAATAATTATGCACACCTAATATAGGGTGTTGATGTCATTAGACCACACCCCTTCTCATTACAGAGATGCACATCACCTAATATGCTTAATTGGTAGTAGGCTTTCGAGCCTATACAGCTTGGAGTAAGACAACATGCATAAAGAGGATGATGTGGTCAAAATACTCATTTGCCTAATAATTCTGCACGCAGTGTAAATACACATACACATTAAAATAAAGTTTGAGAATCCCCGACATTCTTGGACATTAAAAAAATTCCTACTGGACATTTTTTTTAGATTCCAAAGAGGACATGTCTGGAGACATCACTCTCAATGTTAGTTAGGCAGAGCAAGTGACTTCTGGTCACCCTATACACCCATAATGTCCACTTTAATACTTCTGAAGTTTTAATAAAGCATCTCTAAGGTTTCACTAAGTCCATTGCTAGGAGCATTGGCCAGCACAATATTGCCACCACTTGGCTGCAAATTGTACTGCAGCAATTATAATCTACAGGCATCACCTTTTATTGACTTTCCCTTGTCGTTCAGGACATATCTTGGTATACTTGTTGTAATACAATTATTTGCTCTCAGTGGCCCACATTTACTATGATAAGTGCATCCGTTTTTTGGCATTGTTTGAACCGAAATATTGGAACACACTATTTTAAACAAATGTATTCTTCAAGAAAGACTTTTTTCCAACATCCTTGAAATTTCCTGGTTTTAAACTACAGTAAAATGTGGGCAAGGCCAGCTTTTGCCCATTTTACATACATTTATGAAGCTGAAATCCAAAATTCTGGCACACAAAAGTGGTATAGATTAGACTAGGTTTTTGGTGTACAGAATTTTGGCAGATTGGGACACATTTTATGCTCAGACAGAATTTCAGCGCAGTGGGGCATGTGGAAACATTTCAGAATAAACTAAGACAACAAATAGGTGGTATAAACTAGACTAGACTGTCTAAAAATGCACCAGGTTTTTAATCAAGCATCAGCTATTGTGATAAAATTGGCACATTTTCAGACTGACTACAATTACTCTGTCTATAAATTAGCCAGGATTAGTAAATGTGGGCCAATATGTCTAATTTTATTGCCATTGCATTACCAACATTTGATCTATGTGTACATGTTGGACTTGGATTCCTTTTCCACCAGAGAAAATTATTCTTGGGGCCCAAACCCCATAGCATCAATATATAGATAATAGTTACTGGCTCCAAAGGCAGCTCTGAATGTTTATATTTCTCCTGGACCTTTGAAGCCCACTATTGTATCAGAGCCAGGGCCCACCAGGGGTTCATCTGGTACTCTGGTGGGCCAGTCTGAGGCTGTACATGACTTCACTGAGTCCAATAATTTTCTTCTACCACTGATTGACTCATATGGTAAACAAGTACCAACCTAAAAAGGCTGTCATTACCACACTTTTTTGGTATTTAGCACACACAGTGGCTTAATGGCCCTAACGTTTTTATTTGTTGGGCTACCATAGGGCTCTTTATTAATATGTTTTTAAAGAGTTTATTTTTTCTTTTTATTTGATTTATTTGGGGAAAACCTGG
This sequence comes from Bufo bufo, assembly GCF_905171765.1. Lineage (NCBI taxonomy): Eukaryota > Metazoa > Chordata > Amphibia > Anura > Bufonidae > Bufo > Bufo bufo. Next base: position 214,264,609 of record NC_053392.1, read on the forward strand.
AAAAACTAAGAAGTCCTTTTTCCAAACTATAGCTCTTTATTCTTTATGTATTCAGGCTGATACTAAAATATATGATTCACTTGAATGGGAAGGAGCCGTTGTAATTTAATGGGATGGAGAAGCTGTAATTACACTGCTCACTGCTGCAATGTCGACGGCGAGCAGATAAACAGTGAAGAGAACACAGCACTCATACGAGCGCTGAGTTCTCTTCAAGCAGCTGATCGGCGGAGGTACTGGGAGTCGGACCCCCACCCATCTGATATTGATGACCTATCCTGAGGATATGTCTTTGATATTGGAAACCGTACAATCCCTTTAAGATGTATTGCTTATTACAGTATGTGTTGGTCATGTTAACATATATACAATATGTATACTTTTGCATGAATGACTGTGGACAGTTTTAGTTTGCATGAGTTTAGATTTTTTCCTCATTTATTCTCTTTGTATTTTAGTAACATAGTTTATAGGCCGAAAAAAGACATCTGTCCTTCCAGTTCGGCCTGTTATCATGCAAGTTGATCCAGAGGAATTTTATTATTATTATTCTTTTTACTTACTATTGTAATATACAGGTGAAACTCGAAAACGTATAATATCATGCAAAGTTCATTTATTTCAGTAATGAAACTTAAAAAGTGAAACTAACATATGGGATAGACTCATTACATGCAAAGCGAGATATTTCAAGCCTTTATTTGTTATAATTTGGATGATTATGGTTTACAGCTTATGAAACCCCAAAGTCACAATTTTGTGGTACCCTTTGCTCAGGGGGTATGGATTAATTAACTGACTAGAGTGTGACACTTTGAGCCTAGAATATTGATCCTTTTCACAAAATTCAAATTTTAAGCTGCATTAATGCAATTCCTTTTAATTTACATTACTGAAATAAATGGACTTTTGCGCGATTTTTCGAGTTTCACCACCTGTATGTTTGGCACACAATATGTCCCCCAGGAGACCATACCTGCTTCCTCTTCTGATTGCATTGCACTCACTGAGATTGCAGGAGCTTTTATCCCACGCCATATATGTATGGAGCTCGGATTAAAGCCCAGCACCAAGTGCCATACATGTACATCAGGTTCAGTTGTAAAAGAATACCATTTTTAACTGCAGACAATGCATCCACTTTTATACACTGCGTGCAGAATTATTAGGCAAATGAGTATTTTGACCACATCATCCTCTTTATGCATGTTGTCTTACTCCAAGCTGTATAGGCTCGAAAGCCTACTACCAATTAAGCATATTAGGTGATGTGCATCTCTGTAATGAGAAGGGGTGTGGTCTAATGACATCAACACCCTATATTAGGTGTGCATAATTATTAGGCAACTTCCTTTCCTTTGGCAAAATGGGTCAAAAGAAGGACTTGACAGGGTCAGAAAAGTCAAAAATAGTGAGATATCTTGCAGAGGGATGCAGCACTCTTAAAATTGCAAAGCTTCTGAAGCGTGATCATCGAACAATCAAGCGTTTCATTCAAAATAGTCAACAGGGTCGCAAGAAGCGTGTGGAAAAACCAAGGCGCAAAATAACTGCCCATGAACTGAGAAAAGTCAAGCGTGCAGCTGCCAAGATGCCACTTGCCACCAGTTTGGCCATATTTCAGAGCTGCAACATCACTGGAGTGCCCAAAAGCACAAGGTGTGCAATACTCAGAGACATGGCCAAGGTAAGAAAGGCTGAAAGACGACCACCACTGAACAAGACACACAAGCTGAAACGTCAAGACTGGGCCAAGAAATATCTCAAGACTGATTTTTCTAAGGTTTTATGGACTGATGAAATGAGAGTGAGTCTTGATGGGCCAGATGGATGGGCCCGTGGCTGGATTGGTAAAGGGCAGAGAGCTCCAGTCCGACTCAGATGCCAGCAAGGTGGAGGTGGAGTACTGGTTTGGGCTGGTATCATCAAAGATGAGCTTGTGGGGCCTTTTCGGGTTGAGGATGGAGTCAAGCTCAACTCCCAGTCCTACTGCCAGTTTCTGGAAGACACCTTCTTCAAGCAGTGGTACAGGAAGAAGTCTGCATCCTTCAAGAAAAACATGATTTTCATGCAGGACAATGCTCCATCACACGCGTCCAAGTACTCCACAGCGTGGCTGGCAAGAAAGGGTATAAAAGAAGAAAATCTAATGACATGGCCTCCTTGTTCACCTGATCTGAACCCCATTGAGAACCTGTGGTCCATCATCAAATGTGAGATTTACAAGGAGGGAAAACAGTACACCTCTCTGAACAGTGTCTGGGAGGCTGTGGTTGCTGCTGCACGCAATGTTGATGGTGAACAGATCAAAACACTGACAGAATCCATGGATGGCAGGCTTTTGAGTGTCCTTGCAAAGAAAGGTGGCTATATTGGTCACTGATTTGTTTTTGTTTTGTTTTTGAATGTCAGAAATGTATATTTGTGAATGTTGAGATGTTATATTGGTTTCACTGGTAAAAATAAATAATTGAAATGGGTATATATTTGTTTTTTGTTAAGTTGCCTAATAATTATGCACAGTAATAGTCACCTGCACACACAGATATCCCCCTAAAATAGCTAAAACTAAAAACAAACTAAAAACTACTTCCAAAAATATTCAGCTTTGATATTAATGAGTTTTTTGGGTTCATTGAGAACATGGTTGTTGTTCAATAATAAAATTAATACTCAAAAATACAACTTGCCTAATAATTCTGCACTCCCTGTATTGAAAACACTGAACAGAAAGTTAGTTGGCACATCCTGCAAAATGAAACAATAGCACAGGTTCACATTGCAATGGATAAAAATACACAGTAACAACAAACACAATGCAATAGCACACCGCAAACATGACATATCTGAACTAATGCTACATTCACTATATAAATTAACTTGATGTACATAGCAAATATATTTTGATCAAAATGATTCGTGCCCATCCATCATGGCAAGGTGACCTCTGTGGGATGGGAACCTACTCTAGATGATGCCTCTCTCTGTGCCAAAAGGCCTCAGATTGATTCAGGGAAAATAGGCTCCACACTTGGCCAAGGAAGTGATATCTCGCAGAGCAGATCCAGCATATACATGTAGAGCCTATTTTCTATAATTCTTGAATTCACTGTCACATATTTAGGCCCCGGCACCCAGACAGAGGAGAGAGGTCCCGTAACAGAGAATCTGGCTTCATGTCAGCACAGAATCAGTCTTCATGTCATAGCAGAGAATCAGGCTTCACGTCACCCACCACTGAAACAGGCCACTGTCACATATTTAGGCCCCGGCACCCAGACAGAGGAGAGAGGTCCCGTAACAGAGAATCTGGCTTCATGTCAGCACAGAATCAGTCTTCATGTCATAGCAGAGAATCAGGCTTCACGTCACCCACCACTGGAACAGGCCACTGTCACATATTTAGGCCCCGGCACCCAGGCAGAGGAGAGAGGTCCCGTAACAGAGAATCTGGCTTCATGTCAGCACAGAATCAGTCTTCATGTCATAGCAGAGAATCAGGCTTCACGTCACCCACCACTGGAACAGGCCACTGTCACATATTTAGGCCCAGGCACCCAGGCAGAGGAGAGAGGTCCCGTAACAGAGAATCTGGCTTCATGTCAGCACAGAATCAGTCTTCATGTCATAGCAGAGAATCAGGCTTCACGTCACCCACCACTGGAACAGGCCACTGTCACATATTTAGGCCCCGGCACCCAGACAGAGGAGAGAGGTCCCGTAACAGAGAATCTGGCTTCATGTCAGCACAGAATCAGTCTTCATGTCATAGCAGAGAATCAGGCTTCACGTCACCCACCACTGGAACAGGCCACTGTCACATATTTAGGCCCCGGCACCCAGACAGAGGAGAGAGGTCCCGTAACAGAGAATCTGGCTTCATGTCAGCACAGAATCAGTCTTCATGTCATAGCAGAGAATCAGGCTTCACGTCACCCACCACTGGAACAGGCCACTGTCACATATTTAGGCCCCGGCACCCAGGCAAAGGAGAGGTTCATTCAACTTTGGGTTGCCCCGCAATATAATGGTAAAATGAAAATAAAAATAGGATTGAATGAGGAAGTGCCCTGGAGTACAATAATATATTGTTAAGGGGGGGGGGGGGGTAATTAATTTCTAATCTGCACAAGGGATGGACAGGTCCTGTGGGATCCATGCCTGGTTCATTTTTATGAACGTCAGCTTGTCCACATTGGCTGTAGACAGGCGGCTGCGTTTGTCTGTAATGACTCCCCCTGCCGTGCTGAATACACGTTCAGACAAAACGCTGGCCGCCGGGCAGGCCAGCACCTCCAAGGCATAAAAGGCTAGCTCTGGCCACGTGGACAATTTGGAGACCCAGAAGTTGAATGGGGCCGAATCATCAGTCAGTACGTGGAGGGGTGTGCACAGGTACTGTTCCACCATGTTATTGAAATGTTGCCTCCTGCTAACACGTTCCGTATCAGGTGGTGGTGCAGTTAGCTGTGGCGTGGTGACAAAACTTTTCCACATCTCTGCCATGCTAACCCTGCCCTCAGAGGAGCTGGCCGTGACACAGCTGCGTTGGCGACCTCTTGCTCCTCCTCTGCCTTCACCTTGGGCTTCCACTGGTTCCCCTGTGACATTTGGGAATGCTCTCAGTAGCGCGTCTACCAACGTGCGCTTGTACTCGCGCATCTTCCTATCACGCTCCAGTGTAGGAAGTAAGGTGGGCACATTGTCTTTGTACCGGGGATCCAGCAGGGTGGCAACCCAGTAGTCTGCACACGTTAAAATGTGGACAACTTGCTGTCGTTGCGCAGGCACTGCAGCATGTAGTCGCTCATGTGTGCCAGGCTGCCCAGAGGTAAGGACAAGCTGTCCTCTGTGGGAGGCGTATCGTCATCGTCCTGTGATTCCCCCCAGCCACGCACCAGTGATGGGCCCGAGCTGCTTTGGGTGCCACCCCGCTGTGAACATGCTTCATCCTCATCCTCATCCTCCTCCACCTCCTCCTCATCCTCGTCCTTCTCGTCCTCCAGTAGTGGGCCCTGTCTGGCCACATTTGTACCTGGCCTCTGCTGTTGCAAAAAAACCTCCCTCTGAGTCACTTCGAAGAGACTGGCCTGAAAGTGCTAAAAATTACCCCTCTTCCTCCTCCTCCTCCTGGGCCACCTCCTCTTCCATCATCGCTCTAAGTGTTTTCTCAAGGAGACATGGAAGTGGTATTGTAACGCTGATAACGGCGTCATCGCCACTGGCCATGTTGGTGGAGTACTCGAAACAGCGCAACAGGACACACAGGTCTCGCATGGAGGCCCAGTCATTGGTGGTGAAGTGTGTCTGATCCGCAGTGCGACTGACCCGTGCGTGCTGCAGCTGAAACTCCACTATGGCCTGCTGCTGCTCGCACAGTCTGTCCAGCATGTGCAAGGTGGAGTTCCACCTGGTGGGCACGTCGCATATGAGGCGGTGAGCGGGAAGGCCGAAGTTACGCTGTAGCGCAGACAGGCGAGCAGCGGCAGGGTGTGAACGCCGGAAGCGCGAACAGACGGCCCGCACTTTATGCAGCAGCTCTGACATGTCGGGGTAGTTGCGAATGAACTTCTGCACCACCAAATTCAGCACATGCGCCAGGCAAGGGATGTGCGTCAAACCGGCTAGTCCCAGAGCTGCAACGAGATTTCGCCCATTATCGCACACCACCAGGCTGGGCTTGAGGCTCACCGGCAGCAACCACTCGTCGGTCTGTTCTATACCCCGCCACAACTCCTGTGCGGTGTGGGGCCTGTCCCCCAAACATATGAGTTTCAGAACGGCCTGCTGACGTTTACCCCGGGCTGTGCTGAAGTTGGTGGTGAAGGTGTGTGGCTGACTGGATGAGCAGGTGGAAGAAGAGGAGGAGGAAGCTGAGGAGGAGGAGGAGGAGACAGGAGGCAAAGAATGTTGCCCTGCGATCCTTGGCGGCGGAAGGACGTGCGCCAAACAGCTCTCCGCCTGGGGCCCAGCCGCCACTACATTTACCCAGTGTGCAGTTAGGGAGATATAGCGTCCCTGGCCGTGCTTACTGGTCCACGTATCTGTGGTTAGGTGGACCTTGCCACAGATGGCGTTGCGCAGTGCACACTTGATTTTATCGGATACTTGGTTGTGCAGGGAAGGCACGGCTCTCTTGGAGAAGTAGTGCCGGCTGGGAACAACATACTGTGGGACAGCAAGCGACATGAGCTGTTTGAAGCTGTGTGTGTCTCCACCAGCCTAAATGACAGCATTTCATAGGCCAGTAGTTTAGAAATGCTGGCATTGAGGGCCAGGGATCGAGGGTGGCTAGATGGGAATTTACGCTTTCTCTCAAATGTTGGTGAGATGGAGAGCTGAACGCTGCCGTGTGACATGGTTGAGATGCTTGGTGACGCAGGTGGTGGTGTTGGTGGTACATCCCATGTTTGCTGGGCGGCAAGTGCCAACGTCCCTCCAGAGGCGGAGGAAGAGGCCGAGGCGGCGGCAGCAGCAGAAGAGGCCGAGGCGGCAGCAGCAGAAGAGGTAGCAGGGGGACCCTGAGTGACTTCCTTGTTTTTAAGGTGTTTACTCCACTGCAGTTCATGCTTTGCATGCAGGTGCCTGGTCATGCAGGTTGTGCTAAGGTTCAGAACGTTAATGCCTCGCTTCAGGCTCTGATGGCACAGCGTGCAAACCACTCGGGTCTTGTCGTCAGCACATTGTTTGAAGAAGTGCCAAGCCAGGGAACTCCTTGAAGCTGCCTTTGGGGTGCTCGGTCCCAGATGGCGGCGGTCAGTAGCAGGCGGAGTCTCTTGGCGGCGGGTGTTCTGATTTTGCCCACTGCTCCCTCTTTGTCTTTTGCTATGCTGTTGGCTCGGTCTCACCACTGCCTCTTCCTCCGAACTGTGAAAGTCAGTGGCACAATCTTCATTCCATGTGGGGTCTAGGACCTCATCGTCCCCTGCATCGTCTTCCACCCAGTCTTAATCCCTGACCTCCTGTTCAGTCTGCACACTGCAGAAAGACGCAGCAGTTGGCACCTGTGTTTCGTCATCATCAGATACGTGCTGAGGTGGTATTCCCATGTCCTCATCATCAGGAAACATAAGTGGTTGTGCATTAGTGCAGTCTATCTCTTCCACCCCTGGGGAAGGGCTAGGTGGATGCCCTTGGGAAACCCTGGCAGCAGAGTCTTCAAACAGCATAAGAGACTGCTGCATAACTTGAGGCTCAGACAGTTTCCCTGATATGCATGGGGGTGATGTGACAGACTGATGGGCTTGGTTTTCATGCGCCATCTGTGCGCTTTCTGCAGAAGACTGGGTGGGAGATAATGTGAACGTGCTGGATGCACTGTCGGCCACCCAATTGACTAATGCCTGTACCTGCTCAGGCCTTACCATCCTTAGAACGGCATTGGGCCCCACCAAATATCCCTGTAAATTCTGGCGGCTACTGGGACCTGAGGTAGTTGGTACACTAGGACGTGTGGCTGTGGCAGAACGGCCACTTCCTCTCCCAGCACCAGAGGGTCCACTAACACCACCACGACCATGTCCACGTCCGCGTCCCTTACTAGATGTTTTTCTCATTGTTCCCGTTCACCACAATAAGAAAAATATTATTCGGGCCAATGTATTGAATTAAAATTCAGGCCTTTTTTTACAGACACCTAACACTGTCTGGCTATCTATTTAGGTACCGTATTACACTAATACAGGCACACCAGTAATGACAGATTTAGCTGAATATAAATGTGAGGCCTATTTTTTAGGCGCTGTGTGACAGGTATACGTTTAATCACAGAATTAGATTTGTATCTGCACTGTAGCGTGTGTGTTAAGTTTTTCAGAATGACCCTATCAGCACCTTGAATCTAATATACCCTTTTAGGGATAGATTTAAAGTAGGCCTGATACAGCAGAAACCACAATTATTTTTTAGAATGGCAAATTTGGGAATTGTTTTTCAACCCAGAACAAAAACTGTGCCTTTACGGTCACTAAAAATAATTTGACCAGCTAAAACAGTACTGATTTGGAGGAATATAAATGTCAGGCCTATTTTTTAGGCGCTGTGTGACAGGTATTCGTTTAATCACTGTCACGGCTGTATGTGAGCAACAAGAGCATGCACAGAAAATAGAGCTACTGACCGGACCCAAACTAGGGAGGATAAAGGGTTACCCCTGTCAGACCCTCGAAAGCTCTCCCTATGCTGCTAAGCCCATGCCCGGATCCAAATGGTGGAAGGAGGCATGCCCGTGTACCTAAGACTGATGACCACTGTAACCCCTACAATAGTGGAAGGGGCACGGCCACCGGTGCCCTGCTTAGTATATGGAGGGAACCGTGGTCGCCTCGGATCCAGTCAGAAAACACACAGATACACAACAATGTCTGCACACTTAGCTGAAGGGGCTGCAGCCGCAGTGAAGATGGATCCAAAGACAGGCTGGCAATATCCGGAGTACTTGCTGCAGCAGAACACAGGTCCAGTGAAAGGATAGCATGCAAGGGAAGATACTCAAGCAAGAGCTACAACCCAAATGAGAAATATAATCCACACCTACAATAGGAGGAGGGGGAATATAAAGGCAGGGAAATCAAACGCAGCTGGGAGGAAGGAAACAGAAAACTCCTCCCAGCTCAGTAGTGACATCATCACAGGGGTGGAGAAACAGAGCTGTGAGAACGTCCCAAAGCTCTGGTAGTGACAATCACAGAATTAGACTTGTATCTGCACTGTAGCGTGTGTGTTAAGTTTTTCAGAATGACCCTATCAGCACCTTGAATCTAATATACCCTTTTAGGGATAGATTTAAAGTAGGCCTGATACAGCAGAAACCACAATTATTTTTTAGAATGGCAAATTTGGGAATTGTTTTTCAACCCAGAACAAAAACTGTGCTTTTACGGTCACTAAAAATAACTTGACCAGCTAAAACAGTACTGATTTGGAGGAATATAAATGTCAGGCCTATTTTTTAGGCGCTGGGTGACAGGCTCAACTTGCCCCTGATGTAGTATATGGCCAAAAAATAACCACACTATTGATGGTTAAATGCACTTGGGTGACACAGGCTCAGCCTGCATCTGATGTAGTATATGGCCAAAAATTAACCACACTATTGATGGTTAAATGCACTTGATGAAAGCTTGACCCTGATGTAGGATATAGCAAAAAATAACCACACTATTGATGGTTAAATGCACTTGGGTGACACAGGCTCAGCCTGCACCTGATGTTGGATATAGCAAAAAATAACCACACTATTGATGGTTAAATGCACTTGGTGGTAGCTTGTGCTGGCGCACCACAAGCCACAAAATGGCCGCCGATCACCCCAGAAAAAAGTGATATAAAAACGCTCTGGGCAGCCTAAAAAAAGTGAGCAATTGAATATCAGCACTTCAATGATCCACTGCTGGAGATCGATCACAGAATGAAGTCTTTTGGAGGAGTTAATCACTGCCTAATCTCGCCCTAACGTCGCAGCTGCAACCTCTCCCTACGCTTGTATCAGCAGAGTGACGTGCAGCGCTACGTGACCCAAGCTTATATAGAGGCTGGGTCACATGCTTCACTGGCCAATCACAGCCATGCCAATAGTAGGCAAGGCTGTGATGGCCTCTTGGGGCAAGTAGTATGACGCTTGTTGATTGGCTGCTTTGCAGCCTTTCAAAAAGCGCCAAGAAAGCGCCGAACACCGAACCCGGACTTTTACGAAAATGTTCGGGTCCGTGTCACGGACACCCCAAAATTCGGTACGAACCCGAACTATACAGTTCGGGTTCGCTCATCCCTACTCATGACCATCCTCATCTTTTGCTGGCTTTACTTCCTAGAAAATTCAGCAAGATGCAGAGAGGAGGCGCTGGATGTTCCTGATGACATATTCTCATCAATATTAGATGACGTGGAAAAGGCGGAAAAGCAGATGGCAGAAGGGCTCCTTCCTGTAGGGCAGAAGAGCACTGGGGTTGGAGAAGTGGGTATGCCAGCAAATTGTCCCCCCACCTAACCAGCCAAACCCCATACCAGCAACAGCAAATGTTTAAAGGGGCATTAAAGGTGCTGCCCGGCCATTAACAATGAAGATCGACTATACAGTGTGGTCTTTATAATTAAATGAAAGGCAGCTGCGGGCTTAATGTATGAGCAGTTCTTCACCACAGCAGAGCCACAACCCGCCCGCAGCACAGCCGCTCTGTGTGGCCGTACCCTAAGGGCTCGTTCACAAGAACGTCTGATGCCCATTGCTGTACTGTGGACCGCATTTGCGGATCCGCAATACACGGGCACCGTTACGTGGCCATTCCGCATCACGGATGCGGACCCATTCATTTAAATGAGTCCGCAAATCCGGAGATGCGGAACGGTGTGGAAAAGAAGAACGGAACGGAACACTATGGAAGCACTACGGAGTTCTTGCACACGACCGTTGTTTTGGTCCACATACGAACTGCTTGGATGCAGACCCATTCATTTCAATGGGGCCGCAAAAGACGCGGACAGCACTCCGTGTCCTGTCCACATCCGTTGCTCCGTTCCTTGGTCCGCAAGAAAAATATAACCTGTCCTATTCTTGTCCGTTTTGCGGACAAGAATAGGCAGTTATATTAATGACTGTCTGTGCCGTTACGCAAATTGCATGTCATGTGCATGTAGCCTTATGTTCAGTTTTTTTGCAGATCCGTGTTTGCGCAAAAACCTTCAGTTTTTTTACAAAAGTGCATCCGCCTTTGTTCCGTGTTTCCGCAAAAAAAAAAAAAAGAAGGAATAGATGTTGCTAGGGTTCTAAAAAATCAAGACGTTTAAATACAGAGGACATGTGATAGAACAGGCGCCATTTTATTGTGCTTTTGGTGTCGTTCAGAGCTGTGTGAGAAACATTTGCTTGGCTGGCATCGCTTTCTTCCTATTTGTCAACGATCATCATCGCAGAAGACCTGGATAACGTCCTATTTACTGGATTCTTTCTCGGCGATTCAGACGGCAGTCAGACATGCTGGATGAAGACCCGGGGAGGAAGAGGAGACGAGTGGGTCCATCCCATTGTTGCTCAGTGCCTTAACAAAGGACAATTTTATACATTATATAACGAGCTGCAACGTGACCCCGTCAAATTCAAGAGCTATTGCCGGATGTCCATGGAAGCTTTTGATCACCTGCTGGTCTGTCTTCATCCTGACCTGACTTTCTTTGACATCAGTATGAGGTGCAGCATCGCAGCAGAGCAAAGGTTGATATTCACCTTGAGGTAAGTGAATTTTATCTTTTTTAATATATATTGATTATTAACTTATGTAAATGATTATTAAAACATTGTTTTTTGTTTGTTTTTTAGATTCCTTGCAATTGGAACCTCATTTGCATTGCTGCACTTCGAGTTTCTGCTTGATCTCAACAATCTCTGGGATCGTCTGTCATACCTGCAAAGTCAACTGGAAGCGACTCAGAGAAGCGGCGATGCCCACCCCCAAGGCGGAAGATTTGCTTCGTATCGCCGAGGGATTTCAACAATCTGTGCAGTTTCCTAACTACATTGGGACACTGGACGGAAAACACATCCGTGTAAAGAAGCCGCCACACTCAGGGTCCCGGTACTTCAATTACTAGCAATATTTTTCTGTAGTACTGATGGCCTTGGCTGACAGTAATTATAGGTTTGTGGATAAAGTGTCCCTGAGGCTCACCAGTCGGTCAATATGGATAGAGGTGCTCAATCACCAGTACACCTAAAAACCGTAAGAGTATGTAAAATTAAAAAGAAGAATTGTGATGGCACACTCACATTTGGTTTAAACTAAAAGTTTTTTAATATTGTTGGTTAAAATATTTGTTTACAATGTTATTTGTTTAGGAATAGATCATTATGAGATAAAAATAACTAGATAAAAATTATAAATTGTAAAAGGGAATGATACTGGCAATATATATGTAGCAATATTAGGGTGGGATGACAACTCGTGGTGTTGTTTAGGATGAAGTCTGATTGAGCTAAAATGTATGTACAGATGAGCGATAGTAACTGGATCAAGAAGTCTCTAAGATCGGGGCTGGTATTCAAATATTCAAAAAAGTTCAAAAAAAAGAAAGTGTCCCGAAACGCGTCTGGTCTGAGGAAGCAGTGAGGATTACAAAGAACACAGTGACTGTACCCGACTAAAGGATTCGCCACCGTGATAATTTTCAAATTTCCCACAACTAATAGGATTTTATTAGGCAAAATTTTAATAAAAGCTCTAAGGCCTCATGCACATGACCGTTGTTCCGGTCTGCATCCGAGCCGCAGTTTTTGCGGCTCGGGTGCGGACCCATTCACTTCAATGGGGCCGTAAAAGATGCGGACAGCACTCCGTGTGCTGTCCGCATCCGTTGCTCCGTTACGTGGCCCCGCAAAAAAAAAAAAAACATGTCCTATTCTTGTTCGTTTTGCGGACAAAAATAGGCATTTCTATAATAGGCCGCCTGTTCCGTTCCACAAATTGCGGACAGCAAAAAACGGAACGGTCGTGTGCATGAGGCCTAAGTGAGATTTTGCTCACGTGCACACAATCTATGCTGTTCTGTGACATATGGCCTGCTCATGGACCATGTGTCTCAAAGGGCATACGGTCGTGTGTATGAGGGATGATACAAACATCCTTCTAGTATTAGGGCCCATGCACATGGCTGTTGCACGGCCATGGCCGTATTGCGGGCCGCATACGGCACTCCCCAATGCATGGAATGACCACTCAACGGCCATTTCCATGAGCCTTAATAATCAATTTTGTGAAAGAGGCCTATTATCAATTCATATCTAAGAGATTTAGACATATAGAATCAAAAATATGGTTATTAAAGTTAAAAACAATATTTTTTTACATGTACTGTATTACTCAAAAGTACACTATCTATGCTGTTCCAAGGACATATGGCCCACTCACAGAACATAAGGTGTCAGGCACACATCTGTGGAGCACAGCCCGTGTAAACCCCGCCTGCCATGCTGCTGAGTGCTGGAGCGCACGGCGTCATAGCAACCAATGACTCCGTGCACCCCTGCACTCAGGAGCAAGGCAGGCCGGGTCTACACGGACCGTGCTCCATGGATGTGTGTATGAAGAGATTTTAAATAGACATACTTTTTAATAAAATTATACAGTCAGGTCCATAAATATTGGGACATCGACACAATTCTAAAATTTTTGGCTCTATACACCACCACCATGGATTTGAAATGAAACGAACAAGATGTGCTTTAACTGCAGACTGTCAGCTTTACTTTGAGGGTATTTACATCCAAATCAGGTGAACGGTATAGGAATTGCAACAGTTTGCATATGTGCCTCCCACTTGTTAAGGGACCAAAAGTAATAGGACAACTGGCTTCTCAGCTGTTCCATGGCCAGGTGTGTGTTATTCCCTCATTATCCCAATTACAATGAGCAGATAAAAGGTCCAGAGTTCATTTCCAGTGTGCTATTTGCATTTGGAATCTGTTGCTGTCAACTCTCAAGATGAGATCCAAAGAGCTGTCACTATCAGTGAAGCAAGCCATCATTAGGCTGAAAAAACAAACAAAACAAACCCATCAGAGAGATAGCAAAAACATTAGGCGTGGCCAAAACAACTGTTTGGAACAATCTTAAAAATAAAGAACGCACTGGTGAGCTCAGCAACACCAAAAGATCCGGAAGACCACGGAAAACAACTGTGGTGGATGACCGATTAATTCTTTCCCTGGTGAAGAAAACACCCTTCACAACAGTTGGCCAGATCAATAACACTCTCCAGGAGGTATGTGTATGTGTGTCAAAGTCAACAATCAAGAGAAGACTTCACCAGAGTGAATACAGAGGGTTCACCACAAGATGTAAACCATTGGTGAGCCTCAAAAACAGGAATTAGAGTTTGCCAAACGACATCTAAAAAAGCCTTCACAGTTCTGGAACAACATCCTATGGACAGATGAGACCAAGATCAACTTGTACCACAGTGATGGGAAGAGTAGAGTATGGAGATGGAAATGAACTGCTCATGATCCTAAGCATACCACCTCATCACCGAAGCATGGTGGTGGTAGTGTCATGGCGTGGGCATGTATGGTTGCCAATGGAACTGGTTCTCTTGTATTTATTGATGATGTGACTGCTGACAAAAGCAGCAGGATGAATTATGAAGTGTTTCGGGCAATATCATCTGCTCATATTCAGCCAAATGCTTCAGAATTAATTGGCCGGTGCTTCACAGTGCAGATGGACAATGATCCAAAGCATACTGCAAAATCAACCAAAGAGTTTTTTAAGGGAAAGAAGTGGAAAGTTATGCAATGGCCAGGTCAATCACCTGACCTGAATCCGATTGAGCATGAATTTCACTTGCTGAAGACAAAACTGAAGGGAAAATGCCCCAAGAACAAGCATGAACTGAAGACAGTTGCAGTAGAGGCCTGGCAGGGCATCACCAGGGATGAAACCCAGCGTCTGGTGATGTCTATGCGTTCCAGACTTCAGGCTGTAATTGACTGAAAAGGATTTGCAACCAAGTATTAAAAAGTGAAAGTTTGCTTTATGATTATTATTATCCACAGAAAACACTAAGATAAAAACATCCTGCACGATATGATATACAAATGTGCGGATGTCCCTGGCCATATTATTGAAGAAAACCACAGAAATAAGATAATAATGCACTTAGTAAAGTAGATGCAAACATTATACATGGACAAAGTCCTCACTCTGATATGATAATATCTGAGACACTTAGTCAATATATTTTGATCAAAACACATCTAAGCCCGCCTACCAAGCGGATGTCCCTGGCCATATTATTGAAGAAAACCACAGAAATAAGATAATAATGCACTTAGTAAAGTAGATGCAAACATTATACATGGACAAAGTCCTCACTCTGATATGATAATATCTGAGACACTTAGGCTGGGTTCACACGAGCGGATGCCGTGCGTGGCATCCGCTCCGTGAAAGAGTGCCAAGACCCGATGCAGACTGCAGAGGCACGGAGCATTAACATGACTGATAATGCTCCGTGCCTCTCTGTGACCTCTTTACTACGAAATCACAGTGACAACTGTGATTTCGTAGTAAAGAGGTCACAGAGAGGCACGGAGCATTATCAGTCATGTTAATGCTCCGTGCCTCTGCAGTCTGCATCGGGTCTTGGCACTCTTTCACGGAGCGGATGCCATGCACTGCATCCGCTCGTGTGAACCCAGACTTAGTCAATATATTTTGATCAAAACACATCTAAGCCCGCCTACAATGTTTGCATCTACTTTACTAAGTGCATTATTATCTTATGGCCTCATGCACACGACAGTATTTTTTCACGGTCCGCAAAACGGGGTTCCGTTGGTCCGTGATCCGTGACCGTTTTTCCGTGACATTTTTTTGTAAAATTCGGCGAAGCAGCTGAATTGAATTTTCAAGACTTCGTTCAACACAGATTTTCAAGACTTCGTTCAGCATTATTAATTCATCACAAATCACTATGACCACTTTGGGACCGGATGTCCTACTTTATGCCTTAATATCGGGGCACCACAAAGGTACGGATCGTTAATCAATACATCCCTTATGCACACTACATGTGCGCATATACTTCCATCTCTCCTTATAATTGAAACTACAATGTTCAATCATAATTCATATTTCAATGTGATATGATACTGTACTCCACTCCCTCTGGCTAATTCAGTATGACCTTCTATAGGATCTGACTCTATAACCCCGGATCTATGGTTTCTATATACATATACAAAAACGCCGTAAATGTCTCTTGCTCTAATATGGTCTATATTAAAAGACCATTTTGCGATTGGTTGCTGGGGACGCGCCCGGGACTTCTGGCAACCAGTGTCAGCTGATCGCCCTGTCAATACAGGGTGTTCGGACGCGCTTACGTCATCTAGCTTGAGCGGCGTCATCTAGCTTGAGCGGCGTCCTTAGAGATTCTTGCCGAGCGGCCGGGCCACTGCGCATGCGCGCACGAGTATCATGTCATTGGGCATGCGCGAAGGTCTTCGTTTCGTCACACGCCTTGATGAGATGACGCGGCATGCCGGACAGGTGATTGCCTTATTTGGCATTTAAAAACTGGCGCTAAACATAGCGCGGGTGCGACCTATTGCCCGCGGCTATTGAGATGCCTGTACTATGGTTGAGGTGCGCTATCTAGTACTCCCTCCAGCAATCCATATAGTTTATAGACGATCATAGGGGTGTGTTATACCTGGTATCACCCGATCGTCTTTGTTCTAAAAGTCCTAGTTAAATTTCCCCTGATGATTTCTATGAAACATGCATGTTGAGAGTGGGACTAGATTAGGACCATACAGGGCCAGGTTACAGGGAGAAGTTCCGGACGGGGTCGCCCTTTTAAGGATGAGTGTCTTGTGGTTAGGCTGCTACCCCTAATTAGTTATTAGGGCAAGCCTCAGACCACACCATAGGGTCAATTTAGGGTTGCCTTTGACCCCGCCGCCTCTAGCAGCTGAGCGTCCGGTTTGGAGCTATTCACTTCGGTGTCATCAGGACGCACCCTGCACCCTGGACGTTGACAACAGAGCGGTAGGAGTACGGGTTTTATTTCAGGTGCCGCCAAGCACTTTCCCTCTTTTTTCATCAATTGTTTGGGTGCCGCCGTGCACATTGACCTGTAATACCGCCGCTCTCATAATTTTATCATACTTATATTTTGGGCCTATCTTTTAATTTCATGAGTAAAAGTTATGTTTTAAGATAACTAACAATCACAATTATTATTTTTTGAGCCATTGTCAGAGCAGAGAGGTGTTACAAAGTAGTGCTCAAAGGATTCAGCCCCACCTCCTGGTGCTCCATTGCTCATTTGCATATGAATAGAGCATATTTAGCATACAGACAGAAGAAAGGTATTATTTTAATCAGCAAGATGAGCTATACCGTCTGGTTTAATAGGGTTGATCCTGATGACGGAGCCTCCTCAACCCCTTAAGGATGCTTGCCGTACATGTACGTCACAACTGGACGTGACTTAAGGACCAGCGAGGTACATGTACGGCAGGCTGATCGGGCGGGTGCAGGAGCTGCGCCAGCCCGATCAGCAGCACGGACCCAGCAGTCACTGACAGCCGGACCCCTGCTGCATATGCTGGCAATAACCCCTTGTATGCCACAGTCAAAGCTGACCGCGGCATGCAAAGGGTTTGCGGAGGGTAGCGGTGCCCTCTGCATCTCCATCGAGTCCCTGCGCTGCAGTGGCGAAGACTTGATGGCAGAGAAGGCAAGCCCGATGACATAGGCATCGAGTTTGCCTCCTACGGAAGCCTGTGAGATCCAGCCCTTAGACTGGGTCTCAAAGGCAGGCTGTCAGCATAAAAGCTGACATCCAATGCATTACAATACAGGTTTGTAACGGTCGCGTACACACACACACAGGGGAGAAGGGAAGTGACCACTGCACTCCACCCTTACCCCTGGCCCTGCCTACTTGCCTCGCGAGTCCTAATGACAGGGGACAACTGGACGGCAATCCCTAACTTGGAATAAGTGCAGGGATGACAGACAGACAAACAACAGGACGTGAACGGACCGAGTCAATACCAGGAAAGCTACAAAGTACAAAGGATTAAGCAAAGAATGGTCAGGAGAAGCCGGGGTCAAATACCAGGAGAGCAGAGAAGTACAAGAGGAGTCCTAAGAGAGTAGTCAGGTGGGAGCCGAGGTCACAATACCAGGACAGATGCGCAGTACAGGAGGATCAGGCAAAAGGATGGTCAAGGAACAGGATCAGGTAAGTATTCAGCAGTCCAACAAATAGCCAGGAACCTAGAAATTAACAGGCAACCTGTAGCCAGCAGGCTGCCTGTATTTATAGTGAGGAGTGAGGGTCATGTGACGTGGCCAGCGTCACATGACCGACAGACCAACCAGTCGAGCACCGAGTGATCAGCTCGGCGCTCAAGGCAGACTTAGGAGCAGGGAGCCACCCAGCTAGTAAAGCCGCCCTGGGAATGAGGTCAAACACAGATCCTCATTCCCAAAGCTAAGCAACAGGTCTGCGGGCGATGGGGGACCGAGTGCACCTTCAGAACCCCGTGACAGTACCCCCCCTTTTACGAGGGGCCACCGGACCCAAGACTTCAGGCGATGGCTTTTCAGGGTGTTCTAAATTAAATTTACGAACAAGTCTACGAGCATGAACCTCCCTGGCAGGTACCCAAGATCTCTCTTCAGGTCCATACCCCTTCCAGTGAATCAGGTACTGCAAGGAATTACGCACCTTCCGGACATCCACTATTTTAGACACCACATACTCGACAGCATCATTAACAAGAACCGGCGGAGGCGAGGCTTTTGATGGTACTACCGGTTCAAAATATTTTTTAAGCAGAGATTTATGGAACACATTATGAATGTGGAATGACTCGGGCAGCTCCAACCTAAAAGATACCGGGTTAATCACTTCCGTGATCTTATATGGTCCAATAAAACGAGGAGCAAATTTTTTAGAAGTTACCTTGAGAGATAGATTCTTGGAGGACAACCATACTTTATCCCCAACCTGAAAGTTTACCCCCCTTGAACGTCTCCTATCGGCCTTGAGTTTTTGAGAACATTGAGCCTTTTCTAGGTTCGATTGAACCCGGGCCCAAACTGTGCACAGTTCGGAGGAGAGTTTATCCGCTTCAGGGTTAGAGGAGGAGACGGACGACCCAGAATGAAAACGGGGATGAAAACCATGGTTACAAAAGAAAGGGGAGACCCCAGCGGAAGAATTGACACGGGTTTTCAAAGCAAATTCAGCCAATGGAAGAAATTTCACCCATAATTGCTGGTCATCAGCAACATACGACCTCAAGAATTGTTCGACAGACTGATTAAGGCGTTTAGTCTGCCCATTACTCTCAGGGTGGTAGGCAGAGGAAAAAGACAATGAAATTTTACATTTTTGACAGAAGGCCCTCCAGAATTTGGACACAAACTGCACACCCCTGTCAGAAACAATATTTTCCGGGATACCATGCAATCGAACAATTTCTTTCACAAAAATAGACGCCAGGGTTTTGGCATTTGGGAGTTTAGACAGGGGAATGAAATGGACCATCTTGCTAAACCTATCCACCACTACCCACACTAAAGTCTTACCCTCCGCCGGCGGTAGGTCAGTTATAAAGTCCATCGAGATATGGGACCAGGGTCTACTGGGAATGGGTAGGGGTCGTAGGTTACCAGCAGGGCGAGTCCTAGGTGTCTTGGACCTGGCACAAACCTCACAGGCTGACACATAGGACTTGACATCCCTAGTAAGAGTGGGCCACCAATAAGATCTAGAAACCAGATCCTTAGTGCCCTCAACACCCGGATGTCCACAAAAGGCAGAATCGTGACACTCACCCAACAGCTGGAGACGAAATTGTACGGGAACAAACAACTTATCTGTTGGGGTGGATACCGGTGCCAGATGTTGTTCCGACCTAATGCGAGCCGAGATATCCTGGGTAAGAGCTGCTAAGAAGATTTTTGCTGGTAGGATGGATTCAGGTGGTACCTCAGTAGGTTGAAAAGCCTGGAAGCTCCGAGATAATGCGTCCGCCTTCACATTTTTACTTCCCGGCCTGAACGTGATGGAAAAATCAAAATGAGTAAAAAACAGAGCCCATCTGGCTTGACGGGGATTCAACCTCTTAGCAGACTCGAGAAACATAAGGTTTTTATGGTCAGTGACAACAGTTACACAATGCCTTGCCCCCTCCAGAAAATGCCTCCACTCCTCAAATGCCCATTTAATGGCCAGCAGCTCCCTATTCCCTATGTCGTAGTTTCTCTCCGTGGGAGAGAATTTCCTGGAGAAGAAGGCACATGGTCTCAGATTAGTGAGGCTAGCAGGACCTTGTGAAAGGACTGCTCCTGCGCCGTCCTCGGACGCATCCACCTCCACAATAAAAGGTTTCTCCTGATCAGGCTGGATCAGAATGGGAGCGCTACTGAATGCCTTTTTTAATTTTTCAAATGAAGAAATGGCCTCAGTAGACCAATTCTCCAAATCCGCCCCTTTCTTAGTAAGGTCGGTCAACGGTTTAGCAATTACGGAAAAATTCATAATAAATTTACGATAGTAATTGGCGAAACCTAAGAACCGTTGTAAGGCCTTTAAGGATGAAGGTCTTACCCATTCCTTAATTGCTAGTACCTTACCAGGATCCATCTTGAAGGCGTGAGGAGTCAGAACATGCCCTAGAAACAGAATCTCCTGCACACCAAAGACACATTTCTCTTGTTTAGCGGATAGCTGATTCTCCCTCAACACCTCTAATAGTTGTCTAACATGAGACACATGGGATTCGAAGTCAGGAGAGAATATCAAAATGTCGTCAAGATAGACAATAATAAATTTACCTAAGAACTCCCTAAGAATGTCATTCATGAAGTTTTGGAACACAGCTGGGGCATTGCTGAGTCCAAAAGGCATCACCTGATATTCAAAGTGTCCTACCGGAGTATTGAACGCCGTCTTCCATTCGTCTCCCTCCTTGATTCGGATTAGATTGTATGCCCCTTTCAGGTCAATTTTGGAAAACCAGGTTGCCCCCAGGACCTGGTTAAATAAATCCGGAATCAATGGGAGGGAGTATCTATTCTGGACAGTGATTTTATTTAATCTCCGGTAATCGATACATGGCCTAAGACCACCATCTTTTTTCTTAACGAAGAAAAACCCCGCCCCATAGGAGAGACAGAAGGTCTAATATGCCCTTTACCAAGGCTCTCCTTAATATAATCTTCCATGGCCTTGCGTTCGGGCATAGAAAGATTATAAATTCGTCCTTTAGGAAACTTGGCCCCTTCTACTAGCTCTATGGTACAATCATAAGGTCTATGGGGGGGTAGAACCTCCGGGGTTGGTGATGAGAATACATAAGAATATTCTCTAACAACAGAGGGTAAAGTATCTGACTTTACTGAGACCCCAGCCTGTACCACGGACAGGCACGAGTCACACTTAGGCCCCCATCTCACCAACTCCCCATTGGACCAATCTATAGTGGGGTTATGTAGTCGGAGCCAAGGCAACCCTAGTACCACCTCAGCAGGTAGGTTCTCCAGGACTAGAAGCGAACATCTCTCTGAGTGGCACACACCCACGGTTAGAGAAATCTCTGAGGTACATAAGCTCACCGTACCACCAATAAGAGGAGTAGCATCAATAGCCATGACATGGATAGGAGTTGGTAAGGCAAACATAGGAATACCCAATCTTACAGCATACTCAGAGTCAATAAAGCTAGCCGCTGAGCCAGAATCAATAAAGGCCTTACCTGGCCATTTATCTACTCCCAGAGAAATCGTAATGGGTACCGAAAGCTTACATTTAGAAAATTCAGGGTGTACCTGGTCTTTAGGTTGCCTTGCCTTAGGAGACTTGACAGAGAGGACCTTCTTAGGACACTGGTTGATCCAATGGTCAGAATCTCCACAGTAAAAGCATTCTCCACGTCTGCGGCAAAGATTCCCTCGGGTCATGCCAACCTGCATGGGTTCCTCGGTGGAGACCTCAGCATTGTCTCTGGGATAGGTCTCTGGCTGGACCACCATCTGGGAAGAGAACTGTTGTTCCTGTCGTCTCTCTCTAACCCGTCGGTCAAGTCGGACAACAAGGGTCATCATCTCCTCTAAGGTCTCTGGAAGTTGATAACTGACCAGAAGATCCTTTAATTTGTGCTCGGATCGGCTCATGCTGAGAGGGTACCCTACCTAAGCCTATACTCCACCCCCCCAACCTAGAAGCAGCAGAGTTATGCCGGAACTGCTTATCGAAGGGTAGCCTAAAGGGGGCTACCCCAATGATGAGACCTGAAAGAAGGGAGGGCTCCTGGGTGGGTTGAAATCGTTCGAACCGACAAGTGGGGGGAGGAGGGCCAGGTTTAAATAGTGAACGCCCCGCCTCCCCTCACACAAATGCGGCACTCTTAATTGCCTACCACTTGTGCTCGGATCGGCTCATGCTGAGAGGGTACCCTACCTAAGCCTATACTCCACCCCCCCAACCTAGAAGCAGCAGAGTTATGCCGGAACTGCTTATCGAAGGGTAGCCTAAAGGGGCCAAAAGAACCATGCATAGGAGTTAGAAAACTTGATAACAGAAACTACAGACCAAAACTCGAAAGCCAATGATATTTCGTATAAGGATCCGGGATATTACGCATGGAACACGCGGAACTGCGATGACCCAACCGTTTGATGACATGTACTGGCACCTTATGCATGGGCGCCGCCGCTGCCGTGCCCATGCGGAAGGAATGTCCTGTGATCCAGCGAGGACCGACCCCTGAACCTGTCAACTAACCTGAATGTACGTAAGAAAGGCTGCGGTGGTTAGCCGGGCATTGCCTAGTTCGAGTACGGGAGAACATGCCGCTTGGACTAAATACTACGCAGCCAAGCCTCCAAGGCCTGCACCGGACACCATCTGCTGTCCGTGGCAAAGTATCTGACCGCCACTGGTTGCCCCGGCTGTGACGTCTTGGACGAGGCCAAGGTGAGGACATAGATGGACCCGCGCCGGATGAGCTGACCTTTCCGCAGGCACCCAGCCAGCGTATTGGTGCCCATGAGCTCGCCTGACCTGAGGAATCCATGGAAGGCCAGGTACAAGGCTGTTTCTACCAGAGCGCTAACCTGTGGCCCGAACGGTTTGCCCCTGCAGTTTGCCTGTCACGGCCTGAACAAGCTACCGGTAGGTGTTCTCATATCTCTGAAACAGGCGCCAAGCTGTCTTGTAAGCCCTCAGAGTATTACTGACCAAGGAATTGGCCATCAGTCTCTTAGCTATGGTGAGATGGGAGACTAGTCCCAGCGCAGCTGGGCCTGGTGAGGAAATTATTATTATTATTCTTTAATCTCCATGCGTGAGAGACTCTAATGGCGGAGTCCTGTGTGTAAACCTAAAGCGGAGAAGCCATGCGTGAGAGACTAATGGCGGAGTCATATGTGTAAAACTAAAACGGAGAAGCCATGCGTGAGAGACTCAGATGGCGGAGTCATATGTGTAACCTAAAACGGGGAAGCCATGCGTGAGACTCTAATGGCGGAGACATATGTGTGAACCTAAACGGAGAAGCCATGCGTGAGAGACTAATGGCGGAGTCATATGTGTAACCTAAAACGGAGAAGCCATGCGTGAGAGACTCTAATGGCGGAGTCATATGTGTAAACCTAAAACGGAGCAGCCATGCGTGAGAGATTCTAATGACGGAGTCATATGTGCCAACCTAAAACGTAGAAGCCAGGCGTGAGAGACTAATGGCGGACTCGTATGTGTAAAACTCACACTGAGAAGCCATGCGTGAGAGACTCTAATGGCGGAGTCATATGTGTAACCTAAAACGGAGAAGCCATGCGTGAGAGACTCTAATGGCGGAGTCATATGTGTAACCTAAAATGGGGAAGCCATGCGTGAGAGACTCTAATGGCGGAGTCATATGTGTAAACCTAAAACAGAGAAGCCATGCGTGAGAGACTCAGATGGCGGAGTCATATGTGTAATCTAAAACGGGGAAGCCATGAGTGAGACTCTAATGGCGGAGACATATGTGTGAACCTAAACGGAGAAGCCATGCGTGAGAGACTAATGGCGGAGTCATATGTGTAACCTAAAACGGAGAAGCCATGCGTGAGAGACTCTAATGGCGGAGTCGTATGTGTAAACCTAAAACGGAGCAGCCATGCGTGAGAGATTCTAATGGCGGAGTCATATGTGCCAACCTAAAACGGAGAAGCCATGCGTGAGAGACTCTAATGGCGGAGTCATATGTGTAAACCTAAAACGGAGAAGCCATGCGTGAGAGACTAATGGCGGAGACATATGTGTGAACCTAAACGGAGAAGCCATGCGTGAGAGACTAATGGCGGAGTCATATGTGTAAACCTAAAACGGAGAAGCCATGCGTGAGAGACTCAAAAATGTATTTTTTATTTTTATATATATATATATATATATTTTTTTTTTATTATTTTTTTTTTCTCTATCAACCACTTAAGCAGCTCTCGTATGGGCACAGCTGAGTACGAGCATGAAGAGCATGGTATAACGCAGATCACCTGCACGGACTAACTAACATCCTGTGCCTAAATAACCCCCTTGGAACCTTATGTACGGCCGGCAGCAGGAAGCCAGCCACCGCCTATGATCTGCTCCCCCTGACCGAGCCTAGTACTCCTTCCCCTGATCCCTGCCTACCTAACGGCACGGCGGCCCGTGCCAGACTTTATTGAAGATGAGGAGCCTTACCCCCCAGCCACGTGGGGAGCTCACGCTGCTCCCTGGCAGAATGCACCAGTGCGGGGGAGCCCCCCTCCTCAGCTAGGGCCAACCCACCGCCGGCTGGACACTCGTACCGCGTGGGGAGCAGCGCCACTCCCTGGCAATGTGCACCGGATCAGAGGGAGCCCTTCCTTTACCGTGGGCCCCGGCCCCCGCTGGTTTGAACCGTGTGCCGCGTGAGGAGCCGCACAGCTCCCTGGCATTGTGCGCCGGTGCGGGAGTGCCCCCCCTCACCTAGGGGCTGGTTATTGTGACTGGAACCCGCTGGGAGACTGAAGCCTAACTGGACCTACCTGTGACCGTGAAGGCTGACCTCCCAGGCCGTGGCTGACCCACGTGCGTAGTCGTGACACAACTACCCGTAGATGCCCACCCAGTGCCTGTAGTTAACGGGAGTGCGACCGAGTCTGTGGATGTGACCGACTAGCCCCTGTAGTCGTGAGGGGACCCTACATCGAGAGTAGCGGTAACGGACCATCGCCTGTAGACGTGGTAGTATTACCTCATGAGTCTGTTGACATGAGACTAATGCCTGCAGTCGTGGCAGGGCTTTATAACGGGTCTGTAGTCGTGACAGACTGTTGCCTGCAGTCGTGGCAGGGCTTTATAGCGGGTCTGTAGTCGTGACAGACTGATGCCTGCAGTCGTGGCAGGGCTTTATAAGGAGTCTGTAGTTGTGACAGACCTGGCAAAGCAACATTCCTATCTATACCATTATTATTATTATTATTTTTTTTTTCTTCCCCCCACCAAAGGCCACGACTGTAGGCGCCACCCTGTAAGAGATGCGCCAGAGGCCTGGACATAATAGTCCACCATCCCCCGTCCCCCAAGCCTATGCAGGAGAAAAGAGGGGGTTGGCCCCCGCATGCACCACCCCTGACTCACCTGGCGGCCATGACAGCCACGAACCCCACAGTATCGTAAGTTAGCCCACCACCTGTGGACCTGAATAACTAAGGACAGACGTGTGAGTGAGCGCACACCAGCTGGGCGACACTTCACTCATGCCACCGCTCCCACCGGATTATTGTGACTGCGCCCGAACCAACCCCCTGACTGACCGTATGGGCTTACGGGCGGCCCGGCTGCGTGCGCAAAGTGACGTGGCCAGCCCCCCTCCTTGAAGCCCTCTTTATATTTGATCCTTGAACATATTCCAAATTTTATTAAATTTTTTTTTTTTTTTTTTAATACTCCTGCCTTAGTACCTAGCCACTGTGCCTGAGCAGAGGAGCCCTGCACCTGGACTGCAGTACCAGTATGGGCCTGTAGGTGTCGACCATCCCCCGCCCTCTCTCAAGCCAGGACCTGCTGGAGCGCAGCAAGCCAGTGATTCCCTTCTAGGTTAGAATTAACCATTGAAATCATAACTTGTTATACAGTGCACATGTCTGAGTATCTGCTTATCTTGTCTTGCCTGAGTTTGGCGCAGTAAAGAAGACGAGTTTATTCTGCAGCGGATTCCTAGACATGACTGAAAGTCACATAAGCATGTCCACCTTCACTGCCTCGCTAATTGTAATTACCAGGAGAACGTGCATCAGGATCGGCTGTGAGGGATTTGCGCTCCGCCATGTGGAACATTGCATCCCGTGCCCACCGCTATCGACTATTTGTACAGGGAAAGCCGCGGCGTATTAATCGCCTATAGGTTTCGGCTTCCGTCCCCTGATCCTGCAGCTGGACCTCCGCTTACTGATTGCAGCTAATGAATAGACCCCTGTGTGAGCGGACGGCGTTTTCCTCTACGGCGGAACGTTCTGATACGGGAGTGAGATATATAACGCTGCGTCGTGGAGCCGACGGCCGGCGTGACCGATGCTCAGGGTATGCGAGCGGACGTCGTGACCCGTCGCTGCTGAGCCACAGGTGAGGGGTGCCTGCCTGGGGGACGCTGCATGTGGGAGCGGGGGTGCTTAGCGCAGGGCCTGGAGCGGATCGGGATGCCTGTCTCGGGGTGCCGGAAGCAATCGGGAGTGCGGGCAGTCTCCAGCACAGCTGGGGACCGGCGGCACGCTCGGCAGCCCCACATGTTATACATAGCGAGACGGGTGTGCAAGCCACCCTGCCTACCTAATCACAGTAGCGACGAGCTCGACGCAGCAGATCCCCCGATCCTCCAGTGACGCATGCCCTTCTCTGGCACCAACCCACAAGCCGATTCGAAATCGTTCGAACCGACAAGTGGGGGGAGGAGGGCCAGGTTTAAATAGTGAACGCCCCGCCTCCCCTCACACAAATGCGGCACTCTTAATTGCCTACCACTTATCAGACAGACCTGACCTGAACTGACTCTTCAGGGCTGGTTCGTTCCATCCTGAGGGGACACACCACCCTCTGAATTGGGTGCAATAATCCTCCGCTGGTAAATTGCCCTGAACCAGTTCCTTTAGAGCCGTCTCGGCTACTAGAGCCCTGTCTGGTTCATCATAGAGGGTACCTAGGGCCTGAAAGAACCCCTCCACAGAATATAAACAACTGGCGCCAGCAGGTAAAGAGAACGCCCAGTCCTGGGGATCACCCTGTAATCGGGAAATGATAATGCCCACGCGTTGACTCTCGGGCCCAGAGGACACGGGGCGCAAACGGAAGTAAAGTTTGCAACTCTCCTTAAAAGAGAGAAACTTCTTCCGGTCTCCAGAAAAGGTTTCTGGGAGCTTAATCTGGGGCTCAAAATGCGGACTGGAGGCCTGAGGAGTGGAAGAGCCTTGCCCTAACTCAAAAGAGCTGAGTTTTTCCCCTAACTCCTGCACCATCTGCGTCAGATTAGAGACATAGTCAGTCAGGGTCACCAGAGGATTCATAATACAGTGGTTATTGGGCCTGTTAATCTGTAACGGTCGCGTACACACACACACAGGGGAGAAGGGAAGTGACCACTGCGCTCCACCCTTACCCCTGGCCCTGCCTACTTGCCTCGCGAGTCCTAATGACAGGGGACAACTGGACGGCAATCCCTAACTTGGAATAAGTGCAGGGATGACAGACAGACAAACAACAGGACGTGAACGGACCGAGTCAATACCAGGAAAGCTACAAAGTACAAAGGATTAAGCAAAGAATGGTCAGGAGAAGCCG
The DNA here is from genome assembly GCF_905171765.1 of Bufo bufo. NCBI lineage: Eukaryota > Metazoa > Chordata > Amphibia > Anura > Bufonidae > Bufo > Bufo bufo. The sequence goes on from NC_053392.1 coordinate 214,291,969, forward strand.
GGGTCAAATACCAGGAGAGCAGAGAAGTACAAGAGGAGTCCTAAGAGAGTAGTCAGGTGGGAGCCGAGGTCACAATACCAGGACGGATGCGCAGTACAGGAGGATCAGGCAAAAGGATGGTCAAGGAACAGGATCAGGTAAGTATTCAGCAGTCCAACAAATAGCCAGGAACCTAGAAATTAACAGGCAACCTGTAGCCAGCAGGCTGCCTGTATTTATAGTGGGGAGTGAGGGTCATGTGACGTGGCCAGCGTCACATGACCGACAGACCAACCAGTCGAGCACCAAGTGATCTGCAGTGTACTCAAGTTGTGTGCAGTAGGTGTTTCTGGGTGATGTAGTGCAATATACACTAACCTGGTACAGCTGACTCTCTGCAAGGGCAGGTATAGGTAGAAATAGTTCGTGACGCCAGTGCCAAGTAAACGGTGGCACGCCGTTTGCGGATGCAGGAATAAATTGAGGAAACGTAGTATTAAAACAGAACTCCAACTTTAGTAGTTTGCAGGCAGAGACAATATTGGAAACGCAGTTCCTCAGCATACAGTCGATTTTGCAATTCGGTCGATGCAGGCAATTCAGTACAGCAGGGTAATTACAGAGTGTTGAACGCAGGATTTGCAGCAAAGGAGCTTGCACTCTAACTCTGTCTGATCCTGGAATGTAGCAATTCTTCACCAAGGCCCATTAACCTAAGTCTGGCTTTATCTCCTTGATTATGGCTTAAATAAGTACCTCCTCTGTTTCTCTCAGTACCTCTGGCTCCTCTGATCTTTGCCTCAGTCTCTCCTAGCTTCTGAATGGTTCCTCAGGCCCTTAGGCTAAGATGTTCTTGCTTCTGCATATGGGTATTCAGGAGGGAATCTTCTCCTGAACAGCAGGCTTCAGGCCTGGACTTGTCTCAGACATAGTCTAAACTCCAACTGTAGATTACAGATACTAGACTCCGTCTCCCTTGTACTTCCCTGTCTGGGCTTTATATAAACTAGGGCTCCCTAGCTCCCTCTATGGACTAGAAGTAGGAATGACACCCCTAGCAGGCCTGTAAGTGCAAGTTTCAGTGACAGGAAAATACACACATTACATTACATTTTATAAAACTGACATATAGCAACTTCCCATAATTAGGAGGGACGACAGCACACCAAGTGACCTTTGGTAGTAACGGGTATTACAACTCCCGTATACTACATACCCCACTGCTTTAAGCTGAGTACGACCTCGTACTCCATCATGGGTCTCCCAACTGGAATCTCTACCTGAAACAGAAAATAGAGACATGCAGGCATACATACATGTAATTCATCTGCATTTACATCAGGTCCAATTGGCAAAAGTGAAGTGTGGTGACAAGGGGCGTCGTTCTCTTCTCTCAGGATAGTGAATGGAACGGGGGCGCTGACCTGGCACAGCGTAACATTAGAACCAGGATAGTCCATGACAATGAATAAGTCCATGATAAAACAGTAGAAAACGGTATAAAAGTTCTTGGAGGCTCAAATAACAAACATGAGTCCGTACCCAGGTTATTTCTCATTAAATCACAGAGGCTCTCATGCGGTGGAGTCCATCCCTGGGCACAATACTTTTAAAAGAGTAAGAATCTCAGAGGCTCAGGTACTTTTGAGTCTGTCTCCGGGCACGGTTCCTTGGTAACTGGTTGCACAATACAATGGACAACAAAGACAAGTGCTGTAACACCCCTGATCAACCTGAAAAGGGGGTGAAGGGTAAAAGGTGCAACAAGGAACAGGCACAACTGGGTGTGGGGTAACAAAAGCAGGCAGGAGGTCCTGGAAACAAACGTGGCCTTGCTGACTTTGTGATTTCAGTGGTCAACACCTACCACTGAGCCGTGGACAAACTGGCAGCTGCAACAAAGGACCAGCAACATAGGACTCCTGTCCTGGAAGGGTTAACATCACCTTCTGAAGAAATAAATCAAAGGCCTAGCAGGCTGATCACAGTGGCATATTGTAGCTGCTTGGCTCTGCTGGCAGGTATCGTCTGTAGTAGTCCTCTACAGGAGGATGTGCCCACATAACAGTATCAGGGGGCAGCTGCAGGGTAAAGGGGCCCCTAATAGGTATTGGCCCCATAGGCCTAGGGGTGAACCCTCTGATGGACCGTGCCGGCCCTGGCATAATCACTGCAGGGTGCGACATGCTTGGCGCCGCCGCAGCAAGCGGTCCGGTGCTCTGGGTGCAGCAATTCACGGCAATCGCGGGTCCGGTCTGGGGCACTGACGGAGCGGTGACAACAGAAGGCGGTCGGCGGGTGGTGACAGGCACCCTTACCTCAACCCTCCTCGGCGGTGTCTGGATCCTGGCGGTGTAGGTCTTACGCAACTCCCGCAACTTCTCCTCCAGCCGGACGATCTGCTCACCGATACTCTCTGTGTCGGAGTCGCTGTTCTCTGCTGGCGCCGCCGGCGCAGGTACAGTCACCGATGACGTAGACTCGGCCTCTTCAGGTTCTGGACTTGCATCTGGTCTCCGTCCCATCCGGATGTTCTCAAAGGTAGCACTAAGTCCTTTTAACTGTTCCAGCTCAGATATTGTCTTCTCCCGACGAGGCAGCTCGGGGGAAGGATAGGGGCTCACCCATTTCTCCAACACGGTTGGCTGCCAGAAGACGTTCGGCCCGATGAAGGAGCTCCGCTCCTGAAAGGCATGATGGGCCGGCTCTGGAGAGCGTTCCGGTTCTCGCTCGCAGCCAGAGTAGTCTTCTCCTTCTTCTGCCTCCCAATCCTCAGGTCCTCGCTTCGGACGGGTCACAGCAGTCGCATATGGGCCTCGCAGGCCCTCGGCAGGGGTGTACTCCACTTCCTCTCCCTCGCGGAGGCTGTGCTGGTACGAAGGGAGGTAGTCTCTTTTGACAGACCTTCGATTGACATAGAGGTCTCTGCCAGTAAGATAGTCCTGAATAAACCCGTAGCCACGGGGTTTGTCAAACGACAGCACCACTCCCTTTCTCCTTTCCAGGCGGGGTTGGGTGTGTGTATGCTTCTCGTGAATGGTCTTGGTCAATTCCTCATACACGATCTTAGTCTTGGTATTTCGCTTGATAGCGGCCTCTCGAATCTCCGCCATCAGGGAAGACCATTTGAACGATGGCTGAAAAAAGTCCCTCCATGAGCCATAGTAGGGCTCGGGTTCTTTCTCCCTGGTGCGGCAGGCGGGTTGCTCCGGTCCCGGAGCGTAGGCCGGTGGAGCCTCCTCTGGCTCTACACCGGTGTCAGTCATCTTTTCAATCCTTGGTACGGACGCTGCAGCAACACTCTGCTCACAATCCAACATGCTCGATCCTTCTGAGGAGAGCGATAGGGTCGCGTCAATTAGAGTAGCCAGCTCCTCCCACTGCACTGGGGAGCCGCCCCCCAGGTATTCCAGTATATGGAAGGCGGTGTCCATGCTGGCAGACATGCAAATGTCCAGATAAGCCGTGGCGCCTGCCCTTGACCTTCTTCCCGCTTTTTCCTCAGAAAGGCGCCAATTTTTCCCGCCTTTTCGGGATGAAGGTGACGCAGCAGTAAATTCAGCAAGCCCAGCGGCCATCTTTAGGTACAAACGCTGTCTATTCACTGACGGCAAGCAGGAATGTTTAAAGTCCACAAAACCACACTCCAATGCGGCGACTTTCTTCCTCTGTGCAGCGCAACACTGCACAGCGCTTTTTAGAGGTTTTTGGTACACTTTGGGTACGATTTTCAGTCCACAAAGTCCACTTGAATAAAACAGGAAAATTGTCACTTTGGTCACAGGGCAACTGTATAAGGCACAAAGTTCACGCTTCTTGCACTAGAAAGCGTGCGTATCCTGTTCGTGGAACGCCAAAAGAGAGGTGCAGTGTACTCAAGTTGTGTGCAGTAGGTGTTTCTGGGTGATGTAGTGCAATATACACTAACCTGGTACAGCTGACTCTCTGCAAGGGCAGGTATAGGTAGAAATAGTTCGTGACGCCAGTGCCAAGTAAACGGTGGCACGCCGTTTGCGGATGCAGGAATAAATTGAGGAAACGTAGTATTAAAACAGAACTCCAACTTTAGGTAGTTTGCAGGCAGAGACAATATTGGAAACGCAGTTCCTCAGCATACAGTCGATTTTGCAATTCGGTCGATGCAGGCAATTCAGTACAGCAGGGTAATTACAGAGTGTTGAACGCAGGATTTGCAGCAAAGGAGCTTGCACTCTAACTCTGTCTGATCCTGGAATGTAGCAATTCTTCACCAAGGCCCATTAACCTAAGTCTGGCTTTATCTCCTTGATTATGGCTTAAATAAGTACCTCCTCTGTTTCTCTCAGTACCTCTGGCTCCTCTGATCTTTGCCTCAGTCTCTCCTAGCTTCTGAATGGTTCCTCAGGCCCTTAGGCTAAGATGTTCTTGCTTCTGCATATGGGTATTCAGGAGGGAATCTTCTCCTGAACAGCAGGCTTCAGGCCTGGACTTGTCTCAGACATAGTCTAAACTCCAACTGTAGATTACAGATACTAGACTCCGTCTCCCTTGTACTTCCCTGTCTGGGCTTTATATAAACTAGGGCTCCCTAGCTCCCTCTATGGACTAGAAGTAGGAATGACACCCCTAGCAGGCCTGTAAGTGCAAGTTTCAGTGACAGGAAAATACACACATTACATTACATTTTATAAAACTGACATATAGCAACTTCCCATAATTAGGAGGGACGACAGCACACCAAGTGACCTTTGGTAGTAACGGGTATTACAACTCCCGTATACTACAGATCAGCTCGGCGCTCAAGGCAGACTTAGGAGCAGGGAGCCACCCAGCTAGTAAAGCCGCCCTGGGAATGAGGTCAAACACAGATCCTCATTCCCAAAGCTAAGCAACAGGTCTGCGGGCGATGGGGGACCGAGTGCACCTTCGGAACCCCGTGACAAGGTTGTATTGTAATGCATTGCAGAGGGGATCAGACCCCAGAAGTTGAAGTCCCATAGTGGGACAAAAAAAAGTAAAAAAAAAAAATTTACAAAATAAGACACATAAAATTGTGAAAAAAAATATAAAATAAAGAAAAACAGACATATTGGGTATTGCCACATCCGTAACGACCGACTCTATAAAAATATAACATGATCCACCCTCTCACCTGAACGCCGTAGAAAAACTGTGCTAAAACAACCATTTTTTTTATCACCTTACATCACAAAAAGTGCAACAAAAAAGCGTATGCCCCCCAAAATAGTACCAATCAAACCATCACCTCATCCCGCACAACACTGGTATTATGTTGTTCTCCTGATGAAGGGGTTTTGAATACCCCGAAATGCGTTGAGCTTTTAAAAAAAAAAAAATTTGCATCTTACTGAGAGTCCACCTGTCATCCATTTGAAGGACATCAAGGGGAATACTACTCTACAGGCGACCTCGGCGAGGGAGGGTTTGGCGTCAAATGTCTTGAGTTTATCTTGCGCCACCCTCACTGGTGAAGTGAGTAACACACAAAGTGTGTGTATACACCCTACTGTGTTCTATTTCTACACATATCTTATCAGTCTGATGTAATTGCTTTTATTAAAGGGGTTGTCCGAGTTATTTTTTTTATTCTTTCTATGTTTCTAACCAGGCAAATATAACAGCTTTCCAATTAACTCACTTTATCTCCAGTGGCTGGTTTCTCAGATTTCACTGAGGGTCACATGACCTGTGATGTCAGCTTCTCTCCCTGTTCTGATAATATTCGTGCACAAGCCTGAGAGATTTGTACACGAGAGGTCACTGTGCTGGCCAAGCCCCCCTGCACTGCCAGCTGCTGCTTATTGCTCTCTGCCAGGATTCTTAGCCCCTTCAGCTGCACTGACTCAGGGCTGAAGTGTTTATTGTGTAGCTGCAGGCAGTAAGAAGACAAATGCTGGGCACAGGAGCTGAAAGAGAAGTTCTGCAGAGCATTGCAGGTAGGGGGAAGATCCTGTGTGTATCAGCAGTGTCATTATACAGCTGGGACTTGTAGTTCTATACATACAACATACTGCTGAGTCTCCCAGCAGGCAGACATGTCACTCAGCTCAGCACTTGTATTCACTCCCTTAGCAGTGTCATTATACAGCTGGGACTTGTAGTTCTACACATACAACATGCTGCAGTCTCCCAGCAGGCAGACATGTCACTCAGGGCAGCACTTGTATTCACTCCCTTAGCAGTGTCATTATACAGCTGGGACTTGTAGTTCTACACATACAACATGCTGCTGAGTCTCCCAGCAGGCAGACATGTCACTCAGGGCAGTACTTGTATTCACTCCCTTAGGCCTCTTTCACACTACCGTATGGCTATCTCAGTGTTTTGCGGTCAGTTTTTCACGGATCCGTTGTTCCGTTTTTTTGTTTCCGTTCCGTTGTTCCGTTCCGTTTTTCCGTATGGCATATACAGTATACAGTAATTACATAGAAAAAATTGGGCTGGGCATAACATTTTCAATAGATGGCTCAGAAAAAACGGAACGGATACAGAAGACATACGGATGCATTTCCGTATGTGTTCCGTTTTTTTTGCGGACCCATTGACTTGAATGGAGCCACGGAACGTGATTTGCGGGCAATAATAGGACATGTTCTATCTTTCAACGGAACGGAAAAACGGAAATACGGAAACGGAATGCATACGGAACACATTCCGTTTTTTTTGCGGAACCATTGAAATGAATGGTTCCATATACGGACCGTATACGGAACGCAAAAAACGGCCCGCAAAACGGAAAAAAAAACCGGTAGTGTGAAAGAGGCCTTAGCAGTACAGGGGGAGGGGCAGAGATTGTTTTTATTGCAAGTAAACAAAAGGCCAGAAGAGAACCAGGGAAATGAGGAAATAGATATTTTTTTGCCTAAAACTTGCTTAGCTTAGTTTTATATCGCTGACCATCATATTTACAGTGCTATATCTTTTTTTTCCATAACTCGGACAACCCCTTTAATATATTTATTTAATATATTTATTTATTTATTAAGTTTGTTGTTTTTATTAAGAGTCCCTCTCCCTATTTATTATCTGTGATCAATCGGGCATTCTGTTCAATTGCTGATCACTCTACACTGTGGACCTTTTTAGTCCTGTCTAATTCCCTGATTCCTCACATGGGATTTTGGGGCCTTTTGTCTTCACACCACTTAGGGAGACCTTAGACACCTGGGGGTTATCATCTCATGCCTTCCTCCTCTCCATATTCTGGCGCTCCACCAGTTACTTTTCTCTTTGTGTCTTTGTCCACTGCAGCCCGCTGTATGAACCTTTGGTTCAATTGAGTGTGAGCAGCCTATCTATCCACTTCTCTTTCTTTGTTCTTCGCTTTTGGCATCCTTTGGCGCCACTCCTATCTAATTCCCTATCCCACAATCCATTTCCCTCCCCCCCATCTTTTCCCTCCCCTTATATTACCCTGTCCCCGTTTCCCTTTACCCCCATTTACGCTCCCCTTTTTCTCTTCTTTTTTTTTGTTGCAAAAAATAAAAAAAAACTATGGCTCACAGAATATGGAGACACTAAAACATGATTTCTTTTGTTTCAAAAATGCATTTTGTAAAACATATTAGGTATTGCCATGTCTGTAACATCCTACTGTATAAAAAGATCACATGACCTAACCTCTCAAGTGAACACTGTAAAAAATAAAAAAATTAAAACCGTGTCAAAAAAGCCATTTTTTGTCACCATATATCACAAAAAGTTCAATACCAAGCGATCAAAAAGCCATATGCACTCTAAAATGGTACCAATCAAACCGGCATCTCATACCGAAAAAAAATGAGCCCCTACATAAGACAGTCACCCAAAAAAAAAAAAAAAAATATGGGTTTCAGAATATGGAGACACTAAAAAAATAATTATTTTAAAAAATGCTTAATTATGTAAAACTGAAAGCAAACAACCAAAAAAAGTAGTTATATTTGGTATAAAAATAGCACATGATCTAACCTGTCAGATGAACATTGTAAAAAACTAAAAATAAAAACAGTGCCAAAACAGCAATTTTTTGTTACCTTACCTCACAAAAAGTGTAATATAGAGCAACCAAAAATGATATGTACTCTAAAACAGTACCAACAAAACTGCCACCTTATCCCATAGTTTACAAAATGTGCTGACTTTTTTGGAGTTTCTACTCTAGGGGTGCATCAGGGGTCTTCAAATGTGACATGGCAACTTAAAATTATCCCAGTGAAATCTGCCCTCCAAAAACCACATGGCTTTCCTTTCCTTCTGTGCCCTGCCATGTGCATGTACAGCAGTTTACGACCACATATGGGGTGCTTCGGTAAACTACAGAATCAGGGCTATAAATATTGAGTTTTGTTTGGCTGTTAACCCTTGCTTTGTTACTGGAAATTTTTTTATTAACATGGAAAATCTGCCCAAAAAAATAAATTCTTAAATTTCATCTCTAAAAGGGTTAACAAAGTTTGTAAAATCAGTTTTGAATACCTTGAGGGGTGTAGTTTCTAAAATGTGGGCATTTTTGGGTGGTTTCTATTATGTAAGCCTCACAAAGTGACTTCAGACCTAAACTGGTCCGTAAAAATTTGGTTTTGAAATTTTTTTTATTTTTTTTTAGATTTGCTTCTAAACTTCGAAGCCTTCTAACGTCCCAAAAAAAGAAATTGGCATTTACAAAATTATCCACACATGAAGTAGACATATGGAAAATGAAAATAAATAACTATTTTAGGAGGTATCACTTTCTGTTTTAACCACCTCAGGACCGCCGTACGCAGGATTGCGTCTTTGCGGCGGTCCTGTTGTTCTGGGTGGACGCGCCGGTGCGTCCTCTCGCGAGACGCGAGATTTCCTGTGAACGCGCGCACACAGGCGCGCGCGTTCACAGGATCGGAAGGTAAGCGAGTGGATCTCCAGCCTGCCAGCGGCGATCGTTCGCTGGCAGGCTGGAGATGTGATTTTTTTAACCCCTAACAGGTATATTAGACGCTGTTTTGATAACAGCGTCTAATATACCTGCTACCTGGTCCTCTGGTGGTCCCCTTTGTTTGGATCGACCACCAGAGGACACAGGCAGCTCAGTAATATGTTGCACCAAGCACCACTACACTACACCCCCCCCCCGTCACTTATTAACCCCTTATTAGCCCTTGATCACCCCTGATCACCCCATATAGACTCCCTGATCACCCCCCTGTCATTGATTACCCCCCTGTCATTGATCACCCCCCTGTAAAGCTCCATTCAGATGTCCGCATGATTTTTACGGATCCACTGATAGACTGATCGGATCCGTAAAAATCATACGGACGTCTGAATGCAGCCTTACAGGGGAGTGATAAATGACGGAGGTGATCACCCCATATAGACTCCCTGATCACCCCCCTGTCATTGATCACCCCCCTGTAAAGCTCCATTCAGATGTCCGCATGATTTTTACGGATAGACTGATCGGATCCGTAAAAATCATACGGACGTCTGAATGCAGCCTTACAGGGGAGTGATCAATGACTGTGGTGATCACCCCATATAGACTCCCTGATCACCCCCCTGTCATTGATTACACCCCTGTCATTGATCAACCCCCTGTAAAGCTCCATTCAGATGTCCACATGATTTTTACGGATCCACTGATAGACTGATCGGATCCGTAAAAATCATACGGACGTCTGAATGGAGCCTTACAGGGGAGTGATCAATGACTGTGGTGATCACCCCATATAGACTCCCTGATCACCCCCCTGTCATTGATTACCCCCCTGTCATTGATCACCCCCCTGTAAAGCTCCATTCAGATGTCCGCATGATTTTTACGGATCCACTGATAGACTGATCGGATCCGTAAAAATCATACGGACGTCTGAATGCAGCCTTACAGGGGAGTGATCAATGACTGTGGTGATCACCCCATATAGACTCCCTGATCACCCCCCTGTCATTGATTACCCCTCTGTCATTGATCACCCCCCTGTAAAGCTCCATTCAGATGTCCGCATGATTTTTACGGATCCACTGATAGACTGATCGGATCCGTAAAAATCATACGGACGTCTGAATGCAGCCTTACAGGGGAGTGATCAATGACTGTGGTGATCACCCCATATAGACTCCCTGATCACCCCCCTGTCATTGATTACCCCTCTGTCATTGATCACCCCCCTGTAAAGCTCCATTCAGATGTCCGCATGATTTTTACGGATCCACTGATAGACTGATCGGATCCGTAAAAATCATACGGACGTCTGAATGCAGCCTTACAGGGGGGTGATCAATGACAGTTGGGTGATCACCCCATATAGACTCCCTGATCACCCCCCTGTCATTGATCACCCCCCCTGTCATTGATCACCCCCCTGTCATTGATCCCCCCCCCCCCCCCCTCTGTAAGGCTGCATTCAGTCTTTTTTTTGGCCCAAGTTAGCGGAATTTTTTTTTTTTTCTTACAAAGTCACATATTCCACTAACTTGTGACAAAAAATAAAATCTCACATGAACTCACCATACCCCTCACGGAATCCAAATGCGTCAAATTTTTTAGACATTTATATTCCAGACTTCTTCTCACGCTTTAGGGCCCCTAGAATGCCAGGGCAGTATAAATACCCCACATGTGACCCCATTTCGGAAAGAAGACACCCCCAGGTATTCCGTGAGGGGCATATTGAGTCCATGAAAGATTGAAATTTTTGTCCCAAGTTAGCGGAACGGGAGACTTTGTGAGAAAAAAATAAAAAATATCAATTTCCGCTAACTTGTGCCAAAAAAAAAAAATTTCTATGAACTCGCCATGCCCCTCATTGAATACCTTGGGGTGTCTTCTTTCCAAAATGGGGTCACATGTGGGGTATTTATACTGCCCTGGCATTCTAGGGGCCCCAAAGCGTGAGAAGAAGTCTGGTATCCAAATGTCTAAAAATGCCCTCCTAAAAGGAATTTGGGCCCCTTTGCGCATCTAGGCTGCAAAAAAGTGTCACACATCTGGTATCGCCGTACTCAGGAGAAGTTGGGGAATGTGTTTTGGGGTGTCATTTTACATATACCCATGCTGGGTGAGATAAATATCTTGGTCAAATGCCAACTTTGTATAAAAAAATGGAAAAAGTTGTCTTTTGCCAAGATATTTCTCTCACCCAGCATGGGTATATGTAAAAAGACACCCCAAAACACATTCCCCAACGTCTCCTGAATACGGCGATACCAGATGTGTGACACTTTTTTGCAGCCTAGGTGGGCAAAGGGGCCCACATTCCAAAGAGCACCTTTCGGATTTCACTGGTCATTTACCTACTTACCACACATTAGGGCCCCTGGAAAATGCCAGGGCAGTATAACTACCCCACAAGTGACCCCATTTTGGAAAGAAGACACCCCAAGGTATTCCGTGAGGGGCATGGCGAGTTCCTAGAATTTTTTATTTTTTGTCACAAGTTAGTGGAAAATGATTTTTTTTTTTTTTTTTTTTTTTTCATACAAAGTCTCATATTCCACTAACTTGTGACAAAAAATAAAAACTTCCATGAACTCACTATGCCCATCAGCGAATACCCTGGGGTCTCTTCTTTCCAAAATGGGGTCACTTGTGGGGTAGTTATACTGCCCTGGCATTCTAGGGGCCCAAATGTGTGGTAAGGAGTTTGAAATCAAATTCTGTAAAAAATGACGAGTGAAATCCGAAAGGTGCTCTTTGGAATATGGGCCCCTTTGCCCACCTAGGCTGCAAAAAAGTGTCACACATCTGGTATCTCCGTACTCAGGAGAATGTGGAGAATGTGTTTTGGGGTGTCATTTTACATATACCCATGCTGGGTGAGAGAAATATCTTGGCAAAAGACAACTTTTCCCATTTTTTTATACAAAGTTGGCATTTGACCAAGATATTTATCTCACCCAGCATGGGTATATGTAAAAAGACACCCCAAAACACATTCCCCAACTTCTACTGAATACGGAGATACCAGATGTGTGACACTTTTTTGCAGCCTAGGTGGGCAAAGGGGCCCACATTCCAAAGAGCACCTTTCGGATTTCACTCGTCATTTTTTACAGAATTTGATTTCAAACTCCTTACCACACATTTGGGCCCCTAGAATGCCAGGGCAGTATAACTACCCCACAAGTGACCCCATTTTGGAAAGAAGAGACCCCAAGGTATTTCGTGATGGGCATAGTGAGTTCATGGAAGTTTTTATTTTTTGTCACAAGTTAGTGGAATATGAGACTTTGTAAGAAAAAAAAAAAAAAAGAAAAAAATCATCATTTTCCGCTAACTTGTGACAAAAAATAAAAAGTTCTATGAACTCACTATGCCCATCAGCGAATACCTTAGGGTGTGTATTTTCCGAAATGGGGTCATTTGTGGGGTGTTTGTACTGTCTGGCCATTGTAGAACCTCAGGAAACATGACAGGTGCTCAGAAAGTCAGAGCTGCTTCAAAAAGCGGAAATTCACATTTTTGTACCATAGTTTGTAAACGCTATAACTTTTACCCAAACCATTTTTTTTTTACCCAAACATTTTTTTTTAATCAAAGACATGTAGAACAATAAATTTAGAGCAAAATTTATATATGGATGTCGTTTTTTTTGCAAAATTTTACAACTGAAAGTGAAAAATGTCATTTTTTTGCAAAAAAAATCGTTAAATTTCGATTAATAACAAAAAAAGTAAAAATGTCAGCAGCAATGAAATACCACCAAATGAAAGCTCTATTAGTGAGAAGAAAAGGAGGTAAAATTCATTTGGGTGGTAAGTTGCATGACCGAGCAATAAACGGTGAAAGTAGTGTAGGTCAGAAGTGTAAAAAGTGGCCTGGTCTTTCAGGGTGTTTAAGCACTGGGGGCTGAGGTGGTTAAAAGCAGAGAAATTAAAATTTTGAAAATTGTGAATTTTTCAATTTTTTTTGTAAATTTGGCATATTTTTATAAATAAAAATGAAATATTTTGACTCAAATTTACCACTGTCATGAAGTACAATATGTGATGAGAAAACAATCTCAGAATGGCTTGGATAAGTAAAAGCGTTTTAAAGTTATCACCACATAAAGTGAAAATGTCAGATATGCAAAAAATGGCCTGGTCCTTAAGGTGAAAAATGGCAGGGTCCTGAAGGGGTTAAATTAAATTATTATATTAATAAATATTAAAATAAGTGGAGTCCTCCTGGTATAGCATGATAATAAGAACTACTGTATCATGTACTAAAACAAGTGAAACAATGAATCATTGAATATTTATTTCCATTTATCACCATTATTTGTTCTATTTTACTTGTGATAACATTTTTATGTAAAGTGGTTTAGAAATGCCAGCAGCTACAGCAGTTTGTTTATATATTACCTATGAAAATGACTAGGTGAAGCTTGCACCCAAGTTCAGCCCAATAATATGATAGCAAGTATGTGCCCACTGCATAGTAAGGGATCTGTTGTATTCTATATCAATAATGTGAATAAAGGTGTCTTCATAATTGATCTTTAATCACTCAAGTAAAAGGATTTTCATTGTCGTCTGATACATCAAAAGAAACTTAATCTTAAACTGACCACAATTCCCCCAACAATAGACTACATGTATAGGCAGTAAGGACTTGAGACCTCAAGAATAATAAAATCCCTAGATGTAAAACCAAGAGGTCAGGTAGTTACTTAGAGCGCCGTAACGACCCTAAAAATGAAGTGGTAAATCCAATTAAATATTTCTTGCTGGCGGTAATGCTTAGTCTTTAGTATTTGCTGCTTCATAGGCTACTAAAATATGCAAACATATAGTCACGTCCGAAAGGAAATGTGTACTTTTTTTTTCTTGCTAATCTCATAATTGTGCGAAGCTAGCACTTTAAGGCTGAATAGCAGAATTGGAAACATGGTACAAAATATTAGAATTCAAATGAACCAATAAATATATATTAATATATATCAGCAGGACTCTTGAGTATTCCATTAAAGTCGAAAACTAGAAAGGATTTAGATTAATTTGGTAAGAAGGCAGGTCAGAGCATTTACAACAGTGGTATAGAAATGTATAGAGATGCAAAAATTTTTCGAGAGAGCTGAATTTGTACAAAATGCTGACTCTGACTGTCACAGCCGTGCTTTGGCTAAATCCACTGGAAAGATAGGAGGTTTTTCTAATTTGCTTTCCCTCTATTTTAATAATAGCTGTGCATAAGTAATTTATAAAAGGCCAACCAGGCAGTGGGCAACAGAAAATTAAACTCATTTTTATCTGAAAGCAGGTGGATTTCTATATATCATTAACATGCATAGAATTTCCACAATGTTATTTCTCATACTGATGGAATGTAACCAAATAATATGAGTTTTTTGCTTATGCACGAGTGAAATTTTTAGATAAAAGTGCTAGCCCCAATGGCAATTTTCTGCAAAACGAAAACTAATTCTCTGAATCTTCTTATTGCGGGAAGACTCATTTGGATTGCATTGGAGACTGACATAAGTGACTTTAGGATTTTACTAACCGATTAGATGAGATGGGAAGCCTCCTGTAATATCATTAGTGAATGGAACAGCCCAAGTAGAATCTGAGCCGTTTATTAAGGCAGTCAGGTCTCGCAAAAGGTTTTCATCTTAGGTTTTCGTCTTTTTTTTTTTTTTTTTACCCTTCCCCATTTAAGATTTTTAACACAACGTTATAGTTTAGATTATATGAACAGACTAATATACAGGTTTGCAGTGAGGCCCATATTATTAAATGTATCCAATATATTCCATAGGTATCAAATATTAAAAATTGATAACAAAAAAGCTTATATATCTACATGTGTATTATGCCTTCATTCATGTTCGTAACTGGTGTGCCTAGGGCCACTTTTCATATAGGGGCATTTTAGCATTTGTAGTAAGGATAAAATACATAGATCTCCCATTGTTATGCTGAATCATACTTAGATGACCATAGTATCCTATGGGTATCAAGTTCAGTTCCTGTAGAACCACAGAAAGTCCAGATATTGAGACCATAATACAAACTCTGAAATTATTCTGAAAAACTATTATCTTATTATGACCGATCAAAAATAGGCTGGATTCACACATGCAGTTTTTTTTATGAAGTTTAAGTAAAACATAGATGTGGATACAAAAGAGAGGAGGTTTCTAAGGCTAGATTTACATGTATTTATTTTTTGGGTGGCAATTTTAGATTCAGTACTTAGGAGGGTATCCAAAAGAGAGAAGCATCAGTCTTTTACAATTTTCCTTCTGTTTGGATCCAATCCTGGCTTCAACTCAAAAAGCTGCATCAGAAACTGCCACAAACTCCTGGCTTATGCTACAAAGAAACGCCAAATAAGTCCTTAACATTTTCTGGTGCAGATTTTATTACAACAGATTTTTTTGGGTGAGAAGTTATCCCAACCCCCACCCTCAGAGCAGCTTGTATTTTGCCAAAAAATCCACTGGATCAAAAAGAATGACTCTCCATTCTGGTTTATAGATTGCGGCTCCGAGTAGGGTACTCCCATATATGATAACCCAATGCCCTAATAGCATGATGTTCACGAGACAACTCCTTTAACTATCTTAATTTTTGTTTAAGGGAGCCTCTAGGATTTTCACATTAATGGTCTATCCACAGGAATGCAGTAAAGATAGAAGGCCACAGCAGCATGTCCAGCAATTTCTTCTTTATTGTCGAAAACTTCACAGCATAGCGTAAAAACAATGGCAATGTTTCGGCTAAATGTAGCCTTTGTCAAGCATATGTTACAACTGAAAAACCAGCATATAAATCTAAAAAACTAGTAACTCCCACAATCGTAATGATCCAATCGACAGTTGTATCGAGTGACACACCTACATAACATCTAATCACAATAATGCTGTATCACACTAACCAGCTGATTCAAATCGGTATAAACCAATACAACACATTTACCTGTATGGAGTGATCGAGGGTTGACATCGGCATGGTGTCTGGCGTCCCAATGTTGAAGGTGCGCATGTCCGTGAGCGTCATCAGACAATGGCCGGCTCACGTCATTCAGCCGCGACCACTTGTGGCGTAACCAAATGACGCGTAGCAAAGGAGGCAGTGTGGCTACCAATAGAGTGCGTCCGCAACGCCGACGTCACCAAACGGCGTGCAGGACATGTGTTTGGAAAAACAACCAATACACAACCACATAGCCGGGATATACTATATCACGTCATGTTACTATAATAGAATTCCGCCATGCCGATGTATAGCAGTGATCCTCCAACTAGCGATCTCAATCAAATTGCATTGGAATGAATATAGATATAAAGCAAAATGTATTGTAATATTTGTGAAAAGTCATCATGTTATAAAACATCATATTTAGATATGTGACTATATAGGTGTGTAACAACTATCGTGCCATTACTTAGAGTGGTCTGTTCGAGTTATTATGGGGAACATAAAAACAATGTTACATAACAGATGAGAGTCTAGCTGATTCCTGCCACATTATACTCAAGATTGAGTCCAAATGGCTGTAGGGATCTCAGCGTATAAATCCATTTGAGTTCTTTTTTTCTCAGTATTGCGTCCTTATCTCCCCCTCTGCGTAGGAAACCAACACTGTCTATCACCCTGAAGCGTAGTTAGTTCACAGAGTGTCCTGCCTCAACAAAATGTTTCGCAATAGGCTTATCCATGTTTTTCTTGCGAATAGTGCTCTTCTGTTTATTAATACGTTCACAGACTTCCATAGTAGTCTCACCTACATAGGTGAGACTGCAGGGACACTGGATGGCATATATCACGTCACGTGATCTACAAGTATAATAGCCATTGATTTTGTATTTTTTACCACTATAAGGATGAAAAAAGTGGTCCCCTTTAAGGACGTTACCACAATTACAGCAAGACAAACATGGATAAGTGCCATTCTTACATGGAGCAAGCAATTTTTGTACAGTCTTGGATTGGTCACCAACATCGGTTTTTACCAATCTATCTCGTAGGCTAGGGTTCCTCCTGTATGCCATCATCGGCGGGGACTTAAATTCTTCTATCTCTGGTAACCCCCTTTGGAGTATGTGCCATTCCTTTCTAAGGACATGGGCAATATCACCACTGTCCCGGCCGAAGATGGAGACAAAAGGAACCCTAGCCACGGATCTGGCTTTTGTAGATTTCTGAAGTGCAGAGTCTCTGTCAACCAACTTAACTTTATGTTTTGTCCTATCAAGTAAGGGGTAGCCACGTTCAACAAAACGTTTACACATGGCATCAACCCTCTGTGTGCATATATGTTCATCAGAAACAATTCTTCTGACCCTTAATAGTTGACTCCAGGGAATGGAGTCAAGCATTTTATGTGGGTAATAGCTATCATGCATAAGAAGGGTATTTCTATCAGTGGGTTTCTGATAGAGGTCCGTAGCTAAATAACCCTCCATCACATAGACCCGTACATCAAGGAACTGCAATTCACTAGTTGAAGATGTAACTGTGAATTGTAATCCTGGTACACCCGCATTTAAATGTGAGTGGAACTCATCCAACTCATCCGTTGTACCAGTCCAGATCATGAAGATGTCGTCGATGTAGCACCACCAACATAGGACCCTCCCAAAAAAAGGGGAATGATATACCAGCCTGTCCTCCAATTGGAGTTTATACACCTCCAGGAATCTCTATATATACAAACTGAAAAGGCAAACTGAAAAGACACGCTAGTCTTTTCAGTTTGTATATATAGAGATTCCTGGAGGTGTATAAACTCCAATTTAAATGTGCCTGTTTTCCATCTACAGGTCACATTTAGGTGCACCTGTGAAGCCTGGGCTATATCAGCCAGTCTTGAGTGGGACTCGCAGACTCCTCCCTCCTCCCACTGCAAGCATGGTTTTATGCTGGAGATAACTGGTGAGTTGTTTGTGAGTCGGCCTCATCAGGGGCGTAACTAGAAGTGACTGGGCCCCACAGCAAATATTTGTAAGGGCCCCCCCCCCCCAGCGCGCTTCACACCTTCCTCCTCCTGTGTAAACCCCACTCCTTTGGCACAGTGTAGCGGTATACTGTATATTGTGTGGCACAGTGGATGCTATATGTGCATAATAAACATATTTCACATGAACACTTACAGTTACTTGGCTTGGCCCTTGGGGATCTCGGACGCCACTTCCACACTTTGGCCGGGGGCCCGGCGGAGCTGATGTTGTGCTTTATCCTAATGAGAAAGATTTCATAATAAGGATTTGGAGAAGGGGCAGTGGGGTCGCAGAGCAGGGAGAGGCTGGTGCTGCTACTAGGGGGTCATACCATGGGGGAGTAATAAAGCCCACCATAATGCCCCCCCCCCCAGTAGTAATAATTCTCCTTATAATGTGACAGTGCAAAAATACCCCCTTGTAATGCCCCCAGTTGAGCTAATGTCCCCATAGTGCCCCCATAATAAAATACCCCTATATAGTGCCCCCAGTAAATGCCTCCATAGTGCTCCTCTCCCCCCTTCCTGCTAGTGCCCCCCATAATGTACCAGTATAAAATGCCCCATATATAGTGCCCCAGTAGATGCCCCTCAGTGTCCGGCCTCTGATAGGCTGCCGGCCTAGTGTCCCCCATAATGCCCCCCCATCATGTGCCAGTATCAAGTGCCTCTCTCCTCCCCCCCCCCCACATGTCCCAGTATCATAGTGCCACCTCCCCCCCCACAAAAAAAAGTGCCAGTATCAAGTGCCTCTCCCCCCCCATGTGCCAGTATCAGGTGCCAACCCCCCCTCCCCCCCAGGTGCCAGTATCAGGTGCCAACCCCTCTCCCCCCCATGTGCCAGTATCAGATGCCTTTCCCCCCCCCCCATGTGCCAGTATCAGGTGCCAACCCCCCCTGACCCCCCAGGTGCCAGTATCAGGTGCCTCCCCCCATGTGCCAGCATCAGGTGCATCCCCCCCATGTGCCAGTATCAGGTGCCAACCCCCCCTCCCCCCCCAGGTGCCAGTATCAGGTGCCAACCCCTCTCCCCCCCATGTGCCAGTATCAGGTGCCTCTCTCCCCACCAGGTGCCAGTATCAGGTGCCTCCCCCCATGTGCCAGTATCAGGTGCCTCTCTCCCCCCCCATGTGCCAGTATCAGGTGCCAACCCCCCCCAGGTGCCAGTATCAGGTGCCAACCCCCCCTTCCCCCACCAGGTGCCAGTATCAGGTGCCAACCCCTCTCCCCCCCCCCCATGTGCCAGTATCAGGTGCCTCCCCCCCCCCAGGTGCCAGTATCAGGTGCCTCTCCCCCCCCCATGTGCCAGTATCAGGTGCCAACCCCCCCTCCCCCCGAGGTGCCAGTATCAGGTGCCAACCCCTCTCCCCCCCCCCATGTGCCAGTATCAGGTGCCAACCCCCCCCCAGGTGCCAGTATCAGGTGCCCCTCTCCCCCCCATGTGCCAGTATCAGGTGCCAACCCCCCCTCCCCCCCAGGTGCCAGTATCAGGTGCCAACCCCTCTCCCCCCCCCCCCCCCCAATGTGCCAGTATCAGGTGCCAACCCCCCCTCCCCCCCAGGTGCCAGTATCAGGTGCCTCCCCCCATGTGCCAGTATCAGGTGCCAACCCCCCCTCCCCCCCAGGTGCCAGTATCAGGTGCCTCCCCCCATGTGCCAGTATCAAGTGCCCCCCACTCCCCCCATGGCAGTAACAGTCGGGTATTAAAAAAAAATATATAAACATTTCTACTTACCTCCATGTCAGCGATGCGATGCAGCCTCTTCCTGTGTCCAGCCCTGTATGTCCATATATGGAGTCAGTGCTTGTATTTCAGAAAAGGTTTCTGCTGGGATTCGAACCCACGACCTTCTGTATCAGAGGCAAAGCACTAGACCATAGGAGACACCTTGCTGCTGACTGAAAAAATTTGAGACTTCTACTGTTATAGCTGGCTAAGTGTACATCTATACACATAGCTGCTCATATATAGAGATATAGCAGAGCTGAGTGTGCTGGGATAGCTGTCATATAGAGATATAGCAGTGCTGGGTGTGTTGGGGCAGCTGTCATGTGTATAGCTGTACACTTAGCCAGCTATAACAGTAGAAGTCTCATTTTTTTTCAGTCAGTTGTAATGCAGCCTTTATGGTTGTGAGGGTTAATGCTTTGCCTCTGATACACTCAGACTTTGGAGGTTGTGGGTTCGAATCCCAGACACATCAGAAGACTTTAGGAGACAAGAAAGATTAGATCATATTAGTGAGGGGGCCTGGTCAGCTGCTGTGAAGGGGCCCTGAACTTGAAAATAAACTGTCACACACGCTGCCGACGCCGGGCCCCCTTGGCAGCCCGGGCCCCGAAGCAGCTGCTTCCCCTGCTTCCCCGGTAGTTACGCCACTGGGCCTCATGCTCCTGTAATTTGCCCACTGGCTCCTGGTATTGCCCATACGGCTCAGTTAGGAGAGTGTTAGGTCCCGGGCTACTTGAGAAACCTTGGCGTGGTGCCCGGGCTTAGACATGTCCTACACCGTAGGATATGTTGACTAATCTCTCAATTTTAAAATCAGTTTGAGGGTTTAGTAAGATTGCAGCGTGCACCTGTCTTTGCTATTATTTTAACCTCTCCAACCCTAATTTACTTAGCATTCTGTATTAAGAATGCTATTACTTTCCCTTATAACCATGTCATAAGAGAAAATATTAAAATCTACAGAGTACCTAACCCAAACCGAAATTTCAGTGAAGAAGTCCAGGTTTGGGTCTGGGTACCACATTCCGTTTTTTCCTCACGCGCGTGCAAAATCCAAACTGAAGAACGCAATGCAATCGCATACAAAACTCAACCCACTCGCAGGCAAAATAGCACGATTTTACAGCGACGCACCCGCATCCTATCCGTCCCTTACACGCGACGCCCGTGTGAAAGAGGCCTAAGGGTTAGTAGTGTGGAGCATTTGGCAGTAGCCGGGGTCAAGGTCCAGATGATAGACGGAGCTTTGTCTGGGCTCTGAGTTCTTCTATGGACCATCGCTGCAAGCAGGATCTCAGCTGGACTGCAGCTTGCTATGTGGTGGGAGTGAGTGAATTATTACTAGTATGTCAGCGCTATTTCTGAAATATGACACATACCCCTATACGCCTGATCATTGCACTAACATTAACACAGAAAGTAGACAGATGAACTTTACACACCAAGGAACCTTTCCATACTTACACCAATGGAAAATAAGCCCATATGAATGGAAGAGACCCAAAAATACTCCCCCACACAGACGTACTAGAAGTAGGGACCCTACCTAGCATGAGTAGAAGGTTCTGTATTTGCCAATAGCAAACATACTATCTATCATCATCCGTGATCCATAGCCCGTGATCCTCACCTTCTAAAAATGGTTCTGTGTCCTGACAGGCATCAGGGCCGTCTTTAATATTGATTGGACCCTGGGCAAAAATTTACTTGGGCCCCCTGGATCCCGCCTTCCCACACCCTAGCATGCAATCACGGCCTCCACCACAACACACACACAAAAAATCCACACACCTGGTAGAGTACAGTGATATAAATACTTCCAGTTCTGAAGACTCCAGCGGCTCAGGATCAGTGTTCTGGGCAGCTGGGCTCAGGCTGGAAGTGGGCACCGCTCTGCAGGAAGGAGACCGGGGCTCGGTTCACCCTTGTGTTACAGTGCACCCCAGAGTATGCAGTATAGCACCCTATAGTATACAGCAACCCACAGTATGCAGTGTAGCACCCTATAGTATACAGCACCCCACACTATGCAGTATAGCACCACACACTATACAGTATACAACACGTCACAGTATACAGTAGAGCAGTATAGCACCCCACAATATACAGCACCTCACAGTATACAGCACACCAAACTATACACTATACAGCACCCCACACTATACAGTACAGCAATATAGCATTCCACAATATACAGCACCCACAGTATACAGCACCTCACGGTATACAGCACCCCAAGATATACAGAATACCGCACCTCACAGTATACAGCACCCAAAACTATACACTATACAGCACCCCACACTATACAGCCCCCCACACTATACAGTACAGCAGTATAGCACTCCACAATATACAGCACCCACAGTATACTGCACCTCACGGGTATACAGCACCCCAAACTATACAGAATACCGCACCTCACAGTATACAGTACCCCACAGTATACAGCACCCCAAAATATACAGCCCCCACAGTATAAAGCACTCCACAATTTACAGTATACAGCACCCCCATAGTATACAGTAGAGCAGTATAGCACCCCACTATACAGTAGCTTACAGTATATTAGCATTACAGCCCCTGTCACCTTTTCCTGATGTAATCTTCTCAAAAAAAGCTCCACAGTTATGGGAAACTTCTCCTGCAGCAACACTCCTGGTAGACAGGACCTGTGATGACCTCATAGCCATGTGACCAGTAATATCGCTAGGTTACTGGTCACATGGTGATTATGTCATCTAAGGTCCTAGAAAATCACAGCTCTCACAGTACGCTGCCTGGAGTGCCGGCAGGCATGGCATGGCAGCACCCCCCTGTGTAGCTGATAGCCTGATACACGGGACAGTGGCCAGCAGGGCTCAAGAGGCAGCTGCCTTGGGCCCCCCAGGAGCAACTGGGCTCAGGGCAGCTGCCCCTTTTTCCCCTTGTTAAAGACGTCCCTGACAGGCATACAGAGGGAGAGTTAAATCACTGTGGACTGCTAAATCCCCATAACTGTTACACTCATCGCCACTGCTACAAGAAGGTTCCATGTCCCTTCAACAGATCCATGCATAGAAGAAAAGTAGAGCCCTGACATCGCTCCGGCAGTAATGTAAACTTGATCCTGCCTGCGGCTAAATCCCCCATATAACTCCACATAAAACACTCAGGAAAAACATCCGCCCGTGAACACACACCACTATACACACTGTAAATGTTTTATTGTCCTGATGAAGGGGGCTGTTCGCTCCTGAAAGGCATAGACCCAGAATAAAGAATTGTTACTGTTTTATCGATACCATTCTGGTCTCATGTCTTCTGCATCAGCGCCGGGAAAAGGTCCTGTGTTTCTTCCTTTTCACTACTGTTATTGTAACTCAGCCGCATTTACTTGAATGGGACAACTGCGCCTAGGCGATGTGACCGATGTACATGACATCTTTGGCCTAGGAAGAGGTCTAAACACTCATGGAGCGCCAGAGCCTCTCATACAGCAGATCAGCCGGCGCATCGGGAGTCAGACCCCCGCCAATCTCATATTGATGATCTATCTTGAGCAGAAGCCATCAGTATAAAAATTCTGTAGAACCCCTTTACAGCCGAGTTCACATCAGCATTGTTTTCTGTAATTCTGTTCCATTATAGGCATAGAAAAAAAATATCCATTTGTTTAAATGGGTAATGTGACCATCAGTTGTGCTCAGGTTGTGTCAGTTCTGTCAGGTCTCAGTTGTTTTTCACGGGAAAAAAAGTACGACAGAGTGACAAATATTGATAAGGGCTCATTCAGACGACCATATTTATGTATAGAATAGTAAGTTGGCACTCCAGTAATGTTTCTCGTGGTGCATGCGTCTAAGGGAGGCACTACGTTGCAATTTGTAGAAAAAAGACTGTCACTCACTTGCTTGGAATGAAGTAGTGATTTATTGTCACATTATAACATCATGTGACGCGTTTTGGCTGTATAAGACTTCCTCAGATATGTTTATCACTATATTCAATCCACAAGGTAACTACACCTTCACCTGACAGGAATACTCGATTATACTACTAAACCAACACATATGAGTAATGCTCTTTACTTTAAAATTCACTTTTATCAAACATGATTAAAAGAAACTAATTACCATTTCATAATTAAAGTAGGGATTCAAACATATAGCTCCATAATACATATTTTATCACAGAGCCATAACTACTTGATAGTGTAAAGGTACCAGAAATCTTTTAAAGCATGAAGTCTATCTAATTGAAGTAAGGTATGGCCGACTACCTCTTTTTAGTTAATTGCTACCAGTAATAATATATGGGGTTAGCGTAACACATCCTATGCTGTTCAATAACGCCTCTGAACTAACCACTGATTTGTTATCAGTCTTTCCATACTCTATCTACAATGTATGATAAAGATATAGTATCATATAGCTAGACTACAAGTGGACCTTACTATCTGTAACATACCTTAAGTTGAGTGTAAAATGGCGACTTCCCCTCATACCTTCCTCAGATATGTGCAAACACCTGTGTAACATGTAGTATGTTTAAACCTATGTTACACGGGTGTTTGTACATGTCTGAGGAAGGCCAAAACGGGTCACATGATAGTATAATGTGACAATAAATCACTACTTTATTCCAAGCGAGTGCTGGACTTTTTTCTACAAAAGACTATATTTATGTGTCTATATCCATTCCGCAATTTTGCAGAATAAATGCAGACCCATTTATTTCAATGGGGCTGCAAAAGATGCAGAGAGCACACCGTGGGCTCTCCACATCTGTACTTCTGTTCCGCGGGCCCACAAAAAAATAGAAGGCACTTCTATCATAGGGCTGGCCATGTGTGTTCCGCATTTTGCGGAATGCACATGGCCAGTATCCGTGTTTTGTGGACCGCAAAACACATACGGTCATTTGAATGAGCTCTAATGATGTGATAACCAAAAGATATTGAATGCTGTGTTGCACAGCTAATGATTTTTTCCCTTCAACTACAGTGGTTACAAGCAGTTAATCACCTATCTGTATAATCATGCTGATTTCAGCCTTATGTGTCAACATTAAAGGAATAATAAACATAAAAAAAGCCTAAAAAAATTAGGATTGTCTGATTACTCAACCGCCGTACTCTTGAACTTTAACCACCAAAAAGTAACTGGTGACCACCATGATATTTTGTTAGGTTTTGTATGTAGCAATATGCCATGCTGAACAACTTACGTTAGACAGGAGATTGTATGCAAATTCCAACGTACATTTTATTGCAGGCACTGTATTTGGTTTGTAATTGTATAGGTTGCACAGGTTATGAATAGGAGGAAGTTAGAATTTCTCTTGATCAGACAGTTGGCGTGTGTAGAGTGCTGTTGAGCCCAATCACACCTACTGTTAGCACTGAGGAAGATCTGTGGTTGTAGCTGGGCCTGCTGAGAATTAGTAGGGACCCTGAGACCTGAGTCTGCTCTGGGCTGCTGCCACTGATTGGGCCACTTGAGTGAGGTCTTGCCCCAGGGAGATGACTGCCCTGGATAATGCCAGTGGTTTTGGACTACTTCCAGCCTGTAGACTGTAAAGTGGTGAGCCTGAAGTTGATCCTTTGGAGAAAGTAGTAGCTGGAGGTTGTTACCCAGTCAGCCTGGTAGGAAACTGCTGAGGATTGTGAATACTGGCTAATGTGTACCATGACATGTAGCCTGTATAAAGAGACTGTCCTAGCCACCACCTGTTAAACTTGTACACTGTGAGTACTGGTAGATTCTGGTAGAAGTGCTGTTATCAATGGGAACTGTCTGGGAAGTACAGAGTCTGTCCTCTGCCAGTGGATACCGCTTGTGGAGAACAAAGACTGTCCTGCTACCTGTGTATGTACTAAGCAAACTTTACAGTACAGAAAGACTGTTCTGTTCCTATTGATAACCACCAACCCTGCAACTTATACTTATGTGTGTAAGTTTGTGTCCTATGCTTCTCTTCAAGTTAAACCTTGCCAGCTTGTCATGTCTGTGTCATTTACTGTGCCATCCTCTAGTGAGGTTCTCTGTAAATGTCATAGGCCACAATCATAAGCATCCAACCCGTTTTTGGCATTGATAAATTAAATGATAAATTACTCACAGGATGTTCCACTGATGTTACCCCAGCAATCAGCTATAATCTGTTGGCGAACCCATCAGTAAGTGTCCAATGTCCTTGCAGCTCCACCAGAGGGGAAATGAAGCATTGCATAGTTCATATTTAAAGGGCATCTGTCAGCAGATTTGTACCTATGAAACTGGCAGCTGAAGGCATCACCATGTTCATATGTGCTCACTAAATAATGTTTTAATATATGCAAATAAACCTCTAGGGGCAACAGGGGTGTTGCCATTACAACTAGAGGCTCTGCTCTCTCTGCAACTGACGTGCCCGTTCCACTTTGTTTGACAGGGCCAGGTATGATGACATTTTCACTGACTGGCCTGGTCAATCAAAGTGGAGAGGGTGCAGCAGTTGCAGAGAGAGCTGAGCCTCTTGGAGTAGCAGCAACTCCCCCATTGCTCCCAGAGGATCAGTTGTTTTTATTAAAAAATGTTGGGCACATATGGATGGGACCAACACAGATGCCTTCAGCTGCCAAGCGCACCTGCAACAGGTCAGCCAGTTTCATAGTTACATAACGGTCACCAAATCCTTCAGTATTAGAATAGGCACAATGCCTTCTAGGACTAACTCAGCTGTAAGTAATGATACCTTCTCGAGAAAAAGTACTTTTAATCCATATACAAATCAGCAATTAAGTGCACCAAGGGAGGGCCAGAGTCACCCTTGCTCCTACTGTTTCCTCTGCCTGCCCTTCCATCTCCTTATGACAGGGCCAGGCAAGATGACTATTGAAATATTATGGCACTGTCAATCATGGAGAGGGAGGGGATGGCCAAGGAATCAGGAGGAACAAGGGTGCACAGAGTGGCTTGGGCCTGCCCTTAGTGCACTTAACTGCTCATTTGCATTTGGATTAAAAGTAGTTTTTCTACAGAATGAAGCAATAGAGCAGGGGTACTCAAGTACTTTTTGTAAAGGTCCACATACCTGAGTCTGCTGTAAGATGAAGGTACAAGCTGCAAAACAAAAAAAATATAGCGTGTAGAGCTGCAATTTTTTTTTATTTTACAATAATCCACACCTCCAAGCCCACCTTATCTCCTTTCTGCTGACCAAACAGTAAGAATGTCTTTTCAGTGCCCCCTAACAATAATTATGCTCCTTTAATCCCCCTCAGACAGTATAATATCCCTTTAGTGCTCCTCAGAGTATTATACCCCTAAGTGCACCCTCACAGCAGGGTGATCCCTTGGTGCCTCCATACATTATGATGCTCTTTAGTGCCCCTGACACATTGTGATGCCTCTTTAGTTCCTCGCCACAGAGTATGAATACCCTAAGTGCGCCCTCACAGTAGTAATGCCTTATCTGTGCCCCTTCACAGTTGTAATGTCCTCTTTGTGACCCTTCATAATAATAATCCCCATTGTGCCCTCTTCACAGTAATAATCCCCATTGTGCCCCATCATAGTAATAATCCCTATTGTGCCCCATCATAGTAATAATCCCCATGGTCCCCCCTTCATAGTAATAATTCCCATTGTGCCCCCTTCATATTAATAATCCCCACTGTGCCTCCTTCACAGTAATAATTCCCCTTAATAGTAGTAGTGCCCATTGTACCCCCTTCAGAGTAATAATGCCCATTGTGCCTACTTAATAGTAATAATGCCCATTGTGCCCCCTTAATAGTAGTAATGTCCGTTGTGCCCCCTTCACAGTAATAATGCCCATTGTGCCCCTTCACAGTAATAATGCCCTCTGTGCGCCCTTCATAGTAGTAATGCCCTCTGTGCCCCCTCCATAGTAGAAATTCCCATTGTGCCCCCTCCATAGTAGCAATGCCCTCTGTGCCCCCTACAGAGTAGAAATGCCTATTGTGCCCCCTCCATAGTAGAAATGCCTATTGTGCCCATTCACATTAGTATCGCCCATTGTGCCCCCTTCAAAGTAGAAATGCCCATTGTGCCCCTTCACATTAGCAAAGCCTTCGGTGCCTCCTCCAGAGTAGAAATGGCCATTGTACCCCCTCCAGAGTAGAAATGCCCATTGTGCCCCCTTCACATTAGCAATGCCCATTGTGCCCCCTCCAGAGTAGAAATGCCCATTGTGCCCCCTTCACATTAGCAATGCCCATTGTGCCCCAACAGAGTAGAAATACCCATTGTGCCCCCTCCAGAGTAGAAATGTCCATAGTGCCCTCTTCACATTTGCAACATTGTGCCCCTTCTGTTAAAAAAAAACACAGTAACTACTCACCATTCCTGAAGCTAAGATCCTGCTCTCCCCTGCAGACACAGATCACTCTGCAGCACTGTGTGGGCAGGGCTTATGTAGATTTCCAGACTGCAGTCTCCTCCAACACAGGCTGGCAGCGCAATCTGTGTCTGCAGGCTGAATGGTGGAGCGGGGAGAAGGCTTCCTGCTTCACCATTCAGAGCGCCACCAGCCTAAAGGAGGGGAGGAGTGCAGGGAGCTGAGCGGTGAGTGACAGGACCACAGCTCCCTGCGCTCCAGCAATGAGCGCTTCTATCTGTATTGATGGAAGCACTTATTGCTTCTGGACTCTGGCTCCCCCTGAGAGCTGGCACCCGGGGTGGACCGTCCCCCAGGCCCCCCTCTCTTAGCACGCCACTGCGCAGGGGTCCGGACAGCTGCATCAGAGCACTAAATGATCACTAAGAAATGGATCACTAAAGGCCCTTTTCACACGGGCGAGTATTCCACGCGGATGCGATGCGTGAGTTGAACGCATTGCACCCGCACTGAATACCGACCCATTCATTTCTATGGGGCTGTTCACATGAGCGGTGATTTTCACGCATCACTTGTGCGTTGCGTGAAAATCGCAGCATGCTCTATATTCTGCGTTTTTCACGGAACGCAGGCCCCATAGAAAGGAATGGGGTTGCGTGAAAATCGCAAGCATCCGCAAGCAAGTGCGGATGCGGTGCGATTTTCACGCACGGTTGCTAGGAGACGATCGGGATGGAGACTCGATCATTATTATTTTCCCTTATAACATGGTTATAAGGGAAAATAATAGCATTCTGAATACAGAATGCATAGTAAAATAGCGCTAGAGGGGTTAAAATAAAATAAAAAATTATTTAACTCACCTTAGTCCACTTGATCGCGCAGCCCGGCATCTCTTTCTGTCTCCTTTGCTGAACAGGACCTGTGGTGATGTCACTCCGGTCATCACATGATCCATCACCATGGTAAAAGATCATGTGATAGATCATGTGATGGATCATGTGATGACCGGAGTGACTTCACCACAGGTCCTGTTCAGCAAAGGAGACAGAAGGAGATGCCGGGCTGCACGATCAAGTGGATTAAGGTGAGTTTAATTATTTTTTTTTTTTTTTTAACCCCTCCAGCGCTATTTTACTATGCATTCTGTATTCAGAATGCTATTATTATTGAAAATAATACAATCTACAGAACACCGATCCCAAGCCCGAACTTCTGTGAAGTTCGGGTTTGGGTACCAAACATGCGCGATTTTTGGGTACCAAACATGCGCGATTTTTCACATGCAAGTGCAAAACGCATTACAATGTTTTGCACTCGTGCAGAAAAATTGCGCGTATTCCCGCAACGCACCCGCACATTTTCCCGCAACGCCCGTCTGAAAGAGGCCTAAGTGAACCTAACTGGTTCAGCTGAGCTAGCTCTGCAAGGCATTGTGCCTGGTTTAACACTGAATTTCATGGTGACAGAGACTGTCTTTAAATCAAATAGTTGTCAATGTATTGCATAAGTACATTGGGTCCTCCCATTATATTGCTCCAAATGTAGAATCCGCACCCCAGCATTACCTGATAATTCCCTAATGAGATGTCTGAAAATGTTTTTACCAATTTTTAAGCTCTTTAACAATAATTTATTATTTATTTTACGCACTTATATAATAATATCACTGCTTAACGAGAAGATTTCTTTGTAACTATGTAGAGTATCTTATTAACTTCACTAAACTGACCAGCGATTACACATTATCTCGTACAGACAATTAAGATTCCTAATAATCATTTTATTTATCATCTCATTTACACAAAGTAATTATACTTACAACTCCCTAATATTGTTCCCATATAAGTGGTAATCGCTTTGTGTAAATGAGCCTTTACATGCCTCTAATTCCGTGCCTTCCTAAGTCTCTTATTTCACACGTGTACTGCACATATTCGATATGTTTGGTGAGCATGAGCAGAAGGCAAACCAGTCTCATCTGTGGACAGTAGAAGGTGCTGCAATAAAGGAAAGGAGGGGAAAAAAAATCCTTCGACAAACTTCTTCATATCAGTTCTTCGTTTTCAGGATAGTTGTTCCAGGCACACCATAAATAGCATGGAATTTATCATAATGGGTTTGGCACAAATATAAAATATACTCTAAGCTGAGCTTTAAGTAGATTATAAACATTTAATATAGAGTGTTATCATAATATTCAGAGCATCCAAATTGCAGACTTCTGTCAGCCACTTTCAGGCATGTTTCTGAAGATCATCGTTAATTCTGCTGATTTATGGTAATGCTGCGGCTCTATCACGTGGACCATCAGACGCCACTAACAAGCTTAGCATAAGCTAGCACTGAAATGGGTTGAGGTTTAAATTTCTGCAACAATTATAAAGCAGAGGAAAAAGAAATCCCACTTCAGCAAAATAATAAAAGTGCCTCACTTTACAAGTCCACATTAAACTTGGCAGCTGTGTTCTTAACCCCTGATTGCCCAATCGCAACCAGATGCAACAAACCGACAAACCAAATAAAGGTAAAAACCGTTGGCTCAAAAAATTACCAAATGACGTTGATATGTATAATCTATTAAAATTTATGGGAAATGCCAGAGACACCCATATATGTAAAATTAGCACAATATAAAGAAGAAAAGCGAGCCATTGGAGTCCCTTCCCAAAATGCAGCACATCTTCACTGAAATTATAGTAGGCGGCAGCGTCATCCAAAGATAAAAATGTTTTAGATTAACATCACTACATATGAAGATATGACATTTGATTAACATAACTACATATGACATTTCACTCCTGTCATAGGCACCGATAAATAGTTCAAGTTGAGTGTCAGGACTGGGGCTAGAGAATTATGAATGATGCTTTACTTCTGTATACAGTAGACATCATTGATGTGTGAGATGGAATGAGAAGGAATACATTTATGCCATGTGCAAAAATGTAAAAATGCATTCCATGTACATGATTTACAAAAGCATCTGTGCAGAAAATTTGCAAACACATTTAAAGACAACCTGTTACCATGAAAATGCAGTGCAATCTGCAGGCAGCATGTTACAGAGCAGGAAGAGCTGAGCAGAGTGATATGCGGAACCCAGGGGGTATCTGCAACTGGTTTGTTCTCATTGTAATGTTATGCTATGTTTATGTGCACACAGCATGACATGGTGTGATTGGCAGGGACAGGGTTAACCACCCTGTTCCTCTCTTCTTGGTAGGAGTGGGATGGTCCTGCTTTCTGTCTAGAGAGGGTATTCTAGTCTAGAGAGTGTGGAAGCAATTGCATATGCTACTACTTCTTAGGCCCCTTTCACACGAGTTTTCCGCGCGGTTGCAATGCGTGAGGTGAACGCATTGCACCTGCACTGAATCCGAACCCATTCATTTCTATGGGGCTGTGCACATGAGCGGTGATTTTCATGCATCACTTGTGCGTTGCGTAAAAATCGCAGCAAGCTGAATTTTGTGCGTTTTTCACACAACGCAGGCCCCATAGAAGTGAATGGGGCTGAGTGAAAATCGCAAGCATCCGCAAGCAAATGCGGATGCGGTGCCATTTTCACGCACGGTTGCTAGGAGACGATCGGGATGGAGACCCGATCATTATTATTTTCCCTTATAACATGGTTATAAGGGAAAATAATAGCATTCTTAATACAGAATGCATAGTACAATAGGGCTGGAGGGGTTAAAAAAAAATAAAAAAATTTTTAACTCACCTTAATCCACTTGATCGCGCAGCCCGGCTTCTCTTCTGTCTTCTTTCTTCAGGACCTGGGTAAAGGACCTGTGATGACGTCACTGCGCTCATCACGTGGTCCGTCACATGATCCATCACCATGGTAAAAAGATCATGTGATGGACCATGTGATGAGCGCAGTGACGTCACCACAGGTCCTTTACCCAGGTCCTGAAGAAAGAAGATAGAAGAGAAGCCGGGCTGCGCGAACAAGTGGATTAAGGTGAGTTAAAAAAAAAATTTTTTAACCCCTCCAGCCCTATTGTACTATGCATTCTTTATTAAGAATGCTATTATTTTCCCTTATAACCATGTTATAAGGGAAAATAATACAATCTACAGAACACCTAACCCAAACCCGAACTTCTGTGAAGAAGTTCAGGTTTGGGTACCAAACATGCCGATTTTTCTCACGCACGTGCAAAACGCATTACAATGTTTTGCACTCGCGCGGAAAAATTGCGCATTTTCCCGCAACGCACCCGCATCATATCCAGGCAAAAAACATGACGCCCCTGTGAAAGAGGCCTTAAGCCTCAGGATTCAGAGACTTAGGCCCCTTTCACACGGGTGAGTTTTCCGCGCGGGTGCAATGCGTGAGTTGAACGCATTGCACCCGCACTGAATCCCGACCCATTCATTTCTATGGGGCTGTGCACATGAGCGGTGATTTTCACGCATCACTTGTGCGTTGCGTGAAAATCGCAGCAAGCTCTATTTTGTTCGTTTTTCACGCAACGCAGGCCCCATAAAAGTGAATGGGGCTGCGTGAAAATCGCAAGCATCCGCAAGCTATGCGTTCACGTCACGCATTGCACCCACGTGGAAAACTCGCTGTTGTGAAAGAGGCTTTAGGCTAATTTCACACTAGCGTTTTTGCTGGAACCGGCAGGGTTCAGCAAAAACGCTTCCATTACTGATAATACAACCATCTGCATCCATTATTCATGAATCCAGTTGTATTATCTTTACCATAGCCAAGACAGATCCGTCATGAATTCCATTGAAAGTCAATGAGGGACGGATCCGTTTTCTATTGTGTCTATGATGGATCTCGTGTCTATACCGGAAAATATTAACGCTAGTGTGAAAGTAGCCTAACAGATCTTTGCGAGTTACTGCTTCTGCTATAAAAAGAGCAAGAAAGAAAGAAAGACAAGAATTTGGACTCTGCATGGCTAAAGCATAGAAGTCAGCAAGGTAACCTGCTTTTTCAGCTATGAAAGACTTTGCTTCTTGTAAGGGACTACAGTTAAGACACCCATCACACTTAAACACATGCTGGCCAGACATGCCTCTAAAGCTTTTATCCTGCAGTGGACATTACAACCATTGCTAGCCAGAGATCTTAGAGAGATAAATTCCCCCATAGATTTTACAGTTTTGTCACAAAATAATGAACATAATTATGTGACTGCATGGAAATAATAAACACGTCAAAGTCACAGTTCAGGGATACTGTGATATATATGCATAGGATATTAAAGAAGAAGATGTCACAGACATGAGAAATGACCAGTGAAGTAACAACACTGGATAGTACTCACAATGATCTCACAGTAGAAGGATAAGAAATGCTGAAATCACAGGAGTGGGCTATTGCACTCACTGATGTCACAGTACAGTAATTGCATTCACACTGTTATCATAATATAGGGATAATCTAAACAATCAAAGGAAAGGGTTACTATGCACAGTAATTTCAGAGTATGACAAAAAGGTGCTGAGTGATGTCACACTATATGAATAATGTCACGCAAGAAGCATAATAAACAGAGTGATGGAGCTAATAGCAGATGACCACAGCAATGTCTCATCACATGGATATGAAACTATATACGAAAGAATAATGCCATATTCCAAAGATTAATACAGTGATGTCATAGAATAAACATAATTAACAAAGTGATTGCACAGTATAGTAATAATGAACCAAACATGGGTATCAAAATGGCAATAAAACAAGAAGATAATGAAATTATGTCACTGTAGACAGATAATAAACATTGGTTCTCTCTTATCTCACTTAGTGACTGTTGGGTCCTCTAAAGCCCAATGGGCCAGGAGCTACCACAATCTGTACTTCCCCTTTTGGATTTCATAAAAAAAAAAAAAAAAAACATTTCCACTGACACCAAACAGAAATCTTAAAGCAGTGAGGAATCGAAACACAAACTTTATTAAAATATAGATGGTGAGCCTTTTTCCAACCTCCAGGATCCTCAAAATAAAAAAAAGGAAGTAACCCAGTGCTCCAGAGAGTGCAATGTCTCCTTTATTACTTACATGGGCACAGCAAATACATCTCCATCTCATTCTAGTAAATCAGACCCCAACCAATCAAATATTGATGGTGGCTATCTGTTATGGTGCTGCCAATCGGTCCCATTTAAGTAAATATTGATGGTCCAACCCTAAGGATAGGCGAGTAATGTTACAATTAATTTCAGGACCCCCCTTTAAGCATAGTTTACATAAAACAGGATGTTCATTTAATAAACTGAAACATTGGAGTTATATAATATAAATATAAGTAAATCTTCACCCAGCTGAAGGTTACCTAGCTCATGATTACATATTTTTACTCCTTATTTCATTGTAACTAAAATTTGTAACCACTGGATTTTCCTGTGAATTTTTCATTTTTCCCCCTTTGAAAACAATGAAACCATAAGGAGTCCAGGGTGATTACCCCTTCTCTAGTATACCCAGTGTCATACACTTCCTATAAGAGGGTGCACTATTAGCCATGTTCACACGGGCAGAAAAAAAGCTTTTTACATGGCGTAATACACATCCAAAATGCCAACAGCTTCGTTCCCATTGGTTTCATTGGGAAATACACATCCTAGTGCTCATGGTTGCCTTTTCTTTTACACAGCTGTCCTTCTTATTGGAGTCAAAAGGAGAGGGGTAAAATAAATTGATGAGTAGTAGATGTATGTAGATTTTTTTTCCCAGTGCTTACACTATCAAAAAATTAGCTATTCTCAGAGGCAGATTTCCATTCCGATTTGCTACAGATTTTTCAGCTCTGTTTTATGCCATGTGAACATAGCCTTCGAAGCACATTTATATAAGTCTATGTCCAGGTAGGTAGATGGCAGGCTGCCTCTAATGCGAGTCCAGTGACTGTTGTGAGTAAGTAAGGGGTGAGCACCACATGTGTTAAATCCCTCACCCCACATAACACAGCTTCCTCTCCAATATGTCATCCTCACACCTCCAAACTCTGCACCAAACAAACATGAAAATCTGCTACTGTTCTCCCCATGCACTCCATTTTCTTCAAATCTGAGAGCCATTTGTGAGTATAATTGAAAATTAGCAGTGCAGCTGTTTGAAGAGAGTAATTTATCACGGCACATTGTTCACTCCTGACACTTTAGCCCTGGCTCTAACAAGGCAGTGGTTGCTGGGGGTTGAGCTACAGAAAGTGATTCGGCTGCAATACTGCGTTTCCCCTGCTTTGTTGCTAATTGTAGCCTCTTTTTCTCTATTGAATTGGGAGTTGAGTAAAAGAGCTTGTTTGCTCTGTACAGCCAGGCTGCCAGGACTGCTCGGGCTATTATCACAAGATACTCTTGATCTTTTGAAAAGCAGGAAATAGAATTTTTCTCCAACAGGGAAAGTAATTTGCGATGCGTCCATTAGTTCTTCATTAAAGCAAGATTAAATTGCATGGCAAATCACATCTGTGTTTGGATGATTAAAGGGTGGCATTTTAGAGGCCAAAACTAATTACTAGTCAAAATGAATGGGAGTGAAAAAAACAGTCATGTTTTTACATTAGATAGTGTGGTTTGTAATTAGATTCAAGCTAATTCCACTATTTCTTCTCTTTTAATGAGATGAGCCTGTCCTCATCTTTTTCTAGGCCATGCTAACAGCCAAAAATGTATAATTTTAATAATACTAAGAGTTTACTTTATTGAAATTTCCATGCTACCTGCCACAAGTGACTGATCTGTCTAGAGGTACTTCTTGTTTGAGGAGCTGCCAATGTACAGTGCCAGGGGCAAGCACCAAAGGAAGACCCATTACGTATTCTAATTGGGTCTTTGCTGCTTATTAGGAACAATATTATTTTCAGATATTAATAGGTGCACTTATCAAACAGCCCACTGATCAAACATTCTGAACGAAAATCCATCTAGTTACAATGAGTATAAAATAAATGCATTCTACAAACACAATTCCCAATGACTCCTATTGAGGAAGAGAATGAAGATAAATCTAGTAGAAGAGAGTAAATATTTGGGATGATATGAGACCCTTCGTAGCATAACATTTAAAATATAACGGATTAACGTCACTAAATGATTATTTTGGCAGCACATTTACAATGATGCAATGTACAGTGTTCGTTTTAGGACATGGTCAGATATCATAGTCAAGTCCAGTGTGAGGCAAAAAACTATCTCTGACACTTGACTGATAAATGACTCTGACACTTGACTAGGGATGAGCGAATCGATTTCGGATGAAACATCTGAAGTCGATTTGCATAAAACTTTGTTTCAATACTGTACGGAGCAAGTGCTCCGTACAGTATTAGAATGTATTGGCTCCGATGAGCCGAAGTTTTTACTTTGCGAAGTCTCGCGAGACTTCGCATAATAACTTTAGAAATTGATTTATACTGTAAAAAAACATTTCCCGAACTTGGGTTCGGTTCCAAAGTACCTTACTACATGCTGCATTATCAAATGTTATTCATACAGTGAATAGGGGATAACTTGTTCTTACTGGAATACCCCTTTAATGTCCATGAATAGGTAAGCAGTCATCATACAATGTAACAGACATTTCTCTAATGGAAGTATGAATGCTTCAGTTGGTAGAACAGATTACAGTAATCTACTCTGGGGCTATTTATGTTTTGACTGTCCTTTGCTAAATGCTATTTGCTGTACATTGTAGCAGGCTACCTGATGAACTGAAAATGAGAAGCTATCACAACCCAACATGAGGAAGCAGGTGCAAAAGTGGAGTTGTGGTAATGTGGACAGCTGTTAAGCCACCTGTTGCCATGAAACAAGGAGTTAGCTGTCACAGCAGGAACACAAAACTCATTCCAACACTTATGTGTTAGCATAATTACCTCATTGTGGCTGGAGGACTCTTTACCATGATGTAATGAGCATAGGGCCATTAAGGTGTTAAATTTGTTCTTGGGGAGGAGCTTTTGTGGGAGTATGTGTATATATAGCAACATAGTATTAGCTTGCCTGATTATAGCTTGCATCATTCTCAAAGTGCAGCATTTCTAAGTGCTTTAGAGATACTCAGGAGGTAATCTGAAGGTGGATACAATCTAAAAAGTAAGATTTATTTGTTTAAAATCTTTCCCCTCTTTAAAATGGCAGACCTGGTTCAGTGCAGGAATTGTGTGCTTTTATTTCATGTTCCACTCTTCGGAGGTTTGGATGCTGTCTAAACTGTAGGCAGCTCTCCGTAATGCAGCAGGAAATTTCATTTTTGAAATCTGAGATTTGTAAATTAACTGTTAAACAAACTCAGGCTGGGAATGTTGCAATGCTACTGCCACAGAGGCCCCCTAGAAATGGAAGATGGGTTATTGTAGGTTCTGGTAGACTTAGAGTTGTTGATAGAAGACATGTCCCACCGTCTGTGGCTCTCCATAATTCATTTGCAGCACTTTCAGAGTGCAAGAGCAACATGGAGGATGGCTCAGGCACAGTGGGGGAGGAACAATCATCTCCTATGCCTAAGGTATGCAAGACTGCAGCCAAAGACAAAAAAGAAAAGGCGAGGACTGATAGTAAGCAGCTGTTGGTGGGTGATTATATCATAAGAGGTGTGAAGTTTGAGGAAAATAGTTTTGTGAGATGTCTCCCTGGTGCTACCGCTAGCAGGGACAGACAATGTATCCTTAATATTGTTAAGCAAGCAAAGCAGGAAAGGGAGGTGGATGTTATTGTCCATCTTGGGACAAATGATCTGGCTTGCAATGAGGTTACAAAGGTGAAGGAAGCTTTTCACACACTTGGTAATGATATACGGGAGGTTGCATCGACTGTTTCATTCTCTGCAGTTCTCTCTGTGCATAACTTTCAGCATGACAGGCAGATGCGCATTAAGGAATTCAATGTATGGCTTGGTGAATGGTGTCTGAACCAAGGGTTTGGCTTTGTGTCTCATGTAAGCTTTAGTTGGAACGGAAAAGAACTGTACAAGAAAGATGGTTTTCATATTTCTCTCAAGGGAACGAATGTCCTAAGTGAACAGTTCAAAGTATTTGCTAAGGAGCATTTAAACTATGAAAGGGGGACAAAAGAGTGATAATCCATCAGTCCGACAATGCCAGAAGATGCCAGTAGCACATAGGTTACGAAATGACAAGCTCAGAGTCTTGTC
The DNA here is from genome assembly GCF_905171765.1 of Bufo bufo. Lineage (NCBI taxonomy): Eukaryota > Metazoa > Chordata > Amphibia > Anura > Bufonidae > Bufo > Bufo bufo. The sequence goes on from NC_053392.1 coordinate 214,330,020, forward strand.
TACAAATGCTCGCAGTTTAGGGAATAAGATCAATGAACTTGAGTCTATAATGGCATCTGAGAATATAGATTTAGTGGCTGTTACTGAGACATGGTTCAATGATAGTAATGACTGGGATATAACAATACCAGGGTTCTCTACATATAGGAAAGACAGAGAAGGCAGGAAAGGGGGATGGGTGGCCCTGTATGTGAAAGATAGCATAAAATCTAATCTAATACAAGTTAGCGAGACCAATTTAGAGTCAGTTTGGGTTACATTACAGCTTGATAATCATAAGGTAACTCTTGTAGGTGTGATATATAGACCACCTGGCCAAGTCAAAGAATTTGATAATCTACTAGTTGAGGAAATAGCTAAAATAGCATTGAAAGGGGAAGTTATCATTATAGGAGACTTTAATCTTCCTGATGTAAACTGGAAAACCAAAATAGCTAGTTCTGCCAGGAGTACAAATATTCTAAATTCCCTACTGGGATTATCTCTACAGCAAGTAGTTGAGGAGCCAACCCGGAAAGCTTGGGATCTATTGATCACCAGTCAGTGTGGTTTACTATAAGTACAGTGACTGAGTCACACCACACAAAAACAAAAGTTTTAGATTTTAGAAAAACTGACTTTTCTAAAATTACATTAGTGGTATACGAGTCCCTATCAGACTGGAACAGTTTCAATGGAGTCCAGGAGAAATGGGACTACTTAAAAGTGGCACTATTGAAGGCAACAGATAATTGCATTAGGCTTGTCAGTAAAAGCAAAAAAAGGAAGAGACCACTATGGTACTCAGCAGAAGTGGCCAAAATCATTAAAAACAAAAAGATAGCATTTAGTAATTATAAAAACTAAAACGAGGATGACAGGGAAATTTATAAGATTAGGCTGAGAGAGCCAAGCAAGTTATAAGAGCTTCTAAAGCACAGACAGAAGAGAAATTAGCTCAGTCAGTGAAAAAAGGTGATAAGACATTCTTCAGATACATAAATGAAAAAAGGAAATTAAAACAAGGAATTACCAAATTAAAAATAAAAGAAGGAAGGTATATAGAAGAAGATAAAGAAATAGCTGACTGCCTCAATGAATACTTCTGTTCAGTTTTTACAAAAGGAAAATTAAGAAAAAGGACCTCAGTTAGGGAGGAAGACTAATGAATCTTTTGATGCATGTGTCTTTACAGAGGAAGAGGTTCTAAGTCAGCTGTCTACAATTAATACAAATAAGTCACAGGGGCCTGATGGGATACACCCAAAGCTATTAAAAGAGCTTAGCGGTGAACTAGCAAAACCATTAACAGATTTATTTAACCAATCATTGGTAACAGGAGTCGTCCCAGAAGGTTAAAAATTAGCAAATGTGCCCATTCACAAGAAAGGTAGTAGGGAGGAATCGGGCAACTATAGGCCAGTAAGCCTGACATCAATAGTGGGGAAAGTAATGGAAACCATACTTAAGGAGAGGATTGTGGAACATCTAAAATCCCATGGATTGAAAGATGAAAAACAGCATGGGTTTACTTTAGGTAGATCATGTGAAACTAATCTTATAGATTTTTTTGATTGGGTGACTAAAATAATAGATGGCGGAGGTGCAGTAGACATCGCTTATCTAGACTTTAGTAAGGCTTTTGATACTGTCCCACATAGAAGGCTTATCAATAAACTGCAGTCTTTGAGCTTTGACTCCCATATTGTTGAATGGATTAGGTAGTGGCTGAGGGACAGAAAACAGAGGGTTGTAGTCAATGGAGTATATTCAGACCATGGTCTTGTTACCAGTGGGGTACCTCAGGGATCTGTTCTGGGACCCATATTGTTTAATATCTTTATCAGTGAAATTGCAGAAGGCCTCGATGGTAAGGTGTGTTTTTTTGCTATTGACACAAAGATTTGTAACAGGGTTGATGTTCGAGGAGGGATACACCAAATGGAAAAAAATGGTCAAAAATCTGGCAACTAAAATTTAATGTTGATAAGTGCAAGATAATGCACCTGGGGCGTAAAAACCCAAGGGCAGAATATAAAATCAGTGATACAGTCCTAACCTCAGTATCTGAGGAAAAGGGATTTAGGGGTCATTATTTCAGAAGACTTAAAGGTAGGCAGACAATGTCATAGAGCAGCAGGAAATGCTAGCAGAATGCTTGGGTGTATAGGGAGAGGCATTAACAGTGTCATATATCCAGGCATTAACAGTGTCATATATCTTCGAAGATATATGACAACAGTAGAAAGAGGGAGGTGCTCATGCCGCTCTACAGAGCACTAGTGAGACCTCATCTGGAGTATTGTGCGCAGTACTGGAGACCATATCTCCAGAAGGATATTGATACTTTGGAGAGAGTTCAGAGAAGAGCTACTAAACTAGTACATGGATTGCAGGATAAAACTTACCAGGAAAGGTTAAATGACCTTAACATGTATAGCTTGGAAGAAAGACGAGACAGAGGGGATATGATAGAAACTTTTAAATACATAAAGGAAATCAACACGGTAAAAGAGGAGATAATATTTAAAAGAAGAAAAACTACCACAAGAGGACACAGTTTTAAATTAGAGGGGCAAAGGTTTAAAAGTAATATAAGGAAGTATTACTTTACTGAGAGAGTAGTGGATGCATGGAATAGCCTTCCTGCAGAAGTGGTAGCTGCAAATACAGTGAAGGGGTTTAAGCGTGCATGGGATAGGCATATGGCTATCCTTCATATAAGATAGGGCCAGGGGCTATCCATAGTATTCAGATATATTGGGCAGACTAGATGGGCCAAATGGTTCTTATCTGCCTACACATTCTATGTTTCTATTAGATCGTTTATAGGAGTTTCGTAGGAATGGGAAATTTGTAGGATGGGGGATTGTGTGTTTTGTGCATGTAAAAAGCTGTGGTATTGTTCTTGCAATCTTCTCATTGCAGATGCGGCACCCGCTCTGGTGTGGATATTGGGGCACTCATACGTCTTCTGGGGGGCCGTCCGGGCAGCGGTTCGGCCGGACGGCCAGCAGTTGGGATTTGGCAGAGAGTCCACGGTGGTAAAATGGATTGGGCGCAGGGGCATGGTCTGGAAGGGGGTGGCGCCATAGGTATATCGGTTTGTGCGGATGGACAGGGCGCCTGATGTGTTAGTGGTCCATGCGGGAGGCAATGATTTGGCAGCTAGGCCTATTCTGGAGTTGATAAAGGAGATCAAGTGGGATTTTCTGTGGCTATGGTCATTGTTTCCCGGTATGGTGACCGAGTGGTCGGACAAAGTCCCGAGGCAGGTTTGGAGGGATGCTCGATCAGTGGAGGGGGTCAATAAGGCCCGGGTGAAGGTAAATAGGGCGATAGGGCGCTTTATGGCTCGGAACGGGGCGGTGGTGGTCAGGCACAGGGAGTTGGAGAGTGGAGTGGGGGCCATTTGGTGGTCGGACGGGGTGCACTTGAACGCCGTAGGTCTAGATATGTGGAATTTGGCGTTGCAGGAAGGCATTGAGGTTGCCCTGAGGTTGTGGAGGAATGCCCGGAGTGGAGGGGGTCAAATCCGGGCGTTGGTCATGGTGGAATTTGAGGACATTGGGGGGGGCCCCTCGGTGGGGCTGGACTCCCAGGTGGACCGAGCGGTTGTGGTGAATTGAGGAGGGTCATTCTCTGGTGCCTCTGAGCTGGGGGTAATGGCTGGAGGAAAGAATGACTCACCCTGGTTCGGCAGCTCGATGTTTTTGGGGCTTCAAGGACCTTCCCCCATTGGGTTAAGTTATTAGGTTATTTATTATTATTATTGTTGTGGTTATTTATGTATTTGTTATTTAATAAACGGCTGCTGTGGCCATTACATTTCCAGTCAGTGGTTCGAGTCTTATGTGGGTTCGGGGGATGGTGACGGAGAGATGTAATGGGGGTGGTAGGGAGATACAAGAAAGTGTAATAAGGTAAGAAGGGGGCGAACTATGCATAACCAATACCCCCGTCATGAGCAATACATTAGTAAGTGCCTTGTATTAACTTTGTCTCTATGATAAACGCAATCCCTTTAAATATAGTGCAGAGTACTCTGATTGTTCCTCTCAATTGCCCCCTGATTGGTCCACTGGACGAGCCTCCAAATTGGCAAGCCAGCTGGAAAGCCAAACTAGCGGAACTGCCAAGCTTGATGGCATTACACACTGTGCATGCACTGCTCTGCATCCCTGCCAGTGCCACATGGAAGGTCGAAACCGCAAGTATGTTCACCAGAATGTTAAAGTGTGGCTAACGTTTTGAAGAAGTTAATTAAAAACTATTCTAAATGCCATAAAATGTATTTTTTGCGATATACTTTCTTTTTTTCTCCCATTTTACTTACAAAATAGGCACTCAAAGTTCACTCCTCCTGAGGAAGCGATCACACGCGTAACGTGCGTCGAGGAGCGCCACCATCCTCTCTTTGCCTCTCTTCTCATTGGTATGTTGCCATTCATGTCGCATTTGTAGTTTAGCGAGCAGACATGTTTATTACTTCGCTGCTCTTTATATGCACTAGTCACTTTTTGGCACATCCTTATATGTATATGCACTTTATATGAACTCGTCCGCCCTACCCTGCATTGGGATCTGTTATTAACATCCTTAGAGGTCGCTGATACTGCAGCATTTTGTTATAGCTGAGAGTCCATATTTGAGGTGGTGTGCAACTGTGTTTTTGTCCCTGCTTATTCACAAGCAAGCATTGTGAACATCATTTTTAACTATTGTTATTAATAAATATTATATTTCATGATTCATTAATGGTGTGTTTCGCACTCTTTTTTGTGGTTGATCTAAGTATTGGGAGTGTACCGTTTATCTGAGACCGTATGGTGATTTAACTCAAAGTTCAGGTGTCTATAGTGCTTGGGGATCCATACGCTCGTACACTGCTAATATGTCAGCGATATATCAGTGAATGGATTCCTGTCTGTGCCAGCATCGGTCTGCTAAAGCCTGGCATAGCACATCCGATTAGAAAGTTGCATAATTTCTTTCAGTACATGAAAGGGGTTGTCTCATCTGAGACATATAGGTGTCATATACGTGCAAGTCCCTCCACTGGTACCCACACCTATCTCTAGAATGAGGCCCACAAAGTGAATGAGAGTGAACTGCACACCCTCCATTTTCTTCTATGGGAATCACGAAAATAGTCAAGCACTCGCTTAGCTATTTCCAGCAGTCCCATAGAGGTGAATAAAGAAGTGGCTGTGCATGTGCAATGCGCTCTCCATTCACTTCTATGGGACATCCGAAAATAGCCGAGCACACTCGCTCTGATTTTTTTGGAACTCCCATAGAAGTAAACGGAGAGCACACGCCTCGCATCTGTGCTGCGTTCCCGTTCACTTTGGGGCCCCGTACTAGAGATAGGGTTGTAACCAGGCTAGAATCACGTGCTGAGTGTACGTGATCCAGGAAGTGCCGCAACATAACTACACTGAGAAGCGCTAGGAGTGCAGTGCTGGACAAGTAGAAATATTTTCAACATTATCAAATGTGCTTAATCACATGAATGTGGGGAACCATTCAAAATAAAAATTTGGATAATCCCTTTGTTTTATTACCAAAAGGCCTCATGCATATCAGACAGACCTCAATCAAAGCTCCCATGGCATCCTATCGGTCTGTACTTTAACCCCTTAATGACTGTGTACATCATGATCTGGTGCTAGCTCCCGCATCTTGACAGACAGTACGTCATGAACTACAAGTGTCACCTACTGTATGCATGCCGTGACACCAGCATGTAAACGGGTGTCATGGACAGCTGCACTGCCATAGTAAAGAAAGCTTGCCATCTACCTAAGTCTGACAGCCCCTGCCAAGAGGCAGGATGCTGATCAGGCTTAGTGTCACTGACAATACACTATTGCAGTCTATTCTACAGCTAGATCTACAGCTGGATCTTCAAGAACCAAGTGGGTCTGGTTACAAAAAGGTTTCTGTTATATAGGCCATCATAACTGAATTGGTCCTTTAATAGGTGGGTTTTGGAAATATCTTGAAAATGTTCAAAATTCCTTCTAAAATTCTAATCCTTCTAACATCCTAAAAAAATTTAATTAGATTTAAAAAATGATAGCAACATAAGGTAGACATATGGTGAATGTTAAGAAATAACTGTCTTATAAGGTATCACTATCTGTATTAAAAGAAATTCAAATAAAAAAAAATTTAAAAAAAATTCTGTAAATATTAACCTTTTTTTAATAAAGAAGGGAAAAACATCTCAGAATGGCTTAGATAAGTAAAAGCATTCCAAAGTTATTACGGTACCACATAAAGTGACACATGTCAGATTAGAAAAATCGGCCTGGTCACAAAGTTGCAAAAGGGGTTAATCTGGTATTCCTCCATATATTATTATACAAACTCACGTTGCCATAAAGACATCTTTTATTAAATTAAAGTAATACCGTATTTTTCGCCCCATAAGACGCATTCCCCCCCCCCAAAAGTGGGGTAAAAGTGCCCCTGCGTCTTATGGGGCGAATGCTGGCAATTTACATCGCAGTCTGTATTAGTGAGGAGGGTCTGTAGTAGGCGGGGAGAGCGGCGGGGCCGTGCAGGCACTGTACTCTGGCCCGCCGCTCAGTATGTACTGTATACGTAGTGTTAATCATATCTAAACTGCGCTCCCCCTGCTCCCCATGTGTACCGTACTTACCGGTACACGTCACGCTCCTGTAGTAAGCACTAGCAGCTAGCAGCATAACAGTGCCATCCACAGATCCCCCACATAACAGTGCCATACACAGATCCCCCACCCCATAACAGTGCATCATCCACAGATCCCCCACAATAGTGTCATGCACAGACCGCCATTAGTTCAAACCCACCAAAAGCACACCTTTTGGTTAAAAATATTTTTTTCTTATTTTCCGCCTAAAAAACTTAGGTGCGTCTTATGGGCCGGTGCGTCTTATAGGGCGAAAAATACGGTACATTTAAAAACATATATACATATTTTACATTATGCAATAGATATTATTTAGCATTTGACAAACTACTATGAAAAAAATAAAATAAAACTCATCTTACAAAAACAATAAAGGTGTTTTCCAGGAGTAAAATGTTGATGACTTATACTCAGGACAGGTCATTACCCCACAATCGGCTGCTTGAAGAGGCTGTGGCTCTCATCAGCCACATCACTTATATGTAGCTCAGCCCAATTCAAGTGCTGTGCCCGATATGCTATGGTGAGGCTGTCCCTTTAAAGCAGCTGATAGTTGGGGTGCTGTCACAGGTGACTGATGTCAGGAGATCAGGGAGACTTCTACGCTTTATAGTCTGACCCCACCCTTCTGACTATGCGGTAGATAGCTTTATTTGGGTTTGGCTGATCTGATGTGAGGCCGTCTCTGGTGTTCCTGCTCATCTATCTCTACTAAGTTAAGTGTTTGTTTGTTATATTCCCTGTTGTTTGTATCTGGGCCTGAGACAGAGACTTCCATTCGTCCATCTGGAGAGGAATGGGTTGTCTCTTGTCCTAACCTTATTCCAGGCCCTTATAGGGAAATTAGGGCCTAGGAATACAGCATATGAATATTTCTACCTTCAAGGTCTATTCATATTGATAGGTAGTTAGGGCCTGGATTAGGGTTGTTTAGGAAGTGATCTGTTCCTTCCCTAGTTTCCAGGTGTTCAGTGTGGAGTCTTCCCCCTCACTGATCATGACAGGTGCTGGGAGTCCGACCCCCACTGACCTGATACTGATGACCTTGAAGATAGGCTATAAATATTGTACTCCTGGAAAACCCCTTTAATGGAAAAAATAAAAAATATAGCCATTGGAATGCAATAAAACAAAAACATAAAATGACAATTGTCAGATTTAAAGTAAATTACAATTTACAGGTATTTCATGTCACCAGACCACCTACATATACAGTACCACCATTTTACATAATTCCCAGAGTACTCCTTTAAGTTAGATCAAATACCAAATTACAGCAGATCATATTATGTACTAAATGTTTTGCACTGTCCCGTCTGTGCCAGGATGAGCTGCTCCTTTGGACACCAGGTGAGCTTTATATGTCTTGGTTATCTGCTTATTTTTCTTAAAACTTCACATTTTCTTATTCTGGGATGACATGTTTGGGCTTTGGAACCAGTTGCTGGTTTTCCATAGAGTATTGGACTCGAGTTACAATGGTTTCAAAATACAATTGTTGTCCAAGAACCAATTAAGGCTACTTTCACACTTGCGCTTGATCGGATCCGTTCTGAACGGATCCGATCATATTAATGCAGACGGAGGCTCCGTTCAGTACGGATCCGTCTGCATTAATAACTTAGAAAAATTTCTAAGTGCGAAAGTAGCCTGAGCGGATCCGTTCAGACTTTCAATGTAAAGTCAATGGGGGACGGATCCGCTTGAAGATTGAGCCATATGGTGTCATCTTCAAGCGGATCCGTTCCCATTGACTTACATTGTAAGTCTGGACGGATCCGCACGCCTCCGCACGGCCAGGCGGACACCCGAACGCTGCAAGCAGCGTTCAGCTGTCCGCCTGGCCGTGCGGAGGCGAGCGGAGCGGAGGCTGAACACCGCCAGACTGATGCAGTCTGAGCGGATCCGCATCCATTCAGACTGCATCAGGGCTGGACGGAAGCGTTCTGCTCCGCTCGTGAGCCCCTTCAAACGGAGCTCACGAGCGGACAGCAGAACGCTAGTGTGAAAGTAGCCTAAGATTGTAACTTGAGGGAGAACTGTACTGTTCCACAGCAGACATATTAATAAAGGATAAGTGCTTATATATAGGGATGAGCGAACCCGAACTGTATAGTTCGGGTTCGTACCGAATTTTGGGGTGTCCGTGACACGGACCCGAACCCGAACATTTTCGTAAAAGCCATTGGCATGGCTGTGATTTGCCAGTGCAGCATGTGACCCAGCCTCTATATAAGCGTGGGTCACGTTGCGCTGCACGTCACTCTGCTGATTGAAGCATAGGCAGAGGTTGCAGCTGCGACGTTAGGGCGAGATTAGGCAGTGATTAACTCCTCCAAAAGACTTCATTCTGTGATCGATCTGCAGCTGTGGATCATTGAAGTGCTAGTATTGACTTGCTCACTTTTTTGAGGCTGCCCAGAGCGTTTTTAGATCACTTTTTTTCTGGGGTGATCGGTGGCCATTTAGTGACTTGTGGTGCGCCAGCACAAGCTATCACCAAGTGTATTTAACCATCAATAGTGTGGTTATTTTGTGCTATATCCTACATCAGCTGCAGGATGAGCCTGTGTCACCGAAGTGCATTTAACCATCAACAGTCTGGTTATTTTTTGGCCATATACTACATCAGCTGCAGGCTGAGCCTGTGTCACCGAAGTGCATTTAACCATCAACAGTCTGATTATTTTTTGGCCATATACTACATCTGGTGCAGGCTGAGCCTGTGTCACCCAAGTGCATTTAACCATCAACAGTGTGGTTATTTTTTGGCCATATACTACATCAGGGGCAAGTTGAGCCTGTCACCCAGCGCCTAAAAAATAGACCTGACATTTCTATTCAACCAAATCTGTACTGTTTTAGCTGGTCAAGTTATTTGTAGTGACCGTAAAAGCACACTTTTTGTTAAGGGTTGAAAAACTATTCCCAAATTTGCCATTCTCAAAATAACTAGTTTCTGGTATATGAGGCCTACTTGAAATCTATCCCAAAAAGGATATCTTACATTGAAGCTAGTGATAGTGTCATTCAGAAAAACCTAAGACACACGCTACCGTGCAGATAGAAGTCTGATTCTGTGATTAAACCTTAACCTGTCACACAGTGCAAAAAAAAACAGGTCTCACATTTCTATTCAAGCAAATCTGTACTGTTTTAGCTGGTCAAGTTATTTGTAGCGACCGTAAAAGCACTTTTTTTTTTCTGGTTTGAAAAACTATTCCCAAATTTGCCATTCTCAAAATAACTAGTTTCTGGTATTTGAGGCCTACTTGAAATCTATCCCAAAAAGGATATCTTACATTGAAGGTACTGATAGTGTCATTCAGAAAAACCTAAGACACACGCTACCGTGCAGATAGAAGTCTGATTCTGTGATTAAACCTTAACCTGTCACACAGTGCAAAAAAAAACAGGTCTCACATTTCTATTCAAGCAAATCTGTACTGTTTTAGCTGGTCAAGTTATTTGTAGCGACCGTAAAAGCACTTTTTTTTTTCTGGTTTGAAAAACTATTCCCAAATTTGCCATTCTCAAAATAACTAGTTTCTGGTATTTGAGGCCTACTTGAAATCTATCCCAAAAAGGATATCTTACATTGAAGGTACTGATAGTGTCATTCAGAAAAACCTAAGACACACGCTACCGTGCAGATAGAAGTCTGATTCTGTGATTAAACCTTAACCTGTCACACAGTGCAAAAAAAAAACTGGTCTCACATTTCTATTCAAGTAAATCTGTACTGTTTTAGCTGGTCAAGTTATTTGTAGTGACCGTAAAAGCACATTTTTTTTTCTGGGTTGAAAAACTATTCCCAAATTTGCCATTCTCAAAATAACTAGTTTCTGATATTTGAGGCCTACTTGAAATCTATCCCAAAAAGGATATCTTACATTGAAGGTACTGATAGTGTCATTCAGAAAAACCTAAGACACACGCTACCGTGCAGATAGAAGTCTGATTCTGAGATTAAACCTTAACCTGTCACACAGTGCAAAAAAAAACAGGTCTCACATTTCTATTCAAGCAAATCTGTACTGTTTTAGCTGGTCAAGTTATTTGTAGCGACCGTAAAAGCCCTTTTTTTTTTTTGGGTTGAAAAACTATTCCCAAATTTGCCATTCTCAAAATAACTAGTTTCTGGTATTTGAGGCCTACTTGAAATCTATCCCAAAAAGGATATCTTACATTGAAGGTACTGATAGTGTCATTCAGAAAAACCTAAGACACACGCTACCGTGCAGATAGAAGTCTGATTCTGAGATTAAACCTTAACCTGTCACACAGTGCAAAAAAAAACAGGTCTCACATTTCTATTCAAGCAAATCTGTACTGTTTTAGCTGGTCAAGTTATTTGTAGTGACCGTAAAAGCACTTTTTTTTTCTGGGTTGAAAAACTATTCCCAAATTTGCCATTCTCAAAATAACTAGTTTCTGGTATTTGAGGCCTACTTGAAATCTATCCCAAAAAGGATATCTTACATTGAAGGTACTGATAGTGTCATTCAGAAAAACCTAAGACACACGCTACCGTGCAGATAGAAGTCTGATTCTGAGATTAAACCTTAACCTGTCACACAGTGCAAAAAAAAACAGGTCTCACATTTCTATTCAAGCAAATCTGTACTGTTTTAGCTGGTCAAGTTATTTGTAGTGACCGTAAAAGCACATTTTTTTTTCTGGGTTGAAAAACTATTACCAAATTTGCCATTCTCAAAATAACTAGTTTCTGGTATTTAAGGCCTACTTGAAATCTATCCCAAAAAGGATATCTTACATTGAAGGTACTGATAGTGTCATTCAGAAAAACCTAAGACACACGCTACCGTGCAGATAGAAGTCTGATTCTGAGATTAAACCTTAACCTGTCACACAGTGCAAAAAAAAACAGGTCTCACATTTCTATTCAAGCAAATCTGTACTGTTTTAGCTGGTCAAGTTATTTCTAGTGACCGTAAAAGCAAATTTTTTTTTCTGGGTTGAAAAACTATTCCCAAATTTGCCATTCTCAAAATAACTAGTTTCTGGTATTTGAGGCCTACTTGAAATCTATCCCAAAAAGGATATCTTACATTGAAGGTACTGATAGTGTCATTCAGAAAAACCTAAGACACACGCTACCGTGCAGATAGCAGTCTGATTCTGAGATTAAACCTTAACCTGTCACACAGTGCAAAAAAAAACAGGTCTCACATTTCTATTCAAGCAAATCTGTACTGTTTTAGCTGGTCAAGTTATTTGTAGTGACCGTAAAAGCACTTTTTTTTTCTGGGTTGAAAAACTATTCCCAAATTTGTCATTCTCAAAATTGTGGTGAACGGGAACAATGAGGAAAACATCTAATAAGGGACGCGGACGCGGACATGGACATGGTCGTGTTGGTGTTAGTGGACCCTCTGGTGCTGGGAGAGGACGTGGCCGTTCTGCCACAGCCACATGTCCTAGTGTACCAACTACCTCAGGTCCCAGTAGCCGCCAGAATTTACAGGGATATTTGGTGGGGCCCAATGCTGTTCTAAGGATGGTAAGGCCTGAGCAGGTACAGGCATTAGTCAATTGGGTGGCCGACAGTGCATCCAGCACGTTCACATTATCTCCCACCCAGTCTTCTGCAGAAAGCGCACAGATGGCGCATGAAAACCAAGCCCATCAGTCTGTCACATCACCCCCATGCATATCAGGGAAACTGTCTGAGCCTCAAGTTATGCAGCAGTCTCTTATGCTGTTTGAAGACTCTGCTGCCAGGGTTTCCCAAGGGCATCCACCTAGCTCTTCACCAGGGGTGGAAGAGATAGAATGCACTAACGCACAACCACTTATGTTTCCTGATGATGAGGACATGGGAATACCACCTCAGCACGTCTCTGATGATGACGAAACACAGGTGCCAACTGCTGCGTCTTTCTGCAGTGTGCAGACTGAACAGGAGGTCAGGGATCAAGACTGGGTGGAAGACGATGCAGGGGACGATGAGGTCCTAGACCCCACATGGAATGAAGGTCGTGCCACTGACTTTCACAGTTCGGAGGAAGAGGCAGTGGTGAGACCGAGCCAACAGCGTAGCAAAAGAGGGAGCAGTGGGCAAAATCAGAACTCCCGCTGCCAAGAGACTCTGCCTGCTACTTACCGCCGCCATCTGGGACCGAGCACCCCAAAGGCAGCTTCAAGGAGTTCCCTGGCATGGCACTTCTTCAAACAATGTGCTGACGACAAGACCCGAGTGGTTTGCACGCTGTGCCATCAGAGCCTGAAGCGAGGCATTAACGTTCTGAACCTTAGCACAACCTGCATGACCAGGCACCTGCATGCAAAGCATGAACTGCAGTGGAGTAAACACCTTAAAAACAAGGAAGTCACTCAGGCTCCCCCTGCTGCCTCTTCTGCTGCTGCCGCCTCGGCCTCTTCTGCTGCTGCCGCCGCCTCGGCCTCTTCTGCTGCTGCTGCCGCCGCCTCGGCCTCTTCCTCTGCCTCTGGAGGAACGTTGGCACCTGCCGCCCAGCAAACATGGGATGTACCACCAACACCACCACCTGCGTCACCAAGCATCTCAACCATGTCACACGGCAGGGTTCAGCTCTCCATCTCACAAACATTTGAGAGAAAGCGTAAATTCCCACCTAGCCACCCTCGATCCCTGGCCCTGAATCCCAGCATTTCTAAACTACTGGCCTATGAAATGCTGTCATTTAGGCTGGTGGACACACACAGCTTCAAACAGCTCATGTCACTTGCTGTCCCACAGTATGTTGTTCCCAGCCGCCACTACTTCTCCAAGAGAGCCGTGCCTTCCCTGCACAAACAAGTGTCCGATAAAATCAAGTGTGCACTGCGCAACGCCATCTGTGGCAAGGTCCACCTAACCACAGATACGTGGACCAGTAAGCACGGCCAGGGACGCTATATCTCCCTAACTGCACACTGGGTAAATGTAGTGGCGGCTGGGCCCCAGGCGGAGAGCTGTTTGGCGCACGTCCTTCTGCCGCCAAGGATCGCAGGGCAACATTCTTTGCCTCCTGTCTCCTCCTCAGCTTCCTCCTCCTCTTCTTCCACCTGCTCATCCAGTCAGCCACACACCTTCACCACCAACTTCAGCACAACACGGGGTAAACGTCAGCAGGCCATTCTGAAACTCATATGTTTGGGGGACAGGCCCCACACCGCACAGGAGTTGTGGTGGGGTATAGAACAACAGACCGACGAGTGGTTGCTGCCGGTGAGCCTCAAGCCCGGCCTGGTGGTGTGCGATAATGGGCGAAATCTCGTTGCAGCTCTGGGACTAGCCGGTTTGACGCATATCCCTTGCCTGGCGCATGTGCTGAATTTGGTGGTGCAGAAGTTCATTCGCAACTACCCCGACATGTCAGAGCTGCTGCATAACGTGCGGGCCGTCTGTTCGCGCTTCCGGCGTTCACACCCTGCCGCTGCTCGCTTGTCTGCGCTACAGCATAATTTTGGCCTTCCCGCTCACCGCCTCATATGCGACGTACCCACCAGGTGGAACTCCACCTTGCATATGCTGGACAGACTGTGCGAGCAGCAGCAGGCCATAGTGGAGTTTCAGCTGCAGCACGCACGGGTCAGTCGCACTGTGGATCAGACACACTTCACCACCAATGACTGGGCCTCCATGCGAGACTTGTGTGCCCTGTTGCGCTGTTTCGAGTACTCCACCAACATGGCCAGTGGCGATGACGCCGTTATCAGCGTTACAATACCACTTCTATGTCTCCTTGAGAGAACACTTAGGGCGATGATGGAAGAGGAGGTGGCCCAGGAGGAAGAGGAGGAAGAGGGGTCATTTTTAGCACTTTTAGGCCAGTCTCTTCGAAGTGACTCAGAGGGAGGTTTTTTGCAACACTAGAGGCCAGGTACAAATGTGGCCAGACAGGGCCCACTACTGGAGGACGAGGAGGACGAGGATGAGGAGGAGGTGGAGGAGGATGAGGATGAAGCATGTTCACAGCGGGGTGGCACCCAAAGCAGCTCGGGCCCATCACTGGTGCGTGGCTGGGGGGAAACACAGGACGATGACGATACGCCTCCCACAGAGGACAGCTTGTCCTTACCTCTGGGCAGCCTGGCACACATGAGCGACTACATGCTGCAGTGCCTGTGCAACGACAGCAGAGTTGCCCACATTTTAACGTGTGCGGACTACTGGGTTGCCACCTTGCTGGATCCCCGGTACAAAGACAATGTGCCCACCTTACTTCCTACACTGGAGCGTGATAGGAAGATGCGCGAGTACAAGCGCACGTTGGTAGACGCGCTACTGAGAGCATTCCCAAATGTCACAGGGGAACCAGTGGAAGCCCAAGGCGAAGGCAGAGGAGGAGCAAGAGGTCGCCAACGCAGCTGTGTCACGCCCAGCTCCTCTGAGGGCATGGTTAGCATGGCAGAGATGTGGAAAAGTTTTGTCAACACGCCACAGCTAAGTGCACCACCACCTGATACGGAACGTGTTAGCAGGAGGCAACATTTCACTAACATGGTGGAACAGTACCTGTGCACACCCCTCCACGTACTGACTGATGGTTCGGCCCCATTCAACTTCTGGGTCTCCAAATTGTCCACGTGGCCAGAGCTAGCCTTTTATGCCTTGGAGGTGCTGGCCTGCCCGGCGGCCAGCGTTTTGTCTGAACGTGTATTCAGCATGGCAGGGGGCGTCATTACAGACAAACGCAGCTGCCTGTCTACAGCCAATGTGGACAAGCTGACGTTCATAAAAATGAACCAGGCATGGATCCCACAGGACCTGTCCATCCCTTGTGCAGATTAGATATTAACTACCTCCCCTTAACAATATATTATTCTACTCCAGGGCACTTCCTCATTCAATACTATTTTTAATTTCATTTTACCATTATATTGCGGGGCAACCCAAAGTTGAATGAACCTCTCCTCTGTCTGGGTGCCGGGGCCTAAATGTGTGACAGTGGCCTGTTCCAGTGGTGGGTGACGTGAAGCCTGATTCTCTGCTATGACATGAAGACTTATTCTGTGCTGACATGAAGCCAGATTCTCTGTTATGCGACCTCTCTCCTCTGCCTGGGTGCCTGGGCCTAAATATGTGACAGTGGCCTGTTCCAGTGGTGGGTGACGTGAAGCCTGATTCTCTGCTATGACATAAAGACTTATTCTGTGCTGACATGAAGCCAGATTCTCTGTTACGCGACCTCTCTCCTCTGCCTGGGTGCCTGGGCCTAAATATGTGACAGTGGCCTGTTCCAGTGGTGGGTGACGTGAAGCCTGATTCTCTGCTATGACATGAAGACAGATTCTGCGCTGACATCAGGCCAGATTCTCTGTTACGGGACCTCTCTCCTCTGCCTGGGTGCCTGGGCCTAAATGTGTGACAGTGGCCTGTTCCAGTGGTGGGTGACGTGATGCCTGATTCTCTGCTATGACATGAAGACAGATTCTGTGCTGACATAAGGCCAGATTCTCTGTTACAGGACCTCTCTCCTCTGTCTGGGTGCCGGGGCCTAAATGTGTGACAGTGGCCTGTTCCAGTGGTGGGTGACGTGAAGCCTGATTCTCTGCTATGACATGAAGACAGATTCTGCGCTGCATAAGGCCAAATTCTCTGTTACGGGACCTCTCTCCTCTGCCTGGGTGCCTGGGCCTAAATGTGTAACAGTGGCCTGTTCCAGTGGTGGGTGACGTGATGCCTGATTCTCTGCTATGACATGAAGACAGATTCTGTGCTGACATAAGGCCAGATTCTCTGTTACAGGACCTCTCTCCTCTGTCTGGGTGCCGGGGCCTAAATGTGTGACAGTGGCCTGTTCCAGTGGTGGGTGACGTGATGCCTGAAACTCTGCTATGACATGAAGACAGATTCTGTGCTGACATAAGGCCAGATTCTCTGTTACAGGACCTCTCTCCTCTGTCTGGGTGCCGGGGCCTAAATGTGTGACAGTGGCCTGTTCCAGTGGTGGGTGACGTGAAGCCTGATTCTCTGCTATGACATGAAGACAGATTCTGCGCTGACATAAGGCCAGATTCTCTGTTACGGGACCGCTCTCCTCTGTCTGGGTGCCGGGGCCTAAATGTGTGACAGTGGCCTGTTCCAGTGGTGGGTGACGTGAAGCCTGATTCTCTGCTATGACATGAAGACTGATTCTGTGCTGACATGAAGCCAGATTCTCTGCTATGGCATGAAGAGACTGATTCTGTGCTGATATGAAGCCAGATTCTTTGCTATGGCATGAAGAGACTGATTCTCTGCTGACGTGAAGCCAGATTCTCTGCTATGGGACCTCTGTCCAATTGATATTGGGTCATTTTTATTTTTTTAATTTTTATTTTAATTCATTTCCCTATCCACATTTGTTTGCATGGGATTTACCTACATGTTGCTGCCTTTTGCAGCCCTCTAGCTCTTTCCTGGGCTGTTTTACAGCCTTTTTAGTGCCCAAAAGTTCGGGTCCCCATTGACTTCAATGGGGTTCGGGTTCGGGACAAAGTTCGGTCCGGGTTCGGATCCCGAACCCGAACATTTCCGTGAAGTTCGGCCGAACTTCTCGAACCCGAACATCCAGGTGTTCGCTCAACTCTACTTATATATTAATGGATTGTTGCTGCATATATGTCTCAGTAATAAAGTCATTTGAACAAAAGAGTTGAACGGCACACATCTAGGATGCAAGCGGTGCTCAGTGGTAAATTAAATCTTCATAAATTTAGAACAAACCACGGCACTCCAAGTTCTATTGTATGAACTTTTTATTTTACTTTGTTATATTTTATCCATCCACAAAAAGTAGTATTTAGTCATTGGCCAACGTTTCGGTCCAACCTAGACCTTGTTCACGGCCTGGTTTAAATATAGACAAGAGTAAAAATTATATGGGGATTCATCTTTCTGTTAATCAATTCATTGATTACAGATGTGTGCCGTTATTATACTTACTCGCCGATGTACTATGTCCATTTCAAATCCACAGGGTTCTGCATTACCCCTATTACCTTGCTCCAAGATGGTCTCCAATCTGCCACCCTGGGACTTCCCAATTTATACGATATCACCACGCTATAAACGTTTTGACAATACAATAATAATGTTTATTCCTATACATGATAATGTTACTCCCTCCGCTATGTAATCATGCAAAATTCTACAATTATATTCTATATTTTTTGTATTTCAAATGTTTCTTTATGAAAACATCTTATAATTTTTATTCTTGTTTATTTTTATACCAGGCCGTGAACAAGGTCTAGGTTGGACCGAAACGTTGGCCAATGACTAAATACTACTTTTTCCTGATGGATAAAATATAACAAAATAAAATAAACATTTCATACAATAGAACTTGGAGTGCCGTGGTTTGTTCTAAATTCAGTAGTAAAGTCAAACACAGACCTGAACCATCCCAATACCACATGGTACATAAAGCAAAATTTCACTATGTGACTATACATGATCATATAATAATAGCCAATTTCAGCAATAGACAAATTCAAATAATCTAAAACCCCAATTAACTTACCAATGAAGGTAATTATTGATGTGCAGTACATTAGTGATAAAAATTAAGTGAGAATGAAAAAGTGTGGTGAAAAAGGAAGACGTGCAGAAAGTGAAAAGTGCCTAAAATATACATTATTTTCATAAAAAAAATCCAATGATTAAAATTGATATTTATGTGGAGATGGGCTTGCTGCTGCAAATTAAAAAAAAAAACACTTAGCATGATCATTAAAAGGAAATCAGATCATGCATTCAGAAATGCAGAAAAATCATTGGTTATTGTATCTGTTGTAGAGATTTTCTCAGTAAACTATCTGGCAAGCGTCTTTGGCAATTATTTATTCAATTATTTTTGCATAATGCAGGGGAACATACTTTAAATGGATTCCCTGAGTCTGCATAAAATGCTCACACCACTTGTACTGAGATAGTTACAGTCTGCATTAAATTGTCAAAATGATTTCTGCTGGAAACCCTTAAATGGGTGTAGTTTTATAACTCCAGGTGGCAGCAGTGGATCAAATCCGAAATGTTTCTGATGGATGTTTCTACAATTGTTGTAAACTGTTAATGATTTACAGAGTTTATGTAGGGGAATGGCATTAATGATGGCTAATTAATGTCACAGAAAACACCTTATCTTACTGCTGAACATGCATTACATTAAGTGTTAAAAATGCCAATATTAGCCAATAGTCTCGTGACTTGTATCTGGACATTTTCTTATGTCAAACAGAGATTAAGAGAGCATTGCTCTTTGTCTATCTGTGTCTCTGTGTAAATGTGTATTTTTCTGTATGTTTCCAAAGATCTTATTTAGCAGCTGACAGGTTATCATCTTTTATCAAATACTGCTCTGCTCTCTATTCTATGCGACTAATATATATATATATTTATATATATATATATATATATATATATATATATACAGGGAGTGCAGAATTATTAGGCAAGTTGTATTTTTGAGGATTAATTTTATTATTGAACAACAACCATGTTCTCAATGAACCTAAAAAACTCATTAATATCAAAGCTGAATATTTTTGGAGGTAGTTTTTAGTTTGTTTTTAGTTTTAGCTATTTTAGGGGGATATCTGTGTGTGCAGGTGACTATTACTGTGCATAATTATTAGGCAACTTAACAAAAAACAAATATATACCCATTTCAATTATTTATTTTTACCAGTGAAACCAATATAACATCTCAACATTCACAAATATACATTTCTGACATTCAAAAACAAAACAAAAACAAATCAGTGACCAATATAGCCACCTTTCTTTGCAAGGACACTCAAAAGCCTGCCATCCATGGATTCTGTCAGTGTTTTGATCTGTTCACCATCAACATTGCGTGCAGCAGCAAACACAGCCTCCCAGACACTGTTCAGAGAGGTGTACTGTTTTCCCTCCTTGTAAATCTCACATTTGATGATGGACCACAGGTTCTCAATGGGGTTCAGATCAGGTGAACAAGGAGGCCATGTCATTAGATTTTCTTCTTTTATACCCTTTCTTGCCAGCCACGCTGTGGAGTACTTGGACGCGTGTGATGGAGCATTGTCCTGCATGAAAATCATGTTTTTCTTGAAGGATGCAGACTTCTTCCTGTACCACTGCTTGAAGAAGGTGTCTTCCAGAAACTGGCAGTAGGACTGGGAGTTGAGCTTGACTCCATCCTCAACCCGAAAAGGCCCCACAAGCTCATCTTTGATGATACCAGCCCAAACCAGTACTCCACCTCCACCTTGCTGGCGTCTGAGTCGGACTGGAGCTCTCTGCCCTTTACCAATCCAGCCACGGGCCCATCCATCTGGCCCATCAAGACTCACTCTCATTTCATCAGTCCATAAAACCTTAGAAAAATCAGTCTTGAGATATTTCTTGGCCCAGTCTTGACGTTTCAGCTTGTGTGTCTTGTTCAGTGGTGGTCGTCTTTCAGCCTTTCTTACCTTGGCCATGTCTCTGAGTATTGCACACCTTGTGCTTTTGGGCACTCCAGTGATGTTGCAGCTCTGAAATATGGCCAAACTGGTGGCAAGTGGCATCTTGGCAGCTGCACGCTTGACTTTTCTCAGTTCATGGGCAGTTATTTTGCGCCTTGGTTTTTCCACACGCTTCTTGCGACCCTGTTGACTATTTTGAATGAAACGCTTGATTGTTCGATGATCACGCTTCAGAAGCTTTGCAATTTTAAGAGTGCTGCATCCCTCTGCAAGATATCTCACTATTTCTGAGCTTGTCAAGTCCTTCTTTTGACCCATTTTGCCAAAGGAAAGGAAGTTGCCTAATAATTATGCACACCTAATATAGGGTGTTGATGTCATTAGACCACACCCCTTCTCATTACAGAGATGCACATCACCTAATATGCTTAATTGGTAGTAGGCTTTCGAGCCTATACAGCTTGGAGTAAGACAACATGCATAAAGAGGATGATGTGGTCAAAATACTCATTTGCCTAATAATTCTGCACTCCCTGTATATATATATATATATATATATATATACACTCACCTAAAGAATTATTAGGAACACCTGTTCTATTTCTCATTAATGCAATTATCTATTCAACCAATCACATGGCAGTTGCTTCAATGCATTTAGGGGTGTGGTCCTGGTCAAGACAATCTCCTGAACTCCAAACTGAATGTCAGAATGGGAAAGAAAGGTGATTTAAGCAATTTTGAGCGTGGCATGGTTGTTGGTGCCAGACGGGCCGGTCTGAGTATTTCACAATCTGCTCAGTTACTGGGATTTTCACGCACAACCATTTCTAGGGTTTACAAAGAATGGTGTGAAAAGGGAAAAACATCCAGTATGCGGCAGTCCTGTGGGCAAAAATGCCTTGTGGATGCTAGAGGTCAGAGGAGAATGGACCGACTGATTCAAGCTGATAGAAGAGCAACGTTGACTGAAATAACCACTCGTTACAACCGAGGTATGCAGCAAAGCATTTGTGAAGCCACAACACGCACAACCTTGAGGCGGATGGGCTACAACAGCAGAAGACCCCACCGGGTACCACTCATCTCCACTACAAATAGGAAAAAGAGGCTACAATTTGCACGAGCTCACCAAAATTGGACTGTTGAAGACTGGAAAAATGTTGCCTGGTCTGATGAGTCTCGATTTCTGTTGAGACATTCAAATGGTAGAGTCCGAATTTGGCGTAAACAGAATGAGAACATGTTTCCATCCTCTGATGGCTACTTCCAGCAGGATAATGCACCATGTCACAAATTGGTTTCTTGAACATGACAATGAGTTCACTGTACTAAAATGACCCCCACAGTCACCAGATCTCAACCCAATAGAGCATATTTGGGATGTGGTGGAACGGGAGCTTCGTGCCCTGGATGTGCATCCCTCAAATCTCCATCAACTGCAAGATGCTATCTTATCAATATGGGCCAACATTTCTAAAGAATGCTATCAGCACCTTGTTGAATCAATGCCACGTATAATTAAGGCAGTTCTGAAGGCAAAAGGGGGTCCAACACCGTATTAATATGGTGTTCCTGATAATTCTTTAGGTGAGTGTATATATATATACACACACAGTTGAAACCAGGAGTTTACATACACTATATAAAAGACACATATGCATGTTTTTCTCAATATCTGACATGAAATCAGAATAAACCTTTCCTGTTTTTGGTCAATAAGGATTACCATAATTATTATTATTTGCCAAATGCCAGAATGAGAGAGAAAGAGAGAATGTTTTAAGGCATTTTTATTACTTTGTGCAAAGTCAAAAGTTTACATACATTTCATTAATATTTGGTACCATTTCCCTTAAACTGTATGACTTGGGTCAAACGTTTTGGATATCATTCCACAAGCTTCTCACAATAGTTGGTCGGAATTTGGGCCTATTCCTCCTGACAAAACTGGTGTAACTGAGCCATGTTTGTTGGTCGACTTGCTCGCACCTGCCCTTTCAGCTTTGCCCATACATTTTGAATAGGATTGAGATCAGGCAGTGGCGACTCTAGGAACAATATATAGGGGGGGGGGCACAAAGATACCACAGTCAAAAATGGGGAGGCAAAAGCTAAATAAGTATATATAAATAAT
Source organism: Bufo bufo (assembly GCF_905171765.1). Lineage (NCBI taxonomy): Eukaryota > Metazoa > Chordata > Amphibia > Anura > Bufonidae > Bufo > Bufo bufo. The sequence continues at coordinate 214,352,240 of NC_053392.1, forward strand.
ATTACAAAATACGAGAGAATTGCTGTATGCAGGGATACATTTATAATAAAACAATTTACTTACAAAAGAAGCTATTCAGTCGTCTCCTGTGCCATCCTCTGCTTGCTTCCGCAGGCGCACTGTTATGGTGGAAATGTGGAAGACACACTGTTATGGGGGCATCTGTTGATGACACATTATGCCTCTCATTAGCCCTCATTATGCCTCTCATATCAGCCCTTATGCCTCATTAGCCCCCATTATAAGCCCTTATGCCTCATTAGCCCCCATTATTCCTCTTATTAGCCCCCATTATGCCTCTTATCACCCCCATATCAGCCCTTATGGCTCATTAGCCCCCATTATAAGCCCTTATGCCTCATTAGACCCCATTATTCCTCTTATTAGCCCCCGTTATGCCTCATTAGCCCCCATTATAAACCATTATGCCTCTTATTAGCCCACATTATGCCTCTTATTAGCCCCCATATGCCTAATTAGCACCCATATGCCTCATTAGCCCCATATGCCTCATTAGCCCCCATATGCCTCATTAGCCCCCATATGCCTCTAATAGTCTAATTAGCCCCTATTGTGTCTCTAATTAGCCCCCATTATGCATAAATTGCCCCCATATGCCTCCAATTAGCCCCCATATGCCTCCAATTAGCCCCCATATGCCTCTAATTAGCCCCCATATGCCTCCAATTAGCCCCCATATGCCTCCAATTAGCCCCCATATGCCTCTAATTAGCCCCCATATGCCTCCAATTAGCCCCCATATGCCTCCTATTAGCCCCCATATGCCTCCAATTAGCCCCCATATGCCTCCAATTAGCCCCCATATGGCTCCAATTAGCCCCCATAAGCCACATTTTTTATAAAATAAAAAAAACACTTACCTCTCCTGCTCCTGGACGGACGCCGCCTGCAATTTTCTCCCTCCTCAGTCGACTGTGCTCTAAACTGGCGCGCACAGCGTGAGGTCACAGAGCGTCCTCACGCTGTGCGCAGGCCTGCACAGCCGACAGCCGAGGACCAGGAAGTGGTGAGTACAGAGCGTTCACCACTTCCTGGTCCTTCGGTTCTAATGAGTGCTTCCATAATGGAAGCGCTCATTAGATAGTATTCACCTGGGGGAATCAGCGGGGGGGCAACCGGGGGGGCAAAGAACAACATAGGGGGGGGGAGCGATTTCCCCCCCTCTCCTGACGCCACTAAGATCAGGGCTTTGTGATGGCCACTCCAAAACATTGACTTTGTTATCCTTAAGCCACTTTGTAACCAGTTTGGCATCAAGGTCTTTTGCTTTTGTTCTTGGGTCAATATGGCGGACCAAAGCACGTTCATCTCCTTCCTGAGCGGTATGATGGCTGGACATTCCCCTCTTGTTTGTACTTGCATGTAATTGTTTGTACAGATGAACGAGGCACCTTCAGGTATCTTGAAATTGCACCCAAGGTTGAGCCAGACTTGTGCAAGTCCACAATACTCTTCCTGATATCTTGGCTGATTTCTTTAGACTTTCCCATGATGCTACACAAAGAAGCAGTGTGTTTCAGGTGTGCATTTAAATACATCCACAGGTGTGTCTCTAATTATATATACACACACACACACACACACACATTATATATATATATATACACTGCTCAAAAAAATAAAGGGAACACAAAAATAACACATCCTAGATCTGAATTAATTAAATATTCTTCTGAAATACTTTGTTCTTTACATAGTTGAATGTGCTGACAACAAAATCACACAAAAATAAAAAAATGGAAATGAAATTTTTTAACCCCTGGAGGTCTGGATTTGGAGTCACACTCAAAATTAAAGTGGAAAAACACACTATAGGCTGATCCAACTTTGATGTAATGTCCTTAAAACAAGTCAAAATGAGGCTCAATAGTGTGTGTGGCCTCCACGTGCCTGTATGACCTCCCTACAATGCCTGTGCATGCTCCTGATGAGGTGGCGGACGGTCTCCTGAGGGATCTCCTCCCAGACCTGGACTAAAGCATCTGCCAACTCCTGGACAGTCTGTGGTGCAACGTGACGTTGGTGGATAGAGCGAGACATGATGTCCCAGATGTGCTCAATTGGATTCAGGTCTGGGGAACGGGCGGGCCAGTCCATAGCATCAATGCCTTCATCTTGCAGGAACTGCTGACACACTCCAACCACATGAGGTCTAGCATTGTCTTGCATTAGGAGGAACCCAGGGCCAACCGCACCAGCATATGGTCTCACAAGGGGTCTGAGGATCTCATCTCGGTACCTAATGGCAGTCAGGCTACCTCTGGTGAGCACATGGAGGGCTGTGCGGCCCTCCAAAGAAATGCCACCCCACACCATTACTGACCCAATGCCAAACCGGTCATGCTGGAGGATGTTGCAGGCAGCAGAACGTTCTCCACGGCGTCTCCAGACTCTGTCACGTCCGTCACATGTGCTCAGTGTGAACCTGCTTTCATCTGTGAAGAGCACAGGGCGCCAGTGGCGAATTTGCCAATCTTGGTGTTCTCTGGCAAATGCCAAACGTCCTGCACGGTGTTGGGCTGTAAGCACAACCCCCACCTGTGGACGTCGGGCCCTCATATCACCCTCATGGAGTCTGTTTCTGACTGTTTGAGCAGACACATGCACATTTGTGGCCTGCTGGAGGTCATTTTGCAGGGCTCTGGCAGTGCTCCTCCTGTTCCTCCTTGCACAAAGGCGGAGGTAGCGGTCCTGCTGCTGGTTTGTTGCCCTCCTACGGCCTCCTCCACGTCTCCTGATGTACTGGCCTGTCTCCTGGTAGCAGCTCCATGCTCTGGACACTACGCTGACAGACACAGCAAACCTTCTTGCCACAGCTCGCATTGATGTGCCATCCTGGATAAGCTGCCCTACCTGAGCCACTTGTGTGGGTTGTAGACTCCGTCTCATGCTACCACTAGAGTGAAAGCACCGCCAGCATTCAAAAGTGACCAAAACATCAGCCAGGAAGCATAGGAACTGAGAAGTGTTCTGTGGTCACCACCTGCAGAACCACTCCTTTATTGGGGGATGGGTCTTGCTAATTGCCTATAATTTCCACCTGTTGTCTATCCCATTTGCACAACAGCATGTGAAATTGATTGTCACTCAGTGTTGCTTCCTAAGTGATTTCACAGAAGTGTGATTGACTTGGAGTTACATTGTGTTGTTTAAGTGTTCCCTTTATTTTTTTGAGCAGTGTATATATATATATATATATATCTTATATATATAAAAATGAGTTTCTGTCTGTCTGTCTGTCTGTCTAGACGTCTGTCTGGACGTTCTTTATGCGCGACCAAACAACTGGACCGATCTTCACCAAATTTAGCACACAGGTACCTCAGGTGTCCAGGGAGGTTTTAGACCGGCTCTCTAGGACGTACCGTTTCTGAGATATTCCCAAAAAATAACCCACATTAGCCAATACAAGCCTGCAAGTCTTTCTCTTCAAATCCCAACTACCATAAACACAGTTTTACTCCAGGTTTCCATAACAACCCAGCCATTTTTCTTTTCTGCTTAAAGGGGTGGGCACTGTGGAGGTCACTGTATTCAAAGCGGCGGGCACAGTGGAGGTCACTGTTATTAAAGGGAAGGGCACTGTGGAGGTCACTGTTATTAAATGGGCGGGCACTGTGGAGGTCACTGTTATTAAAGGGGCAGGTGTTATGAAGGTCCCTGTTAAAGGGGCGGACACTGTAAAAGTCACTGTTAAAGGGGCGGTCATTGTGAAAGTCACTGTTAAAGGGGCAGTCACTGTGAAAGTCACTGTTAAAGGGGCAGTCACTGTGAAAGTCACTGTTAAAGGGGCAGTCACTGTGAAAGTCACTGTTAAAGGGCAGTCATTGTGAAAGTCACTGTCAAAGGGGCGGTCACTGTGAAAGTCACTGTTAAAGGGGCAGTCACTGTGAAAGTCACTGTTAAAGGGGCAGTCACTGTGAAAGTCACTGTTAAAGGGGCAGTCACTGTGAAAGTCACTGTTAAAGGGCAGTCATTGTGAAAGTCACTGTTAAAGGGGCAGTCACTGTGAAAGTCACTGTTAAAGGGGCAGTCACTGTTAAAGTCACTGTTAAAGGGGCGATTGTAAAAAAGATGTTACAGCAGCATCTCCAACAATCTCCTTTATTGTAGTATTTCAAAGCATATGTGCAAACAGATAATGCAACGTTTCAGCTGTCCACAGCCTTTGTCAAGCTTGACAAAGGCTGAGGACAGCCAAAACGTTGCATTATCTGTTTGCACATATGCTTTGAAATACTACAATAAAGGAGATTGTACGAGATACTGCTGTAACATCTTTTTTTACAATTGCTCTGTGTCCACGTGGGATCCGTGGTATTGGATACAGCTGCTGCATTCCATATACAAGCTCTGGGATACCGTTGTGTGCTGCTTCTATTCACCTTGATTTGTTAAAGGGGCGGTCACTGTGAATGTCACTGTTAAAGTTGCGGTCACTGTGAAAGTCACTGTTAAAGGGGCGGTCACTGTGAAAGTCACTGTTAAAGGGGCGGTCTCTGTAAAAGTTACTGTTAAAGGGGCAGTCACTGTGAAAGTCACTGTTAACCCCTTAGGGACTCGGCCCTATTTCACCTTAAGGACTTGGCCATTTTTTACAAATCTGACCAGTAAAATGAAGTAATAATTTTTATTTATAAAAAAAATAAAATTACCAAAAATGTGTAAAAAATTGCAAATTGCCAAGTTTCAATTTCTCTATTTCTATAATACATAGTAATACCTCCAAAAATTATTTTATTACTTTACATTCCCCATATGTCTACTTCATGTTTGGATCATTTTGGGAATGATACTTTAATTTTCGGGGATGTTACAAGGCTTAGAAGTTTAGAAGCAAATCTTTAAATTTTTCTGAAATTTTCAAAAACCCAATTTTCAGGGACCAGTTCAGGTCTGAAGTCACTTTGCGAGGCCTACATAATAGAAACCACCCGAAAATGACCCCATTCTATAAACTACACCCTCAAGGTATTCAAAACTGATTTTACAAACTTTGTTAACCCTTTAGGTGTTCCACAAGAATTAATGGAAAATAGAGATACAATTTCAAAATTTCACTTTTTTGGCAGATTTTCCATTTTAATTATTTTTTTCCAGTTACAAAGCAAGGGTTAACAGCTAAACCAAACTCAATATTTATGACCCTGATTCTGTAGTTTACAGAAACACCCCATATGTGGTCGTAAACCGCTGTACGGGCACACGGCAGGGCGCAGAAGGAAAGGAATGCCATACGGTTTTTGGAAGGCAGATTTTGCTGGACTGGTTTTTTTGACACCATGTCCCATTTAAAGCCCCCGTGATGCAACCCTAGAGTAGAAACTCCATAAAAGTGACCCCATCTAAGAAACTACACCCCTCAAGGTATTCAAAACTGATTTTACAAACGTCGTTAACCCTTTAGGTGTTCCACAAGAATTAATGGAAAATAGAGATACAATTTCAAAATTTCACTTTTTTGGCAGATTTTCCATTTTAATATTTTTTTTACTTTTACAAAGCAAGGGTTAACAGCCAAACAAAACTCAATATTTATGGCCCTGATTCTGTAGTTTACAGAAACACCCCATATGTGGTCGTAAACCGCTGTACGGGCACCCGGCAGGGCACAGAAGGAAAGGAATGCCATACGGTTTTTGGAAGGCAGATTTTGCTGGAATGGTTTTTTTGACACCATGTCCCATTTGAAGCCCCCCTGATGCAACCCTAGAGTAGAAACTCCATAAAAGTGACCCCATCTAAGAAACTACACCCCTCAAGGTATTCAAAACAGATTTTACAAACGTCGTTAACTCTTTAGGTGTTCCACAAGAGTTATTGGCAAATGGAGATGAAATTTCAGAATTTCAATTTTTTGCCAAATTTTCCATTTTAATCCATTTTTTCCAGTAACAAAGCAAGGGTTAACAGCCAAACAAAACTCAATATTTATGACCCTGATTCTGTAGTTAACAGAAACACCCCATATGTGGTCGTAAACAGCTGTACGGGCACACGGCAGGGCGCAGAAGGAAAGGAATGCCATACGGTTTTTGGAAGGCAGATTTTGCTGGACTGGTTTTTTTGACACCATGTCCCATTTGGAGCCCCCCTGATGCACCCCTAATGTAGAAACTCCAAAAAAGTGGCCCCATTTTAGAAACTACGGGATAGGGTGGCAGTATTGTTGGTACTAGTTTAGGGTACATATGATTTTTGGTTGCTCTATATTACACTTTTTGTGAGGCAAGATAACAAGAAATAGCTGTTTTGGCACCGTTTTTATTTTTTGTTATTTACAACATTCATCTGACAGGTTAGATCATTAGATACCTAATATGTATACTTTTTTTTTATTTATGTAAGTTTTACATAATGATTTCTTTTTTGAAGCAAAAAAATCATGTTTTAGTGTTTCCATAGTCTGAGAGCCATAATTTTATCAGTTTTTGGGCGATTATCTTGGGTAGGGTATGATTTTTGCGGGATGAGATGACGGTTTTATTGGCACTATTTTGGGGTGCGTGTGACTTTTTGATTGCTTGCTATTACACTTTTTGTGATGTAAGGTGCCAAAAAATGGTTTATTTAGCACAGTTTTTATTTTAAATTTTTTACAGTGTTCATCTGAGGGGTTAGGTCATGTTATATTTTTATAGAGCCGGTCGATACGGACGCGGTCATACCTAATATGTATACTTTTTATTTATTTATGTAAGTTTTACACAATGATTTCATTTTTGAAGCAAAAAAAATCATGTTTTAGTGTTTCCATAGTCTGAGAGCCATAATTTTTTCAGTTTTTGAGTGATTACCTTGGGTAGGGTATGATTTTTGCGGGATGAGATGACGGTTTTATTGGCACTATTTTGGGGTGCGTTTGACTTTTTGATCGCTTGCTATTACACTTTTTGTGATGTAAGGTGATAAAAAATGGTTTATTTAACACAGTTTTTATTTTAAAAATTTTACGGTGTTCATCTGAGGGGTTAGGTCATGTGATATTTTTATAGAGACGGTCGATACGGACACGGCGATACCTAATATGTATACTTTTTTTTATTTATGTAAGTTTTACACAATAATATCATTTTTGAAAAAAAAAAATTCATGTTTTAGTGTCTCCATATTCTGTGAGCCATAGTTTTTTCAGTTTTGGGGCGATTATCTTAGGTAGGGGCTCATTTTTTGCCGGATGAGGTGACGGTTAGATTGGTACTATTTTGGTGAGCAAACGCCTTTTTGATCGCTTGCTATTACACTTTTTGTGATGTAAGCTGACAAAAAATGGTTTATTTAACACAGTTTTTATTTAAAATTTTTTACGGTGTTCATCTGAGGGGTTAGGTCATGTGATATTTTTATAGAGCCGGTCGATACGGATGCGGCGATACCTAATATGTATACTTTTTTTTATTTATGTAAGTTTTACACAATAATATAATTTTCGAAACAAAAAAAAAAAATCAGGTTTTAGTGTCTCCATATTCTGAGAGCCATAGTTTTTTCAGTTTTGGGGCGATTATCTTAGGTAGGGTCTCATTTTTGGCGGGATGAGATGATGGTTTGATTGGCACTATTTTGGGGTGCATATGACTTTTTGATCGCTTGCTATTACACTTTTTGTGATGTAAGGTGACAAAAAATGGTTTATTTAGCACAGTTTTTATTTTTTAGTTTTTACGGTGTTCATCTGAGGGGTTAGGTCATGTGATATTTTTATATAGCCGGTCGATACGAACGCGGCTATACCAAATATGTATACTTTTTTTTTTATTTATGTAAGTTTTACAGAATAACAGCTTTTTTAAAACAAAAAAAATTATGTTTTAGTGTCTCCATATTCTGAGCCATAGTTTTTTTATTTTTTGGACGATTGTCTCAGGTAGGGGCTAATTTTTTGCCGGATGAGGTGACGGTTAGATTGGTACTATTTTGGTGAGCAAACGCCTTTTTTATCGCTTGCTATTACACTTTTTGTGATGTAAGATGACAAAAAATGGTTTATTTAACACAGTTTTTATTTAAATTTTTTTACGGTGTTCATCTGAGGGGTTAGGTCATGTGATATTTTTGTAGAGCCGGTCGATACGGATGCAGCGATACCTAATATGTATACTTTTTTTTATTTATGTAAGTTTTACACAATAATATCTTTTTTGAAACAAAAAAAAAAATCATGTTTTAGTGTCTCCATAATCTGAGAGCCATAGTTTTTTCAGTTTTGGGGCGATTATCTTAGGTAGGGTCTCATTTTTTGCGGGATGAGATGATAACTATTTTGGGGTGCATATGACTTTTTGATCGCTTGCTATTATACTTTTTGTGATGTAAGGTGACAAAAAATGGTTTATTTAGCAGTTTTTATTTTTTATTTTTTATGGTGTTCATCTCAGGGGTTAGATCATGTGATATTTTTATAGAGCCGGTTAATACGAACGCGGCGATACCAAATATGTATACTTTTTTTTATTTATGTACATTTTACACAATAACAGCTTTTTTAAAACAAAAAAAATGATGTTTTAGTGTCTCCATATTCTGAGCCATAGTTTTTTTTATTTTTTGGACGATTGTCTCAGGTAGGGGCTCATTTTTTGCCGGATGAGGTGACGGTTAGATTGGTACTATTTTGGTGAGCAAACGCCTTTTTGATCGCTTGCTGTTGTACTTTTTGTGATGTAAGGCGACCAAAAAATTGTTCATTTAGCACAGTTTTCATTTTTTCTTTTTTACGGTGTTCATCTGAGGGGTTAGGTCATGTTATATGTTTATAAAGCCGGTCGATACGGACGCGGCGATACCGAATATGTATACTTTTTTTCCCCCCTATTTTTTAACATTTTTTTTTAAACTTTATTTGGGGAAAATGAAGTTTTTGTTTATTTTTACTTGAAACTTTTAATTTTTGGGGGGAAAACTTAATTTTTTCCACTTTTTTTTCCACTTTATTTTTTGTCCCACTTTGGGACTTGAACTTTTGGGGGTCTGATCCTTTACAATGCATTCCAATACTTTTGTATTGGAATGCATTGGCTATATGAGTAATACAGTGTGTATTACTCATACAGCTTCCGGCCTCGTCACCGGAAGGCAGCGCAATGCCTTCTTTAGACATCGCGTTGCCTTCCATGCCATCGGGTCCACCCTACAGCCGCATGGGGACGCGATGGCACCGCCAGCTACCGCCGCAACCGTAGGTAAAAGCCGCAAACCGCAGGTCTGAATTGACCTGCAGTTTGTGGCAATCGCCGATACGGGGGGTCACATGCCCCCCCCCCCCCCCGGCATTGTGCAAGGATGCCCGCTGAATGATTTCAGCGGGCATCCTGTTCCTGTTAACCCCCGCCGCGCCGCAATATACTTTTAAAGTTAGGACGTACCGGTACGTCCTGAGTCCTTAAGGACTCGGCAAACATGGCGTAGGGGTTAAAGGGGCGGTCACTGTGAAAGTCACTTTTAAAGAGGCAGGCACTGTGAAGGTCACTGTTAAAGGGGCGGGCACTGTGGAGGTCACTGTTAAAGGGGCAGGCAATGGTAAAGGGGCCCACTTTGGCTGGGTCCATTAAGGATGTACCGGAATTTAACAGTCCACCATTGTTTTCCTATAGGAGATCCATGAGTTTGAGGGATCAGCTAGTCAGGGCTAATGTTGGAACTAAAAAAGCACTGAGACAATCTACTTTGACACGGCCTGGAATGGGATGGTTTCCCTGTCTAGGTTGTGTCAATTGTAGGTATATGTGCAAATCTACTATGTTTGTTCATCCATCTACAGGTGTGAATTATCCCATTCGTTTCCACCTGACATGTATTTCGGATCATGTGATATATATATTATCTTGTCCGTGTAATACCTTATATGTTGGGGAAACCTCTAGCGATTTAAAATCTAGAATGAATAACCAACGGTTAAGTATTCGATAAAAAAGATTGGATTTGCCTGTTTCCAAGCATTTTGTGGATCTCGATCATAAAGAAAGAGATCTCAAATGCTGGGTTATAGATTATGTACCTATGCCCAGGAGGGGTGGGGGGGGGGGGGGAATAATAGGATTTCATTATTAAAGAAAAAAGAAATATGGTGGATATACACCCTCAATTCTTTGAGACCCCATGGCCTCAATGCAGACTTCAATTTAGGATAGGTATTTGGAAGTTAACTTGCCCGTTCCAACTATATGTTCGCTTGTGTATTTATCCTCGAGTTAGGTTGTAATGTAACTATTATATTATAATATATGGAGGATATATTTATAGTAATTATTTTTCTCTCTTTTCTTTCTCATTTTTGTATACAGATTGTGGTGGTGAATAACCAGGGATTACATGATTGATGGACGATGTGATGCACAATCAACGCAACTTAAACCCCAGATTTATTTGTTAGGAGTCTTTTTTACATGCGTTATTTACTTGCGATGATACGGTTGTTCAGATTCCTTAAGTATGAGTGTGATGATACGAGGAGATCCCTCATAATGTTGCGGGATCAGCAGGGTTAACACTGTGTGGACTCGCTGGTGGCTCGGCTCCTCTCACACAGTGCTCCCTGTATGTGATTCAACAGCTGGTGCCTGACGGTAACCTTGGTTGAGTACAGATGATCCTATAAGCAACAGTGTGTTTTATGTGTGAACAGCATGGTTTCGCCATGGTTTGAATGGTATTTTACATAGGTGGGGACGCTGTGTTACAGTTGAGCTTCGCCTATGTTTTACCTTCTCCAAGATGGCGATTGTTGAGGAATACTGAATACTGCGCATGGTTGTTATGATGCTTCTATATGACATTGATATGATGCGCCGCCTGGAGCATCGGGGAGGCCGTGCACAGCGGTCGATCTGTAATGGGGTTGTGTAAGTTGCCTTGGCATGTGTTTTCACTTACGCCCACCATCATGTGGTCCTGCTTTTCCCCACATACAAATGAATTGGAACAACTGTTTTTAACCATTTAATGTTGGGAGTGACTTTATAGCACTCTATGTACACATTGATTATGTACTAATTATGTATTGATATTTTGTATTATATTATGAATTCATCACACATGCTTTTTTGATAAATTGTAATATTTTGATGTATTTATATTGTTGTTCACGCCAGTATGGGTTAAACACTTTAATGTGATGATGTCACTTCCTCTCACTATATATATGTCTACTTTGGATTGTTCACATTGCTTGAGAAAGGCTTCATGTTAGAGCCGAAACGTCGCGTCACCAGTGGGTGAATAAAAACATCTCTTTTTCACTGCAATTTTGGAGTGCTGCTCTATTTTTCCATTATATACACTCACCTAAAGAATTATTAGGAACACCTGTTCTATTTCACATTAATGCAATTATCTAGTCAACCAATCACATGGCAGTTGCTTCAATGCATTTAGGGGGGTGGTCCTGGTCAAGACAATCTCCTGAACTCCAAACTGAATGTCAGAATGGGAAAGAAAGGTGATTTAAGCAATTTTGAGCGTGGCATGGTTGTTGGTGCCAGACGGGCCGGTCTGAGTATTTCACAATCTGCTCAGTTACTGGGATTTTCACGCACAACCATTTCTAGGGTTTACAAAGAATGGTGTGAAAAGGGAAAAACATCCAGTATCCGGCAGTCCTGTGGGCAAAAATGCCTTGTGGATGCTAGAGGTCAGAGGAGAATGGGCCGACTGATTCAAGCTGATAGAAGAGCAACGTTGACTGAAATAACCACTCGTTACAACCAAGGTATTCATCAAAGCATTTGTGAAGCCACAACACGCACAACCTTGAGGCGGATGGGCTACAACAGCAGAAGACCCCACCGGGTACCACTCATCTCCACTACAAATAGGAAAAAGAGGCTACAATTTGCACGAGCTCACCAAAATTGGACTGTTGAAGACTGGAAAAATGTTGCCTGGTCTGATGAGTCTCGATTTCTGTTGAGACATTCAAATGGTAGAGTCCGAATTTGGCGTAAACAAAATGAGAACATGTATCCATCATGCCTTGTTACCACTGTGCAGGCTGGTGGTGGTGGTCTAATGGTGTGGGGGATGTTTTCTGGGCACATTTTAGGCCCCTTAGTGCCAATTGGGCATCGTTTAAATGCCACGGGCTACCTGAGCATTGTTTCTGACCATATGCATCCCTTCATGACCACCATGTACCCATCCTCTGATGGCTACTTCCAGCAGGATAATGCACCATGTCACAAAGCTCTAATCATTTCAAATTGGTTTCTTGAACATGACAATGAGTTCACTGTACTAAAATGGCCCCCACAGTCACCAGATCTCAACCCAATAGAGCATCTTTGGGATGTGGTGGAACGGGAGCTTCGTGCCCTGGATGTGCATCCCTCAAATCTCCATCAACTGCAAGATGCTATCCTATCAATATGGGCCAACATTTCTAAAGAATGCTATCAGCACCTTGTTGAATCAATGCCACGTAGAATTAAGGCAGTTCTGAAGGCAAAAGGGGGTCCAACACCGTATTAGTATGGTGTTCCTAATAATTCTTTAGGTGAGTGTATATATATATATATATATATATATATATATACACACATGTACTACTGAAATACAACTTAATGTGATTGAGCTGAGACTGAAAAAGTATAAACTGCCAGTAATGCTTGGTCGATGATCACACAACCAGAGTGGTGCACCCTTTATTTTGGGTTCTGCAGCACGGTATATGTTGAGGCAGGGTCACATTAATACTGGGTTGCATCTCCTCTTGTTGAGATACAGGCTGCCACTCTGGCATTGAAACAGTCATACAGATACTGAATATCTTCCTGTGGTATGTCTTCCAAGCTCTTTCAACTTGAAGCCATCATTCAGCCAAGGTGGTTTTTGGCTTCTGTAAATGGGAGATCCGTCGCCTCATCCAGTCCCAGACATTCTCTATGAGGGAGAGATCTGACAACCAAGCTGGCCAGGGGAGCTGCTGGATACTCTGAAGAGCATTGTATAGCCCAGGCAGTGTGTTGGTGGGTGTTATCTTGTTGGGACACCACATCTCCTAATTCAAAAAAGGCTGATGAATGTTCCTTCCACAAATACTAGATAGGAACGGCCATGGCAGCTAATAGCACAACACATGACTCCTGTTTTTAGTGTGTGTGTCTCTGCGCTATGCATTATGGCAGTGGACACTCTCCAGCTCTCCTATGAACTCCAATGCTGCTACGATTAGTACCAAAGCAGAACCTGCTTTCATCACTGAACACTGCGGTTTGCCAACGTTGGCCGCATCAATATATAATACATCTAAATTTATAGTATTTTCACAACTCAGGTCAGTATAGAAAGATAGTGTGTGATCCCTCTTATAGCAGCATATGCAGTACAATGGGCTGGCACATAGCAGTGGTTGTGATAAGGGGTCTCTTCCTACACAAATGCCATCTTCAGCTTCTGAACAAGGTAGCTCACATCCCCCCATTTATCCACTGACATTTCATTGTGGCTGTGTGTTGGGTGCACATCCAATACCATCTCCTCCATAATAGTCCCACTTAAGAATGTTGGAGGAACTGTACCAGATAAAGACACAGCATGACTCACTCTGAAGACTTAAAGGGGTTATCCAACATCATACAACAGTCCCCCCCCATGTGCCGGGCCCCTCAGAGGGAATATACCTACCCCACTCCCTATGCCGCTCCTGGTCCCCGAACCGCCTCTTCTCCCTATACACGGATGAAAACAGATGGTGTTGGGGGGGAGCAGCCAATGGCTGGCGGGGACGAGCCTCCCTAGCATCGCGGGTGACGCTAGGGAGGCTCCCTCCCCCCGACACCGGATGTTTTCACCTGAGTAAGCCTGTATTACACAAGCCGATTGGGCAAGTGAATGTCGGGAGGCAATTGCCTGATAGCTAGTGGAGGAGACTACCTCTATTACATGCAGCGATCTCCTCCTTGTCTCCATCCTGTATAGTGGTTTGCCGGTGGCAGATAGTCATTAGACAGCATGATCTGCTGCCGACAAATGAAGGTTTTTAAGCACGCTTAAAAATCACAATTGCCTGATGAACAAGTGTTTGCTCGTTTATTAGCGATCATCTGCACAAAAATCGTCATATGTGATACAACCTGAAATTAAGGCTTTTCTGTAAACTGTCTATAACCACATTGTTCCTCTATCCAAGCACAATGTCTAGTGCAACAGGCTTCACTGCACCAGTAAATGGGATGTCTATTGCAGGTCTCAGAGTATACAACCGTTTCTCCTGTAATATTCTGTAGATGAAGTGACTGAAAATAGTCATCACTGTCGCATCTGATGGACAGGTTAGTAGGAAAGCAAGGCACAGTGCAACATCAGGTAGTGTATGGTAGAACACAGATGGGTTCTCACCTATTGTTGTTGTTGTTGTGTAAGCCACAACAACTGTAAAGGCAAATAATCAAAGGGCTTTCCAGGGTCTGCTCAATCCACATCATGGGTCCAGCCATCCAGGCTTCAAGACATGAAGAAACAGTAAACTGAAGAACAGTAGCACAGATCAAAAATATCACTGGAATTTGCGCTTAAGCCAATAAAAGCAGTCTTTATTGAAGTATAATTAAAAGTGCATAAATAAAATGTATTTTGAGGTCTTGCCCATTATTCAGTTACAAGGTACAATCAGTGCAATATGGATAGGAAGAAATAACTTATGATGTTGTAACCCTGAAAGGGTTGTTCCATGAAAAATATTCTACAGTTTTCAAACCAGCACTTGGATCTGAATACTTTTGTAACTGCATGTAATTACAAATTAGCATAGCCACTGAGTTATTCAATAAATATATAGTATCTATATAGCGCCACCTGCTGTTTTCTTAAAATGTCTTTGTCCGGCACAATGAGATGGCCGCACATGCTCAGTTTCATCTTTCAAATACCTCCTGAGTTGTGATAGGGAGAGCAGAAAAGACACTCCCCTTGGGTTGTCAGCGTGATATCAATCTAGCAGAACAACAAATGGGGAGATCCAGGGCCGGACTGGCCTGCCGGGATAGCGGGAAATTTCCTGTTAGGCCGGCAGGCAAGAGTGCCGCAAGGCCGCGGCCCTGGTGACAAGTGTGGGCGGCCGGCGGCAGGGCACAGCAGGAGATGAGCGCTTCGATTGTGGAAGCGCTCATCTCCATAGTCATCTGTATCGCCGCCCTCAGGACGGCGATACAGATGTCTATGCGGCGGCAGGACAGGGAGAGGTGTGTCCCCTCTTGTTCCTCTGATAGGCTGCCAGCACTAGGCCGGCAGCCTATCAGAGGCCGGCGCAGGCTGCACGATGACGTCATCGTGCCGCCTGAGCCGTATAGCGAGGGACACAGGCCGGAAGAGGCCTGCATCGCATCGCTGGAGGTAAGTATAAGTGTTTTTTTTTTTTATATATAGTTACAATACTGGATCATGATGGGAAGGAGGGGGGGTACTGGCACATGATTATGGGGGCTATTGGCACATAATATGGGGGCTACTGGCACATAATGGGGCTACTGACACATAAGGGGGGCTGCTGGCACATAGGGGGCTATTGGCACATGATAAGGGGGCTACTGGCACATAAGGGGGGCTACTGGCACATGATAAGGGGACTACTGGCACATGATAAGGGGGGCTACTGGCACATGATATGGGGGCTATTGGCACATGATATGGGGGCTATTGGCACATGATATGGGGCTACTGGCACATACAGGGGGCTACTGGCACATAAGGGGGGCTGCTGGCACATGATAAGGGGGGCTATTGGCACATGATAAGGGGGCTATTGGCACATGATATGGGGGCTATTGGCACATAATGGGGGCTACTGGCACATAAGGGGGCTGCTGGCACATGGGGGACTATTGGCACATGATAAGGGGGCTACTGGCTCATAAGGGGGGCTACTGGCACATGATAAGGGGGGCTACTGGCACATGATAAGGGGGGCTACTGGCACATGATAAGGGGGGCTACTGGCACATCATAAGGGAGGCCACTGGCACATTATAAGGGGGGCTATTGGCACATGATGGGGGCTAATGGCACATAAGGGGGCTGCTGGCACATAAGGGGGGCTATTGGCACATGATAAGGGGGGCTACTGGCACATGATAAGGGGGGCCACTGGCACATGATAAGGGGGGCTACTGGCACATGAAAAGGGGGGCTGCTGGCACATGGGGGGCTATTGGCACATGATAAGGGGGCTACTGGCTCATAAGGGGGGCTACTGGCACATGATAAGGGGGGCTACTGGCACATGATAAGGGGGGCTACTAGCACATGATAAGGGGGGCTACTGTCACATGATAAGGGAGGCTACTGGCACATAATAAGGGAGGCTACTGGCACATGATAAGGGGGGCTATTGGCACATGATAAGAGGGGCTACTGGCACATGATAAGGGGGGCTACTGACACATGATAAGGGGGGCTGCTGGCACATGATAGGGGGGGCACTCTGGCTACTGGCACATGATATGGGGGGCTCTGGCTGCTGGCACATGATGGTGGGGGGGCTCTTATTACTTGCACATTATTGGGGGGCATCTTACTGGCACATGATTGGGGGGCGTCTATGGGGGCACATCTTACTGGCACATGATTGGGGGGCATCTATGGGGGCACATATTATTGGCACATGATTGGGGGCATCTATTGGGGCACTTATTACTGGCAGATTATTGGGTGGCACTATAGGGGCATCTACTGAGGCAAAAAAGAAGGGGTATTTTATATGGGGGGCCTCTGTATAGGGGCATTTTATACTGGGACACATTATGGTGGGTACTATGGGGAAGGGGGGAGCACTATGGGGTCATCTACGGGGGCACTGAAAAGGGGTATTTTATATTGGCACATTATGGGAACATTAGCTCAACTGGGGGCATTACAAAGGGGTATGTTTTGCACATTATAAGGAGAATTATTTCTACTGGGGGGGGCATTATGGTGGGCTTTATTACTCCCACATGGTATGACCCCCTAGTAGCAGCACCAGCCTCTCCCTGCTCTGCTATCCCTCTGCCCCTTCTCCAAATCCTTATTATGAAATCTTTCTCATTAGGATAAAGCACAACATCAGCTCCGCCGAGCCCCCGGCCAAAGTGGTGAAGTGGTGTCCGAGATCCCCAAGTGCCAAGCCAAGTAATTGTAAGTTTTCATGTGAAATATGTTTATGTTTGTAGTTGATCTTTATTATCGATTTTACATTGCAGATTTGGGGGTTCTACAAAAGAACTATCGTGGGGCAAAGTTCATATTCGTGTTTACACACGTGTTTTAAAATGAATGCTTTCTCCTATTATAAACAAGTAAATAATGACGCAATGCTGTGGGGCTGGTATGCAACTTTTTCCAGGGCTGGTTTTTATCCCCAGTCTGGCCCTGGGGAGATCTATGGATCCATGTGAGGTACAGGGCTGGTTCGAGGTTTGTTAGAGAGAGACTGGCATGTACTATATGATGTCTGATTTTCCCTTTTTACATTAGTCATGGGATAACCCCTTTAAAGCTGGGTTCACATCACATTTTTGACATCTGTTTAACATATACGTTGGAATTAAAAAGGATATAAAAGCATAGCACACCCCGCTTTTGTAGCCTTTATGAGACTTTATGTTAACGTATCAGTTTTTTTTTACAATGGAACTCAATGGTGAAGGATGTATGGCATCAGTCTGACGCATCCGTATGATATATTCTATTTTTGTACACATTAAACGGATGACAAAAACGTGATGTGAACTCACTCTAAGCCCTAAAGGTCTTAGGGTGGGTTAACATATAGTGCTCAACTGACAATTCTGTATTGGTGGAAATTGTATGAGACTGTAAAAATGCAGCTCTTGGGACACTGGTATGAGCTGTCCTATGAATCTGTCTGTCAACTGTCACATAAAGAAAAAGCACTCCATGCACTCTGTACTGAAGTTGGATACATGTGGTCATGACGCATCTGAGCATCAGTTGTAATAGTCACAATTCCACCAGTAACCAGAGGAACAAATTGTACCTGGTTGTCCAGGAGGGTCCATGAGAAGTTGGAATTAAGTTCAGGAACTACACTGCACAATAAGAAACATACATTTTTTTCCTCTCACCATCCCCAGGATTTTGGCATATTAAGACTCAAAATTGTGAAAATGGTAAATTTTCAGGTATCACATATAGCCTGTTTCTCAGGCTTTTGTTCCTTTATTCGAATTTAGGGGCACATTTATTAAGACCGGTGTTTTAGACGCCAGTCTTAATAAAGACCTATAGCTGGCGGAGGATCCCCCAAAGTTATAAAAAGGCACAGGCGTGGAAAATGGCCACAACAGTTTTAGAACTGGCATGAGCGGGGCTAAGTCACAGATAGTGGCGCTACTAACTGTTGCGCCTCCATCTATGCCTGAAATACACCTACCTTAAGCGTATTTCAGCTTAGTAAATGACCCCCTTAGTTTGGACTTTTTGAAGCATAAACGGACAAATAATATGGAGTGCAGGCTAGATATCAAACTGTTGATGGGCTGAAGAAAATGCTTTCATCAGCACAAAATAAAAAAGTTAATAAAACATGGGAAATATTGTAAATTACATACAACAACCTTTAATACATGACACTTCATAAAAACGAATACTTTTTAGCAATTATGATAACACTACAATTAACCTTTATGCACAAATGTTGTGGGAAGTAATTAGAATCTTGCTGATATGAACCATGGCTAGCTAAAGTTAATACTAGACAAGTTTTAAAATGAAGCCTTGACATACTGGCACATACATACAATTCTCTTCACTGGCTGATATTGAAGGCCATAAAGAAGACGCATTGTTCTTTCAAGTGTTACTTTTACGCTTGTGATTTCTTTATTTTATTTTATCTCCAGCAGACTTCTGTGTTAAATAATAATGAAAGTGTCTCTCGTATAGGCTTTTGTCTCAGAAGGTGCACGCACATGGAGAGCACAGGGTAGAAAAAAAAACGCACAGAACGATTCAACATCATTGGAGGCATTAAACCTGGAAGCGTCTATCCTAATTGGATTATATTGGGCAGGAAATCTCTGTAGCATGCTGGGCAAATGACCCTGAAAGTTTCAATTTAACTCTAATACAAAGACAAAAAAATCCACCTTGAAAAAAAAAGATATTTTTGAATATCTGATGTACAAGGCTTTTCCTGTAATAAGCATCAATAAAGAAAGATATTTTTCATGGATCATTTTATTAAAACACACCTTTCAGAACCATAAATATATCTTCTTTTACAAACTTAAAAAAGACCTTGGTTCTAATAACATCACACAAGAGCTGCCAGTTCAGTAACTTTTAAAAGAATAAAGATAATAAAATAAATTCACATTTTACATTTTTGTTCTTTTTTTTTTTTCCCCAACACCATGGAAAGATTTTCTACTGAAGAAGCAAGAATTGGGAATTCGTAACCAAAAACTAAGGGTCTATAATTTTAAAGCAGGACATTACAGAAAAATAGAGTAGTCCGAGGAAATGTTTCAGTTTTACAGAGTCACATCTTGCCTGCAATTCTAATTTACATTTTCACGTATTCTTAAGTGCCTTTCAAATTATTTACCTAGATATTTATTTATTTTACGGCTCCCTGCTGAGCAATGAGTGGTTGGTAATTCATCCATCTGTCTTCCTTGCGCTATTTAACTATTTATCATGTCAATCACTGTGCCACTTCTGAATAGAGGGATACTATAATAATATTTAATGATTCTGCTGACACATTTTCACTATGTTTTGCCTAATGACCTACAAACTATTTTCTTGTTTGACAAGAATACATTAGCAGTATATTGATGTATGCTATCTGATCTGGTTCTGTTTGTAATTTTGCATTTGGACTTAATATTTTTTTGCTTAAAATCCATTATTCGCATGCCAGTATATATTAAAATAGTACTCTCCAAATGAGAATGAATAGCATTCGGAGACAATATATGTTGCTACAAATCAAAAGACATCATTATCCTGCTTCAAACAGCATAAATAACTTGGATTTATTGGCAACAAATCTATACAGATTCCAGATCTTACAGATGCCCTAATAATTCAAAATGAGTTGGGAAAAGTGCTGCTGGGGAACAACAAATACTACTGAATACTGGCTCAATTGAACTGGTTTCATATTTTACTACACTCCTGAATGATACAAGTAACATTTCAATGCACAATTTGGTGGAAACCTGGTTGGTTAGCACTAGGCATGAGCGAATCGATTTCGAATGAAACATCCGAAGTCGATTTGCATAAAACTTTGTTCTAATACTGTACGGAGCAGGAGCTCTGTACAGTATTGGAATGTATTGGCTTCGATGAGCCAAAGTTATTGCTTCTCGAAGTCTTGCGAGACTTCGCACAATAACTTCATAAATTAATTTGTACTGTAAAAAAACATTTTCCAAACTTGGGTTTGGTTCCAAGAGGTACCTTGGTGTACACATCAGTTTTCACATGATGAACAAGTGTTTGCTCATTCATTGGGTGATTGGTGGCAGCTTTGCACAGGGCAATTATCGTTCTTAGGAATGCGCCCCCTTCCCAATAATTTACCTGATCATTGGCCTGTGTGAAGGGTCACCTTTGGGAGGAAAAACTTCAGAAAATCGCAGCACTCCCAATCTTGAATCAAATCCTTCTCTTTATTAGCACCAAAAAAAGCAACGTTTCGACACAACAGGTCTTTTTCAAGCTACAGGCAGTGTTACAAGTGAACAATGGTACATATATATACACCCCATTGAAACAGGATTGGTTGGGGGGTGGCCCCAAACAGAAGGTCAATCCCTCATCCTGCATATTTCCAAATAAGTGACACACAGTGATGGAAAAGTGAATCAACAGAATATAGTCAAGTATGTGTTAATGATCACACTTACATATACAATGTAGAAAAAGCCATTCTCACAGTTCGGGTGGGAGAAACAGCGTACATTGCATGCTACTGCGCATGCATAGATAGCCTCTCTGAGCTCGCATTACCGGACGGGACTATGCGGTCATATGATCGGCCCTGCGGTCACATTACCGGAGCATGGAGCTGAGGTCAGAGCTCTTTGATAATCTGACCTGGTCACATGCCGCTGTGTTTCATGGTAACATAGCAACCACAGGTCCTTGCTGAATAGAGGCACAGACTTGGTATTAAGTCCCAGAAAATAGAAACATTTATGTGAAAGACAAATTGAATCTTGCTGTTTCTCCTGTCCTAATAGAACATATTAATGTTATTAATACAGACAGTTCCTGGCGTATTACCAACCACCGGACCAGCTTTAATAGGGGGTTAATATATAGAAAAAAGAAGTCCCTATTTATATAGATAAAGACTGTTGGATATGTAAATGGGGTCAATTGTATATTAATTCAAGGACCAAAGATTTTGGTCTATCCCAATTCCTACATTCCTAGTAGAGGGCCAAGAGCAAGGATATACACAAGAAATTAAATCAAAGTAGGTGGGTCTAAGGGCGAACCCCCATACGTGGGGGAGGGGTTTGAATCAGCACAATAATACCCATAAGTCCCACAATGGGGTCCATTCATATGCAAATATCCACACAGACCCAAGTGATATCCACCACCGGGGAATGTATTGGAAAAAAGAAAGCCATTCACACCGGGGAATGCAAAAGGCCGGCACCCCACCAACCCCGGGTACGGGGAAGTAAAATGTGTCCACCCTGGCTGTGTCTGGGTCTGGGTCCAACTCCATTGTGGAGAGGTCCCCTACCCTGCCTGCATCCCCTTAATGGGCTAACCTCAAGCAAACCTTATAGGATATAGTAGTGCTACCCCTCTGTCACCCTAAATGACTTCCAATAATCTGCCCCCTCATAAGAGGGACTCTAACCAAGCCCAGAGGGAGGGGGAATTACATGAAGAACAATTATCAAACCGTAATCCCCTTTACATACAACCAGCAGAGAATAATTTTGATTATTGTTCAAATAGTCGGCTTCTGGGTTGTATATGTCCATGACTGTATGTAATCTTCTGGCTTGGATATGTGTGATTCCAAAATCTCTGTGAAACATAAAAAAACACAGGTAAGTACATATTATCACAACATATTGTCGGGTACTATATCTTACGTTACATTACAAAACAACACAATCCTAAATCCTAAGTAGCATTTAGAAGAGGAAGCCCACCTTGAACTCCCGATTGAGGCCCTTGGGTTCAAGAGTGTCAAGTTCAAAGATCCATTTCAGTTCGAAGCGCTTCAGAAATTGCTCCTGGTCTCCACCTCTGCGCAATGGGGAAACACCATCAATAATTCTAAACCGCAGTTGTGCCACATTGTGTCTATACCTGAAAAAGTGTTCTGGGACGGGTAGTTCCCCCTCCAAATCCCTTGATTGAGTTTGCATTTTGGTAAATAATTTCCGGATAGAATACCTGTGTTGATTGATCCTTAGTTTACACGCTTGTGTGGTCTCATCTATGTACAGTAAGCCACATGGGCATTGTAGCAGATATATCACATAATCCGAGGAACACCTTTGGGGACATTTTTTTTTAAAAAGTTGCATTATACTAATTGTTAGCTAAGAATAATTTTTTCAATTGGTCTTTATTAAAATTTTCAACAGTTTTTTCAATAGTTTGCAGGCTTGAATGCTCTCTGCTTCACAATGAATCAGAGAACTGTTTAGTGGGCTGGATTTGAAGCCCTTATCAGTACATTCCCAACAGCTTATAAACACTCATTACAGCTATATTCATTTCATTTTGATAAGAATGTAGCTTAAATTAGTGTTTATGAGCTGTCAAGAGTTCAGGGATAACGGCTACAAATCCAGCTTTCAGAGTCGTTCCCTGATGGTAGAATGCAGTGGATAGTCATCTAGTATGAAAATGCACTGAAACAGAAAGCTGCAGAGGAAAAACCGTTGAAAGTTTTTAATAACGACCAATTAAAAAAAGATTTTTAGTCAAAAACAAGTAGAATGCAATAATTAAAAGAATTCCCCCAAAGGTGTCCATGTCCATAGCCTTTAAAGAGGTTATTGGAGATGAATGTTCCTACGAATGCTCGTTCCCGATATTCTGCCCGATGCGGCCATGTCGTTCGTTCATGCAGGCAAGTAAATGATCGTTTCTGGGCAGCAGATTGTGTTGTCTGTACAGCACTCTCCTGCCCAGAAACAATGCAACTGTATGAGGACGAGCAATCTCTGTAGCGATCCCTCATTCTCATATTGTGGAGGTAATGTAAATGCAGTGCTTCACCTCCACTGAATGAGCAGCCAGTTGTCGGAAAGGAACACTTCCCATGTAAACCCACCATTACATTTAGGGTGATTACGCTTAAAGATGCTTCTTATCTCAGAAGAGAATGAGTCACAATGTTCTGGTCTACTTTGGTTGGTGTCAAGGCGCAGTGTGGTAAATACACTCCACACTGAACACAGAAGGGAAGGGAAAAGGTATTAGGCCTGGGACCTAGTGAGTCCCTACGCCGAGCCCTGACTGCTATCAGTATGAACAGACTTTGATGGTAGGAATGTTCATACGCAGGAACCTAAGTCCAATCTCACCCTAACAGGGCCCTGCAGATAGTGTCAGGACACGGATGGCCTATTCCTTCCCAGATGAAGGAATAGGAGACCCCCTCAGGCCTAATATCAGCAGGTAGGGGAAAACAACAAACAACAAAGAAGATAAACTTAACTTCCAGAAGTATGCGGACGAGCAGGAACTCAGAGAGAACCAACACCAGGACTTCCACAAACAAGGAGCTTTTAACTGCATAGCATGATGGGTGAGGCCAGACTAAATAGAGGAGAAGGAATGACCACTTAAGCTACACCTGAGACAAGGTGTGGTCATCCCCAGCAACAACACAGAAAAGTGAAACCAAAGGGGCTATCAATCACGTGCAGCCAGTCTCCTCGATCTTCTAGTCCCTGTCACAGGCATGACCGTGAAGTTGGGCTGTTTCAACCTACTAGGGACCAGGAGACTTTTAATCGTCCTTGCTCTCTTATTAGTTATTTTTTGTTAAACTGGAATGGAGTCTTTCAGAACAGAGTCATTAAGTAAAAAGGGGCAATATTTCCCCATAACTCTTCTTAGTGCG
Organism: Bufo bufo; assembly: GCF_905171765.1. Taxonomy (NCBI): domain Eukaryota; kingdom Metazoa; phylum Chordata; class Amphibia; order Anura; family Bufonidae; genus Bufo; species Bufo bufo. The sequence goes on from NC_053392.1 coordinate 214,376,319, forward strand.
AAACGGATTTTAAGTGGTAAGGAAATTAGTGTTATAATCTTTTGATTTTTTGTTTGTGTTAGATACTTTAGTCATTGACAGTGCATTGTCAGCATATTTATTTGTCTTTCCAATGATTTCCTTCCCTCCCATTGCTGTCACTAAGCATGGACTAGGACATTCAGTTCAGCTCTGTCCTTGGTGCCTTTCAACACATTTTATCCTTATGTGCATTTTTGAGTCTGCAACACTATGGCAAACAGCACTAGGGCTGTTCAAGCATAGCGAAGTACAGTGCTTTGATGTTCACGCTTCTCAATATCCAGTAGTGACACAGAGTGCATCCGTTGCCACCTACCAACAAGAGGGTGTGCTGATCTCATCGTGTCCTCCATTACCATCCATGCGGTCCTACCTTTTTAGATCGATTAAAATCGAGTTCAATCACCTTTGTAGCTATGCATTATACTTTTACTATTGTTTCCTGTGGGCACTCCCACCTCCCAGGGCCAGACAACTGTGTATATTTATATGTACATGTATATAAATAGAAGTTTTGTGTGAAGGCTGTTTATATGTCCATTTGCATCTGAAGAAGAGGTTGTGTCCCGAAATTTATTATGTTTTGGAATTTATTAAAGCAAGATTGATTCACATCTGGATGAGCACTTGAGTCCGTACAGCTTACTGTAGTAACCTGAGGTCCTCCAGACACCACCATACACCATTACTCACATGTGGATCATCACTGTGGACACCTGCTTCTGGTTTTAATCCAGAAATGATATACGGGTAGAAGCTCACATAGTGGCTGTGGGTGTACACAACTAAAGAAGGTGATAGCAGTATCTTAAGTTCTAGTACCATTTATCTTTGGTACCAGTTGACTATACTACTCTATGTAGCACTGTTGTCTTTTTATCTTTTTTTACAGAATCCTGCAGAAGGCAGGTCATTCCAGTGTTGCTTTCATGGAGGAGGGAGTAAAAACGAAATAAGAAATTCAGTATTCAAACATTGCTTTTTCCTCTCTACTGTTTGTTAAGTCACTTTTGCTATTGATTTTGAAAAATCTGCCAGCAGACAGGTAAAATACATACTGCAGACTAGAAAATGTATTATATTAAAATCACTATTGTTTAAAGAACAATATAGAATTTGAGAGAGCTTAAAATATAACTTTTACTGTTAGATTTTATAAAAGATAAAGCGCCACAAACAAATAATTGAGGTATAGCTAAAATTATGGAACAGTCTTACCATTCCGACGCACCCTGGTAGGGATCAGCCTAGCGTGGTGGAAATAATACCGCGTCTGGGCCGAGGATTAGATGTGGTCGTAGGTTGTTGCAAGATGTAGACTGGTGCAGGGAACCAATGTCCCTAGTAAGCCCTGATTGGGGAGGGGGGCAATGCTAATGTTCACCTGCCTATCTACACAGAGTTCCTACCCCGCAAGGGGCGGCCCTGTCCGGATACCTTACCCTAGATTAGGGAGGTATCCCTGTTTATGCCCTATAGGATGGTTCCCAACGTGTCACGTTTCAAGTGATAAATCATCAGGGGAAGAAATCCAAAATGTGCAAAAGGTAATCCTTGGATCAGTGGATCACTAGGATTAGAGAAAAAAGGACATTGATGGTCCTAAAGAAAGGAGGACCCCACAGATTCTTTGAAACGGGGCGCCTCTGGAGCAGCTGATCTGATGTCGTCAGCTGCACTTTTTGTACTATTCACTATTGTTTAATTCAAGTTTTTATGTTAAATATATTTCAAAAGTATTTTGTTTTGCTTTTTTTGTCATCATTTACATTAAAAGAAAATCCTGAAATGTGCCACAACAGTCTATTTTGTAGTGATTACTCCTCAGCACTCATCTCATTATCATCGAAGGCAGGATTACAATGAAAGGCAACACCTCAGTTTTAAAACTGGAGGCATATAACACAGAATGTACAATTAATAACAGGTAATAGTTCATGCACACAAAACTCTCCCATAAAAGTCAATGAGTCATTAATATTGTGAAGTATATTATTAACTATTAATTATTAGCGGTAAGTATAAAATAACCATATCACTGTGCACTTACACTAAAGTTAGAGAGTTTTGTACAGCCTTCTATAAAATACCCACACCAGGATTTGATTCAATATTATATATTATGTTTTGTGTGACACAAATTTTGGTTTTCACAAATTTTGCTGCTTTAGTGTTTTTAGATCTTTGTGTCAAATGCTATACAAGTACAATTACCGTATAAGTATTTCATAAGATTTTTTTTAACTTGTATTGACAAATACATCAATTCAAAGACTCCAGTGTTTCCAGTGTTAATCCTTCTTTTTCAAGACTTCTACAATTTGCCATGGAATGCTGGATATCACCTTCTGGGCCAAAACTTGACTGATGGCAACACATTCTTGCCTAATCAGTGCTTTGAGTTTATCAAAATTCCGTGTTTCTGTTTGTCCACTTGCTATTTGAGGATTGTCACAGGTTCTCAATAGGATTGGGATCTAGGCAGTTTCCTTGCCATAGACCCAAAATTTTAATGTTTTGTTCATCGAGCCACTTAGTTTTCACTTTTGCCTTGTGACATATCGTACCATCATGCTGGAAAAAGCATTGTTCATCACCTTATTGTTCCTGGATCATTGGGAGAAGTTGCTTTTGAAGGATGTTTTGATACCATTCTTTATTCATGGCAGTATTCTTAGGCAAAATTATAAGTGAGCCCACTCTCTTGGATGAGAAGATGCTTTACGGTTGCCATGACATAGGGATAAAACTGAGAATAATGTAACTGGGTGAGTGTTGAGTCTCCCAATAAACTATAAAAGAAGTGGATTTTATGATAAGTACTAAAAATACACTTCTCTAGTTCATCTTATTGGGGGACCCAGAAAACTGATAGATGTATGATGCCAGCAATAACTTGCAAGCAGCTCGGGAAGCAAAAGTGTGTGCCCTGGAAAACATTGGGAAGGTGTAAAGAGAAGACCAGATAGCAAGCAGTCATGCACACCTGCAGAGCAGGGGTCCAATAGTGCACTGCCCAAAAGGCATCCACAGCACTTGTAGAATGTGTTGTAACTCAGATGTTCCTTTGACTTTTATGTGATATGACTCACCAGGAGACAAGTGGATCCACTGACAGAACCTTTTGGAAGACAAAGGAGACCATACTGTAGATCTGAATGGCTCTACATAAATCCAGATGTTATATAGATGATGCTCTGGGATAATAAGGAGAGAAACAAAAAAACAACAATATTCTGAAACCAGGGCCTATATTAGATGCCACAGTCAGGCCATACAATGCAATTACTTAGCACAGGACCAGCCCCAACAGACAAGGAAATTGTGGGGTAGGCAGACCAGGAAAAGAAATCTGAAGATACAAGACAAAAGAGTAAGGGCCCAGTTAACAAAGTGAAGCAGCCCTGTGAGGAAAAAATGATCCAAAAAAGAGAAAGAATATCGAGATAAGAGCCGCACATCTAAAAAATGTCAAATTTATTCAGGACAACAGACACAACAGAAATAGCTTAAAATCATTGTATACAATAAATCAAGGCTATGTGGACCAAATGCTTACCACACGCCACCCTGGTTCACCACAAGACCATGAACATTCTCCCACATGAATAAGTAAATTTAAGGTGCATGAGATCCATCAACATGAATGATATGAATAAAATACTTATCATTGAGGTAGCATAGTGGGAGTATGCGTGGTGGTCAGGGAAAGAAAATCCCAACGCGTATCGCCAGGCTCTGCTGGCTTCCTCAGGGGTGCCTGTTTCTGTATCGCATATCAGCTCATATATATATACATGGTAATAAAATAATGATAATCATAACCTGTATTATGGGCGTACATGTTGTATGTTAGAATCGCCGCCCCCCCCCCCCGCACTTGGGGGAAAGGAGAGGAAGTGCTGATCTTCAATGGAGATTTAGCACAGAGGCTGATGCACTCCAAGGCAGACGGCGGGCGGAAATGCCGTCTGCGCATGCGTGCAGCCGAACCAGCGTGTGCTGTGTTCCAAGAAGCGGAAGCGGCAGGTCACGCTGGGTCAGGGAGCGCACACTGCGTGCCATAGACCGGAAGCCACATGACACAATGGAGGCGCGGCCTGCACATATAGAAAACCATGTGGGCGAGAGGACAAAACAAGAGAAGAGACAAACAAAAGAAAGATGAGACGTGTATGTTAGCATAAATAGATATTGCATAAGAACAAGTGAAGACATAAACCCATATATAAGTGCATAATCAATTGTGCTCATGAAATATCGAAAACGAAAAAGATATAAAAAACTGAAGATAAAGGAAAAATGAAAAGAAAAATTAATTAAAGATTAAAAGTGCATACAATCCACCTAATATATGATATATAACACAGTGACCATAATTAGTGTGTATTATTGATAACCATGATTAATATACAAAAAATAGTGGTAGGTTGTGGTGGCTCACTAGCAAGTAGTTAAGGTATGGTGCTGCAAGCTCATATAGAGGGAATCACCCCACCCTCTCTTAAAGGCAAATGTAGTAATAGAAAAATGAGCGAGCACTCATACACTTGGCAACCAGATTGACATATGCAGAAAATATTTATTAAATCCCCATAAAATACAAGTAATACAATTTATAAGAACAATGTAGCAATAATATACAACATTACAGTCACATATATTGTGGTAGATATGATCGACACTATATTCATATGACTCAATAGTGTCGATAAATTCAATAATATATATCACACCAAAAAACTTCAAGTATATGCTGTTATTTGGGAAAGAGGGGGTATTATCTTCTAGCGCTCTATCCCAATTTGGGAAACTGAATGTCACTGAAAATGTTGTAGGTGTATTCACTGGGAGCGCAATATGTTCATAAAGTGTCCACAGGAATCCTGATAATATGAAAAGTCTCTTATAGCATATCCTTTTAAGCTCGATATGAGCTTGGGATTGAAGAAAACTTTAAATCGATGTTTGGCTTACCGTCTGCTGTCTCCCTATTGCTTCAATGGAGCTTTAAATATTTGCCGGCTTATTCAGTCGCTCCATACAGCAAGCTGGTTTAAATTTCGCGGGAGTTCCAAAGATCGCAGGAGTTGCCACTCTGTTCTGCAATTTCCTTTGGTGCAGCTTTCGACGATAAGAATAGTTAATCCTTTACTGTAGAGATTTTCTTCTGTATGGCCATACAGTATTATCGGAGGCTTTTAAATGCAGGTACATCACTTGTTTCACCATACGTGTTACGGGTAGATTCATTCTCCCTTCCTCAGTGGTCAAGTGTCTGCCTGCTCTGCCTCCATTTTTATCCATTCCTTTAATTGCTTCCCAAATCTTGGACACCTGTTGTTCATGCTACTCCCAGTTTGCCAGGGAATCCTCCCACATAATCAGGGGATAATTCCATACAGCCTTGATTTTAAATTTTTAATTTTTTTTCCCTCTTGCAGTTTCCATGCGTTTTTTATGCGTTTTTTTGGGGACACATGCGTTTTTTGGCCCAGATGTCCCAATTGGTGTGATATATCATTGTGTGAAATATAAACTTGATATCTGATTGCTAACACTTATAAAATTACTTTTTATAATAAAATATTATTAAACAAATTTTCAAGATTAAAATATCAATATAAGAATATAAAACAATAAATAATAAATGTGAGGAATCTTGAAAGTTTCATAGGAATCCTAGAGTTTGATACAATTATTCGGATTTGATAGAGAAAGAAGGGTGGGTATCTCGGAGCCAAGGACACGTCGCAGCGCCGATAAACGGCCTAGCATGCGACGTGCCGTCGGCCACGAGACACCCAACCTACATAAATCCAAAAATTTCCAACTCCGAATTAAGACCTTTCGGTTGTAGAGATCCAAATTCATAAATGCGTCTGGATTCTATCCTAGACATTTGTCTGATAAAATCACTGCCTCTCCAGTGTTTCTCCACCTTCTCCAGTGCCGTAAACACCAGGCTCGATGGATCCTGATTATGCATCTCTTTATAATGTTTAGATAGGGAATGTTTATCATAACCCTTCCTGATGTTGGCAATATGCTCGGCCACTTTTTTTTTGAATGGCCTCTTAGTACGTCCTATATATTGTCTGTTACAGGGGCACTGGAGAAGGTAGATAACTCCACTGGAGTCACATGTAAGACAATCTTCTATCTCCCAATTAAAATTGTTCTGAGTCGAGGGGACATTAGTCGTCAGGCGGGGTTTTTTATTCATTCTACAACCCATACACCTTCCACATTTATAAAAACCCTTCAAACTCAGCCAAGTTCCTGAAAAACTCAACTTATTCTGTTTCCACGGTTTTACGGTAGGGGCCACCTTGATACCTAGATTGGGTGCCCTAGTGAAGGTAATCGTTGGAACAGTCGGGAGTAAGTGTCCCACAATTTTGTCATTTAACACATGGTGCCAATGGGTTTTAATAATTTTCTGAATCTTCCTATAATTCTCATTAAATGGAAGAACAACTCTCATGGCTTCTTTATTTTGTGTTTTATCTTTCTCATTATCCATCTCATTTTTATCTTTATTGTCCTCCTTATTAAAGAACTCTCTTCTATATAATTTCCTAATTTGGTTGAGTGACTCCTCCACTAAGTTTTCAGGATATTCCTTCTCAATAAATTGTCTTTTCATCTCAATGACTTCCATCTCAAAAGTATGTCCCTCTGTGCAGTTCCGCTTAATCCTACGGAACTGACCAGAGAGAACATTTGTCAGCCATTTTGGCAGGTGTCAGCTAGAAAAATCAATATAACTATTTCTAGCTGTGGATTTACAAAATGTCTCACATATATATTTATTACCAGATTGTGTGATTAATAAATCCAAGAATTCGGTGCTCTCCTGTATGTTTGAGGTAAAGACCAGATTTAAATTATTAATATTAATTGTTTCTAGGAATTTTTCCAATTCTTCTTTACTCTTTTTCCAGATGATGATCACATCATCTATATAATTGTATCAAACTCTAGGATTCCTATGAAACTTTCAAGATTCCTCACATTTATTATTTATTGTTTTATATTCTTATATTGATATTTTAATCTTGAAAATTTGTTTAATAATATTTTATTATAAAAAGTAATTTTATAAGTGTTAGCAATCAGATATCAAGTTTATATTTCGCACAATGATATATCACACCAATTGGGACATCTGGGCCAAAAAACGCATGTGTCCCCAAAAAAACGCATAAAAAACGCATGGAAACTGCAAGAGGGAAAAAAAAAAAATAATTTAAAATCAAGGCTGTATAGAATTATCCCCTGATTATGTGGGAGGATTCCCTGGCAAACTGGGAGTAGCATGAACAACAGGTGTCCAAGATTTGGGAAGCAATTAAAGGAATGGATAAAAATGGAGGCAGAGCAGGCAGACACTTGACCACTGAGGAAGAGAGAGTGAATCTACCCGTAACGCGTATGGTGAAACAAGTGATGTACCTGCATTGAAAAGCCTCCGATAATACTGTATGGCCATACAGAAGAAAATCTCTACAGTAAAGGATTAACTATTCTTATCGTCGAAAGCTGCACCAAAGGAAATTGCGGAACAGAGTGGCAACTCCTGCGATCTTTGGAACTCCCGCGAAATTTAAACCAGCTTGCTGTATGGAGCGACTGAATAAGCCGGCAAATATTTAAAGCTCCATTGAAGCAATAGGGAGACAGCAGACGCTAGACGGTAAGCCAAACATCGATTTAAAGTTTTCTTCAATCCAAAGCTCATATCGACCATAAAAGGATATGCTATAAGAGACTTTTCATATTATCAGGATTCCTGTGGACACTTTATGAACATATTGCGCTCCCAGTGAATACACCTACAACATTTTCAGTGACATTCAGTTTCCCAAATTGGGATAGAGCGCTAGAAGATAATACCCCCTCTTTCCCAAATAACAGCATATACTTGAAGTTTTTTGGTGTGATATATATTATTGAATTTATCGACACTATTGAGTCATATGAATATAGTGTCGATCATATCTACCACAATATATGTGACTGTAATGTTGTATATTATTGCTACATTGTTCTTATAAATTTTATTACTTATATTTTATGGGGATTTAATAAATATTTTCTGCATATGTCAATCTGGTTGCCAAGTGTATGAGTGCTCGCTCATTTTTCTATTACTACATGATTAATATACAGTATAAGGATAATAGTAGTACCTTATATTACCCCTTCACCTTAGATTTACTATCAGCTATGTGCAATATTTAATATTACTCGTATTAAATAATCTATACAGAATTTGATAAGCTATATGATTTATACTTCTTATTTCTTTAATTAAATACATTCCCTTAATTTTGTATTTTTTATTTTTTTATATTATTTTTTATATGTGTTATTATTGGTTTTTTACATATTTATTATTATTATTATTATTATTTTTAATTATTAATTAATTTTTTGTTTTTATAGTTTTTTATATTATTGATTATTATATGTTTTTTATTATTGTTTATATTTTATATTCTTTTGTTTTTTATTGCTAACTTCTGAGGGGGAAAAAAAAAGGGGGAAGAAAAAGGGAAAGATTACTAAAAAGAGAATGTTTTGTCCTGTCGCCCACAGAGTAAAAGTTCTCAGCTGAGAACCAAAGAGTGATACTTCACACAATAAGACATGTAAGGGACAAATACTTCATCAAATCAGTACAGTCCAAAAAGAATAATAAAATATAAAAATAATATAAAAATAATATAAAAAATATAAAAAATAATAAATAAATATAAAAAATAATCAAAAATAATAAATACAAAATTAAGGGAATGTATTTATTTGGTTACTAATTATGGTCACTACACTGCGTGCAGAATTATTAGGCAAATGAGTATTTTGACCACATCATCCTCTTTATGCATGTTGTCTTACTCCAAGCTGTATAGGCTCGAAAGTCTACTACCAATTAAGCATATTAGGTGATGTGCATCTCTGTAATGAGAAGGGGTGTGGTCTAATGACATCAACACCCTATATTAGGTGTGCATAATTATTAGGCAACTTCCTTTCCTTTGGCGAAATGGGTCAAAAGAAGGACTTGACAGGCTCAGAAAAGTCAAAAATAGTGAGATATCTTGCAGAGGGATGCAGCACTCTTAAAATTGCAAAGCTTCTGAAGCGTGATCATCGAACAATCAAGCGTTTGATTCAAAATAGTCAACAGGGTCGCAAGAAGTGTGTGGAAAAACCAAGGCGCAAAATAACTGCCCATGAACTGAGAAAAGTCAAGCGTGCAGCTGCCAAGATGCCACTTGCCACCAGTTTGGCCATATTTCAGAGCTGCAACATCACTGGAGTGCCCAAAAGCACAAGGTGTGCAATACTCAGAGACATGGCCAAGGTAAGAAAGGCTGAAAGAAGACCACCACTAAACAAGACACACAAGCTGAAACGTCAAGACTGGGCCAAGAAATATCTCAAGACTGATTTTTCTAAGGTTTCATGGACTGATGAAATGAGAGTGAGTCTTGATGGGCCAGATGGATGGGCCCGTGGCTGGATTGGTAAAGGGCAGAGAGCTCCAGTCCGACTCAGATGCCAGCAAGGTGGAGGTGGAGTACTGGTTTGGGCTGGTATCATCAAAGATGAGCTTGTGGGGCCTTTTCGGGTTGAGGATGGAGTCAAGCTCAACTCCCAGTCCAACTGACAGTTTCTGGAAGACACCTTCTTCAAGCAGTGGTACAGGAAGAAGTCTGCATCCTTCAAGAAAAACATGATTTTCATGCAGGACAATGCTCCATCACACGCGTCCAAGTACTCCACAGCGTGGCTGGCAAGAAAGGGTATAAAAGAAGAAAATCTAATGACATGGCCTCCTTGTTCACCTGATCTGAACCCCATTGAGAACCTGTGGTCCATCATCAAATGTGAGATTTACAAGGAGGGAAAACAGTACACCTCTCTGAACAGTGTCTGGGAGGCTGTGGTTGCTGCTGCACGCAATGTTGATGGTGAACAGATCAAAACACTGACAGAATCCATGGATGGCAGGCTTTTGAGTGTCCTTGCAAAGAAAGGTGGCTATATTGGTCACTGATTTGTTTTTGTTTTGTTTTTGAATGTCAGAAATGTATATTTGTGAATGTTGAGATGTTATATTGGTTTCACTGGTAAAAATAAATAATTGAAATGGGTATATATTTGTTTTTTGTTAAGTTGCCTAATAATTATGCACAGTAATAGTCACCTGCACACACAGATATCCCCCTAAAATAGCTAAAACTAAAAACAAACTAAAAACTACTTCCAAAAATATTCAGCTTTGATATTAATGAGTTTTTTGGGTTCATTGAGAACATGGTTGTTGTTCAATAATAAAATTAATCCTCAAAAATACAACTTGCCTAATAATTCTGCACTCCCTGTATAAGGAATTGAAGTGGGGCACACTCTGCACTACACTTTTTTCAGACCGGGTGTTGTCTGTTAGTGGGAGCACCTCTGTTTGGATCTCCACCTTATTTTAGTGCAACATTTTTCTCGTTATATAATTATGGTCACTGTTTTATATATCATATATATCCCTGACCCAGCGTGACCTGCCGCTTTCGCTTCTTGGAACGCAGCACACGCTGGTTCGGCTGCACGCATGCGCAGACAGCATTTCCGCCCGCCGTCTGCCTTAGCGTGCATCAGCCTCTGTGCTGAATCTCTATTGAAGATCAGCACTTCCTCTCCTTCCCCCCGAGTGCGGGGGGCGGCGATTCCAACATACAACATGTACACCCATATTACAGGTGATGATTATCATTATTTTATTACCATGTATATATATATGAGCTGATATGCGATACAGAAACAGGCACCCCTGAGGAAGCCAGCAGAGCCTGGCGATACGCGTTGGGCATTTCTTTCCCTGACCACCACGCATACTCCCACTATGCTACCTCAATGATAAGTATTTTATTCATATCATTCATGTTGATGGATCTCATGCACCTTAAATTTAAATTTACTTATTCATGTGGGAGAATGTTCATGGTCTTGTGGTGAACCAGGGTGGCGTGTGGTACGCATTTGGTCCACATAGCCTTGATTTATTGTATACAATGATTTTAAGCAATTTTTGTTGTGTCTATTGTCCTGAATAAATTTGACATTTTTTTGATGTGTAGGGCTCTTATCTCGGTATTCTTTCTCTTTTTTGGATCATATTGTATGTTTCATACCGTGTGCCGGCACTCTTACTTCAATCTTGATGTGCCCCTGTTTTTTGGATTACCTGTGAGGAAAAAAGCCGCCACCCCAGTACAGAAGGCCTGATAATAGGAGCAGAACGTATTCTTGGTGGGTGTAACAGTGATAAAATTTACACTTGTCGCCTTCCACACTAGGGGACAAAAGGAAAACAATATTGTCTGTCTCCCACTTAGAAGGGAAATGAGAAAAAACTCAAATAATAAATGCAGAATGCAAGTGTCTGCAGGTGGTGTACAGCCTGTATAAGACGAGCTAAAACTTTGGCTTAGCATCTACTTCTTAGTGGCAGCAGCTTATACTCACGGTTTTCTGCATTCCTCAATGAAATGAAATAAATAGACCTTAAGCCACCTGAACAAATTGAACAACCAAAAATCTCTGGGAGGGAAAGGGTGTGAGCCTTTGGCAAGTCTCCGATTTTAGCTACTAAACATGCCAAGCAATGTGCTATTGGGTAGAATGACCCTTCCTTCTTGTGTCTAATGTTCAGTAACACAAATCTCTGAGCATTGCCACCACACGTTGCACAGAGCTTTTTCATTCTTTACATCACTGGTGGTCCAATATTACAGACTTCAGTAATGTGGTCTTGTTACATGTACAGTATCTACCACATACCAGAATATACTGTACATTTGACTGGACAGGCTCTGTTACTTTATATAGAAATTTCCATTAATAGCTTATTGAATTTAATCCAAGATTTTAGGGTGGCAATTGCAATAATTAGCAGGAAACATTTCCTTCTTTAGGTGGGCAGAATAGAACTGAGTGTTATGCTATTCTACCAAATACAAAAATAGAAACCCGATGTTCTAATATTTCTACCACTGATGACAAAAAGACAAGTTCAAAAACAGCAGCCCTAACCTGTAATGCTCTCCATACATTAAAGGTGTTGGCTGCTCTAGCTATGAAGTTCCTAATATGCTGGAACCTGTATGTATGATTAAATTAAATAGCATGCCCCTCACAAGTCTGCTTGATTGTTTAGTTATCTCTTCATTGGGCAGGATCTGTAGTTTCAGCAACTGCACGCTGCATTTCTGATTCTAACATTTCAAATGCCTTCATGCTTTGCATTCCTCCCTATAAACATATCACAGTACACACTCCTGGCAGTCTAATACATAGAGGCACATAGTGCATAATGGTACACTGTACACACCAAATAAGTCTAGCATTCCAGCCGTGTCCCCAAATCTACAGTACTTCTTCTAATACCTGTCCTAAACTCTGTAACCAGGGTTGAAGTTCCTAACTCTTGAAGACCAGATGACAAACCCTGAGTTGATCCCTTTTCACCCTCCGCACTTGTTGCTTTACAACCGGGCCTACTAGATCCATAGCTACTTTAAGATTGGGCTTCAGTAATTAGGGAAAGAACCAAAGGTCTTCGTATAGGTTACACTGGTCAGGCAGACTGCGTTTTGCTATGTCTGTATCCTTGTTTATTTATATTAGGGTTATATAAGTCTGATACAGGAATTACCCTTTAAAGGGATTCTGTCATAGTCAAGCCTGTGACTGGGAATAGAAGATCGAGGAGACTGGCTGCACGTGATTGACAACCCCATTGGTTTCACTTTTCTGTGTTGTTGCTGGGGATGACCACACCTCTTGTCTCAGGTGTAGATTAAGTGGTCATTCCTTCTCCTCTATTTAGTCTGGCCTCACCCATCATGCATTGCGGTTGATAGCTCCTTGTTTGTGGAAGTCCTGGTGTTCGTTCTCTCTGAGTTCCTGCTCATCCGCATACTTCTGGAAGTTTAGTTTATCTTCTTTGTTGTTTTCCCCTACCTGCTGATATTAGGCCTGAGGGGGTCTCCTATTCCTTCATCTGGGAAGGAATAGGCCATCTGTGTCCTGACACTATCTGCAGGACCCTGTTAGGGTGAGATTGGGCTTAGGTTCCTGCGTATGAACATTCCTACCATCAAGGTCTGTTCATACTGATAGCAGTCAGGGCTCAGCATAGGGGCTCACTAGGTGTGACCATTTCCCTTTCCCTAGGTTTCAGGCCTAATACCTTTTCCCTTCCCTTCTGTGTTCAGTGTGGAGTCTATTTACCACACTGCGCCGTGACAGATTCTTTAGTTTCATAATGAATTTTGCATCTGCCTAGTGTACCCTAAACACTGCATATTTTTGTCCTGTATACCAGTTTTTCATGTCAACACTTTCTTTCCCCTGTTCTCGACATTGCTGCATCCTGGCAGAATGTTTACATGCCGAACTTCCTGTTTTCATCAGCTTCCTGTTGGCATTTTTAATCAAACCCAGCATGCTTTCTTCTGTAATGTTTCTCCGGCCTTGGTCACACTGTTCTCTAAAGAGTAGTCACGCCCTTAGCACTCCCTCTCCATGTTAATTAGGCAGAGCAAGCGCTGTGAAACATTAACCCCTTAGTGACCAGCCTGTTTTGGGCCTTACTGACCAAGCATTTTTCTTCCTTTTTTCATTGTCGCCTTCCAAGATATATAACTTTATTTTTCTGTCTATATAACTGCATGAGGGATTGTTTTTTATGGGACAAGTTATAGTTTTTAATGGTGTAATTTTGGGGTACACATAACTTTCTAATTAACTTTTATTAACTCTTTCTAGGAGGGAGATGGGAAAAAACAGCAATAATGCCACTGAGTTTTTATGTTATAAATTTAACAGCGTTCGTTTTTCGGTATAAATAACATAATAGCTTTATTCTCTTGGACACAGTGATAACAAATGCATATGGTTTTTTATGTTTTACTACTTGTGTGCAATAAAACTACTGTTTTTTAAAAGGAAGATAATCTTTTTGCATCGCCGCTTCCCAAGACCCATAACTTTTTTATTTTTCTTTCTATGGAGTTGTGTGAGGGCTTGATTTCTGCGGGACGACTTGTAGTTTTGATTCGTATCATTTTGGGGTAAATTACGCTTTTTGATCACTTGTTATTAAATTTTTTATAACTACTAAAAATAAATTAGTTACGGACGCGGCGATACCAAACATGTGGGGGAGATTTTAGTTTTAATTTTTTTTTCATTCCTGCTAAAAAACACTCAAGGCTGGCTTTACACACATCGGTACCCTGAAATTGTATTTGCGGGGTGCCGATGGGAGACAGAGGAAGTCCACTCCCTCTGTCACCGCTTACATGTGGCGGGCGCAGGGTACTTTGGGCATAAATGTGAAGTGTTTGGGGCACAGATAAAAAAAAAAATTATAAAAGAGGGGAACACTTTAATGCAGCTATGTATGTATATCAACATCTGACACTATCGAAGTTCACTAATTTGACTTTTAAGGTTAGATTCACATCTGTGGCGCTTTTCCATTCCAATATAGAAAACGAAAATTGTTTAAAGAAACAGAAGCACTAGATCCGGTATATGCCAGATACCAAAGTTGCCCAACAGATTTCATTAACTATAATGGGTTCATCAGGTGTCTGCAATTCTGTCAGACAAAATACCACTGTCCACTGTGGATAACTTCAAACACTGGAATATCCCTTTAAGGCTACATTTATGCCACCGTATGAATGAGTCTGCATCCGTTCCGCAATTTTGGGGCCGCAAAAAGATGGGGACAGCACACCGTGTGCTATCCACATCCGTTGCTCCGTGCCGGCACCATTCAAAGAAAATAGAACACGTCCTATTCTTGTCCGCAATTGTACAAACCGGATTCCAAAAAAGTTGGGACACTAAACAAATTGTGAATAAAAACTGAATGCAATGATGTGGAGATGGCAAATGTCAATATTTTATTTGTAATAGAACGTAGATGACAGATCAAACGTTTAATCCGAGTAAATGTATCATTTTAAAGGAAAAATACGTTGATTCCAATTTTCACGGTGTCAACAAATCCCCAAAAAGTTGGGACAAGTAGCAATAAGAGGCTGGAAAAAGTAAATTTGAGCATAACGAAGAGCTGGAAGACCAATTAACACTAATTAGGTCAATTGGCAACATGATTGGGTATAAAAAGAGCTTCTCAGAGTGGCAGTGTCTCTCAGAAGCTAAGATGGGTAGAGGATCACCAATTCCCACAATGTTGCGCAGAAAGATAGTGGAGCAATATCAGAAAGGTGTTACCCAGCGAAAAATTGCAAAGACTTTGCATCTATCATCATCAACTGTGCATAACATCATCCGAAGATTCAGAGAATCTGGAACAATCTCTGTGCGTAAGGGTCAAGGACGTAAAACCATACTGGATGCCCGTGATCTCCAGGTCCTTAAACGACACTGCACCACAAACAGGAATGCTACTGTAAAGGAAATCACAGAATGGGCTCAGGAATACTTCCAGAAACCATTGTCAGTGAACACAATCCACCGTGCCATCCGCCGTTGCCAGCTGAAACTCTACAGTGCAAAGAAGAAGCCATTTCTAAGCAAGATCCACAAGCTCAGGCGTTTTCACTGAGCCAGGGATCATTTAAAATGGAGTGTGGCAAAATGGAAGACTGTTCTGTGGTCAGACGAGTCACGATTCGAAGTTCTTTTTGGAAATCTGGGACGCCATGTCATCCGGACCAAAGAGGACAAGGACAACCCAAGTTGTTATCAACGCTCAGTTCAGAAGCCTGCATCTCTGATGGTATGGGGTTGCATGAGTGCGTATGGTATGGGCAGCTTGCATGTCTGGAAAGGCACCATCAATGCAGAAAAATATATTCAGGTTCTAGAACAACATATGCTCCCATCCAGACGTCATCTCTTTCAGGGAAGACCCTGCATTTTTCAACAAGATAATGCCAGACCACATTCTGCATCAATCACAACATCATGGCTGCGTAGGAGAAGGATCCGGGTACTGAAATGGCCAGTCTGCAGTCCAGATCTTTCACCTATAGAGAACATTTGGCGCATCATAAAGAGGAAGGTGCAACAAAGAAGGCCCAAGACGATTGAACAGTTAGAGGCCTGTATTAGACAATACTTGATAAGTGGTAGGCAATTAAGAGTGCCGTATTTGTGTGAGGGGAGGCGGGGCGTTCACTATTTAAACCTGGCCCTCCTCCCCCCACTTGTCGGTTCGAACGATTTCGAATCGGCTTGTGGGTTGGTGCCAGAGAAGGGCGTGCGTCACTGGAGGATCGGGGGATCGGCTGCGTCGGGCTCGTCGCTACGGTGATTAGGTAGGCAGGGTGGCTTGCACACCAGTCTCGCTATGTATAACATGTGGGGCTGCCGAGCGTGCCGCCGGTCCCCAGCTGCGCTGGAGACTGCCCGCACTCCCGATCGCTTCCGGCACCCCGAGACAGGCACCCCGATCCGCTCCAGGCCCTGCGCTAAGCACCCCCGCTCCCACATGCAGCGTCCCCCAGGCGGGCACCCCTCACCTGTGGCTCAGCAGCGACGGGTCCCGACGTCCGCTCGCATACCCTGAGCATCGGTCACGCTGGCCGTCGGCTCCACGACGCAGCGTTATATATCACTCACTCCCGTATCAGAACATAAACATTCATTCCACCGTAGAGGAAAACGCCGTCCGCTCACACAGGGATCTATTCATTAGCTGCAATCAGTAAGTGGAGGTCCAGCTGCAGGATCAGGGGGCGGAAGCCGAAACCTATAGGCGATTAATACGCCGCGGCTTTCCCTGTACAAATAGTCGATAGCGGTGGGCACGGGATGCAATGTTCCACATGGCGGAGCGCAAATCCCTCACAGCCGATCCTGATGCACGTTCTCCTGGTAATTACAATTAGCGAGGCTGTGAAGGTGGACATGCTTATGTGACTTTCAGTCATGTCTAGGAATCCGCTGCAGAATAAACTCGTCTTCTTTACTGCGCCAAACTCAGGCAAGACAAGATAAGCAGATACTCAGACATGTGCACTGTATAACAAGTTAGGATTTCAATGGTTAATTCTAACCTAGAAGGGAATCACTGGCTTGCTGCGCTCCAGCAGGTCCTGGCTGATAGAGGGCGACACCTACAGGCCCATACTGGTACTGCAGTCCTGGTGCAGGGCTCCTCTGCTCAGGCACAGTGGCTAGGTACTAAGGCAGGAGTATAAAAAAAAAAAAAAAAAAAAATTAAAATAAATTTGGAATATGTTCAAGGATCAAATATAAAGAGGGCTTCAAGGAGGGGGGCTGGCCACGTCACTTTGCGCACGCAGCCGGGCCGCCCGTAAGCCCATACGGTCAGTCAGGGGGTTGGTTCGGGCGCAGTCACAATAATCCGGTGGCTAGCTAGGGAGCGGTGGCATGAGTGAAGGGTCGCCCAGCCGGCGTGCGCTCACTCTTACGTCTGTCCTTGGTTATTCAGGTCCACAGGTGGTGGGCTAACTTACGATACTGTGGGGTTCGTGGCTGTCATGGCCACCAGGTGAGTCAGGGGTGGTGCATGCGGGGGCCAACCCCCTCTTTTCTCCTGCATAGGCTTGAGGGACGGGGGATGGTGGACTATTATGTCCAGGCCTCTGGCGCATCTCTTACAGGGTGGCGCCTACAGTCGTGGCCTTTGGTGGGGGGGGGGGGGGAAATAAAAAATATATATATAATGGTATAGATAGGAATGTTGCTTTGCCAGGTCTGTCACGACTACAGACTCCTTATAAAGCCCTGCCACGACTGCAGGCATCAGTCTGTCACGACTACAGACCCGCTCTAAAGCCCTGCCACGACTGCAGGCAACAGTCTGTCACGACTACAGACCCGTTATAAAGCCCTGCCACGACTGCAGGCATCAGTCTGTCACGACTACAGACTCGTTATAAAGTCCTGCCACGACTGCAGGCATCAGTCTGTCACAACTACAGACCCGTTATAAAGCCCTGCCACGACTGCAGGCATCAGTCTGTCACGACTACAGACTCGTTATAAAGTCCTGCCACGACTGCAGGCATCAGTCTGTCACGACTACAGACCCGCTCTAAAGCCCTGCCACGACTGCAGGCACAAATCCGTTACGACTACAGACTCATTATTAAGACCAGCCACGACTGCAGGCATTAGTCTCATGTCAACAGACTCATGAGGTAATACTACCACGTCTACAGGCGATGGTCCGTTACCGCTACTCTCGATGTAGGGTCCCCTCATGACTACAGGGGCTAGTCGGTCACATCCACAGACTCGGTCGCACTCCCGTTAACTACAGGCACTGGGTGGGCATCTACGGGTAGTTGCGTCACAACTACGCACGTGGGTCAGCCACGGCCTGGGAGGTCAGCCTTCACGGTCACCGGTAGGTCCAGTTAGGCTTCAGTCTCCCAGCGGGTTCCAGTCACAATAACCAGCCCCTAGGTGAGGCACTCCCGCACCGGCACACAATGCTAGGTGAGGCTCCTCACGCGGCACACTGTTCAACCCAGCGGGGGCCGGGGCCCACGGTAAAGGAAGGGCTCCCTCTGATCCGGTGCACATTGCCAGGGAGTGGCGCTGCTCCCCACGTGGTACGAGTGTCCAGCCGGCGGTGGGTCGGCCCCCGCACTGGTGCATTCTGCCAGGGAGCAGCGTGAGCTCCCCACGCGGCTGGGGGGTAAGGCTCCTCATCTTCAATAAAGTCTGGCATGGGCCGCCGTGCCGTTAGGTAGGCAGGGATCAGGGGAAGGAGCACTAGGCTCGGTCAGAGGGAGCAGATCATAAGCGGTGGCTGTCTTCCTGCTGCCGGCCGTAGATAAGGTTCCAAGGGGGTTATTTAGGCACAGGATGTTAGTTAGTCCGTGCAGGTGACCTGCGTTATACCATGCTCTTCATGCTCGTACTCAGAGCTGTGCCCATACGGGAGCTGCTTAAGTGGTTGATAGTGAAAAAAAAATAAAAAGAAAATTAAAAAATACATTTTTGAGTCTCTCACGCATGGCTTCTCCGTTTTAGGTTTACACATATGACTCCGCCATCTGAGTCTCTCACGCATGGCTTCTCCGTGTTAGTTTTACACATACGGATCCGCCATTAGAGTCTCTCACGCATGGCTTCTCCGTTTTAGGTTTAAACATATGACTCCGCCATCTGAGTCTCTCACGCATGGCTTCTCCGTGTTAGTTTTACACATACGGATCCGCCATTAGAGTCTCTCACGCATGGCTTCTCCGTTTTAGGTTTACACATATGACTCCGCCATTAGAGTCTCTCACGCATGGCTTCCCCGTTTTAGGTTACACATATGACTCCGCCAGTAGAGTCTCTCACGCATGGCTTCTCCGTTTTAGGTTACACATATGACTCCGCCATTAGTCTCTCACGCATGGCTTCCCCGTTTAGGTTCACACATATGTCTCCGCCATTAGTCTCTCACGCATGGCTTCTCCGTTTAGGTTCACACATATGTCTCCGCCATTAGAGTCTCATGCATGGCTTCCCCGTTTTAGGTTACACGTATGACTCCGCCATCTGAGTCTCTCACGCATGGCTTCTCCGTTTTAGGTTTACACATATGACTCCGCCATTAGAGTCTCTCACGCATGGCTTCCCCGTTTTAGGTTACACATATGACTCCGCCATTAGAGTCTCTCACGCATGGCTTCTCCGTGTGAGTTTTACACATACAACTCCGCCATTAGTCTCTCACGCCTGGCTTCTCCATTTTAGGTTGGCACATATGACTCCGCCATTAGAATCTCTCACGCATGGCTACTCCGTTTTAGGTTTACACATATGACTCCGCCATTAGAGTCTCTCACGCATGGCTTCTCCGTTTTAGGTTACACATATGACTCCGCCATCTGAGTCTCTCACGCATGGCTTCCCCGTTTTAGGTTACACATATGACTCCGCCATTAGAGTCTCGCACGCATGGCTTCTCCGTTTTAGTTTTACACATATGACTCCGCCATTAGTCTCTCACGCATGGCTCCGCCATTAGTCTCTCGCGCATGGCTTCTCCGCTTTAGGTTTACACACAGGACTCCGCCATTAGAGTCTCTCACGCATGGCTTCTCCGCTTTAGGTTTACACACAGGACTCCGCCATTAGAGTCTCTCACGCATGGCTTCCCCGTTTTAGGTTACACATATGACTCCGCCATTAGAGTCTCTCACGCATGGAGGTAAAAAATAAATAAATAAATAAATAAATAAAAATTCCTCACCAGGCCCAGCTGCGCTGGGACTAGTCTCTCATCTCTCCATAGCTAAGAGACTGATGGCCAATTCCTTGGCCAGTAATACTCTGAGGGCTTACAAGACAGCTTGGCGCCTGTTTCAGAGATATGAGAACAC
Organism: Bufo bufo; assembly: GCF_905171765.1. Taxonomy (NCBI): domain Eukaryota; kingdom Metazoa; phylum Chordata; class Amphibia; order Anura; family Bufonidae; genus Bufo; species Bufo bufo. The sequence goes on from NC_053392.1 coordinate 214,396,745, forward strand.
CTACCCGGCCGCTGGCCGGGGGCCTATCACTCACCTATTGGGCTTTGTTTGGGTTTTTGCCACTCTCAATTAAACCTGTCCTATAGCATTGTTAACTATACATGGCAGGTATTCAGCACCATTGGTACAGGCTACATCCGGACCTACCGTCACTCTTCTCCGCCCACCCGATCAAAGCGGCATTGAAGGGTTTGCGCAAGATGTCTGTTGTGAAATGACATGGGCGTCAGCCATTTACCGGTAGCTTGTTCAGGCCGTGACAGGCAAACTGCAGGGGCAAACCGTTCGGGCCGCAGGTTAGCGCTCTGGCAGAAACAGCCTTGTACCTGGCTTTCCATGGATTCCTCAGGTCAGACGAGCTCATGGGCACCAATACGCTGGCTGGGTGCTTGCGGAAAGGTCAGCTCATCCGGCGCGGGTCCATCTATGTCCTCACCTTGGCCTCGTCCAAGACGTCACGGCCGGGGCAATCAGTGGCGGTCAGATACTTTCCCACGGACAGCAGATGGTGTCCGGTGCAGGCCTTGGAGGCTTGGCTGCGTAGTATTTAGTCCAAGCGGCATGTTCTCCTGTACTCGAACTAGGCAATGCCCGGCTAACCACCGCGGCCTTTCTTAGGTACATTCAGGTTAGTTGACAGGTTCAGGGGTCGGTCCTCGCTGGATCACAGGACATTCCTTCCGCATGGGCACGGCAGCGGCGGCGTCCATGCATAAGGTGCCAGTACATGTCATCAAACGTTTGGGTCGTCGCAGTTCCACGTGTTCCATGCGTAATATCCCGGATCCTTATACGAAATATCATTGGCTTTCGAGTTTTGGTCTGTAGTTTCTGTTATCTAGTTTTCAAACTCCTATGCATGGTTCTTTTGGCCCCTTTAGGCTACCCTTCGATAAGCAGTTCCGGCATAACTCTGCTGCTTCTAGGTTGGGGGGGTGGAGTATAGGCTTGGGTAGGGTACCCTCTCAGCATGAGCCGATCCGAGCACAAGTGGTAGGCAATTAAGAGTGCCGTATTTGTGTGAGGGGAGGCGGGGCGTTCACTATTTAAACCTGGCCCTCCTCCCCCCACTTGTCGGTTCGAACGATTTCAACCCACCCAGGAGCCCTCCCTTCTTTCAGGTCTCATCATTGGGGTAGCCCCCTTTAGGCTACCCTTCGATAAGCAGTTCCGGCATAACTCTGCTGCTTCTAGGTTGGGGGGTGGAGTATAGGCTTGGGTAGGGTACCCTCTCAGCATGAGCCGATCCGAGCACAAACTTGATAAACTGGTCTCCTCGGTCCCCAGACGTCTGTTGAGTGTTGTAAGAAGAAGGGGAGATGCCATACAGTGGTGAAAATGGCCTTGTCCCAACTTTTTGGGGATTTGTTGACACTATGAAATTCTGATTCAACATATTTTTCCCTTAAAATGGTACATTTTCTCAGTTTAAACTTTTGTTCCGTGATTTATGTTCTATTCTGAATAAAATATTAGAAGTTGGCACCTCCACATCATTGCATTCAGTTTTTATTCACGATTTGTATAGTGTCCCAACTTTTTTGGAATCCGGTTTGTAGATAAGAATAGGCATTTTCTATAATAGCCGCGGCATGTGCGGTCTGCAAATTGCGGAACGCACATGGGCCGGCATCCGTGTTTTGCGGATCTACAAATCACAATGTTAGTGTGAATGTAGCCTAAGTTGGCCCTTGAAGAATGGGGAAATCTCCTAGGGGGCACCTATCATCCTGTGGTCCTATATGGACCATAAGAAACTGACCTATCTGAACACTGCTCGATATCTAAATCCCCATCAGGCCCGGTGATCATTATTTTTTACCTGATTTAATTTTGTCCACCATTTCTGAGCGGCTGAGAAAAATAACAAGGCTACTCAGTATGTCATTGACCAAGCTCACATCATCACTGTTGCTCCTGTTCAGCTTAAGGACATCCCATTTGGCAAGACATATGTTTCCGTGGCCAAGAGGAGATAGGTTGTGGCTTAAGGACATTATTCCAAAGTTGCTGGTCACCCAGGTCTCCATAAGACTTCTAGCCTGATTATCTGACTGTTCAAGCAGTGGCCTGTGACTGCCACTGCTTACGTCCCAGTGGCATGAACTCACTTTCGGCTCTCCTCTTCTTTATGAAGGGGTAGTTCTGCCCCTCCATGCAGGTTGCAGCCTGCTTCTTGCCAGCAAGACCGTTCCTCCTCTGCCAATAAGGTGTGTGTACCCTAATCCACACCAACCAATGGCTGATCACCTTGGGGCACTTAAGCTCAGTGCCTGAGCAAAAGGTTCTGATCTGCTAGTATCCTGCCTAGGTGTGCTGTTTTATGTTTGTCTGCCCATGTAATGATTTCTGCCTGTTTTCTGGACTTGACTTTTTACTGCCTGACCTCCGTACTGACCCAGAGATGCTGCCCTGATGTCAGACCGTTTATCAGATTGCATGTACTCTGCCTGCTGTGAATTCGGTCTATCCCTGACTATGGTTTTGCTCGATCCCTCGGTGCTCTGGACCGGTATGTGTTCACCCCTGTGGGTCAGCTGTCAACCGGAGAATACTCCAAGTAGTAGTGGCCTGGTGGTTCCTCTGTAGCAAAGTCTAAACCTGTACACGGGTTAAAGGATGAAAACCAGGGGACTGCAATGATAACGGCCTTAGGAGTAATCACAAGTTAAATCTGTTTGGTTGCCAGAGTAGTCCCACAGCCAACATTATTGGTGGCCTACAATTTTTCAAGATATCTGGGATTATGTAGCCTCTTGCACCACCTGTGCAAAGAACAAGACTTTGAGACAAAAACCTGAAGACTTTGCTTCCTCTGCTAGTGCCTGATGCACCACAGAAGCGCATAGCTATGGATTTTTATAACTGGCCTTCCTCTGGATGCCTTGTTATCTGGATAGTGGCTGACCTGGTTTTCTAAAATGGTTAATTCGTACCTCCGTCTGGTTATCCTTCTGTTGGTCTTTTCACTAACTCGTTCCTGAAACACATTTTTCATCTGCATGGCGTGCCCCTTCACATCGTGTCTGATCGAAGAGTGCAGTTCAAATCTAAGTTCTGGAGAGCAATCTTTGCTGGACATCAAATTGGACTTTTCTTTTGCTTAATATCTGCCCACTAATGGGCAGGTCGAACATATCAATCAGGTCTTGAACAACTATTTGCGACACTTCACTTTTACCTGTCATTACGATTTGGTTGCTTTGCTCCTCTAGGCAGAGTTTCCTACAATAAAGCCCCTTCTTCATAGTCTTTGATTGCTAATTGCGGATTCCTCTTACAGAAACTGTCTCCTCCAGAGTTCCAGCAGCTGAGTCTTCTGTCAATAACCATGCTCAGATCTGGCAAGAAACTAAAGCTTTTCTACCACAGGCCTCTATTTACATGAAGACATCCACTGATTGCAAGCACAGCACTCCACCTTGGTTTTCTCCTGGAGACAAGGTCTGGTCTTCCTAAAAAAATATCAGACTCAAGGTTCCCTCATACAAGTTGGCACCCCGCTTTATTGGTCCTTTTGAGGTGTTGAGATAGTTGCGTTTTCCTGCCTATTTACGTATTCTTAATTTTTTTTTTTCCTTCTCAAACCAGTTGTGTTTAATAGTTTCTCCAGAAGTTCTGCTTCTACTACTACTCCTGTGATATAGGAAAATGTATATGAAATCAAGAATATTCTGGGCATGAAAAAAATGAGAAGTAAAACCTTCATCCTGGTAGATTGGAAAGGTTTTGGATCAGAGTAAAGGTATTGGGAGCCTGTTGAAAATATTAATGCTTCTGTTATTTTGAAACAATTCTTGCAGCAATTCAGACCAAAGAAAACAGGGAGTGGGGGCTACTGTTACAGTAGCAGTACGTGGCTACCGGTGCTCCGCTCTGTAGTTGCTCTACTCCTCCATGCTGGCTGCGGCCTGCATCTCCTCTGCCTATACATGCTCCCTCTTGTTCTTAAAAGACATGCACACTCTAATCCACACCAGCCAATAGTCCACTAGTATCCTGCAAAGTTGTAATGATTATCTTTATTTGCTGGTGTACCGACTTGCGATTGTTTCCAAGATTTGATCCATTGCTGCCTGACCTCTATCTGATTTCTGTTTTCTCTCTGGGCTGCCTGCACTGTTGCGAATTACAGTTTTGCCTGACCCCTTGCCGCTTCGAACTGGTGTCTCTTGACCCCCATGGATCAGCTGTCAACCAAACAGAGTATACTCCAAGATCATTGGTGGTTTCCCTGCAGCGAAGTTTATATCCCTGTACTGATGTGAAAACTACAAGACTGCCAGGATAACGCCTGTAGGAGTAACCCGCAAATCTAATCAGTTGACACAGTGGTACTACACCCACTGCCTAAAAAATAGTAAGTAACCTCATGTTGTACCTCATGCATTAACCCCAAGTAGTATGGTACAGTATATAACTCTAACACAGGGATCAACAACCTCTGGCACTCCAGCTGTTCTGAAACTACAACTCCCAGAATCCTCCTTTCACTTCTATGGGAGTTACAAGAACAGCTAAGAAAGTGCGCATGCTGGGAGTTGTTGTTTCACAGCAGCTGGAGTGCCGAAGGTTGCTGATCCCTGCTCTAGCAAATAGGGCGAGGCCACATGCAGCAGCACTGGAGCTTGATTTTGTAGGAAAAAACTGTTTGACACACAAAACTGCTTGTCCATTACCAATTCAATTGTTAAAATCCATGCGGGTTTGCAAATCACAAGTCAGATATTTATTGGACACACGGTTTTATGGGTATTTATTTATTAATTTTTTTAATCACACTGCTGGGCAGATGCTTATTTTGCAAAGTATCGTTTTGGTATCGGTATCAAAGTCCATATTGTGGTATTGTGACAACCCTGACGTATACAGGGATCTCATCTTCACTGCAGAGGAACCACCAAACTGCTACCTCTTGGAGTAGTCTCTGTTCAGTGCCGCTGAACCAGGCAGGTAAAAAGATACATGTGTGTGGCACCAAAGGGGGACAGGCAGAATTGCAGACAAGGCAGGCAAAGCTGAGCCGTCTAGTAAACATAGCAAGAATCAGGGCAGGTGGCACACTATTAGTACAGTAAACAGGCAAAGGTCTAGGTAGGTGGAACAGGTAAAAATAGGGTAAACAGGCAGAGGTCAGGCACAGATGATCAGATGGCACTTAACGCAACTTAGCAGGGACTAGGCAAGCTAGGAATCTTTATCACATAGGTACAGAAATCATTGGCTAGGAAAAGGTTGGATTGTGCGTTCTGGCCCTTTATGAATCAGGTAGAGTGTGCGCACCCTAGGGAACAGACATCTGTGGACAGGAGATGAGAAGGCTAGAAGCGGAGTAACATGTTGAACAGGCAGAAGTCTGAGCACTCCGGTGGGAGACAATAGCAGGAATGGAATTCTGCGATGCCAGACAGGAGGACTGAGCATTTCAGGATTCCACCAAGAGAGGAAATTCAAGTGAATGGGTCCGCATCCGTGATGCGGAATGAACACGGTCGGTGCCCTGTGTATTGCGGACCTGCCGTATGCGGGCCGCAAGACGGCAACAGAGGGGCAACGGTCGTGAGAACAAGCCCTAAGGCTCCATTCACACATCCGTAACATGTTTTGCGGATCCACGGATCCGCAAAACATGGACACGGCAATGTGCGTCCCGCATTTTGCGGACCGCTCATCGCCGGCACTAATAGAATATACTTATTCTTGTCCGCAATTTTTTCGGGAGCGGAAATGCGGACCCGGAAGTGTGGGTCCGCATTTCCGGTGCCCATAGAAATTAATGGGTCCGTAATTCCGTTCCGCAAAATATGGAACGAAATTGCGGACGTGTGAATGGGGCCTAAGGATCCATTCACACGTCAGTATTTTTTCTTTACAGATTTACGTTCCGTTTCTTTGCGGATCCGTGTTTCTGCAAAAACCTTCCGTTTTTTTACAAAAGTGCATCCGTTACGTGATTCCGCAAAAAAAAAAGAAAAGAGGAATAGATGTTGCTAGGGTACCATAAGAAAAAATAAAAAAAAAGGTGTTTAAACAGAGGACATGTGATAGTACAGGCGCCATTTTATTGTGCTTTTGGTGTCGTTCAGAGCTGTCCGCAAATGGGTCCGCATCTGCTGACCCATTCATTCTCTATGGGGACGGAAAATATCCGCATTTCCGTGTCACGGCCCTGAACTTCCAGGCTTCGGCCCCGAACTTTAGGAACATGTGCATTTGACAGACAACGGCCCTTGATTATCACCCTTGCCATGTTCTTGATCAGGCGTGGGTATTTATTTATTTTTTTAATCACACTGCTGGGCAGATGCTTATGGCAAGCAGTGTGTTTGGTGACATCACCGTCTCTGAGGGGCCGGCTTCAGCACTGCCGTAGCCTTTTTAGGTAGGTCAGTGCTAAAGCTCACACATTAGTGCAGGTGATGGCACCAAACACACTGCTTGCCATAAGCATCGGCCCGGCAGTGCGCCATGCACAATCAAACTCCCAGGGTCAAAATATAGCTATGTCCTGGTTCAGCTCTGAACTTAAAAACTAAAGGGGAGGGTACATTATAACTTCTATTGTTTACTCAAGATCAATGCAGATTATGCATGTTTTTGAAAAATATATAAGTTATTATGTACCGTATCATCAAAAGGATAATTCTCCGTTGTGTGGTACCACACAGTACCGCATCTTACGGATGTGGACCCATTCAAAAGAGGTGCACACGGGCGGTGCCCTCATATTGTGGACCGCTGTTTATGGGCCATAATACGGCAACGGCCATGTGCATGTGGCCATTATTATAATTGAAAAAAATGAAAAATAAAAATGTATAATAATAATGACCCAAATATATAATCGGTCATCATTATTAAAAACATACATTATTACATTAAAAAAATAAAAAATACACATACTCCGTACACAATATGAACATTTGAACGATGTTTTATTGAAACAAAAAAATATATAAATTAAATAATTCCCTAGAAAAAGGGCCAGGGGTGGTCACAATTTGGTGGTCTGCTGTATATAATCTTATATACCTCAACTTCTCCAAAAAATGCAAAACCTCATGTGGCTCTTGAGGTCCACAAAATTAATCAAGGGTCATGGTTAAAGCTATAAGGCACCTTGTTTGCCGTTCTTCTATCACACGGCGCAAGGAAGGAGCAAGCCCTTTTAGAGATGCTTCTTCCTTTGCGTCAGACCGATTCCGGTTTAGATACTCCATTACTATTATGTCTACCTGTCCTCGGAGATCTAAACCGGAATCGTTAATGACTCTTCTGCCCTGTCTGCCAGAAGAACGGCAAACGGGTGCGGCAGCAGTTTCTTGGTTGACTTGATGGTCATCCGGTACAGCCTCAGGAATGGATTCCTCCAATGGTAGCTGAATTTGTGAACCCGAACATTCACCAGTGGCCTCTGGTTGAGCGATAACTTACAGTTGCTCATCCCCTTCTGTGGACGGAACTGGTCTTTCAGCCACTTCGATTGAAGGCGCTTGTGAAGTAGAGTTCTCAGAAAGGTTGTCCACATTTCTGTAAAAAATTTATTCAAAGATTACTTTTCACCAGTTTATACTCACTAAATGCGGTAACGCACACTTGTAGCACATGTCCTCTATATTTCATTTTGCTAATATATTTAATGATATGCTCCCCCTTTGCGCCGCTGTAGCCCCCATTTTTTCTAATCGCCCTGTATGCTAATTACTATCATCAGAATAGGGAGAAGGAGACATCAGCTCTTCTCACTGGGTGATTCTTCTATCCGGCTGTGACGCTGTTCAGTCACTGCGGACGCTGTCCAATCACTTTCTCTCAGGCTGTGACGTGATCCGCTGTGATTGGACTGCACCACAGCCAGATAGAAGAAATGGCCAGTGAGAAAAGCTGATATCTCCTCCCCAATGTTCAGATGCTAGTAATAAACAGAATGGGGTCTACAGCAGCGCAACGGAGGATCATATAATGAAAATGAAAAATATTAGCAATATGACATCTAGGGAACATGTGCTACTTTGTGAGGTACTGCATTTTTTGCAGCGGGGCCCAGTGCATACACTGTATTTTATTACACCAGGTCCTGCTCACTGTAGTATTCATATATGAGTATTCAAGTGAGTACCACGTGGATTTCTCTATGCTGCAGTGGATTGCATTAGTTTTAAAAAGCTCCCATGCCATACACGTTACATATGAATACTACAGTGAGCGGGGCCCGGTGTAATAGAATACAGTGAATACACTGGGTCCTGTTACCATTCCAACACCAGTTGCTTGCCCCCAGCCCCTCCTCCCTCTCCGCCGATACCTCGCTGGCCACGCTGTGCTGCATCACGGGCAGCGATATATCAGTGTTAGCAGAGTAAAAATGGCAGCATTCGCCCCATAAGACGCACTGCCATATCACCACACTTTTGGGTGAAATAAAGTGCGTTATAGGGTGAAAAATATGGTACTATAAAAATTACTTACCTTCTTAATTCCATTATTTTCTTTAGAAATTGCAGCTGCCGGGTGTACATATAGGGCTTTTTTTTTCTTGCCTCTGTCACCACTCTTCTGTTGAGTATTAAACTCTCTCCTAAACTGGTCCCGGCATGTATACCATCTTTTTTTAATTTGTTGTACTGAAATTTAATAAATTTTTATTTTTATGTTTTATTATTTATTATTAATACAAATTACATTGAAAATTTTATATTAAAACCTCAAAGTTAGATTTAGCTCCTGTGCACACAATCAGTGCTGTTCTGTGACATATGGCCTGTTTACGGACCATGTGTCTCAGAGGGCATACAGTCGTGTGTAGGAGGGATAATACAAACATTCTTCTAGTATTAGGGCTCATTCACATGGTCTGCATATGTGTCACGGATGGTGTTGCAGAAAACTAGAAGTCACAAATAAAGATCCAACTGACTTGATCCCAAACTAAGGAACATATGGGTGAGCCCTACAAAAGCCCTAGAGCTCTCCCTGACTGCTCAGCCCATGCAAAGATCTTAATGATAGAAAGTTGCATGCCCCGGTACCTAGACTGAGTAACACCTGAAAACCCTATAATAGTGAGGGGACACGACCACCGGCTCCCTGCACTCAATACGGAGGGAGTCAGGGTCACCTAGAATCAAGCCAACAGGAAAACACAAATAAAGCAATAGACTTATCTGAGGAACCAGCAGTTGCAGCATCTAGCAGTGAGCACAATCCAGGAAGTGGTATAAACCGCAAAGTGAAGCAGTATGGGAGGGGATATAAAGGGAGGCGATCACTGCTAATAGATGACAGCTGGGAGAGGGAGGAGAGATGACAAAACGAAACCAAAACAAAAGAACATCATGCAAGAGGTACTGAAGAACATCTGTCAGAACTTCTCAGAGATCTGGCGGTGACAATATGGCACTCCACAATAACCACTCAACGGACATTTTCATGAGCCCTAAAATAATCAAGTTTGTGAAACAGCCTATTATCATTTAATATATAAAGAATTCAAAATTATAAATTCATAACTATGGTTATTAAAGTATAATTCATTTTTGAAATTTTCTGAATAGGCCTCTGGCACAAAATATATATAATGTACTATATTTACACAAAAGTGAGTTGGCATCTGTCATGAAGAAGCATATCACTCAAAAGTACACTATCTATGCTGTTCCAGGACATATGACACACTCACGGAACACACGGAGTCTCGCACACATCCGTGGAGCAAGGTACTGGTAAAACCAGCCTGCCGTGCACTGGAGTGCACAGACTCATAGCAATCACTGACACCATGCACTCCTGCAGTTTACATGGACTGTGCTCCATGGATTTTTTTTTAATAAAGCAAATTAAAATACACATAATTTATCAATTATATACTCACAGATTTTCTCTTTTGATCCTGAAGTCCATGCTGTAGCGAACATTTCCTTGCAGACTTCGTCCCATGACCGGTCCTTCACTACCCGGTATTGGTAGAGTTCAGACCTGGTGTCCCACAGGGCACGGCGCTCTTGGATGAGCACAATCCGTTTTTCAACTTCTATTGAGCTCATTATCACCTGTCACCATCAATTTATTGCACCACTTTCTTTTCTTCTACTGCCAACTTTGCCTCCCTGGAGATCAAGGTCACATGGGGCAGGATTTTTTTTCTATTTCCTGCGGATCCGCAATTGCAGATCCACAATTGCGGATTACATATTGCACCTTTCCGCATATCATCCGCTTATTTGCGGACCCATTGACTACAATGGCGCCACCGTCCGCAAATTGCGGCCAAAAGTAGGACATGCGGCACTTTTTTTCCAGATCCGCATAACGGAACGGAAATGCGGATGTGGACAGCATAATGAAAGCTGTCCGCATCTTTTGCGGCCCCATTGAAATGAAAGGTGCTTCCCAGGTGATGTCTCCTCTGATGTAGATCTTCTCTGTCATCATCTTCTTCATTCGGTCCAGACAACTTCTTTCAGCCGCCTCGTCTGTGCAGAGTGTGACACACAGACATCTTAGCTTCCTCACATTTCTATCATCATCCCCCAACCTGGAGTCCTGCTGCTCGCTGTGCTCCTCAATACCCCAAATACTATCCTGAAGAAATATGAGTGCCCCATCGTAATAGTGCTACTCATAGTCCCACAAATAGTAATTCCCTTCTAGAATGCCCTGATTAGTAATACTGCCCCCTACAGTGATAATGCTCCCTAAGAATGCCCCCATTAGTAATACTGCCCCCAACCTTAATAACGCTCCCCAAAAGTTCCCCAACTAGTAGAAGAGCCCTCCAGCATTAATAGTACCCTTACAGACCCCCCAGTAGAAATAAGGCCCTTTATTGTTCCCCCAGTGGTAATAAAGCTCTCTACAGACCCCTCAGTAGTAGGAAATTTCGATACCCAATCGATACTTTTATGCCAGTATCGATTCGGTACCGGGATGTTAATTTTTTCGATACTAGGCTACGCTACTGCGCAGTCTAGTATCTCCTCTTATGAGAGAACATGGCGCTTGGCGTGCGCCATGTTCTCTCCGGCCAGACAGCGAAGAAAGAGGGAGGGAAGGAATCCCTCCCTACTATGAAGCGGCCGCCGCTGAGCCCAGTGAAGTGAGCGGGCTCTGAAGCTGCCCGCACCACTGCCACCAATGAATGTGTGGCTATTTAAATCAGGAGGCGGGAGGGGAGTGGTAATAAACTGCTGCGCGGTCTGAGCTAGTGAGCTCGGCGAACGGCAGCTTCCTCCTCCTGAGTGTTTTGTGTCCTCCCCAGCATCAGCCCAAGCCCCAGAGTCAAACAGCCAGCATAGCAGGTACCCGGCTTGGCCACTAATGATAATTAACCTTTAATACAGATACAGGAGGCGGGTGGTGGCGGCAGAATCACATAGCCGACACCTGAGGGGTTAACTGCCGCTGATTGCAGCGGCCTGTCATAGAGGCCAGCACCTGCCTCCTGTATCTGTATTAAAGGTTAATTATCATTGGTGGCATAGTGCGCCCCCCACAGTATTAAAATCATTGGTGGCAGTGGTCACAGGGTCCCCTCTTCATTGGTGGTGCAGTGGCAGTTTTGATCGGAGCCCCAGCAGTGTAATCGCGGGGCTCCGATCGGTTACCATGGTAATCTCCCTGCTGCTGTGTGCAAAGAGGACAGGACAGCAGGAGAGTGTGAAGTCCACCAAAATATTAAAGGGTTTCTACCATCAGAAATACTGTTATGTAGCTGACTGACATTAGCGATGCGCTAATGTCAGCACTACATAACAGTATGTCTTTGATATTTCTCCCTGCAGCCGTTTTGGTAAAATAAGCACTTTTATTATATGCTAATGAGCCTCTAGGTGCTATGTGGGCGTAAAATCAGCACCTAGAGGCTCCGTCTACTCACCCTTTATCCCGCCCAGGTCCCCTATTCTGCTCACCCCGCTCCTCTTGATTGATGTGACGGTTCGCAGCATCGTTGACGAAATCCCGCGCCGTTCACTTCTGTCTTCAGCGCAGTGAGTAAAGGCAGCTCTACTGGTGCCGGCTTCCTCACTGTGACGTAGTCGGCGCAGGCAGGAATCCGGGACCAGGAGCGCATCATTCACTCACTGCGCCTGCGCCGAATACAGAAGTGAACGGCGCAGGCGCGGGATTTCGTCAACGATGCTGCGAACCGTCACATCAATCAAGAGGAGCGGGGCAGGCAGAACAGGGGACCTGGGCGGGATAAAGGGTGAGTAGACGGAGCCTCTAGGTGCTGATTTTACGCCCACATAGCACCTAGAGGCTCATTAGCATATTATAAAATTGCTTATTTTACCAAAACGGCTGCAGGGAGAAATGTCAAAAACATACTGTTATGTAGTGCTGACATTAGCGCATCGTCAGCTACATAACAGTATTTCTGGTGGTAGAAACCCTTTAAGTATAAATCGCCCCCTTTTCCAATTTTACATATAAAATATATAAACAATAAATAAATAAACATATCGCCACGTCTACAAAGTCAAAACTATTAAAATCTTTAAAAAATCTCCTATGCGGTTAACGTCGTAACAGAAAAATAAATAAATAAATAAAAACCGCACGATTCTAAAAAAAAAATTCCGTCACCTTGTCCCCCCAAAAAATAGGATAGGACTGTTTGATTATGGGCCGGACGTTCCATAAAATGCGGAATGCACAGGGCTTTTTTGGTGTTTTTTCCACGTGGAATCGAATAGTATCGAGTATCGCAATACTTTTTTATGGTGTTGAAACTGAATCAAAATTTTGTTATCGCAACAACCCTACTCAGTAGTAATAAGGCCCCCCATAGTGTTGTTAGTAGAAATAAGACAGATCACTCCTGTAGAGCCCTCAGTAGTAATAAGAACACCTAATGTCCCCTGGATTTATAATACCCCTACAGTGCCCCCAGTATTTATACTGCCCCTACTTTTATTATGCTCACTCTGAAGTGTCCCAGTATTTATAATGCCCCTGTAGTTATATTCCTACCTCCGCCTTGGAGTCCCATGTAAATAACTTCACACCATTTCTCCAGCTCCCTCCAATATACAGTCCCTTGTAAATAACAGTCCTCTCTATCTACAGCCCCCTCCAAAATACAGTCCCATGTAAATAACATTACCTCCTCCCCAGCTGCCTTCAACATACAGTACCAAGTAAATAATATCCCCCCCTTCCCATCCGCCTCCAACATGCAATACCATGTAAACATCACCCCCTCAACATTCAGTCCCATGTAAATAACATAATTCAGCCCCACCAGCCACCTTCATTATACAGCCCCATGTAAATTACATTGCCCCCTGTAACATTCAGTCCCATGTAAATAACATCACTTTCTCCCACAGCCGACATCAACATACAGTCTTATGTAAACAACATCACTGCCTCCCCCAGCCCCCTCTGACATATAGTTCCATGTAAATAACATCACTCCCTCCCACTGCCGCCTCCAACATACAGTCCCATGTAAATAACAGATTCCCCTCCCACAACTGCCTTTATTATACAGTCCCATGTAAATAATATCACTCCCTCCCCCTCCAACATACAGTCCCATGTAAATAACATCACTCCCTCCTACAGCCACCATCAACATACAATCCTATGTAAATAACATTATGCCCCTCCCCAACATACAGTAGTTCCATGTAAATAACATCCCTCCCTTCAGCCCTAACATACAGTCCCAGTTAAATAACCACAACTCCCAGCATTACGCTGCCTCTCCCTTCACTTACATCTCCTCATGTAGCAGACATCACCACAGCTACTTCCCCCAGGACTTCTCCTCTTCACTGCGGTCCTCTCCTGCACTGGTCACATGATGGTGACATCATCGCAGGTCCTTCTCAACCACTGTCTGTTTTACTGGTCACATGACCTGTGATGTCACCACAGGTCCTTCAGCTCTTCCAGTGCATTAGATTCAATTGTATTGCCGTCCTGAGGACGGCAATACAGTTGTATCTAGCTGGCAGGACATTCGGGGTGTGGGACAAAACATCAGGGGCCCAGGCCCCGAATGTTTTAATCTAGCATGCCCCTGGATAAGACACTGGGTCTGGAAACAAGAGGGTGCAAAAGTGCTTCCCCCACTGCTCTATAAAAAGACTCTTGGAGGCTAGTTTTGACTAGTGTACCTCTTCTGAGAGATTATTTACTGCTAGACATGCCATTACAACACACTTGAAGACATTTTGTGCAGTCGACAGACTTTGAGAAGGGTTACATCATTGAACTGAGAGAAGCAGGATGGTTGTTTTGACAAATGTCTTGCCATCTAGGACGTTCTGACCTGGTAGGAGGTGTTGGGAGAAGTGGTTACATGACAGAATGCATCTGTGGTGAACAGGCTCCGGACGGCCCAGACAGACCACCAACACAGAGCATGGCTTGATATGCCAATAAGCATGTGCAGCTCCACAATATTGTTGTTCACCATCCAGACACAGGTGGCACCTTTATTCCACACCCCTGCCCAGACCATTTCCAGGTGCTTAGCAGAAGGAAATTTGGTGTCAGGGTGCCCATTATGTGTCCTGCCATTGACAGGCAGCCATCATCGCCTTTGTTTGCTGTGGTGTTGTGAAGAAGAAACCTGGACTGCTACAGACTATTGCTTTTAGCAATGAATCCATGTTCTGTTTTGGACCCCACTTCCACTGAGGAAGAGACAAGATATCTCGAAACGCGTCTGGGCGTACTACCTGTGAAGCAACTATCTCAACTATCTCAGCGGTGCATGGCCATGTACTAAAGGACGAAAGATTCATCCACTTCTAACTCACGTAAGACCAAGTTTGGTTGTAGGACTCACGAAAGTGAAATACCCGACACAGGTCTCCCGCGAGAATAGAGACGGGATCCAAGCCAAGACCTGACTTGATACAAACAAAGCGGAGAAAGGCTGAAGCGTGGAACGCCACGGCAGTAATCCTTCCACGGAATCTACTTAGTGAGCCTACATGGGACACAGTGAGTAAAAATATAAACCTAAGTGAAGTTGTACTGAATCGCTGAAGAATAGGCGATACAAGTACGGAGGCAATATACTTGCTGGACAATTGACAATCTCACATATGGCGTACTCAGATCTTTGAGACGACTCTAGCAGACAGACAACTCACACACAGTGTGAATTACGGACTATCTCTGAATATCTTATATCCTATAAGGTGGCATAAGATTTTATTGGTATGCATTATAAAGTATGTGAAATCTGTATGAAAATTATACGCAATTGATTATATCCGGAGCACGCTTATATAGTTTATCCTGTTTTGCTCTGCCACAGACGGCTGCGATCTAATAGCCAAACCCAAGTGGGGGGATACGGATGCACCCCTCTGTGTCGTAGTTTACAGGCTTTTGTGTTCCAGCTATAGATATTTATCTGATTGATACACATGATTGTATATGCTTTTTATATGCTTCTTTTAGATTAATTTTAACCTGGTGCACACAGGCTACATCATTTACTGTTTAATAAATATTTTAAATATCCTTATTCAAGTTCCACGTGAATTCCTATTGTTTGAGTGCCGGTTCCATCCAATATCCACATCAGTCGTGTTTGAGTATGGAGGCCTCGTGATGAAAGATTCAATCCTGCTTTTGCTGTGGAGAGACACACTGGCCCAAATGCTGGTGTGATGAAGTGGGGAGCCACCACACACGATAAGAGGGAGACTACCAACTCAGCAATACATGTAGGACATCCTGTGGCCACGTGTTGCTTCTTACGGCAGGAATTCGAACTGGCATTTTTCAGCAGGCTTTGCGGACAAGAATAGGCAGTTCTATGGGGGTGTCGGCCGGGTGTATTGCGGATCTGCAACTTTTTGATCTGCAATACACTACGGATGTCTGAATGGAGCCTACGAATGTGCAGGATCTGCAGGCCCAGCTGCAACACCTGTGCGCAAAGGCGCTGCAGGATACCATACAGAACCTGTATATCTCTATGTCCAACCATATCTCATCTTGTATCCAGGCTAGAGGTGGCTGAACAGTGAATTGTACAGTTTTCCCCAATAAACTTATCCTTTTGCTGTAATATTGTAACCAATTACATAGATCATCATTACAGTCACACACAGAAAGTTTCATTAGATCCCAACAACTCCTTCTTGGTGTCTTTTTTTTTGGGTGGGGGGAGTAAGAAAAAAATAACAATCTGGACTCCTTAGGCTAGTTTCACACTATCGGCAGGGGACTCCGGCAGGCTGTCAGATCCGTCCTACCGCTAGTTCACGTGTGCCCCTGGACTTCCGCTCCGTCACCATTGACTATAATGGGGGTGGAGTTCCGGCGGCAAGGCAGCACATGGCGAGAGGCAGCCGGACTATTTTGGCTGCTAATGTGAAAGTACCCTTATCTGCAGTACTATGCAATTATTGCTTCTGAGAGAAGTACAGAAGAGGAAATGCATGTGCAATAATCCCCACTGTACAGGGTGGGGCAAAAGTCTGGATACACCCTTTTAACCAATGTAATTGTCGAAAATGTACCATATTTTTCGCCCATAAGACGCACCTAGGTTTTAGAGGGTGAAACTAGGAAAAAGATATTTTGAACAAAAGGTGTGTTAAAATTATTACATTATTAGGAGTGGGTCACTTTTATTAGGGGGTCACTCTATTAGGAGTGGGGTCATTAGAGGTACCTTAAGGATGACTTTCTGGCAGGGAACAGCTCTCACAGCGCACGTAGTCAGGAGCATGCACATGTGAAGACTGAGAGGCGGAGCAGGCATGTGTGACAGGGAAGTCTGCCTGCTCCTGTGCTCCCATCAACTTTCCTCCATAACAGCGCATCTTCGGGCTGGTCGGTCCCTACCACCCAGCACTTGCTGCGGCCAGCCGGTCCTTACCACAGACAACCCACAGAGGCGACCAGCCCCTGCATCCCACCATCCGCAGCAGCGGGCGGTCCCTGCCTCCTAACAGCCGCAGCACGCCCCGGCTCAGACTCAGGATGGAAACATGAGTGCCCTCTGATCCTGCATTTACCGTATATACCAGAGCGAAAGTCAAACTTGGAGCGGGAAGCAGAGGGCACTTCAGGCAACTGGAGCGCACGCCCGCGCATTGCTTATTTGCAATCCGTATATGGCCCGGATTTTATACACTAGAATCCGCAGCTTATATTAAAGGGGTTCTGCAGTTTTATAAACTGATGATCTATCCTCTGGATAGATCATAGGCATCTGATAGGCGGGGGTCCGACACCTGGGACCCCTGCCGATCAGCTGTTTGAGAAGGCAGTAGCGCCGCGGCCTTCTCACTGTTTACCGCAGGCCCAGTGACGTCATGACTAGTATCAATGGCCTGGGCGGGGCTAAGCTCTGTTCACTACTACCAGCACCGCTGCTTTTTCAAACAGCTGATCGCCAGGGGTCCCGGGTGTCGGACCCCCGCCTATCAGATGCAGATGATCTACCCAGGGAAAAGATCATCAGTTTAAAAACTTGAGAACCCCTTTAACCACCTCACA
The DNA here is from genome assembly GCF_905171765.1 of Bufo bufo. Classification (NCBI taxonomy): domain Eukaryota; kingdom Metazoa; phylum Chordata; class Amphibia; order Anura; family Bufonidae; genus Bufo; species Bufo bufo. The sequence continues at coordinate 214,414,226 of NC_053392.1, forward strand.
TCCGGGCCATTTCCCCCTTCCTGACGGTGTGTCACTTTATGTGGTAATGACTTTAAAACATTTTTACTTATCCAGGCCATTCTGAGATTGTTTTCTCGTCACATATTGTACTTCATGACAGTGGTAAAATTGAATCCAGAAATTTCATTTTTAATTATAAAAAAATACCAAATTTACCAAAAATTTGCAAATTTCCAGGTTGGTAATACCTCCAAAAATAGTTATTACTTTACATTCCCCATATGTCTACTTCATATTTGGATCATTTTGTGAATGTCATTTTATTTTTTGGGGACGTTAGAAGGCTTATAAGTTTAGAAGCAAATCTTGAAATTTTTGAATTTTTTTTTCCAAAACCCACTTTTTAAGGACCAGTTCAGGTCTGAAGTCACTTTGTGAGGCTTACATAATAGAAACCACCCAAAAATGACCCAATTTTAGAAACTACACCCCTCAAGGTATTCAAAACTGATTTTTACAAACGTTGTTAACCCTTTAGGTCTTCCACAGGAATTAAAGGATTCAGAATTTCACTTTTTTGGCAGATTTTCCATTTTAATCATTTTTTTCCGCTAACAAAGCAAAGGATTAACAGCCAAACAAAACTTAATATTTATTGCCCTGATTCTGTAGTTTACAGAAAAAACCCATATGTGTTGTAAACTGCTTTACGGGCACACGGCAGGTCGCAGAAGGAAAGGAACACCATATGATTTTTGGAAGGCAGATTTTGCTGGACTGTTTTTTTGACACCATGTCCCATTTGAAGCCCCCCCTGAGGCACCCCTAGAGTAGAAACGCCCAAAAAAGTGACCTATTTTGGAAAATTCATCCCTCAAGGTATTAAAAACTGAATTTTACAAACTTTGGTAACCCTTTAGGTGTTCCACAAGAGTTAATGGAATATGGAGATGACATTTCAGAATTTAAATTTTTGGGCAAATTTTCCATTTAAATCCATTTTTTCCAGTAACAAAGCAAGGGTTAACAGCCAAACAAAACTTAATATTTATTGCCTTGACTCTGTAGTATACAGAAACACCCCATATGTGGTCGTTAACTGCTGTATGGCCACACGGCAGGGCGCAGAAGAAAAGGAACTCAATATGGTTTTTGGAAGGCAGATATTGCAGTTTTTTTTACACCGTCACATTTGAAGACACCATTATGCACCCCTAGAGTAGAAATTCCAAAAAAGTGACCCCATTTTGGAAACTATGGGAAAAGATGGCAGTTTTGTTGGTACTACTTTAGGGTACATATGATTTTTGATTGCTCTATATTACACTTTTTGTGAGGCAAGGTAACAAAAAATAGCTGTTCTGGCACTGTTTTTATTTTTTGTTATTTACAATGTTCATCTGACAGGTTAGATTATGTGGTATTTTTATACAGAGGGTTCTTACGGACGCGGCGATACCTAATATGTATACTTTTTTTTTATTTAAGTTTTACATAATATCATTTTTGAAACAAAAAAAATCATTTTAGTGTCTCCATAGTTTGAGAGCCATAGTTTTTTTAAATTTTCTGTGCGATTGTCTTAGAAAGGGACTCATTTTCGCGGGATGAGATGACGGTTTGATTGGTACTATTTTGGGGTGCATATGACTTTTGGATCGCTTGCTATTACACTTTTTGTGATGTAAGGTGACAAAAAATTTGTCATCTAAGAGGTTAGGTCATGTGATATTTTTATAGAGCGGGTTCTTATGGACGCGGCAATACCTAATATGTATACATTTTTATTTACTTAAGATTTACACAATAACAGCATTTTTCAAACAAATAAAATGATATTTTAGTGTCTCCATATTCTGAGCCATAGTTTTTTTTTTTTTTTTGGGCGATTGTCTTAGGTAGGGTATAATTTTTTGCGGGATGAGATGACGGTTTGATTGGTACTATTTTGGGCGGCATATGCCTTCTTGATCGCTTGGTGTTGCACTTTTAGTGATGTCTTTTTATAAGTTTTTTTTTATGGTGTTCACCTGAGGGGTTAGGTCATGTGATAATTTTATAGAGCCGGTCGTTACGGACGTGGCAATACCTAATATGTATATTTTCTTTTATTTTTTTAAGTTTTACATAATAATATCATTTTTGAAACAAAAAAAATCATGTTTTAGTGTCATAGTTTTTTTTATTTTTGGGCGATTGTCTTAGGTAGGATATCATTTTTTGCGGGAGATGACGGTTTGATTGGCACTATTTTGGGTGCATATGACTTTTTGATTGCTTGCTATTACACTTTTTGTGATGTAAAATGACAGAAAATGGCTTTTGACACCGTTTTTGTTTAATTTTTTTGCGGTGTTCAGCTAAGGGGTTAGGTCATGTGGTATTTTTATAGTACAGGCTGTTACGGACGCGGCGATACCTAATATGGATACTTTTTATTTTATTTAAGTTTTACACAATATTTTTGCTGCTAATGTGAAAGTATCCTTATCTGCAGTACTATGCAATTATTGCTTCTGAGAGAAGTACAGAAGAGGAAATGCATGTGCAATAATCCCCACTGTAGAGGGTGGGGCAAAAGTCTGGATACACCCTTTTAACCAATGTAATTGTAGAAAATGTACCATATTTTTCGCCCATAAGACGCACCTAGGTTTTAGAGGGTGAAACTAGGAAAAAAATATTTTGAACAAAAGGTGTGTTAAAATTATTACAATATTAGGAGTGGGTCACTTTTATTAGGGGGTCACTCTATTAGGAGTGGGGTCATTAGAGGTACCTTAAGGATGACTTTCTGGCAGGGAACAGCTCTCACAGCAGGAGCAGGCACATGTATAGACTGAGAGGCGGAGCAGGCATGTGTGACAGGGAAGTCTGCCTGCTCCTGTGCTTCTATCAACTTTCCTCCATAACAGCGCATCTTCGGGCTGGTCGGTCCCTACCACCCAGCAATTGCTGCGGCCAGCCGGTCCTTACCACAGACAACCCACAAAGGCGACCAGCCCCTGCATCCCACCATCCGCAGCAGCGGGCGGTCCCTGCCTCCTAACAGCCGCAGCATGCCCGGCTCAGACTCAGGATGGAAACATGAGTGCCCTCTGATCCTGCATTTACTGTATATACCAGAGCGAAGGTTAAACTTGGAGCGGGAAGCAGAGGGCACTTCAGGCAACTGGAGCGCACGCCCGCGCATTGCTTATTTGCAATCCGTATATGGCCTGGATTTTATACACTAGAATCCACTGCTTATATTAAAGGGGTTCTGCAGTTTTATAAACTGATGATCTATCCTCTGGATAGATCATAGGCATCTGATAGGCGGGGGTCCGACACCTGGGACCCCTGCCGATCAGCTGTTTGAGAAGGCAGTAGCGCCGCGGCCTTCTCACTGTTTACCGCAGGCCCAGTGACGTCATGACTAGTATCAATGGCCTGGGCGGGGCTAAGCTCTGTTCACTACTACCAGCACCGCTGCTTTTTCAAACAGCTGATCGCCAGGGGTCCCGGGTGTCGGACCCCCGCCTATCAGATGCCGATGATCTACCCAGGGAAAAGATCATCAGTTTAAAAACTTGAGAACCCCTTTAACCACTTCACATCCGGGCCATTTCCCCCTTCCTGACGGAGCCATTTTTTGCAAATCTGACATGTGTCACTTTATGTGGTAATGACTTTAAAACACTTTTACTTATCCAGGCCATTCTGAGATTGTTTTCTCGTCACATATTGTACTTCATGACAGTGGTAAAATTGAGTCCAGAAATTTCATTTTTAATTATAAAAAAATACCAAATTTACAAAAAATTAGCAAATTTCCAGGTTTCAATTTCTCTATTTTTATAATAGATAGTAATACCTCCAAAAATAGTTATTACTTTACATTCCCTATATGTCTACTTCATATTTGGATCATTTTGTGAATGTCATTTTATTTTTTGGGGACGTTAGAAGGCTTATAAGTTTAGAAGCAAATCTTGAAATTTTTTAAATTTTTTTCCAAAACCCACTTTTTAGGACCAGTTCAGGTCTGAAGTCACTTTGTGAGGCTTACATAATAGAAACCACCCAAAAATGACCCAATTTTAGAAACTACACCCCTCAAGGTATTCAAAACTGATTTTACAAACGTTGTTAACCCTTTAGGTCTTCCACAAGAATTAAAGGATTCAGAATTTCACTTTTTTGGCAGATTTTCCATTTTAATCATTTTTTTTCCGCTAACAAAGCAAAGGGTTAACAGCCAAACAAAACTTAATATTTATTGCCCTGATTCTGTAGTTTACAGAAAAAACCCATATGTGTTGTAAACTTCTTTACGGGCACACGGCAGGTCGCAGAAGGAAAGGAACACCATATGATTTTTGGAAGGCAGATTTTGCTGGACTGGTTTTTTGACACCATGTCCCATTTGAAGCCCCCCCTGATGCACCCCTAGAGTAGAAACGCCAAAAAAAGTGACCTATTTTGGAAAATTCATCCCTCAAGGTATTAAAAACAGAATTTTACAAACTTTGGTAACCCTTTAGGTGTTCCACAAGAGTTAATGGAATATAGAGATGACATTTCAGAATTTAAATTTTTTGGCAAATTTTCCATTTAAATCCATTTTTTCCAGTAACAAAGCAAGGGTTAACAGCCAAACAAAACCTAATATTTATTGCCTTGATTCTGTAGTATACAGAAACACCCCATATGTGGTCGTCAACTGCTGTATGGCCACACGGCAGGGCGCAGAAGAAAAGGAACTCCATATGGTTTTTGGAAGGCAGATTTTGCAGTTTTTTTTTACACCGTCACATTTGAAGACACCATTATGCACCCCTAGAGTAGAAACTCCAAAAAAGTGACCCCATTTTGGAAATTATGGGAAAATATGGCAGTTTTGTTGGTACTACTTTAGGGTACATATGATTTTTGATTGCTCTATATTACACTTTTTGTGAGGCAAAGGTAACAAAAAATAGCTGTTCTGGCACTGTTTTTATTTTTTGTTATTTACAATGTTCATCTGACAGGTTAGATTATGTGGTATTTTTATACAGAGGGTTCTTACGGACGCGGCGATACCTAATATGTATACTTTTTTATTTAAGTTTTACACAATATTATTTTTCAAACAAAAAAAATCATTTTAGTGTCTCCATAGTTTGAGAGCCATAGTTTTTTTTAAATTTTCTGTGCGATTGTCTTAGATAGGGACTCATTTTCGCGGGATGAGATGACGGTTTGATTGGTACTATTTTGGGGTGCATATGACTTTTGGATCGCTTGCTATTACACTTTTTGTGATGTAAGGTGACAAAAAATTTGTCATCTAAGAGGTTAGGTCATGTGATATTTTTATAGAGCGGGTTCTTATGGACGCGGCAATACCCAATATGTATACTTTTTTATTTACTTAAGATTTACACAATAACAGCATTTTTCAAACAAATAAAATGATATTTTAGTGTCTCCATATTCTGAGCCATAGTTTTTTTTGGGCGATTGTCTTAGGTAGGGTATCATTTTTTGCGGGATGAGATGACGGTTTGATTGGTACTATTTTGGGTGGCATATGCCTTCTTAATCGCTTGGTGTTGCACTTTTAGTGATGTTTTTTTTATAAGTTTTTTTTTATGGTGTTCACCTGAGGGGTTAGGTCATGTGATAATTTTATAGAGCCGGTCGTTACGGACGTGGCAATACCTAATATGTATATTTTCTTTTATTTATTTAAGTTTTACATAATAATATCATTTTTGAAACAAAAAAAATCATGTTTTAGTGTCATAGTTTTTTTTATTTTTGGGCGATTGTCTTAGGTAGGATATCATTTTTTGCGGGAGATGACGGTTTGATTGGCACTATTTTGGGTGCATATGACTTTTTGATTGCTTGCTATTACACTTTTTGTGATGTAAAATGACAGAAAATGGCTTTTGACACCGTTTTTGTTTAATTTTTTTGCGGTGTTCAGCTAAGGGGTTAGGTCATGTGGTATTTTTATAGTACAGGCTGTTACGGACGCGGCGATACCTAATATGCATACTTTTTATTTTATTTAAGTTTTACATAATATTTTTGAAACAAAAAAAATCATGTTTTAGTGTCATAGTCTGAGAGTTTTTTGGGAGATTGTCTTAGGGTCACATTTTTTGGGCGATTGTCTTAGGGTCACATTTTTTGCGGGATGAGATGACGGTTTGATTGGCACTATTTTGGGGTGTATATGATTTTTTGATCGCTTGCTATTACACTTTTTGTGATGTAAGGTGACAAAAAATTGCTTTTTTGTGGCACAGTTCTATTTTTTTTTTAGGGCGTTCATCTGAGAAGTTAGGTCATGTGATATTTTTATAGAGCAAGTTCTTACGGACGCGTTGATACCTAATATGTATACTTTTTTATTTACTTAAGTTTTACATGTCTCCATTTTAATGTCTCCATGTTCTGAGAGTTATATTTTTTTTATTTTTTTTTGTGATTTTCTTATTATGGGGCTCATTTTTTGCAGAATGAGGTGACTGTTTTATTGGTACAATTTTTTTGGGACATACGCCTTTTTGATCACTTGGTGTTGCACTTTTTGTGATGTAAGGTGACAAAAATGGCTTTTATTTACACAGTTTTTATTTTTTATGGCATTTATCGGATGGGGTGGATCACGTGATATATTTATATAGCCGGCTGTCACGGACGTGGCAATACCAAATATTATTTTTTTTAATTACTTAATTGGGGGATTTTTTTTTACATGTGAAACCTTTTTATTTTTTTTACTTTTATTTTTTATAAAACACGTAATTTTTTTTATTTTACACTTTGTGTCCCCCATAAGGTCATACAAGACCTCTTGGGGACATTTGACTTCACTTATTTTTTTTTTCACTATTCATTTCTCCTGTAACTGGAGCTGAAATAGTAGCCCCCCCCCCCCCCCCCCAGAGAGGCTGTACAGCCTCAGTGCAGGGCTAATCGAGGTCTGTGAAAGACCCGACAGCTCCTGCACTCTCCCAAACGCAGCGGTCACATGACCACCGGGCCGGGACAGGAAGCGCATAGCTGTGTATGCAGCGATCTAGAAGGCAGGGACACCTGGGAACTGCCCCTGCCTTCTCTCTGGGTTGCCCTGCTGTCACTGACAGCGGGCAACCCGCTCTGCAGCTGCACGATTAGCGTGCAGCTGCAATCTCTGCGTTCCAGAATGTCCATTCAGAGTTAAACATCCACCCATAGGACGTTTATATCCTATGGGGTGGATGTGAGGTGGTTAATGAATAGGGCTATTCAGATGGGCGTATTTTCTCTGTCCGTATTTGAAATCCGCTACATGTCCGTGTTTTGTACATAATTGTTTCCAAATATGCACATTACAGTCTATGGGAATGCATCAAAAATGCAGGAAGGAATACACATATAAATCCGGATGAAATACTCAAGCAATACTGATGGTATATTAGCAGAGCCAGAATAATGACGGATTTCAATACTCTCGTGTGAAAGCGGCCATAGGGGCAGAATAAAACAGTGCGCCCAGAAAATATTTTTAGGCCCTTATCAGTTTGTAACTGTGCTGGTATCCATAATCATTTAACAACCTTACGTGTCAAGGTACTGATGTACATTCAGCCTCGGTTACATGACGTGACCCTCTATGGGAATCGGTTTATTCATATGAAAGAATCAATGTCAGCATGAAAGAGAAGAGAAAATGACCTCTAATGCACATGTAACTGTGGCTGAATGGACATCAATAAATCGATACATACATTTTTCATATATATCCCAGAACATTTACACATGCAGTACGGGAGCAAAACATTTATTCTGGGAGTGCCTCTTTAACCCCTTCAGGGCAGTCTATTTTTGAAAATCTGACATGTCACTTTATGTGGTAATAACTTTGGAATGCTTTTACTTATACAAGCCATTCAGAGATAGTTTTTAGTGACACATTGTACTTTATGGTAAAGGTAAATTAGAGTCGATATTTTTACCTTTATTTATTTAAAAAAATCCAAAACTTAGGGAGAATTTCGAAAAATTTGCTATTTTGTAAATTTGAATTTCTCTGCTTATTAACATTCCCCATATGTCTACTTTATATTTGCATCATTTTGTGAATGTCATTTTACTTTTTAGGACGTTAGAAGGTTTAGAATTTTTCTAATTTTTTTAAAAGTTCCAAAATCCATTACGGACTAATTAGTTTTGAAGTCACTTTGTGGGGCTTGCATAGTAGAAACCATTCATAAATGGACCCCATTTTAGAAACTACACCCCTCAGTTATTCGAAACTGATTTTGCAAACAGGAAAATGGAGGCGAAATTTCAAAATTTCACTTGTTTTTTTCAGGTTTTAAATTTAAACAATTTTTTTTCCTGTAAGGCAGAAAGGGTTAACAGCAAAACAACCCTCAATATTTATTACCCTGATTCTGTGGTTTACATAAACACCCCACATGTGGTCGTAAACTGCTCTATGGGCACACAGCAGGGCTCAGAAGGGAAGGAGCATCATATGGGTACCATGTCACAATTCAAGGCACACTAAAGTACCCCTACAGTAGAAATTACCTACGGAATCCATTGAGGGGTGCACTGACAACTTTGACCCCACAGACGTTTCATAGAATTTAGAAACACTTGGCTATGAAAATGATAATTTTTATTTCTTCCAATAAAATGTTGCATAAGCCCTCATTTTTCATTTTCACAAGGGGTAACAGGAGAAAAGGTACCTAAAATTTTATTAAAGGGATTGTCTGAGTTATTTTTTTGTTCTTTGTATGTAACATAGTAACATAGTACATAAGGCCGAAAAAAGACATTTGTCCATCCAGTTTGGCCTGTCATCCTGCAAGTTGATCCAGAGGAAGGCAAAAAAAAGTAGAAGCCAATTTTCCTCACTTTAGGGGAATAAAAAATTCCTTCCTGACTCCAATCAGGCAATCAGAATAACTCCCTGGATCAACGTTTCAAATGTAAGGGCTTTACCATGCACTTACTGCATCTCCAGTTGCTGCTTTGTCAGATTTCACTGAGGGTCACATGACCTGTGATGTCAGCTTCTCTTTCTGCTCTGATGATGTTTGGTGCACAAGCCTGAGAGAGCAGATATGTGTCTGTACACCAAACATCACTGTGTTGGCCACACCCCCTGCACTGCCTTCTGCAGCTGTCTGCTCTCTCCCTGGATTCTTCAGAAAAGATAAACCCCTTCAGGAGCACAGACTCGGGGCTAAAGGCTTTACTGAGTAGATGCAGGCAGTGAGGAGACAAATGCTGGGCACAGGAGCTTACAAACTAGGAGTTATGCAGAGCATTGCACAAGAACAGGTAGGGAGAAGATCTTGTATGTAACAGCAGTGTTATTGTACAGCTGGGACTTGTAGTCCTACACATATAACATGCTGCTCAGTATCCCAGCAGGCACACATGTCACTCTGGGCAGCACTTGTATTCACTCCCTTTGCAGAGCAGGGGGAGGGGCAGAGATTGTTGTTATTGCAGGTAAACAAAGGGCCCAGAGAGAATCCAGGGAAATATCATTATTTTTTTTGCCTAAAACTTACTTAGCTGAGGCTTCGTTCACATCACCGCTCAGGCCTTCCGTTCTCAGAGCAGGAGAACGGAAAGGACGGAGAAGACACATAACTGAGCCAATAGAGCCCTTAGGACCCCATAGACTATAATGGGGTCCATTATGTTTCTGCTCAAAAGATGATTTTGAACTGGAGACAAAAGTCCTGCATGCATAACTTTTGTCTCCGCTCCAAAATCATCTGAGCAGAAACATAACGGACCCCATTATAGTCTATGGGGTCCTTAGGCTCAGTTATGTGCCTTTCCATCCTTCTGCTCCTAAATGGAGCAGGAGAACGGAAAGGCTGTGGTTGTAAATTGCTGTTTGGGCACACAGCAGGTATCAGAGATAAGAAGCGCCATATGTTTTGTGAGGCCAGATTTTGGTTTCCGGGCGCCATGCTGCTATTGGATCAGCTTTGGAGACCAAATTACAGCCAGTTTTCTGACAACCATACATTTTATTTTTCTCTCAACGGAGCTTTATCATTGGTTCTTTTTTGGGATACATACCACTTTTTGTTAATTTTTTATTTAGCCTTTTTTAGAAGAGGGATAAACAAAAAGGTGGCAACTCTGCCATTGCTTTTTGGGTTTTGTTATGACTCTGAATACTGTGTGAGAAAAATGATGTTACCTTTATTCTGCTGGTCAGTACAATTAGGGCTCATGCACATGACCGTATGTATTTTGTAGTCCACAAAAAACACAGATGACTTCCGTGTGCAATTCCATATTTGCGGAACGGGACAGCTGGCCCCTAATAGAACAGTCCTATCCTTGTCCGTAATGCGGACAATAATAGGACATGTTCTATTATTTTGTGGAACGACATATAGAAACGGAATTCACACGGAGTAACTTCAGTTTTTTTTGCGGACCCATTGAAATGAATGGTTCCAAATACAGTCCACAAAATAAACGGAATGGACATGGAAAGAATATATGCTTGTGTGCATGAGCCCTTACAGGGATACCATCTGATAGGGTAGATCATGTGATATTTTTATAGAGCCGGTCATTACAGATGCAGCGATACTGAATATGTGTATTTTTTTATTGTGTATCTCAGATGGAAATGTGAAACAGATGACAAATGTGCATAACAGAAGCAACAAAATCTGTTTTTTTATTTACAGGATCCTGTTTTTTTTCTTCTGCTCTTCTTGATGGATCATAAGAATGGAAAAAGAAACGGTGACGTGAAACCAGCCTAGGCCCCTTTCAGACAAGCGAGTTCCATGCATCATGCGTCAGCCACAGCACTTGTCCTGATGGGTCATAGCAATTATAGCGCTTTATGATGCTATGTAACCCTTAGAGGTCTGGAATGTATTCTATAACACTGACATAATGCTGGCAGTGTAATCTCATACATTCCCAGAAACTGTAATGGTTACATAACATCATAAATCACTATCATGCTATGCGACCCAGTCAGTGCTGGGAGGTGAGGACAGGAGCTGTCTTATACTCACACTGCGAGTCTGGAGCGTACAACTCGCGCATTTGAAAGGGGCCTAAGGCTTAACGGGTATTCCTATCTCAGACAATGGGGTCATATCGCTAGTATACGCCCCTATTGTCTGATAGGTGCACGTTCCAGAGTGGGACCCGCACCCATCTCGTAAACCGAGCAGCAAAGTGAAAGGGGGCGCACTGCAAATCTGCTGCCGCGCCTCCAGTCATTTCTATTGGGCGCTGAAAATAGCCAGCTATTTTCTGTCAGCCCCATTGAAGTGAATGGAAGCGATGGCCGCGCAAGCATGGTGCGCTCCTAACCATTTTCTATGGGGCCAACAGAAATAGCCAAGCCAGAGTGACATTTTGTGTAATAATAGTCTACGGCGTCGCACAAAAATCCAACTTGATGGATTTTTATGCAACTGTCGTGTTGCAGTCAAGACACCATAGACTATTACAAAAAACATTGCGCCTATATTACTAACAGAAACAGATGCAGCCTGCACTCTGATATATCAGCCTCGCGGTGCTCGCGTCCAGGGTCAGCGTCCCATAAATCAATGTGAAGTAAAGGACCGGCACTCGCAGTAAGGTATGGTCTTCATCTTTCTTTATTTCGCCATGTAGAGGACTCGAAACGCATTTGTCCTTCACTTCGCACCTACATTACTGTGACAAATAGTCGCCCGTGTAGCCCTAGCCTAATGGTGCTATCCTAACTAGTTAATGGAGCCCGCCGTGGACCGCGTAGTCATACCCTAATACATCAGGCTGCTCGGCATACACCGAGGGCAGGATTAGGTCACTATGGTCAAACCTACAGTAAAGTCCCATTCACACCACCATACTTTGGCTCCTAATTTTTTGCAGACCCATTCATTTCAATGGGGTCGCAAAAAACACGGACAGAAGATGGAGTGCTGTCCCCATCAGTATGTCCGTTTCTGCTGCCCAGCAAAAAATATAGAACATGTGCTATTCTTGCCCAATTTACGGACATGAATAGGCATTGTTACGGTGGATACGCGCCTTTTGCAGACCACAAGATACGGTCGGATCGTTGTGAATGCACCGTAAAGTTGTGAGGTAACTGGCTGCAGTAGAAAGTGGTAGGGGGGCTCCTCCTGGCATACTACTGAGTAATGGAGCTGCTATTAAGGAGCTATGAGTAACAAAATGGCTTTTTTTTTTTTTTTTTTACCACAGCCAGGCTCCTCGGATAAGTGACACTACTTCTATTTAGGGCTGGGACAGCAGGGGGCTATATTTAGAAAACAACACATGCAGGGGTCTTGATAGGGACAGGCTTCCCGCCTCCGTGGTCCATGTTGGGCAGGACCCCTCCTCCACTCCAGGGCCTCCTATACTCTCCTCATCCGGCTTCACTTGTGCACCCCGCACAGACGCGCCAGTTCCCGCCATTCCAAATAAAGTGTACCTCAGCCACCTGCCCTGCTCTCTTTAACATTGTGCCCATAGCACAGCACTACACTCCACCGTCTCCTCCTCTTCCTCTCCCTTTCCCCCCCCCCAGACTCTCTCCCTCCCTCCTTGGGTGACGCAGAAACTTTCTAGAAATCCTTCCCATCGCCCTTTGCGTTTCCAACATGGAGGACCTGACGGTGGAAGTGCGCGGCTCTAACGAGCTTTCTACAAGGTAACTGGAATGTACAGGCCAGTACCGGAATGGCGGGAGCCGAGTGCGGGCTCTGGTCAGGCACACCGCGGCCTGGGGAAGAGGCGGCGGCTTGCGGGTGCGCGGTGGCTGTGTGCGGGGATGGCGGCCGGAGGAGGCCGCGGCGGCCACCGCTCTGCAGTAGTAGCGGGTGCATTGTCGTGCAGAGGTCGGGGGGCTTCACCATGGGGTGAGAGGGGGAGCTATGGGCCAGGCCCTTTATCCACTGGACACCCGCCAGTCGCGGATTGTGGGCGATCTGCTCGGGCATCAGCTGAGCAGATAACTGGCGGAGCATCATGGGTACCACTGCCTGCTCCTCTCCATTCCACATGAGGCAGAGCCATTTATCGCTTGGATTTGCTCTGGATGATGCTGACGAAGCAGGATGCCCTGCCACACAATGCTTCTGAAGTAATGCCAGTTGTGTGCAGTCCCTGATCTATGCCCATTGATGGGTGTAAGTACTGAGAAGCCGGGCACCGCTTACACCAGTGTTCATATGGTGCAGTTATTGCGCACACATACCCCTGGGTATAGTAGTATTCGTCCTCAGGTTATCTAGGTGTCATTTTCCGGCTCCTCGCCCTTTGTGCGCCCCTAGTCACTTGTGTTAGCTGACTGACGCAGCTTTGCTAGGAAACAATACCTTGTACTGCTCGAGTTCTGTTCCTCGGAGGACAGCGCTCGTGGATTGTGCCGTCATGTGGCGAGAAGGCCGGTGCTTCAGCATTCTAAGACCACGTTCCACGACAGAATGGAAGATCAGCCACTAAAACCAGTTAAGCTGTCCTTTCTGAGAAATGGATGACATCGCCCCCCCGACTTGTATGGGCTGTAAAAACTAGTAAGAAGGGGTTACGTAATTTGACAGCCAGTCAAACTTTTAAAACGGCTGCGTACACACTAGGGCTGTCATTCTTTTTAATTGCCATGTGGCGGTTGTTTTTCCACTGTCCTGTTACAGGGGTTTTCCGAGACTTTATAACTGATGACCTATCCTCCGGAGGCATGCCCGGGACCCCCGCCGATCAGCAGCCGCGGCCTTCTCACAGCTTCTTGTAAGCCACTGACGTTGCGTTCTTCGGTCACACGGCCTAGGCGCAGCTCAGCCCCATAGAAGTGAATGGGGCTAAGCACGATAACCAGTACAACCGCTATATACTGTACGGCGCAGTGCTTGGTGAGCTGCTAGAAGGCTGCCAGTGCCTTCTCAAACATCTGATCGGCGGGGGTCCCAAGTGATCAGTTAAATAACAAAAAATAAATAAAAAGGCTGGTCTTTCTGTCAAGGGTATATGTTTAGATACCCCAAAACTGTATTCAGACGTATGCCGTGACAGGTTCCTACTCTGCTTCACCTGCTTTCAGCTCGTGTAGCCTGCGCTGTTCTGTCTGGTTTAAAAACAAAACAAATAGAAAGCGGAGGACATGATCTGTGTGACACAATCCTACATCCCCTGTGATCAGCACTGCCCCTGATGCAGGACACATACATTCCAGCACTTCTCTACCACAGCAGGTGACCACGTTGGAGAACCAGTGGGGTCACCTGTGGCCCCTGCAGCAGTTCAGGAATGTTACCTACTGACACCAGTCTTGTTTACAAGCCACTAAACAGGTTTGCCAGCATGGTTGTCCTATGGATGGCTCCTTAGGTCTAATGACGTTTGTTACTCCACAATGGGGTACATTAAAGAGGACCTGTCACCTCCTGACATGTGTGTTTTAATAGCTCTGTGTAGTCCCCATGTAGTAACAATTCTGGAGCATCTATTCTTGTATCTCTATATTGTGCCATTCCTTTATTATTTCTACTAGAAGTTATGAATGAATTGCTGGCAGTCTGCAGTAAGGGTACAGAGGGGTGGTAATCAGTTTGGGGGGGGGGGGGGGGGGGGGTGTGTGTGTACCTCCACAGACTCCCTCTATCCAATCAGTGCTGCCATTTTCAGACTGTGCAGGTGCACACCCCCAACTGGTTACCACATATCTGTACCCTTGCTGAAGACTGCTAGCAATTCATTCATAACTTCTAGTAGAAATAATAAAGCAATGCCACAACATAGAGCCATAAGAATGGATGCTCCAGAATCGTTATTACGGGGGAATGCATGGAGCTATTAAAGCAGATGTGTCAGGAGCGGTGACAGGTCCTCTTTAACGGGATTCTGTCACCTCGTTTTAGCTTATAGAGCTGCAGACATGCACGGCTAGATCGCCGCTAGCATGTCCCCAATATACCTGTCCCATAAAGCTGTGTCCTTTTATTGTGTTTAAAAAATGATTTTATAGATATGTAAAGGACCCTGGTAAGGTGCCCAAGGGGCTGTACTAACCTTCTTGGAGCACAGCCACGCCTGCCTGTGAAGGAGCCCAGCGCCGTCTGCGTCCTCCGAATTTCCTCCTTGCTCACAGTTAGATTGCCGTAATCTCGCGATTCGCAGTTCCTTTCCTGAGGCTGATGCCAGCCCAGGGAAGGAACACTATACCGGCACTGCGCATGCGCAGGATCGCGCATCGCGAGATTACGGCAATGTAACTGTGAGCAAGGAGGAGATTCGGAGGACGCAGACGGTGCTGGGCTCCTTCACAGGGGGGTGTGGCTGGGCGTCAAGAAGCTTAGTGCAGCCCCTTGGGCACCCTACCAGGGTCATTTTACATATCTATAAAATATTTTTTAAACACAATAAAAGGACACAGCTTTATGGGACATGTCCGCAGCTCTATAGGGTAAAAAAGAGGTGACAGAATCCCTTTACGTTGGAACCGACACATTTATTTATATATTTTTTTTGTCCACTTTTCATAGAAACCTAGTAGAAGGCAGCAGAGAAAGAACCACGTGGTCCATCTAGTCTGCTCTTGATTACTTAGGATAGATACGTGTAATATAGCTTAGAGCTGCATTAACATGTCTGCAGGCTTTAGTGTTTAAATCTCCCAGCATTCTTTGCTGTGATTTTAAATTCCAGAAAGGGTCATTACACCAAGGGTTTTCCCGGGACCCCTGCTGATCAGCTGTTGATTAAGGCAGTAGTTTCGCGCCCTTCTCTTAGCTTTTCGTACACCAGTGACGACGTGTTCATCAGTCACGTGGCCTAGGCTCAGCTCTATAGAAGTGAATGGGGCTGAGCTGCAATACCAAGCATGGCCGCTATACAATGTGTGGCGCTGTGCTTGGTAAGATGAGAAGGCCGTGGTGTTACTGTGAGCGCCAGTGCCTTCTCAAACATCTGACCTGCGGGGGTCCTGGGTGTTGGACCCCACCAATCAGATAATGATGACCCATACAGAGCATAGGTCATCAGTTACAAAATGTTAAAAAACCCTTTGAGTAAACTTAAGGAGAATCAACCATGCATTTTGCTGCAGAATCTTTGTGCTCGCCGTTCACTTTGGGGGCCCTGCTCTGGACATGGGTGCTACCTGACATTGATGGCATATCTTAGCGATACGTTATCAGTTTTGAGGTGATCCAACCCCTTTAAGGGACAAGTTCCTTCTTGATTCGGCTTAAAAATCAACTCAGAAAAAGCGACCGTACGAACGGCAGGGCAGATTCCCTTTGGTAACAATGACATGCTGAATGTTCCGCAATCCACTTGGAATTTAAGCCGTGTAAGCGATGCACTTATACAGGACTTTTAGCGCTCCTCACGTTGGAGGGACTAGGTACGGATACATAGTTGTCTGTGGAGCGTGTCGTATAGTTCGCTTGGTTATGGCGATCTGTACGCATTTTTTTTTTTCCACGCATGCAGCATATGTGGCACAAAATCTCCAGTAGCGGCGTCAGCTGTCTTTTCTTATACAGAGGGGCGGTAACACATACTGTTGGGGAACACTATTCTATTCCTAAGGAGACCACTATTCTATTCCTAAGGAGACAAGTCCTCCTGAATATTCCCTGTAGTATAGGCATACAGCGGCGTCCGGCAGTCATTGCCTCCCATTAGAAGAATGCGTCCATGCGGTTCACTTGTGAACAGACCGTTACGTTGATGGACTGCACCAACGCAATCATCAGTTAATTTTGCACAGATTTGAAACTGTACAATAATGTGGAAGGCGTCACTGCTTCCATGTAACAAGACAGACCCCAAGTAAGCTGCCGGGGAGGTGAAAGCTTCAGCGCTGGGTATTTCAGCTGTCCCTGTCACTCTCCCGTCCTGAGGCACATTGTCAGCTATTTGAAACGCGTTGGCCTTTCTATTTATAAGTCGGTTTCCCTCCGTGAGGGGTTTTACATCAATAGAAGTATTTGCACGTTTCTGCAAATATTTTCCCAGTTATTCATCCACTTTGGCCACCACCTTTAATATACTCCACTGAGCATAGAGCGTTGGTCCACCATTCAGACACCCCCTTTAATAGCCAAAGGAGAACGCTGCGGCAAACAATTACCCTAATGTACAATCGGCTTATGGGCCTGTATATGTGTTCATATGAAGACCTGTTTGGGCCATGTGTATTTAATCAAAAGATTTCTTCTGCACGTTCCTTTACAGCAAGCACATCCTCCTGGCGTGCGTTCAGCCCATAGTGACAGCCTGTTTGGTTTGGTGTCTTGGTGACCAAGCAACTATTTTTCACAAGAAGGCAACAGCACTCCTGTGGGCGCCGCGGCCTTCTCTCTGCTTTCCAGGCCAGTGACTCACATGGCCTAGGAGCAGCTCAGCCCCATTCACGTGAAATAGGGCAGAGCTGTAGTACCAAGCACAGCCGCTATACAATGTATGGCGACATGCTTGGTGAGCAGGGAGAAGGCCGTGACGCGCACAGGACTCCCGCTGATCTGATATTGATCACCTGTTAAGTATGAAAATCCTGGGAAATCTTTTAATTTCACTATTAGTTTCACAAGGACTTTAACTTGTGATCCTGTGATGGTATTCCTGGGGTGCCGATGGCAACCAGACAAGAACGGCTCTGGTAGCTAATGGGGGCCTCACACCGTGACACCTGGTGTTGATCCCGTGTCTCCGCATGTTCTGCGTGATGGCAGTAGGCACACCTCCAGCCCTCTGGAGAAATCTGATGTGGCAAACTGTAGTGTTCAGTGATGAAAGCAGGTTATTCCTTGGTCTTAAAGATGGCTGCATCAGAATTTACATGGAGATGACGCCTGCCTACACACTGCCCACTCTTCTCAACATGCTCTTGAGAGTATCCAGCAGCTCCCCTGATCAGCCGGATTGGGATGGGGTGATGGATCTCCCATCCTATTACCACCTTGGCTGAAAAATCTTGAAATGACGTACCACGGGAGGATTTCCAGCATCTGTACGACTGTTACTGTGCCAGATTAGCAGCATGGGGAGAATGCACCCAGCATTAGGCTACATTCACACGCCAGCAAGTGTTTTGCGGTCCACAAATTGCGGATCCGCAAAACACTGACACCGGCGGACCGCACATGCCAGGCACTGGCGGTCTGCGGACAAGAATAGGACATGTTCTATTTTTTTTTGTGGAATGGAAGTGCAGATGCGGACAGCACTTTTCCGTCCCCATTGAAAATGAATAGGTCCGCACCTATTCCGCAAAATTGAGGAACGGATGCGGACCCATTTATGCGAACATGTGAATGGACCCTTAACCCCTTAGGGCGTACCGGTACGTCCTAACTTTAAATCGCGAAATCATTCAGCGGGCATCCTGTCACAAGGCCTGTGGTTTGCGGCTTTTGCCTTATCCGGCGGGCGGTGGTGCCATCGGGTCCCCATGCGGCTGTAGGGGGTACCCGATGGCATGGAAGGCAGCGCGATGCCTTCCTTAGGCATCTGCGCTGCCTTCCGGTGACTAGCCTGTGAGATCCAGCCCCCTGGATCGGAAGCTGTATGAGTAATACACACAGTATTACTCATACTGCCAATGCATTCCAATACAGAAGTATTGGCATGCATTGTAAAAGGGATTAGATCCCCAAAAGTTGAAGTCCCAAAGTGGGACAAAAAAATAAAGTAAAAAAAAAAGTTGAAAAAATAAAGTTCTCCCCCCAAAAAATTAAGTTTCAAGTAAAAAATAAACAAAAACGTAATTTTCCCCAAATAAAGTAAAAAAAAATTGGTAAAAAATAGGAAAAAAAAAAAAAAGTATACATATTAGGTATCGCTGCGTCCGTATCGACCGGCTCTATAAAAATATCACATGACTTAACCCCTCAGATAAACACCGTAAAAAATAAACAATTTTTTGTCACCTTACATCACAAAAAGTGTAATAGCAAGCGATCAAAATGTCACACACGCACCCCAAAATAGTGCCAATAAAAGTCATCTCATCCCGTAAAAAATCATACCCTACCCAAGGTAATCGCCCCAAAAATTATGTCTCTCAGACTATGGAAACACTAAAACATGATTTTTTTTTTTTTTTTTGTTCAAAAAAGAAATCATTGTGTAAAACTTACATAAATAAAAAAAGTATACATATTAGGTATCGCCGCATCAGTGACAACCTGCTCTATAAAAATATCACATGATCTAACCTGTCAGATGAATGTTTGTAAATAACAAAAAATAAAAACGGTGCCAAAAGCTATTTCTTGTTATCTTGCCTCACAAAAAGTGTAATATAGAGCAACCAAAAATCATATGTACCCTAAACTAGTACCAGCAAAACTGCCACCCGATCCCATAGTTTCTAAAATGGGGTCACTTTTTTGGAGTTTCTACTCTAGGGGTGCATCAGGGGGGCTTCAAATGGGACATGGTGTCAAAAAAACAGTCCAGCAAAATCTGCCTTCCAAAAACCGTATGGCATCACTTTCTTTCAGCGGTTTACGACCACATATGGGGTGTTTCTGTAAACTACAGAACTAGGGCCATAAATATTGAGTTTGGTTTGGCTGTTAACCCTTGCTTTGTAAAAGTAAAAAAAATATTAAAATGGAAAATCTGCCAAAAAAGTGAAATTTTGAAATTGTATCTCCTATTTTCCATTAATTCTTGTGGAACACCTAAAGGCTTAACGACGTTTGTAAAATCAGTTTTGAATACCTTGAGGGGTGTAGTTTATAGAATGGGGTCATTTTTGGGTGGTTTCTATTATGTAGGCCTCACAAAGTGACTTCAGACCTGAACTGGTCCCTAAAAATTGGGTTTTTGAAAATTTCAGAAAAATTTCAATATTTGCTTCTAAACTTCTGAGCCTTGTAACAACATCCCCAAAAAATAAAATGACATTCCCAAAATGATCCAAACATGAAGTAGACATATGGGGAATAGTAAAGCAATAACTATTTTTGGAGGTATTACTATGTATTATAGAAGTAGAGAAATTGAAACTTGAAAATTTGCAATTTTAAATTTTTTTTTGGTAAATTTGGTATTTTTTATAAATAAAAATGAATTTTTTGGACTTCATTTTACCAGTGTCATGAAGTACAATATGTGACGAAAAAACATTCTCAGAATGGCCTGGATAAGTCTAAGCGTTTTAAAGTTATCAGCACTTAAAGTGACACTGGTCAGATTTGCAAAAAATGGCCAAGTCCTTAAAGGGACACTGACAGGCCAAAACAGCATATATAGTTAGATATATCTCATTACAGGTCTTATACAGTCTTTTAAAAGCATATAAGTATCCCCCCTGTCCACCTTATAAAGAGCGAAATATAAAGTTTTATAACCTGCTTCTCCTGTCAGCAATCTGCCCAAGGGGCGGCGTTTCATGTGAAAATGCGCCCAGCCAGCCTTCCCTCCCAACTGCCGTTCTTAAGCCCCGCCCAGCTCTTCATTATTCACTTCGCTGGGCGGCGGCTAGAACTCTCCCCAGTCCCGATCCTGCGCAATTCAATCCTCCGGGCATCGTTCATGCCCAATCTTCTGCGCCGTGCCGTTAGATCGCGCCTGCGTACACACACCAGCCTGCGCCTTGAAGACGCAGGCTGGTGTGTGTACGCAGGCGCGATCTAACGGCACGGTGGGGCGCAGGCGCAGAAGATTGGGCATGAACGATGCCCGGAGGATTGAATTGCGCAGGCGCAGGATCGGGACTGGGGAGAGTTCTAGCCGCCGCCCAGCGAAGTGAATAATGAAGAGCTGGGCGGGGCTTAAGAACGGCAGTTGGGAAGGCTGGCTGGGCGCATTTTCACATGAAACGCCGCCCCTAGGGCAGATTGCTGACAGGAGAAGCAGTTTATAAAACTTTATATTTCGCTCTTTATAAGGTGGACAGGGGGGATACTTATATGCTTTTAAAAGACTGTATAAGACCTGTAATGAGATATATCTAACTATATATGCTGTTTTGGCCTGTCAGTGTCCCTTTAAGGTGAAATAGGGCTGAGTCCTTAAGGGGTTAAAGAAGCACTCCAGTTTTTTTTAAAATTTTATTTTGCATATATTACTAACTCGCCGCCAGTAGTTTTCTGCGAGGTTGCAATGCGTGATGTGAACGCATGGCACCCGCACTGAATCCTGACCCATTAATTTCAATGGGTCTGTGTACATGAGCGTTTTTTCCCTTTAACCCCCCCCCCCCCCCCCCGACAGTGCCACACACACACAGAGAGAGAGAGAGGACAGTAAACCTACAGATTAAAAAAGTTGGAGCCTCTCTACCCCTTCAGTGGTTTCCTGTCCCTGGAGTAGGAGACCTACATTTTTTTTTCCAGGTACTTACTGCCGGGGTCCATCATGCTGCGGTTGCAGGCTGACGGGACCTAGGATCCAAGGGGCTCCTCTGCATCTTGCGGCAGGCGCGTGAGCATCTTTCTGAAAGAAGTATTGCCACGCTGTATCAGGAGGTTGCTCCCGTGAACTGAGCAGCAGGTGCTTGGGCATCTTCCTGGGTGAAGCATTGCCACGCTGGATCAAGAAGTGGCTCCCAGTAGCTGGACAGCATGTGCGTGGGCATCCTTTGATCAGGTAATGCCACGCTGCTTCAGAATAGACGAGTGGCTACGGAATAGCGCTGCTACTTCCGGTAGCCGTCGGAGTGTTGACTCACTTCTGGAAGTACGTGCGGACATATGTCCGGCCCGCGATATTCAAACTGAGGTGTTTTACCGCCGGGAGGCTGAAGCTGTGACAAGCGGCTTACCGTGACTGAGGAGCCACTCATTGTGTTTGAAGCAGCTGTTACAGGTTTCCAGGTTTGGAGGCAGGATGTTGTGTGTCTGTCTCTCTTCTCCCTGGTCAGGATGCGGAAGCAGAGTATCTTGGAGGTTAATGATGGTCTGAGTAATGTCATGTTTTAACCTTAAAGCAGGCTTTCCTTTGCTGTTACCAGCTATGATGGAGGAAGAAAAAAACACAAGAATCTGCAGAGAGATGGTAGCACCCAATTCTTTTTCTGGGTCAGTCATATGGCTGCGACATTGTTTCCTTACTTTGTTCCTTTTGTATTGTTTTTATTTTTAGTCAAAACCTAAGAAAATGCTGACTAAAAGAAAAAACAAGGAATGTGCTTTATGCGAAACAGCTCTTTCGTCCTCTTATGACAAAGTTATGTCAACACTATTGATAAGACTATTTCGGACGAATCCCCATCCCTCTTAGAGAATATTAAAACACTAATTAGGATGGAGGTAAAAATACGTTTAAAACCGGTAAGAAGCTTAAAGTGACGGAAAGAGGCAACGTGTCTCAAGACCATTCTTCTGACAAGTGCTTCCACTTGGATACCCTTTCTTCAGAATCTTCCTCAGAGAAAGAATTGGTAGAAAGAACCTTTTTCCTTCTGAAGATACGGATAGACTCTTAAGTTAGTAGATCCATTATGAACATTGAAGATGTTAAGGAAGATAAGTCAGTAGCAGACTCTGTTCTTTCCTTAATTACAAAGAATGGAAGAACTATGTAGAAAGGTTTTTATTTCCAAAACCTTTAAACGTAAATACCACTTTGAGGAAGAGGCTTCATCTTCTTGGGGCAAGGCTCCCAAAATAGACGTTGCCATTTCTAAAGTTTCTAAAAGATCCTCACTACCCTTTGAGGACATGGGTGTTCTTAGGGACCCTTTGGATAAGAAGGCTGAATCCTTCCTGAAGGGGGCTTGGGAAGCATCCTTATCCTTATTTCATCCCAACATTGCGGCCACAGTGGCGGCTAGAACTTTAACTTTCTGGCTGCAGCAATTACAGGTTCAATTAAAAGAAAGATGTCCTAGGGAACAAATTTTATCTGCCCTACCCACATTACAGAAGGTAGTTAACTTTTTAGCTGATGACTCAGTGGATGCAGTTAGGCTTGGCGCTCAGACTGCATCTCTTACTAACTACTCGTAGAGCTGTTTGGCTTAAAGGGAACCTGTCACCGGGATTTTGGGTATAGAGCTGAGGACATGGGTTGCTAGATGGCCACTAGCACATTCGCAATACCCAGTCCCCATAGCTCTGTGTGCTTTTATTGTGTAAAAAAAACAAAACGATTTGATACATATGCAAATTAACATAAGTCATATCTTATTTGTGTGACCGGAGAAGTCATATTTTCAAGCTCTGACTCATCTCAGGTTAATTTGCATATGTATGAAGTTTCTCAGAGTGGCAGTTTTTATGGAAGGCCAGCTACAGCACCAATTTCAGGCATTACCCTTTGGCCTGTCTATGGCCTCAAGGGTCTTTACCAAAGTGGTAGCGGAAATGGTTTCATTCATAAGACTAAAGAACGTGATGTTAGTGCCATATCTGGACGACTTTTTAATAATCGCAAAATCCCATCGCAGTTGTAGGGAAGCAGTTCAGGTGGTAATGAACACCTTTCAGCAATTGGGTTGGATAATCAACGACAAAAAATCCAAACCAAAGCCGGAAAAGTGTCAGGTTTCTAGGTCTAATTCTAGATTCCAGATCTGAGGGTGTATTTACTGTAGTAAAAAATGAACAGAATTTCCACTCTGTGGAACTGTGACTCTGGGGAGCTCATGTCCAGGGTCACAGTTTTCACTGACCCAAAGGCACTTTTTCCTCAAACAGAAAAGAGCTTTTGGCGGTGAAGATTAGCTGTAGAAGCTTCCCAATCCCTAATAGGTTCGGGCTATGTCGGAGTCCTATCAGGCAATTAGACTACAGTAGCCTGTATAAATCACCAGGGGGGGGAACAAAGTCAGTTACCCTCAGGTGGGAGGCGAATCGGTTGTTGAAATAACTAGAGGGGCAGGTCTGTCACATTTCAGCCCTACATATAAAAGGAAAAGAAAATATTCAAGCAGACTTCCTCAGCAGGTATCCTTTAAAACAGGGAGAATAGTCCTTAAACAATTTGATCTTCTCCATGATCACAAAGTTATGGGGCATGCCAGTGATGGACCTGTTCGCCTCACGTAAGAACAAAAAAGTGGATCTTTTATTTTCCTTGGATCCAAGGGAATTCCCTTATGGGCTGGATGCTCTTCTCCTGAAATGGGACTTCACACTATCCTATGCCTACCCGCCTTTCCAGTTACTTCCATTAGTTTTGAAGAAAATCAGAAAGGGCAGGGCTACGTTCGGGCCGAAGAGAGCATGGTTCACTCCTCTCATGATAATGTCACAATCGGATCCTTTGATACTTCCGGAGTTTCCCGATCTGCTGTCCCAGGGTCCGGTTTTCCATGCAGCAGTAAAAGGTCTGCATTTAACAGCATGGAATTTGAAAGGGGTCTATTAGTTAAAGGGGTTTTCACAGGAACTGTCTGCTACACTTAAGAGTAGAAAACCAGTGACGATCTCGATCTATGCCAGGACATGAAGGAAATTTATAGTATTTTGTAAAATCAATACTGATCTCCCTGATTCGGTTCCTATATTTTGGACTTTCTTCAAAAAGGGCTGACTTTGGGGTTAGCTAAAAATTATAGGTGCAGGTTTCTGCCCTTTAGGTACTTTTTTAAGAAAATTTTGCCTCTAATCCATGGGTAATTAAATTCTTTAGAGCAGTAGATAGGATGGCCCCAGTTTCTTCCCCGAAAGTTCCCTCATGGGATCTGAATATAGTCCTAGAGGTACTGACGCAGCCTCCTTTTGAGCCCCTTGAATCATCCAATATCAAACATCTTGCATATAAAATGATTTTACTAGTAGCACTTACCAAAGCCAGGAGAGTAAGCGAGTTGCATGCTATTTCTAAAAATCCTCCCTTCACTACTGTTCTAGAGGATAGTCATTATACAACCTGACCTGGCCTTCATATCTAAAGTTTCCTCAAAATTTCACAGATTACAGGAAATTGTACTTATCCTAAAACCCTAAAAGAATTATTTCATACATTGGATGTGAGATGATGTTTGTTACATTACCTCAGATCCACGGAGGGGTGGCAAAGTCTTCAGCCTTTTGTCCTCTTCTTTGGGCTAAATAAGGGTAAGAAGGCTACCAAAGGTTACCTTGTCTAGATGGATTAGACTTGGTATACGTATCTCAGGCTTAGGGCTCGTTCACACAAGGGTTATTTGTGTTTCGTATAAGGGCAGTTTTCTGCGTTCCGTATACGGAACCATTCATTTCAATGGGTCCGCAAAAGATGCGGACAGCACTCTGTGTGCTGTCCACATCCGTTGCTCCATTCCATGGCCCTGCAAAAATGAAGTCCTGTCCTATTGTCCGTTTGGCGGACAAGAATAGGCATTTCTAGAATAGGCCTCTTGTTGCGTTCCGCAAATTGCGGAAAGCACATGGGCACCATCCATGTTTTGCGGACCGCAAAAAAACGGCACAGTCGTGTGAACGAGCCCTTACTTGGAGGCTGGTCTTTCTCCTCCAATCTCTGTGAAGGCTCATTCCACTCGTTCTATATATACCACTTGGGCAGAAAGATCTGGTGCAACTATTGAACAAATCTGTAGAGTCGTCACATGGTCATCTCCCTGTACCTTTTTTCCCAGTACTATCATTTGGACCTCAACTCTTCCTCTGATCTGTCTTTTGGTAGAAAGGTCTTACAAGTGGTGGTCCCTCCCTAAGGAAAGATGTTCTTCTCTGTTATTCTCTGTGTGGTGCTGTCCTGGGAGAAGGAAAAAATGATAATTACACTTACCGGTAATCAGCTTTTCCAGACCCCATGATTAGCAACTGAACACAATCAGACAAAACTGACTGAACTTGCAAAAGTTTCCCTAAACGCACCCTGAGCCAATCCGTATCGTTCGTGCGAAAGAGGCCTTAAGCCTCTTTCACACAAGCGATGCAGAATGTGTGTTGGAATCTGTTCAGGGGAAAAAATTAGGTTTTTTTCCTGACCGCTCTGTTTCCTCCCCATTGTCCATCTCCTTATGTATTTTTCTGTATTCTGTTAAAGATGTCTACCCTATCTAAAGCACCAGGTCAGGGTATACAGTGATTAGCCTCAGTTTATAAACCTTGTGAATCACAGTGCCTGACTATCTCATCAGTGTGTGCTGACTATCCAGTGTAGTTCTATGAGATGTATCTTCACACTGGTCTGCATGTAAGAGCTGAGAGGGCAGATGGGCTGAAGCTGGATAACATGGATACCCTGTAGTGTGAGAGGACAGCAGCTGTGTCGTTAATCTGACGTGGCTGCCCTCAGAGGACCTAGCAGTGCAAAGGTACCCCCCCCCCCGTCTCTGCAAAGCCAGGCATGATGGGAAATGTAGGATTAATTAGGAAAACCATATCTGAGGAATCAAGATGGCCAACAACCCACAAATTACACATCAAATAAAACTGGTATACACAAGAGCCTCTAATTCTTTAATAATGACCTATCCTGCTCGATACAGGCAAAGAAAAATAAAATTGCCCCACTGTAGAACCCAAAATAAAGGATGCATTGTCTTGGTTGTGTGATCGTTGACCAAGCACCACTAATAGGTTATACTTTGTTAATCTTCGCTCTCTTGCAATTCCAAGAGTACTTTTTCGCCTTCTAGTAGTATAATTAACCCCCTAAAATCAGTACATCTGTGGCCGTTTCCTTTCAGTTGGTGTGGACTAAGTGCACATCTGTGGCCAAATTCTACTAAAGGAAACAAATGCCAAAACTGCTTAATCTGGCATATGTCAAACACCACTGCACGCAGCGATCTCCCTATAATTGGGTTTGTTGGGTACACTGCATGACTACCGGCATTTTTATTTATTTTTATTGCCAGTGTATGAGATGGAGGCTCCTGGTAAGCCTAGCCTAACATTCAATTATCAACCACGAGCCATACTTGGTGAGAGCTGCGTTTACATGCTGCAATCTTCTCCTCTATGGGGACGAGAGCTTGTTCCTAGAAAGATTCAGTGGTTCAGATTTGTGCAAAAAATGGGATACGTGTTTTGCACTGCATTTATCAAGCATTTTAGACACACTTTTTTTAAAGCTTTTTACGGCTCATGACAAAAGGTGTGAAAGTGGCATGGTTTAAAAGGAAATGGGATGTAGCTTAAATGTGTCTCTGTATGCCTAGAATATAAGATAATCTATAGGTAGCGTAAACTAAAGGGTGCTTTACATTGCGGAATGGTCAGGCATATTATTGCAAACGATCTGCCAGTGTAAAGGTGCTGCTCAGTTGAGCAGTGTGAAGGGGCATTTGGACTAGATAGTCTAAAGATGTGACCCTTTTATCACTGTGGACTAAAGCCCCTTTACACGGGACAGAGCAGCAGAAGATTGTCAGGAGGGAAGCGTTTCTTCCCAACAATCGCCTGCTTGTCAGTGAGGGAGACCGCTACTATTACATGCAGCGATCGCCTCCACAGTATGGTGAAAAGTAACCGCTAATGACTAGGGATGAGCGAATTGACTTCGGATGAAACATCCAAAGTCAATTTGCATAAAACCCGAACTTTGATTCAGTTTCAAGGTACCACTTGGAACCGAAACAAAGTTTGGTAAAAGGTTTTTAACAGAAACTAAATTAAATTTCTGAAGTTATTACCAGAAGTCCCATGAGACTTCGCGAAGTAATAACTTTGGCTCATAGGAGCCAACACATTCTAATACTGTACGGAGTGCTTGCTCCGTACAGTATTCTAGCAAAGCTTTGTGAGCGACTTCGGATGTTTCATCCGAAGTCTATTTGCTCATCCCTACTCCGAATACATACTAGTGTATTATTTCGCTGCCCACTCTGAATACATACTAGTGAGCGCTTCCATAATGGAAGCGCTCACTAGTATTCGTTTTATAAGACGCATTGACATTTCCTCCCCACTTTTGGGTACGTCTTATAAAGCATCACATATTGTACTTCATGACAGTGGTAAAATGGAGTCAAAAAATTTCATATTTATAAAAAAAAATAATAATAATCTCAGAATGACCTGGATAAGTAAAGGCATTTTAAAGTTATTACCACATAAAGTGATGCATGTCGCATTTGCAAAAAAATAGCCTGGGCAGGAATGTGAAAACTGGCCTGGGGTTGAAAGGCTTAAAGGGATTCTGTCACCAGTTTCACCCCTGTCAGCTAAACATATGCTGATGTTCAGGGCCTCATCAGGATTCCTAATGTGGGCTTCTAAATGTGATCCGTAGTCTTGTTTTGCTAAAAAACAGGTTTTACTAACCTGTCACTCAAAGAAATAAGGTGCCCAAGGGGATGTCAGGGGATGTCAAGGGATGCAAGGTGCCCGCCGCACCCACCGACGTTCGTGTCCAGCGCCGCCTTTCCAGACTTCTGCACCGCCTCCTAATCCTCGGTGCCGCCTCTCGCTCTCTCTCCATCCCCCCTCCTCCTGCTTTAAGATCTCGCGCGTGCGCACAGGGCTCTGCCTGATGCGCCCGTGCAGATTTCTCGATTTGGCTTCTTGAAGCGAAGTGCGCATGCGCCGGCACTTCGCTCAACCCAGGTATGACTTGCACTCTGGCGCCAGCCTCTCAGAGCCCTGTGCACACGTGCGATATCTTACAGCAGGAGGAGGGGGGAGGGAGAGCGAGAGGTGGCACAGAGGATTAGGAGGCGGTGCAGAAGTCTGGAAAGGCGGCGCTGGGCACGAACGGCGGTGGGTGCGGCGGGCACCTTGCATCCCTTGACATCCCCTTGGGCACCTTATTTCTTTGAGTGACAGGTTAGTAAAACCAGGTTTTTTTTTTTTTTTTTTGCAAAATAAGGCTACGGATCACATTTAGAAGCCCACATTAGGAATCCTGATGAGGCCCTGAACATCAGCATATGTTTAGCTGACGGGTGAAACCTGGTGACAGAATCCCTTTAACCACTTCCCATCTGGGCCCTTTGCCCCCTTCCTGACCAGGCCAAATTTTGCAAAACTGACATATCTCACTTTATGTGGTAATAACTTTGGAACGCCTTTATTTATCCAAGTCATTCAGAGATTGTTTTCTCGTGACACATTGTACTTCATTATAGTCATAAATTTGAGTCAAAATATTTCACCTTTATTTATGAAAAAATCCCAAATTTGCCCAAAAATTTGAAAAATTCTCAATTTTCTAAATTTCAATTTCTCTGCTTTTAAAACAGAAAGTGATACCTCATAAAATATTTATTATTTAACATTCCCCATATGTCTACTTTATGTTGGCATCATTTTGGAAATGTCATTTTATTTTTTTAGGATGTTAGAAGGCTTAGAAGTTTAGAAGCAATTCTTCAAATTTTTAAGAAAATTGCCAAAACCCACTTTATAAGGACCAGTTCAGGTCTGAAGTCACTTTGTGGGGCCTACATAGTGGATACCCCCATAAATGACCCCATTGTAGAAACTACACCCCTCAAGGTATTCAAAAACCGATTTTACAACTTTGTTAACCCTTTAGGCGTTCCACAAGAATTAAAGGAAAATGGAGATCAAATTTTTAAATTTCACTTTTTTGGCAGATTTTCCATTTTAATCAATTTTTTTCTCTAACACATCGATGGTTAACAGCCAAACAAAACTCAATATTTATTACCCAGATTCTGCGGTTTACAGAAACACCCCACATGTGGTCGTAAACTGCTGTATGGGCACACGGCAGGGCACAGAAGATAAGGAACTCCACATGGTTTTTAGATGCCATGTCCCATTTGAAGCCCCCTGATGCACCCTTACAGTAGAAACTCCCAAGAAGTGACCCCATTTTGGAAACTAGGGGATAAGGTGCCAGTTTTATTAGTACTATTTTTGGGTACATATTATTTTTTGATCATTCATTATAACACTTTATGGGGCAAGGTGACCAAAAAATTGGTTGTTTTAGCACAGTTTCTATTTATTTATTTTTACAGCGTTCACCTGAGGGGTTCAGTCAAGTGACATTTTTATAGAGCAGATTGTTACGGACGTGGCGATACCTAATATGTATACTTTTTCTCATTTATTAAAGTTTTACACAATAATAGCATTTTTGAAACCAAAAAATTATGTTTTAATGTGTCCATGTTCTGAGAGCTATAGTTTTTTTTATTCTTTGAGAGATTTTCTTATGTAGGGGCTCATTTTTTGCGGGATGAGGTGACGGTTTTATTGGTATTATTTTGTGGGACATAAGCGTTTTTGATCACTTGGTGTTGCACCTTTTGTGATGCAAGGTGACAAAAATTGCTTGTTTTGACTTTTTTTTTTTTTTTTTTACGGTGTTCACCCGAGGGGTTAGGTCATGTGATATTTTTATAGAGCTGGTTTTTACGGACGCGGCAATACTAAATATGTCTATTTTATTTTATTTTTTCTATTTTAAATTTTTTTTTTATTACATGTGAAACTTTTTTTTATTATTTTTTTCAACCCTTTATTTTATTTTTATTTTATTTTACACTTTTCGTCCCCCATAAGGTCATACAAGACCTCTGGGGGACATTTACTTCACTTTTTATTTTTTTTTACACTGTTGATTTCTCCTGTAACTGGGGCTGAGATAGTAGCCCCAGTTACAGGACAAATGCACCCCTATAGAGGCTGTACAGCAGCAATCCAGCGCTGTACAGCCTCACAGCAGGGCTGATCGAGGTCTCTGAGAGACCTCACACAGCCCCTGCACACTCCGGTCACGGCGGTCACATGACCGCCGGGCCGGAACAGGAAGCGCACAGCGCTTCCTGCTCTGCAGACACGGCGCTCGGCGAGCGCTGTGTCTGCAGCGATCGTGAAGGCAGGGACACCTGGGCACTGTCCCTGCCTTGTCTTAGGGTTGCCCTGCTGTCACTGACAGCGGGCAACCCGATCAGCAGCTGCACGATTAGCGTGCAGCTGCTATTTCTGACAGGACGTTTTAAAACGTGCTGTCAGAAATAGACGTCCACCCATAGGACGTTTATATCCTATGGGCGGACGTGAGGCGGTTAAAGGTACCATGGTGTTTGTGTTGTGTCCTTTTCAACGTTTACATCACATTGCAGCGGTGCAGTGTAATTACAGATTCCCCGTTCACTTGAATACGACCTTAGCCTACTTTCACACTAGCGTTTTGGCTTTCCGTTTGTGAGATCAGTCATGGGCTCTCGCAAGCGGTCCAAAACGGATCAGTTTTGAGCTAATGCATTCTGAATGGGTAAGGATCCGCTCAGAATGCATCAGTTTGCCTCCATTCAGTCTCAATTACGCTCTGGAGGCAGACGCCAAAACACTGTCCGCCTGACGAAGCGGAGCCAAACGGATCCGTCCTGGCACACATTGTAAGTCAATGGGGACGGATCCATTTTCTCTGAAACAATCTGGCACAATAGAAAACGTGTCCATCCCCCCATTGACCTTCAATGGTGTTCAAGATAGAAGACATAATGCAACTGGATCCGCTCATGACGGATGCATGCGGTTGTATTATTGTAATGGAAGCGTTTTTGCAGATCCATGACAGATCCCCAAAAAATCGCTATTGTGCAAGTAGCCTTTTCTGGAATTACACTTCACTGTATCTACAATGGAGACTGCATGAAGGTAAACAATGAAAAGGACAAAGCATGAGCGCTGTGACCCCTTCTAACATCGGACCTTCGGAGGTGTCGGGAGTCAGACCCCCACTGATCAGATATTGATGACGTCCTGAAGATAGGTCATCAATATCTTTGGCTCGGACAACTGCTTAGTTTCTTCCCATTTAAAATAAGAAACTTGTCAAATTGCATCACCATGAAAGAAGTTGGGCTCTGACTTGCGTTTGTGAATTGGAATGTAACAGATCTTGTAAGTGAGCAGGAAGTCATATGCAAGTGGTATAAATATGGCAGAGGATAGTCTCTGCGCTGGACGAGCGGTCACAGGTGCAACCAACAATTGACCAGACATTTAGCTACAGCTGGTAAAACAGGTGCTTCCAGGAATATAGCCTCTGAGGTTTTCCCTGTCAAGACCTTTTACTAGTCTATTGCTGCGTTCTCCTTTTCATAGGATAGTCGTTTTCTGTACACACTGGTTGGGGATCAGTTCTGTGAGGGTTGTGTTGCTCAATCATGGACAGAATAGTATAGCCTGCTGCAATAATCAGATTTGTGTCCATGACATACAAAACTGATTCTTCATAAATCATGAGTTTAGTAATAATGTAAGCTATGATGTTGGTGTTAACAGGCTTAAAAGGGTTGTACCATGAAATATATTCTAGAGTTTTCAAACCAGCACCTGGATCCAAATAATTTTGTAATTGCATAAATTAAAAATTTAGCATAGCCACTGAGTTATTCAATAAAATGTATCTGTATTGCGCCATCTGCTGTTTTGTTTTATTTGACCTCACTGAGAAGGCCGCACATGCTCAGTTTCATCTTTCAACTGCCTACTGAGCTGTGATGGGGAGAGCTGAGACACGCCTCCTTAGCTGCAGCAGAAAAGACACGCCCCTTCAGCTGTCAGCTTGATGTAAATCTAGAGGAGCAATGAATGGGGAGATCTCTGGGTCCATGTGAGGTACAGGGCTGGTTCTAGCTTTGTTAGAGGTTGTCATGGAATATATGTCTGATTTTCATTTTTTACATCATGGGATAACACTTTTTAAAGGGGTTTTCCCAAAATCAAGTGGGGGGGGGGGGGTAGCGGTCTGATTGCTGGAGTCCCCACCGCTCGCCGCGACATCAGTCATGTGTCCACACTTTAGAATGTAGTGGTAGTCAGCATGAACGCTGACACTTGGGTCTCATGCACATGGCAATATTTTTGCAGATTGGATGGGTACCCTTTCCATGGCCCCACAAAAAAACATGTCCTGTTTTTGTCTGTTTTTTTAGACAAGAATAGGAATTTGTAATATATTGTGGAAAAAGGGGAAATGTGGGATTCACACAGCCTTTATCCGTGTTTTGCGGATTTGCATTTTGCAAACTGCAAAAACTGATACGGTTCATACTAACAATACCACCGGCAACAAGCCAGACTAAACTAGCTCCCTGTTTCTTTTAGCACAATGGCAAATGATAGAAAGGTTCGGCCTACAACAACTGGAATTTTCCAGTGTAGATGACTACATTTTCGGGTAATGCTGTCGGCAATCACGAACAACTAGTTTTTCAAACAATAGTTGGCCGAAATGGCCAAATTTGGGAAATTTGGCTGGCTTTAGTTTTGTGTTTTGGTCAGCTTAAAGGGGTTGTCTGGGTTCAGAGCTGAACCCGAACATCCCTCCATTTTCACCCCAGCAGCCCCCCTGACATGAGCATCGAAGCTGTTCATGCTCCGATGCTGTCCTTTGCCCTGGGCTAAATTGCGCAGGGCAAAGGCATTTTTAGGTGTTTCGGTGACGAACCGTGGCTGCCAGGAACCCCGGTGACGTCACCAGCACTGATGGGCAGGATTTGGCTCTGCCCTCAGAGCCGGTGACGTCACTGAACACACTGCCGGGCGGAAGTTTCTGCCTGACAGTGTTACTGAAAACAAGAGCCCGTGCCCTGCCCGATTTTAGCGCAGGGCACGGGAGCGCATCGGAGCATGAGATGCTCCGATGCTAGCCTCAGGGGGGCTGTCTGGGTGAAAATAAGGGTATGTCCGGGTTCAGCTCTGAACCCGGACAACCCCTTTAAGTTGTTCAGGTGGCATGTAGGATAGCCACCTGAAGTTTGGAATGCAGGTTCATGTCTGTTCTTTCTTGCTTATGGTATGACCACACAGTGCTGTGGTGGCGACGTACCTCAAAGTAGAACCAATGATAATGGCTACTTATTCTTTAAAAATTAGCTCACACTGCTCTGAGAAAGCTAAAAGTATCAAGATAAAGGACGGCTCTGCCTCCTGGTTTGAGATGGTCAGGTGCACCTATCTGATGTCGCACTCAAAGCACCAAAATATTATAACAATAGTAGATGGGCACTCTAATATCCAGAACCACCGAGTAATTTGTTCATAATATTTAATCAGAGTAAAACAAATAATAGCAATATCATAAAATACAATCAATGAATCCAATATCTAAAATAGGCCTACAAACAAAATATGAACAATCTTATATTAATTCTAATAGCCGCTATAGATGGGGTAGATAAAACTAGTAATAAGCTGCCACCAGAACAATCTCCGGTTACAATGGTTGAATAAGTCGGGCGGGTAATAGGCACCTGCAAAAAATCCCCAAGTGATGTGTTACACAAAGAAATATATAAACGTGAAGTGCAATATAATGCAATAATCCAAGTGCAATGTAATACAAATAAAACCAGGAAAAGGGGGTATAATAGAAATAAATAAAAATTATAAGATGCTGGTGATCACTTTTTAGTGAAAAAAGAGACAAAAAAGTCAATTTAGATTGTGCAATGTTGCTGTATATGAATAGGTGATAGTCAATCACTATTTAAAGTGCATATGCTGCCCGTATTCAACAAGATTTTGTAGTGGCTATTCCACAACTGTAGCTAATACCTCCGGGTATAGCTATTTTGTTCCAATGGTCTGGTCAGTGTTAAATGCTCTCCATAATCAACCAGAGAAAATGCAGAGAAAATAAAATGTCAATTATTTAACAATCGCTGCACCTTGTAGTAGTACTCACGCTTGATGGTATATTCCGATCTGTAGCGTGGCTGTAAGAAGGCTTACCTCACGTATGATATAAGGAGGTACCTTGCTAGTATGTCTTGACTCTATGGTCCGTTTTCACTGTTAACCGCAGTTGTCCAGAGCCGACCGTGGTTCCCAGGTCTCACTCTGATTGAATCAAGGGCAGAATCTGGATGCGTCTGCACTGGGCGTTTCTCACTGCTCCATGTGGTTGGTTTAATTACTCCAGCTGATTTCTGCTATCCATGTGTTACCAGACTATGGCCAGTAGATCTGGTATTAGTTTGGTGGAAGCGCTTTTTCTAGATATCAATCATCATATTGAAAATCTAGTTCTGCCGGTTTTCTGCCAGGATTAGTTTCTTATCCGTCCACGCCAGACGCGTTTCGAAGGTTGGACTACCTTCTTCCTCAGTGGCTTTTCAAAAAGAAAAGCCACTGAGGAAGAAGGTAGTCCAACCTTCGAAACGCGTCTGGCGTGGACGGATAAGAAACTAATCCTGGCAGAAAACCGGCAGAACTAGATTTTCAATATGATGATTGATATCTAGAAAAAGCGCTTCCACCAAACTAATACCAGATCTACTGGCCATAGTCTGGTAACACATGGATAGCAGAAATCAGCTGGAGTAATTAAACCAACCACATGGAGCAGTGAGAAACGCCCAGTGCAGACGCATCCAGATTCTGCCCTTGATTCAATCAGAGTGAGACCTGGGAACCACGGTCGGCTCTGGACAACTGCGGTTAACAGTGAAAACGGACCATAGAGTCAAGACATACTAGCAAGGTACCTCCTTATATCATACGTGAGGTAAGCCTTCTTACAGCCACGCTACAGATCGGAATATACCATCAAGCGTGAGTACTACTACAAGGTGCAGCGATTGTTAAATAATTGACATTTTATTTTCTCTGCATTTTCTCTGGTTGATTATGGAGAGCATTTAACACTGACCAGACCATTGGAACAAAATAGCTATACCCGGAGGTATTAGCTACAGTTGTGGAATAGCCACTACAAAATCTTGTTGAATACGGGCAGCATATGCACTTTAAATAGTGATTGACTATCACCTATTCATATACAGCAACATTGCACAATCTAAATTGACTTTTTTGTCTCTTTTTTCACTAAAAAGTGATCACCAGCATCTTATAATTTTTATTTATTTCTATTATACCCCCTTTTCCTGGTTTTATTTGTATTACATTGCACTTGGATTATTGCATTATATTGCACTTCACGTTTATATATTTCTTTGTGTAACACATCACTTGGGATTATTTGCAGGTGCCTATTACCCGCCCGACTTATTCAACCATTGTAACCGGAGATTGTTCTGGTGGCAGCTTATTACTAGTTTTATCTACCCCATCTATAGCGGCTATTAGAATTAATATAAGATTGTTCATATTTTGTTTGTAGGCCTATTTTAGATATTGGATTCATTGATTGTATTTTATGATATTGCTATTATTTGTTTTACTCTGATTAAATATTATGAACAAATTACTCGGTGGTTCTGGATATTAGAGTGCCCATCTACTATTGTTATAAAGCTAAAAGTATGGCTGTCAAAAATAGCTGTACTGGTACCCCAGAGGCTGATCGAAAGCATCAGTGAAATGCCATATCCCGGTCCACTGCTCATTTATTTCTGGAAAATACCTGTGGTGTCACTCCACTCCTGGCGTCACTTATTGGGGGTTTCCACTGTATGTCGCGGTATAATAAGAGGACTGACTTTTCACACTGGCACAGCCGGGCACAACATTTTAGGCACTGAAATTTGCATATCTGTGTAAAAATTGCAATTTGCACTTTCCACGATCTGCCGTGCATTCATTTTTGAAAGACACCTGTGGGGGAAAATGCTCACTACACACCCTGAAAAATTCTGTGAGAATTGTGTTTTGTAAAATAAGGGTCGCTAATATTTTATTGGAAGAGCTGAAATGTTTCATTTTTACAGCCAAGTGTTTCTAAATTCTTTGACATGCCTGTGGGGTCTTGGCACTCAGTTTCCTCCTCAATAAATTTCTTGAGGGGTGCAATTTTCAAAATGGGGTTTCTTTTTGGGGCTTTCCACTGTAGGGGTACTTTGGGATCTCTTCAAATGTCACGTGGCCCCAAAAACCATTGCCGCAAAATCTACCTTCCAAAAACTGTATGGCGCTCTTTCCCTTCTGTGTGTCCATACACCAGTTTACAGCCACTTATGGGGTGTTTTAAAGTTAACCTCCATTTTGCTTTAATTCCTGTTGATCACCTAAAGTGTTAACGTTTCTAAAATCAGTTTTGAATAATTTGATGGGTGTGGTTTCTAAAATCTGGTTTCCATTGGGTTAAGCCCCTCAGTCACTTCAGAACTGAATTGGTCATTAAAAGGGTCTTCCAGGATTTTAATATTGATGACCTGTCCTCAGGATAGCTCATCAAGATCAGATTGGAGGGGGTCTGACATCAAGCACCCCCGCCGTCAGCTGGTTAAAGACGAGGCTGCACTCCGTGCAAGCACAGCCTTCCCGTCATTGTATACCTGCTTGCCATCTACATTACAGCAGCAAGCAGGTGTAATTACAAGCCGTCCCATTCACTTCAATGGGACGGCTGCCTTCTATACACTCGCATTGAACAATGAATGGAAGGTTGTGCTTGCATGGAGCGCAGCCTTCTCTTCAAGCAGCTGATCGGTGGGGGTACTGGGTGTCGGACCCCCGCCAATCTGATATTAAGTCTTCAATATTAAAATCTCGGCAAACCCCTTTAAAGTCTGTTTTGGAAATTTACTTAAAGAGGACTTTTCACCGCTCCTGACCTCCCTGTTTTAATAGCTTCATGCATTCCCCATGTAATAACATTTCTGGAGCATCTCTTCTTATGGCTCTATGTTGTGCCATCCCTTTATTTCTACTAGAAGTTATGAATGCATTGCTATTAGCCTTCAGTAAGGGTACAGAGGGGAGGTAACCAGTTTGGGGGGGGGTGTACCTGCACAGTCTGAAAATGGCGACACTAATTGGATAGAGTGAGTCTGTGCAGGTACACCCCCAACTGGTTACCTCCCCTCTGTACCATTACTGAAGGCTAATAGCAATGCATTCATAACTTCTAGTGCAAAAAATAAAGAAATGGCACAACATAGAGCCATAAGACTAGATGTTCCAGAATTGTTATTACATGGGGAATGCATGGAGCTATTAAAACAGGCATGTCAGGAGCGGTGACAGGTCCTCTTTAAATTTGAAAATGCTGTAAAAATTTGAAACTTTTTTTTTTTTTAATAAAGTTACAAAATTGACCCAGGATTACCACTAACATGAAGTATATAAAAAAAAAAAATCTCAAAATGGCTTGAATAAGTTAAAGCATTCCAAAGTAATTGTTACATTTGGTGACACATGTCAGATTTGCCTATTTGGGCTTGGTCAGGAAGGTGAAAAGTGGCTCATTCTGGAAATGGTTAAAGAGGTTTTCCATGATGCTTGGATAAGGTCATCAATATCAGGTCGCCAGGGGTCCAACTGATATCACATGGCCTAGATGCAGCTCAGTCCCATTCAAATAAATGGGACTGAGCTGCATTACTAAGCACAGCTGCTATCCTGTAGTCCTGCGTATTGGTCCCACTGATCTGATATTGATGACCTATCCTGAGGATCAATATCAGAATCTCAGAAAACCTCTTTAAACTTAAAGGGCTTCTGTCAGCCCACTAAACCGTTTTTTTTTTTTTTTTTTTGTTTAATAATAATCCCTACACTGCGATCTCATCATACATAAGTAAAATAATAATTTTCGTTCAGTAGAATTTGACAAAACGTTATTTTTATAATATGTAAATTACCTTGCTACCAGCAAGTAGGGCGGCTACTTGCTGGTAGCAGCCGCATCCTCTGATCCTAATGACGCCCCCTCCGCATTGTGATTGACAGGGCCAGGGAACGGAATCGTTCTCTGCTGGCCCTGCCTGTCTTCATTCAATATCTGGCGCCTGCGCCACGGCCGTACCTATCTTCAATCTGCGCAGGCGCACTGAGAGGCGGCCACTCACTCGGCCGTTCCATCCTCAATGCGCCTGCGCCGATGACGTCACATCTACACCCGGCGCAGGCACATTGAGGAGCGAGCGGCCGAGTGAGTGGCTGCCTCTCAGTGCCCCTGCGATACTTATGTATGCAGAGATCGCAGTGTAGGGATTATTATTATTAAACAACAAAAAAAAAAAAAAACAGTTTAGTGGGCTGACAGAAGCCCTTTAAGACGACACTGTTTAGTTGGTCTGTGTTAGTGGCGGTATTGCAGGTACAGAGTGGCCATTACCTATACAGGCAGACTAAACAGCTTGGTCCTAATTAGCTAGATTTTTTTATTTCATTTTTCTCCTTTGCATTATACATTGCTTGTTTCTATAGTTACGACCACTCTGCAGTCCATCAGCTATAGGAAAAAGTGCTGGCGCGTCCCGGCTGGGAATGTGGGAGCGCACATAGACTGGTGCTTTTGCCTATAGTGTGCAAGCACGGCCACTACTGCTGGATTGCAGGATGGTTGTAACCATGAAAACTAGCAGTGTATAATGTGTTGGAAAAATGAATCCAGCCAGTAAAGGAGACAATATGGATATTAAGTGTCTTGTATTAGGGTACTTTCACACCTGCGTTTAGGTGCGGATCCGTCTGGTATCTGCACAGACGGATCCGCACCTATAATGCAAACGCTTGTATCCGTTCAGAACGGATCCGTTTGCATTACCATGAACAAAAAAAACTACTTTTTTTTTTGTTCATGATAATGCAAACGGATCTGTTTTGACTTACACTGAAAGTCAATGGGAGGCGGATCCGTTTTCAATTGCACCATATTGTCAGTAAAAACGGATCCGTCCCCATTGACTTACATTGTAAGTCAGGACGGATCCGTTTGGCTCAGTTTCGTCAGATGGACATCAAAACGCTGCAAGCAGTGTTTTGGTGTCCGCCTCCAGAGCGGAATGGAGACTGAACGGAGCCAAACTTATGCATTCTGAACGGATCCTTATCCATTCAGAATGCATTGG
The DNA here is from genome assembly GCF_905171765.1 of Bufo bufo. Taxonomy (NCBI): domain Eukaryota; kingdom Metazoa; phylum Chordata; class Amphibia; order Anura; family Bufonidae; genus Bufo; species Bufo bufo. Next base: position 214,453,764 of record NC_053392.1, read on the forward strand.
GGCTGAACTGATCCGTTTTGGACTGCTTGTGAGAGCCCTGAAACGGATCTTACAGGCGGACCCAGAAACGCCAGTGTGAAAGTAGCCTTAAAGGGTTTCTGTCGCCAGAATTAACAGTCTTTCTTAGGGCTCTTTCACACCTGCGTTATTGTCTTCCGGCATAGAGTTCCGTCGTCGGGACTCTATCCCGGAAGAATACTGATCAGGATTATCCTAATGCATTCTGAATGGAGTGAAATCCGTTCAGGATGCATCAGGATGTCTTCAGTTCCGGTACGGAACGTTTTTTGGCCGGAGAAAATACCGCAGCATGCTGCGCTTTTTGCTCCGGCCAAAAATCCTGAAGACTTGCCGCAAGGCCGGATCCGGGATCAATGCCCATTGAAAGGCATTGATCCGGATCCGGCTTTAAGTTAAACGTCGTTTCGGCGCATTGCCGGAGCCGACATTTAGCTTTTTCAGAGTGGTTACCATGGCTGCCGGGACGCTAAAGTCTTGACAGCCATGGTAAGTGTAGCGGGGAGTGGGGGAGCAGCATACTTACCGTCCGTGCGGCTCCCGGGCGCTCCAGAGTGACGTCAGGGCGCCCCAAGCGCATGGATCATGTGATCACATGGACACGTCATCCATGCGCATGGGGCGCTCTGACGTCATTCTGGAGCGCCCCGGGAGCCGCACGGACGGTAAGTATGCCGCTCCCCCGCTCCCCGCTCCTACTATGGCAACCAGGACTTTAATAGCGTCCTGGCTGCCATAGTAACACTGAACGCATTTGGAAGACGGTTCCGTCTTCAAATGCTTTCAGTACACTTGCGTTGTTACGGATCCGGCAGGCACCTCCGGCAACGGAAGTGCATGCCGGATCCCAACAACGCAAGTGTGAAAGAGGCCTTAATCGTTCATAGTTTTCTGCCGACCCTGTGTGCTGGGTGCACGGTACAGGCGCAAGGTTTACCCAGCACACAGAGGGAGAACAGAGCTTCTAGGAGCAACTCCACACCGCCCCCTTCCCTCACTCCTAGAGGCTAATTTGTATATTACAAAAGTAAGAATTGTGCACTAAGGGGGACATCCATGAACACTAGTAGAGTTTGGTTCTGCTGACATTAGCACATCACTGTCAGCCAGTTTGAGGGTTAATTCTGGTGACCCCACTAAAGTCATTATTATTTTTTTGGGCTACTTAAATTCCTTATACTGCGATATATCAATATGTAATGCTCTTACTGATTTTCGTTCTGTAGTTTCTTAAAAAAACAGACTTTTATCATATGCAAATTACCTGTCTACCAGCAAGTAGGGCGGCTACTTGCTGGTAGCAGCCGCATCCTCCTTTCATAATGACGCCCCCTCCTCATGTTGATTGACAGGGCCAGCGAACGTGCTCGTCCTCTGACTGGCCCTGTCTGCGTTCAAAATTTCGCTCCTTCGCCGTACCGGTCTTCAGTCGGCGCAGGCGCACAGAGGCGGACGCTCGCTCGGCCGGTCCATCCTCAATGCTCCTGCGCTGATGACGTCACATCTACACCCGGCGCAGGCGCACTGAGGAAGGAGCAGTCAGAGCGAGCGTCCTCCTATCAGTGCACCTGTGCCGACTGAAGACCGGTATGGCGAAGGCGCGAGATTTAAAACGCAGACAGGGCCACTCAGAAGACGAGCGCGTTCGCTGGCCCTGTCAATCAACATGAGGAGGGGGCATCATTATGAAAGGAGGATGCAGCTGCTACCAGCAAGTAGCCGCCCTACTTGCTGATAGAGAGGTAATTTACATATTATAAAAGTCCGTTTTTTTAAGATACTACAGAACGAAAATCAGTAAGAGCATTATATATTGATATATCGCAGTATAAGGAATTTAAGTAGCCAAAAAAAAAATATTTACTTTGTTGGGGTGACAGAAGCCCTTTAACTTTCTTTACATAATAAATGCAATTTGCTGAAGTAACACAACCCCTTCAATTAGAGCTACTGCAATGGCGACATGACCGCACTGTGTAGTTGTACCCTAAGGTGTTAGTTTCAGACAAGCGTGTTCATTCCTGGAAAAAAGCTTTGTGTGTGAGCCGTATTTCCCGGCCTGAACACAGCCCCATGTGACGGGGACTCCACAACATTATAATTTACAATGCTGTGTGTTCCTGCCAGATGTCTGCTGTACTGAATTGGACTCATGTAAAGCCTTCAGCGCAGTTCAATACAGTGGAGGTCGGGCAGGGACACACAGCATTATAAATCATTAGAATGCTGTGAGTCCCTGTCACAAGAGTAGCATCCAGGCTGGGAAATAATGCTCTCACACTCGTCTTAAACTAGATGTAAGGTGAATTTAGATGGGCCGATGAGCAGGAGATTGTCGGGAAGCTAGCCTTCCTGATAGTTGGCTGCGCATTAAGTGGAGGTGAAGCGTTGCGTTTACATGCAGTGATCTCCTCCACAGTATGAGGATGAGGGATCACTATTGCTATAGCTCGTCCTTATACAGCTGCTTTGTTTCTGGGCAGTAGATCGCTGTTTAGACTGAATATACGATGTCTAGATCCATTGATGTACAAGGGCTGGTTCTATCTTTGTAAGGGCTCATTCAGACGGCCGTATGAATGAGTTTGCATCCGTGGTTCTAAAAGGTAGAACAAGTACTATTCTTGTTCACAATCGTGGCACATTCTTGTTCATATATGGTTGCGGCAATGTGCAGTCCAAAAATTGCTGAAAACACACGGCCGGTATCCGTGCAAAGCACGCCGGCAGTCTGAATAGGCCCTTAACCATCTTTTTCTATGTACTATATTTTAATTATGGGGTAACCAATTTTGTACAGATTCAGTGAGTAAGGAAGTTGATTTTTTATCTTCTATGTATTTTAAATCCATATATATTTTTTTCTGCTTTCAGGGGTTCATCAAAGATGTCCATGAAGATTCGCTCACAGTTGTTTTTGAAAACAAGTAACTATGCCCTTTTCTAATTCACACGCGGCCGACTCGTGTGTCTGCTTGCTTTATTGTAATGAGCCATTGCTTTCTAATCTCTAGCTGGCAGCCGGAACGTCAGGTTCCATTCCATGAAGTTCGGATGCCACCCCTACCTGACATCAAGAAGGAAATAACCGAAGGGGATGAGGTTGAAGTAAGTAAATAACACTAAGTAGATGAAGTTCAGATCTCGCTGATTTGTCTTTTCCTGTAACTTTTCATGTTACAAGTGCAGTTTACAATAGATTACATGCTAAAAATATACATGTAAGACTTCGTTCTGCCGTGGCGATTTTGTTCCGAAGTGCCTTAAAATGCATGTGAATGGAAAGTCCATCAGTGAGTCTTAAAAACCCCTTTTAAAGGTATTGTCTCACTTCAGCATATAGCAATTATGTAGAGAAATTTAATACAAGACACTAATGTACTGTGACCATATTGCTGGATTAATTTTTCGAACACATTATACAGAGCTTGTTTCTATGGTTACAACCACCATGTAATCCAGCAGTGGTGATCATGCTTGCACACTATAGGAAAAAGCCTCAGCCTCTGCGCACTCCCGCAGTCCCATCCACCAGAGACTAGCGCTTTTTCCTATAGTGTGCAAGCACTGCCACCACTGTTGGATTACATGGTGGTCGTAAACCAAAGAAACGAGCACTGTATAATGTGATGAAAAATGAATCCAGCCAGCAAAGGAGGCAATATGGATGATAATACATTGCCTTGTATTAACTTTCTCTATATAATAAATGCTATTTGCTGAAGGGAGACAACCCCTTTAACTCTTTCAGGACACAGCAAATTTTGGCTCTGATTTAATTTTATTTATTTTCTCCACACCTCAAAGCGCCATGTTTATTTTTTTTTATTTTTTTTCCCAGTTAAAATAGCTGAGGTCTTGTTTTTTTTTTTTGCAGGTATTTTTTTTTATTTTTATATAGCACTATGTACTGTCACAGGTAATACACTGCCAAACTGTAAAACATCAACAAATCCACGATTCATTTTGTTATGAAATGCTTTCTCTGTACAGTAACGTTCTGTGGGAATCAGTACAATTACAACAATACCAAATTGTTTGTTTTACTACCCTATAGGATAAAAATTCCCTATGGGAAATTGTACTACTTCACATATTTTCAGATGTAGCAATAGGAGGGCTCAGCCTATAATATATGAAGTATTACAATCTGTTCCATGCACTACAATGACACCGATCACATGGTTACATCTTGGTATGCATAGGGGTTAATACGACGTTCACATTTTCAAATCCACAGTGGATTTTTCAGACTGGTACACAGATAGTAGCCACCTATTTGCTAGCTGATTCCCTGTTAATATAGATGAAATGCCAACTGAATGTCAGCTGATTTCGTCACAATTTAGGCCCCTTTCAGACGAGCGAGTTCCACACTGCAAACTCGCAGAAAGAGTATGAGACAGCTCCCGTCATAGCATTATTTTGATTTATGATGCTATGTAACCCTTAGGCCTCTTTCACACGGGTGTCACGGATTTTGTCTGGATGTGTTGCATTGAGGCAAACCCGCGCGAGTAGGCACGCAATTTCAGTCAGTTTTGTTTGCGATTTGCGTTCCATTATTCAGTTTTTTTTCCACGCGAGTACAATGCGCACATGATTAAAAAATGAATGTGGTACCCAGACCCGAACCCTGACTTCACTGAAGTTCGGGTTTGGGTTAGGTGTTCTGTTGATTTTTATTATTTTCCCTTCTAAAATGGTTATAAGGGAAAATAATAGCATTCTTAATACAGAATGCTTACTAAAATGTCCATTGAGGGTTAAAAAAATAAATAAAATTCTCCTCATCCACTTGATTGCGCAGCCGGTATAGTCGTCTTTCCCCAGTCGTCTCCATGACACCAAGTCCTGAGATTGACTTCCTTCTGATTGGACAGGAAAAACACAGAGGTTAAAACCCCCACCCCCTCCTCACATCACCAGTGTTTTTCCTGTCCCATCAGGATAGGAAGCAGGAGAGGTGCACGGAGCTCGTTTGGGCTCACCTGGAGTTATTTTTTTCATCTGGGCCGAGGTCGGATCTGCAGTGCAGCTCTCCCTCCTCCGTTTGGTTAGGCCTGGGCTCGGGCACATAGGTAGTGCCCCTGCGAAGATTCCCTCTGCGGCGGTCCCGGAGGGCTTGATGCAGAGGGAAGGAGGAACACGGCGGATCGGCACTGTGATGTGTCCCTTCCGGCCGGCAGGCGGATGACGTCAGACGCCGGGGGCGGAGCTAAGCGCGCTGACGTCATCAACATGCGCCACAGGTCCTGCAGCATGAGAAGCACATGGAGACACTATAAAAACGCTCAGGACCTGTGTAACGGCGCCCTGCATAGCGCGGCTCACATATTTTGGTGAAGCATCTCTGAAGCGGTCGGGAGTCAAGATGAGCACCCCCCTCACGCCGGGCTCTGGAACCGAGCCTGCATCAAACCCTGGGACAGTGAGTAACCTGTTCTCAGGTACATGCTTTGTATGGTGGGTTCAGTCTGCTCATCCTTTCCTCCCTTACCATTTCAGGGAGAAAAGGATTCGGCTTCTGCAGCCAAAAAAACTAGAAAATGTGGTATTTGCTGCAAAAGATTGTCTAACACTGGATCCAAACCCCTGTGTAAAGAATGTACTGCCAGTGTCATCAAGTCTGAGTCTTCTAGTCTAATTGAAGACATTAGGAAAGTGGTAAAAGAGGTTCAGCTAGCCTTAACTACCAGAGAACCTACTCCCCCCAAAGTTCCCCCCACTCAGGACGCCCGTAGTGTTAAATCACTTATCCTGGATTCCGACTCTGAGGGGCTGGCGGTCTCAGAATCTGTCCAAAAACACCCGGCATCTTCAGATGAAGAGGGCGAATATAAGCGCTTCCTGTTCAATCCTGAAGATATTGATGAACTTATCAGGGCCATCAGGGCCACCATTCAGATGGAAATGCCTAAAACCCCTAGGTCTACCCAGCAAGAAATTTTTGGGGGTCTAGGTGAAAGGAAGAAGGCCGTTTTTTCCAGTCCCTGATAGTGTCCAAAAATTAATTAGGTCTGAATGGGAAAAACCGGATAAAGGATCCTTTATCCCAAGAGGAATTAAGAGGCGCTACCCCTTTAGCCAAGAGGACTGTACGGATTGGGAGACCATTCCCAAAGTAGACGCGCCAGTGGCCAAGGTAGCAAAACATACGGCCCTACCGTTTGAAGACTCAGCACAATTGAAAGATCCTCTAGACAGGAAAGCGGAGAGTCTCTTGCGAAAGACCTGGGAGACTACGGCGGCCCTTCTCAAACCGGGCGTTGCCTCCACATGTGTGGCCAGAACACTGAACCTTTGGCTAGACCAGCTAGAGATACATCTGGTCAATAAGACACCACGGGATCAAATTCTAGAGAGCTTGCCTCTATTAAAGATGGCAACCTCCTTTCTAGCAGACGCAGCTGCTGAATCAGTTAAACTGTCCGCCCGTACAGCTGTTCTCTCAAATACAGCGAGAAGGGCACTATGGCTTAAAGCGTGGTCAGGAGATATCACATCTAAAAATAAATTAATCGCACTCCCCTTCCATGGTCAGTACGTTTTCGGAGAAGATCTAGATAAAATCCTAGACAACGCGACAAATAAAAAAAAGGGTTTCCAGAGGAAAGATATAAACAAAAAAGGCAGCCCTTTCGTGACCGATTTTTTTCAACCTGAAAATAAAAAAGATAAAGGGAAGACTGGGAGGTGGAGCTATGCGAAGGGAGGCAGGGGGAGAAGCTTCCTCTTCAACCCAAATCGGGCCGAAGCCTCCTCATCCAACAACAAACAATGACGCCATACCAGTGGGGGGAAGACTCAGCTCCTTTCTAAGATCTTGGGAGCATGTAACAAACAGCCGGTGGATCTTAAGTATTATACAAGAGGGTTATCTGATAGATCTTCTCTCTTCCCCTCCACAGAAATATGTGATCACTACCCTTCCCCCATCTCAAACTGCGACCTTAAAAAAACGACATAAAAAACCTATTAACCTTGGACGCCATAGAGCCCGTCCCGAAAAATCAGACAGGACTGGGATTCTATTCCCGCCTCTTCATTATAAAGAAACCAAACGGGAAATCCAGGGTAATTATAAATCTGAAACATCTAAACAAATACGTAAGATATCAAAAATTCAAAATGGAGACCCTGAAGTCAGCAGTGAAACTCTTAAAAAAGGATGCAGTGATGGCCACAATAGATTTAAGCGACTCCTATTATCACGTCCCAATTCACAGGTCATCAAGGGAATTCCTAAGGTTCGCAATAGAATTGGAGGGAAACATTCAGCATTTCCAGTTCAGGTGTCTCCCCTTCGGGATCTCTTCTGCCCCAAGGGTTTTTACCAAAATAATGGCGGAAGCCTTAACAACCTTGAGAGAAAAGGCAATTTGTGTGATCCCCTATCTGGACGACCTACTGGTAGTGGCGGACAACATAGAGACCATGGGAATCCATCTCGGGTTAGTCCTGGATCATCTACAGAGCCTAGGTTGGCTCATCAATTGGAAAAAATCGGATTTAATCCCATCCAAACGGAAAGTTTTTCTGGGCATTACTCTAGACACAGTCTCCCAAAGATCCTTTCTACCACCTCAAAAGATAGTAAAACTTCAGACAGCTTTGAGGAAGTTCAAGAAGGAGAAATTCTGTTCAATAAGACAGGCCATGAAGGTACTAGGGAGTCTGTCCGCTTGCATTCCAGCAGTTGCCTGGGCACAGTTCCATCTAAGACCACTCCAGAAATTCATCTTAGACAAATGGAACAGATCGCAATTAACCCTAGAGAGGAAAATATTCTTAGATGCAGAGACCAAAAAATCACTAACTTGGTGGCTCAGCAATTCGAACCTAGAAAACTGGATTTTCTGGGCACAAGATCTCCCTCTAGTCATCACAACAGATGCCAGCCTCCACGGGTGGGGAGCGGTCGTCCAGGGGAACTCCTACCAGGGAACATGGGGGAATTACGTGAGCCAGCAATCCTCAAATTTCAAGGAGCTGAGGGCAGTGTGGGAAGCACTGAAACACACAAGTCAGCTGGCAAAGGGTCGTCACGTCCTAGTCTACTCGGACAACGCTACAGCCGTGGCCTTTATCCAACACCAGGGAGGCACAAGGCATCGCCTGCTACAGAACCTGGCAAACAAAATCTTTTCCTGGGCAGAAGGCAACATTCAATCTCTTTCAGCGGTTCATTTGAAGGGAGTTTTAAACATTCAGGCCGATTACCTAAGCCGGCACAGACTAGACCCAGGGGAATGGATGTTAGCTCCAGAAGCCTTCCATTTAATCACAAAGAAATGGGGCAGGCCGACGATAGACCTGTTTGCATCCAGGAGAAATCATCAGCTAAACCAGTTCTTCTCCCTCAACCCCAGGGATCATCCTCGGGCAGTAGACGCCCTCAACCAGAGTTGGACAACAAACTTAGTCTACGCCTTCCCCCCATTTCCGCTTATCCCCAGAGTGTTACAGAAGTTCCTAAAAGAAAAGTGTACACTAATCCTGATAACCCCCTTCTGGCCCAAGAGAAGTTGGTTCTCCCTCTTGAAAGCCCTCAGCGTGGAAGCTCCTCTCCTTCTACCTCAGAGGCCGGACCTTCTAAGTCAGGGGCCCATTTCTCACCCAGACCTGAAAATACTAAAGTTAACAGCCTGGATTCTGAAGAATCCAACTTACTAAACTTTGGTCTATCAAAAAAAGTAGTGAACACCTTACTCCTTAGCAGGAAACAGAGTACCAACGACAAGTACCAAAAAATATGGAAGAAATTTGCTGATTGGTCTGGGACCTCCTTCAACCAGTTTAGAGCCAACATCTCACTAATCCTGGATTTTCTTCAAGAAGGGCTAGATTTAGGTCTATCCCCCAATACCCTTAGGGTCCAGGTATCGGCTTTAGGAGCACTATATAATACCAAGCTAACGGAACATCCCTGGATATCCAGATTCCTTAAGGCAGCAGATAGGATCAGACCTACAATTAGAAACATGGTGCCACCATGGAACCTTAATACGGTACTAGGGGGTCTAACCTCCGATCCATTCGAACCTCTGGACTCTATCCACATCAGATGGCTTACCATTAAAACGATTTTTCTGGTGGCAATAACCTCAGCCAGAAGGGTCTGTGAGCTGCAGGCCTTGTCCATCCAAGAACCATTCCTTGCAATATTTGAGGACAAATTAATTTTCAAATTAGATCCGACTTTCCTCCCCAAGGTAGTCTCGACCTTCCATAGGTCTCAGGACATTGTTCTCCCCTCGTTCTGTGACGATCCGAAAAACGATCAAGAAATCACTTACCACACATTAGATGTCCGGAGAGCGGTCTTAAAGTACCTGGAAGCTACCAGCCTTTGGAGAAAAGACAAAAATCTGTTTGTCCAATTTTCAGGTCCTAACAAAGGGAAGAGAGCGGCAAAAAGTTCCATCTCCAGATGGATTAAGATGGCAATCTCCGAAGCATATAAAGCTCAGGGAAAAGACGTCCCTGCTTCCCTAAAAGCACATTCTACGAGAGGCATGGCTGCCTCCTGGGCGGAAAAAGCCTCAGCCTCCTTACAACAGATTTGCAGGGCAGCAACATGGAAAAGAGTTCATACTTTCACTAAGCACTACAGACTAGATGTAGCTGCTAATGACGACCTAAGATTTGGACGTAAGGTCCTGTCGGCAGTCGTCCCCCCCCCCCTAATTGTATCTTTGATATTGTCTCAGGACTTGGTGTCATGGAGACGACTGGGGAAAAGAGTATTACACTCACCGGTAATCCGGTTTCCTGGAAGTCTCCATGACACCACATGTATCCCACCCTTTTTTTCTGCTATTAGCTATTATCCTTTCATCCTGGGGTTCTTCGTTAAAATACACTGGTGATGTGAGGAGGGGGTGGGGGTTTTAACCTCTCTGTGTTTTTCCTGTCCAATCAGAAGGAAGTCAATCTCAGGACTTGGTGTCATGGAGACTTCCAGGAAACCGGATTACCGGTGAGTGTAATACTCTTTTCTTCCTGCAAGACCTGTGCTGACATCATCGCGCTCAGACGTCAGCGCAGGTCCTGCAGGAAGAAGAAAGACTATACCGGTTGCGCGATCAAGTGGATGAGGTGAATTAATTTATTTTTTTAAATTTTAACCCCTCAATGGACATTTTACTAAGCATTCTGTATTAAGAATGCTATTATTTTCGCTTATAACCATTTTAGAAGGGAAAATAATTCAGTGAATTGACTTTATTGGGGTCCAGGGTTGCTCATCCCTATTAACTAACATCTCCTAGCAACCATGCGTGAAAAATCACACCGCATCCTTGCTTGCAGATGCTATGCGATTTTCACGCAGCCCCATTCATTTCTATGGGGCCTGCGTTACGTGAAAAACGCAGAATATAGAACCTGCTGCTATTTTCACGCAATGCAGAAACGCTGCGTGAAAAACAATGCTCATGTACACAGCCCCATTTTGAAATGAATGGGATTCAGTGAGGGTGCAATGCGTTCACGTTACGCATTGCACCTGCGTGGAATACTTTCCTGTGTGAAAGGGGCCTTACAGTTCTGGAATGTATGAGATAGTCTTGGGCATAAAATCCGCTCCACCCTTGTATATGAGTTTTCATTTGCTGCTGGAAGCTGTAGACTCCAGAGAATAACCCAGTAGCCTTACACACACATCGTTTCGGATATTTCTCGTGCATGGCATTGGGGGACACAGCACCATGGGTATATGTCCAACTACCACTAGGAGGCGACACTAGACATAAAAAAAAGTGTTGGCTCCTCCCCGTTGGGCTATACCCTCTCCACAGACACTAGGAAGCTCAGTTTTGTTCTAGTGTCCATAGGAGGCAGACCTGACCTGCTTTTTTGTGCAGGTCATCCTGCTACTTTTTTGTTTATTTTTTCTTCAATCATTTTTTCTTTCTCTGCAGGTTTCGGCCTGCGGCAGGGGTGGCTCCATCGTGTTCCACTTTAGTTGCCCCCCTGCGGGCGCGTACTCAGGTACCTGGCAGCCACCCAGTCCCCACTTGTAACTGCTTCCGCAGTGGAATTCCGGTAGACCCACGGCTCCCGTGTTGAGTCCACCGAGGGGGTGGTCATTGCTGCGCCTGAAGACATCGGAAGGTAAGTAGAGATCCGGATCCATTGTGGGGGCCCTGTAGTCCCCTTCTCCTTCCCCAACTCCCTCCCATGGCCTCTTAGGGTCTGGGGCACTTTGCTGGGTGGTCCACCCACTTTATCTCCCCTATCCCCATGAAGGGGGTTATTTTGGGGCCAAGATACCTGCAGAGAGGCCCATGTCTCTTCTGGGTCCGGCACTTCCACGGAAGTCGCAGCATTAATGGGACGTGGGGCGGAGCGGGTGTTTTTCCTGAGAGGGCTTCCTCAATTCCCCTCGGCCCTGTGTTCCTCCCGGCTTCAGGACGCCTCCGCGATCACAAGCGTCCCTTTCCGGCTGCACTTCCTAATCTAGGCCCCGGCTTTTCGGCCGACTAGGCCGCAGGTCACGTGGGGCGGAGCCTTCTCTCCGCCCACTCCTGGTTTCCCGGGCTCTCTCATTCGCCCTCCCTCCATGGGAGGGGCCTCTGCTCCTTGCCCAATCCAGCGTCACGTGGGGCGGAGCCTTCTCTCCGCCCACTCCTGGCTTCCCGGGCTTTCATTCTCCCTCCCTCCGTGGGAGGGGCCTCTGCTCCTTGCCCAATCCAGCTCCAGCTGCCCTGCTCTGTCAGAGGGGCGGTTCTTCCTCCGGCTGCCGGCTTCTTTCTCTTCACCGGTTCCATCTTCTCCTGCATGGGGCGCGCTGACACAGCTCCTGGGGTCGGGTATGCAGCCTCTGGCTGATTTGCTCTGCAGGCTCCCCCCCCCCCCCCCCCCCCTCCTTCCTCTCAATTGCTGCATTCTCCTGCAGCCCTGCCACCTGATCTATTGCTGCTGCTGCTGCTGCACCTCTTAGGATCAGTGGCTCCGGGGACAGTTAGGTCAGCCCTGCTGCTCTATGAGGGCCTCCTCTCCCAGCCTCCTCATCGCCACGTATTTCACGTGCGTCCGTTGTCTTACGGAGGTTTCCATGTGGCCGGCTTGTCGTCGTCTTCCCCCCCCCCCCCTTTTTCCACCCTTTTGTGTAGGTCCCCCCTGAATGGGCTCCCTCCTTGTCGAACCATGGGAACCTGGCCTGACTCGCCCAATCCCCGGCGGAGTCGCTGGAGCGCTACCTACGAATTGCGGTCTCCTCTCCCCCTAGGCTCACGTCGATACAGGGTCATGCAAGGAGTAGCCCACGGACCAACCTCTGGTGGTCTTAACTAGCTTCCACCCCTCCTCGGCATCCTTGGGTCTCCCCAGGACAAGCCGGAGGCTGGTGACGAAGCCTTCTCTGCCAGTTGCCTCTGGGGACACCTCTGCACCGATTCTCTCGGAACAGAGCATCAGGCGGTCTTCCACCATACAGAAGCCCTCTGTGAGGTCAAGACAAACGTGCACGGAGGAACCTACCCTACCCAGGTTTCGGTGTCCCTCTAGTGGACTTTCGGATGGCGCTCTCCTACCTGCACAGGTAATTACCGCACTGGTAAGCCAGCTGTCTCCGTGCTTAGCAACTGGGACACCTACGTGGTGTCTCTGGTACGTGCGCCCTCGTAGGCTGTACACGACAGACCTTCCTGGTTCCCCTCACCAGGGGCTATGTTCCAGGCAAGCTGATAATTCAGGCAAACGCCTCTTGTAGGGTTGGTAACCCTCCTCGGCCTCTAAAGGTTCTTTTGTAGTAGCCTGTATCAGAGAATACAGGCCGGCTTTTATTGCCGTGGCGATAAGTTCCTACACTTACTCCAGATGCTGTAGCCATTACCCCTGGTTAGCTCTATTGTGTTCCACGTGGCACTATTTCCCCCTGCCGGGTGAGATATACAGGCCGCCTTCAATTGCCGTAGCAATTGCCCCTGTCTGTTTCCAGCCACCTTGCTCCCTTCATAGGTAGAGTTCCTACACCATCTCCTGATGCTGTAGCCAATACCCCTGGCGGGCTCTATTGTGTTCCATGCGGCAACATTTCTCCCTACGGGCGAGATATAGAGACCGCTTTCAATTGCCATAGAATTGCCCCTCTCTGGGTCTAGTGGGCACCAAGTTGCCACCTTGATCCCTTTATAGGTAGAGTACCTGCACCATCTCCGGATGCTGTAGCTGTTACTCCTGTCTGGCTTCATGGTTTACCATGTGGCATTTTCTCTCCCTTACCGGACGAGATATTGAGGCCTCCTCCAATTGCCGTGGCCATTGCACCTACCTCATCATAGTGTGCACCAAACAGCCATCTTACTCTCTCTTCTTAGGTAGATTCCTGCAACCGTTACACCTGTCTGGCTCTATGGAGTACTATGCGGCCCTGTTTCCCTCTGGTGAAATAGAGGGCCTCCTTCAGTTGCCATTGCACTTACTTAAAGGGGTTGTCCGGGATCAAAGTAATTTTTTAAAACGTTAATAATCACCTTGACATTACGCAGTAAAGTCATTCTGATGCTCTGTGTATTTTTTTTTTTTCATCCTCTTTGCTCCTATGAGTCCCTAATACTGCTGTCAGTATTGTTTACATAGCAGCTCCTGTGCTATGTCATTTCCGGCCACACTGCCTTATGGGTGCAGCTGGATCTTACAAGCCTTTCCACTCCCCTAATCAGTATTCCGCCTCCTGCCACTCATACTCCTCATCAGTATTCCTCCCCTAAAACCACCTTTTTCTAAGCCTACAAACTGAATCCCTCCCTGCTTCCATGTATCTGCTCTCTGCTAGCAAGGCATAAAAGACAATAGTGGCAGGGAGCTGTAGCACATACCATTCATTGCAAATGACCATGGGAGGCGTGCACTATGCTAAATAGCATAGTTTGCTGCCTCCAATAGAGCCTCCTTCTACTCCTAATAACACTCCTCTATGGCCGGTGACATCATCGGCAGAGGGGGGCGTTCCTTAGTGCGGCGAGTTCCCTCCTCCAAATACTGCCTCCTCCTTCCCAGACTAACTCCCTCTGTGCCCGGTGATGTCACAGAGGGGCGTGGTTTAGCTCCGACATTTACCTCCTACTGAAAGCCTCCTTGCTAGCTGCAGAACGATCCTGTGTGCTGGTGACGTCACCGGGCTCCTTGCTAAGCGGAAGGAAGAGGCTTAGCACACCAGTAAGGAGTCGGTACGTCACTGAATGTTTGAAAATCTGAACTTCCGGCTGAGAATTTTTGAAAGAAATACAGGGCATCAGAAAACTCTGGCAAAGGTAGGACAGGAATGTATGTATTATTTGTGCTTGTTGTACCCTTACAACAATGTCCCAAATCCCGGACAACCCCTTTAATTGTGGTGTACACCTGTCGTTCTTTGTGGTACCGTGTGCCCTATTTCCCCCCTCCCGAGCGGAATATAGGTAGCATTGCTAACGCGGTAGCCGCTGGACTTCTCTGGTCCTAGGGGGCACCATGCGGCCACATTGCTCTAATTTTAAATCTAGTACCTCTACCATCTCCAGATGCTGTACCCATTGCACCTGTCTGGTTGTATCTCTGCACTACACAGCCGTATTGCTACTTTACCAGGTTGTAGACCTGTTCCCTCCAAATGCGGTTGCATTTCCGGATGCTGTGGCTTTGTTTCCACTCTCCTTAGTGTGCAACATGCTGCCACTTTAGCTCGGTTTTAGGCGTGTATTTTTAGCCCACGTGCTGGGCCCTAGGGTGCAATCTGTGGCCCATACAGTTTCTGTATTACGGGGTGCTTCCTTCCCTGGACTCTATTCTATACTCCAGACATCTACTGTCGTGCTCTATGGTCTTCTTGTGTTTTCTCAAGGCACTGTCTACAATAGGCCATCCTGGTTCAGCATGTACACGGTAACCATATCTGGCAGGGCTGGGCCAGCCCAACCCCCACCTCCACCTTGTCGGTCTACTGCTACTTCTGTGTACCCAGTATATGGCTGATCTGTTCTGATCTGGTGGGTGGTCCACATACAACCACGCTCCCTACACCATGGCCAGGTGGTTGTTGGCTTTCGTGCTAGGGTTGCTCTTGCCATCCCTATAAAGTACTTCTGTCTGCGGCACTCCGCGTTACCCCATATCATAAGGAGTACCCGCGTTGTTTTCTGTTACAGAGCGGACCACTCCTGGTGGAGTACAGTCATCTTCACTGGATCTTTTTCCTTGTTTGGGTACGAGCTTGGTGAGCTCCGGCCGCTGCAGCGGTTTTCGGCCATCACTGGATGTCCTCCGCCACACGGAATCCTTCTGGGGTCACCGTTTTTTCCTCGTTGGACGTCCTTCCTAATGGTCAGGGACGGAAACACTGAGCGCCATACACCTGCCTGGTAGGTGAATTTTCTGCTGATTGCTGTGGCATCGGACAGGGTTCCGTAGTTCCTTCTGGGTCCGGGTGTTCCCTTATATTCTCTGCTTAGTTGTACTATATGACAGAGGGCAGTTCCCTTGGACCTTGCTATTGTCTGCGCCTGTCTGGTACTCCCCCTGGGAGTCTTCTGTGTGTCGGTCGCAGCTGGTTTCTACATTTCGTGTAGTCACTCCCAGTTTCTTTATAACGACTTCGCCATTCCTCATGCGTATGGGTGTTTGTCGATTTTGTGGTACAACCCAAGCCGCTGTACTTGTCCTCTCCGGGACAATGTATATAGATTGCTAGCCACTATTCTTAGAATGGTTAGTTGTCCATGACCAATCCCTTCCCATGTAGCGGTTCTTTTAATTTTTTTCTTGGTTATTCGGCCTTTCGTTGTCCTCTAGTGGTTCAATTCCTGGTTCCTTGTGAGCCCATACCGGGTACTCCTTTCTGGAGTCCCTGCCCCTGTTCATGGACCACGCAGATTCTGTATGATAATCGTTGTTTGTAGAATCTTCCTCCTTATATTGTTGGGAGTACTCGCCTTCTCCTCCCATGCCTTTCAGTCCAGTGTGTCCCTGCTGAGATTTCCTGGGCCTGCATCTCCATGATACTTAATTTGGCCGGAGTTTCTCCGGTCTTGCGCTTTTCAGCGATATTTTGTTTTCAGAGGCTCGTTCCTCGTCTCCTGGTTGTGGGATGCAGGTCTTATCTTTTTTCCTGGCCTTTACTTGCAACCCCCTCCCTTTCCAAGGGTTGGCGGTTTCCCTTGGCACCTTTGGGGTTTCAACCTTTCAATAGGGCGCTTATCTTCATCACCTGCCTTGCAGTGGGGGGAGTCCTGCTCACTTCATTGTGAGCCTTGCTATGGCTTCTCTCACTCCAGGGTGTCCCTGCTGAGATTTCCAGGGCCTGCATCTGGTCCCCTTTTTCCATGCCTTTCTTCTCTCTCCTACTGCTTTTGGTACAAACTGAGCTTCCTAGTGTCTGTGGAGAGGGTATAGCCCAACGGGGAGGAGCCAACACTTTTTTTTATGTCTAGTGTCGCCTCCTAGTGGTAGTTGGACATATGCCCATGGTGCTGTGTCCCCCAATGCCTACTACGAGAAAAGGATCTTACGGTGAATACAAAAAATCCAATTTTTCTGCTTACTAAAGAGCCCTATGGGTATGTATGTTAACACAATTTTTTTTGCATTTAGAATCTGCTTCAGGATTTCCTGTTGTGTATATATTATTTTTTTTAATTTGGTTGATTTTGATGCTGCCCATTTCGGAGGGAATTTTGGATGTGGATTCAGCATGGAATTCCCCACTGTCATCACTTTTTTTTTTTTTTTTTTTCCTTTTCTTCTCTCTACAGAGATGAGAATTGCTTCAACTGATGGTATTTCAAGTAAATTTCTGGAGCTAGTGTCTGTACCACAAAAAGGTTGAAAAACACAAAATACTTTTTCAGCCTTAGGCCTCATGCACACAAACATATCAGTTTTGTGGTCTGCAAAATACTGACAAGTCAGTGTTGCATACCCAATTACTTAATTGGGTCTTTGGTTTGCATTTTGTGGTCCAGGACATATGGATTCAGAAAGCACATGGGTCATCCGTGTGCTTTCTGCAGCCATATATCCATTCCACAAAACGCATATGACGTACCCATTTGAAGTCAATGCGTCCACACAAAAAAGACTGCACAAGGACAACATCCATATTTTGTGGATCCATGGTTTGCGGACCGCAAAACTGATATGTTGTGTGCATGAGGCCTTGGGGTGGATTTAGAAGCTCGTGTTTTGCAGTGTTTATGTAATGGCTTCTTTTTCAAAAATGCTGTGGTCGTATGTTACTTTGGCTACAGTAAATTATCGAAAAATCAATGTACAAAATTTTGGGGGATGAGGGCATTTTTCAAAACGTGCTTTTAGTGGTGGCATTTTTTTTTATAGACTTTTTTTTTTTTTTTAAATGCAGGAAAATAAAACTTGTTTTCAATAACTAACAAAAAACACGACCGAAACGGTTTGTAAAAAAAACTATAAAAATGCCATGAATTCTATTCTAATAACTCAACCAGCTTGCATGATTTAGAATGATGTCAGATATTTCTGTACATTTTTGATACTCATAGGTTTACTCCAGAGCTAATGACCAAGAGCCTTGTGGATGGTGGCTTGCAAAAGTCCGAATGATGAAAGGAGAGGTATGTTTCTATCTGCATTGTGATTGAGATTTATGGTAACTAAGGACATTAATATTGGTTTAGTTGCACTATCTGCGTTTAGCTTCTTCAGTATTATCTCCAGCAAATATCTTTTAATACTTTGTCCAGAATAAGAGTTAAGGTGGCGGATGTGGTTTAGACTTGGTTCACATAACATTTTTCATATGTTTAAGGCTACTTTCACACTAGCGTTCTGGCTTTCTGTTTGTGAGATCCGTTCAGGGCTCTCACAAGCGGTCCAAAATGAATTAGTTTTGCCCTAATGCATTCTGAATGGAAAAGGATCCCCTCTGAATGCATCAGTTTCCCTCCGTTTAGTCACTATTCCGCTCTGCAGCGTTTTTCTGTCCGTCCTGGGATGCGGAGCGAGACGTCTGATCCGTCCTGACACATAATGTAAGTCAATGGGGACGGATCCGTTTTCTCTGACACAATAGAAAACTGATCCATCCCCTATTGACTTTCAGTGTATTTTATGACTGATCTGTCATTGCTATAGAAGACATAATACAACTGGATCCGTTCATGACAGATACTTGCGGTTGTATTGTAACGGAAGCGTTTTTGCAGATCCATGACTGATCTGCAAAAACAGCTACTGTAAAAGTAGCCTAACGTATACAAAAAATACACATTAACGGATGCCTCAGACAGATGCCATACAGTGGAATCAGTCACCCTAATTTCATTGATAAAAAAAATAGACAATGTATTTTTACATTTTATTCTCTCCCCCCCCCCCCCCCCCCCCCCCCATGTCACGGGAGGCAGAAGCCACGCAAAAAGTATATGTTAACGTATACACTTTTAAATGATGACTTATGGCATCTGTCTGAGGCATCTAACTTTTTTTTGCACTTTTTATATACGTTAAACTAATGTCCAAAAAAGTGATGTGAACCCAACCTTACCCATTATAGTTTGATTTAGTATCGCAGCAGTTTAAAGATAGAAGTGTTAGAAATCTGAGGCTACTTTCACACTTGCGGCAGTGTGATCCGGCAGTGTCTTCGGAACTGCCCGCCGGATCTGCCGCTGACTGAAAGCATTTGTGAGACTGATCCGGGTGCGGATCCGTCTCACAAATGCATTGCAAGGACGGATCCGTCTCTCCGCTTGTCATGCGGACCGACGGATCCGTCTTGTACATTTTTTCACATTTTTACCGATCTGCGCATGCCGGAACGACGGATCCGGCATTCCGGTATTCTGAAGGCCGGATCCAGCGCTAATTCATTCCTATGGGAAAAAATGCCGGATCCGGCGTTCAGGCAAGTCTTCAGTTTTTTTCGCCGGAGCGAAAACCGTAGCATGCTGCGGTTTTCTCTTTTGCCTGATGCAAACTGAATGGATTACTCTCCATTCAGAATGCATGGGGATATGCCTGATCAGTTCTTTTCCGGTATAGAGCCCCTGTGACGGAACTCTATGCCGGAAAAGAACAACGAAAGTGTGAAAGTAGCCTTAAACATCTGAACATTTTTTATTCAAAAAAAAAAAAAAAAAAGTTAATTGCAGGGGACACTGCGGACAACTGCAGCATGTAAGGGGTTAAAAAGCCGTGATCAGAGCGGAATCCAATTTCTCGCTTTGAAGCAGGTTCCTGGCTGCATATTAGCCTATATCTGATGTGGCTAGTGCAGGAACAGTTCCTGTGCCATCCAGTTGATGTACCTGTATGTCCATCTGTAAGGAATAGGTTCTCGGTGTAGGCTCATTGTTTCTTTGGTTGGGGGGCGGGGTCACTTCATTGCTTAAAGACTTTTTACACTTTATTTTTTTATTGTACTCATGAGGTAAAAATCCCTTTTCAATTGATCTTTATTAAAAATTAGCAGAATGTCTTTTCTGTCTGTTGTCCGACAGCTAGCTGACAGGCTCCTTATCTCTGCTCTCAGATCTAATAAACACTCATCAAAGCTCAATCCTTATCTTACTGATAAGAATGTCTTTAAGTGTTTATGACCTTTTAGAGTTAAGGGTTATTGGCACAAAGTGAAAGTAAAGTAAAAGTACATTCACACAGTTAACTCTTTGTGACAGAACGGCTCAATATTTTTAATAGACTAATTAGAAAATCGATTTCTAGCCCAAAATAAGTAAAATGCAACCATAAAAAAAAAATTGCCCTCCAAAGGTGTACATAGCCTTTAACCACTTCATGACCACCCATAGACTACAAACGTCCTATCGGTGGTCGTTTTAGAAAGTCCATTCAGTGACAGCAGGGCACCCCAGAGAGAAGGCAGGGACGGTTCCCAGATGTCCATGCCTTTTAGATCGTTGTATACCCATGCACTTCCTGTCCTGGCCCGGTGGTCATGTGACCGCAGAGGCCTAGTGAGTGCAGGAGCTGTCGGGTCTTCCACAGACCTCGATCAGCCCTGCACTGAGGCTCTACAGCACTGTATTCTTCTATACAGCCTCTGGGGGGTGTATTTTCCCTGTAACTGGGGCTACTATGTCAGCCCCAGTTACAGGAGAAATCAATAGTGGGGGAGGGGAGAATGTTAAATGTCCCCCTGAGGTCTTGTATTACCTTATGGGGGGTACACAAACTGTAAAAAAAAGTGTTTTTATTAAAAAAAATATAAGATTTCATATGTAAAAAAATAAATAAAATAGACATATTTGGTATTGCCGCATCCCTGATGGCCGGCTCTATAAATATATCACATGATCCACCCCGTCCGATAAACACCATAAAAATAAATAAAAAACTGTCAGACATTTTTGTCACCTTACATCACAAAAAGTGCAACACCAAGTGATCAAAAAGGCATATGTCACACAAAATCGTACCAATAACACCGTCCCCTCATCCCGCAAAAAATTAGCCCCTACATAAGAAAATCGCTCAAAAAATTAAAAACTATAGCTCTCAGAACATGGAGACAATAAAACATCATTTTTTTGTTTCAAAAATGCTATTTAAAGTGAAATAAAAAGATGGCGTTCAGAAAATGGAGACACAAACATAATTTTTTTTCAAAAATGCTTTATGTAAAACTGAAACAAAGTAAAGTAACATAGTATATAAGGTGGACATATTTGATGTCATTGCGTCTAACAACCTGCTCTATAAAAATAGCACATGATCTACCCTGTCAGATGAATGTTGTAAAAAATAAAAACTGTGCCAAAACAGCCATTTTTTGGTTACCTTGCCTCACAAAAAAAGTAATATACAGGTGAAACTCCAAAAATTAGAATATCGTGCAAAAGTTCATTTATTTCAGTAATGCAACTTAAAAGGAATTGCATTAACCTCTTTAGGATACATGACGTACCGGTACGGCATGTTGTCCCGGTACCTAAAGGGAACCTGTCACCAGTTTTATGGTGTCCTAACCAGGGCTTTTTTTCTCAGAGAATAGGTGGTGGAACTCACCCCCCCTCCCCTGGCCACGCCCCTACCCAACCCTAGGACCGCCCCCTACCCACCCCTAGGACCGCAAGTAAAATTTGGGGGGGGGGGGGGGGCTATAAAAGTCCAGCCCAGCAAAGAAACCCCCCAGATGGGGATGGCACTGGATCTGGGGATGGCACTGTTATGGGGTGCAGGATCTGGGGATGGCATCCACAGATCCCCCATCCTATAACAGTGCCATCCACAGACCCCCCCCCCATCCTATAACAGTGCCATCCACAGACCCCCCCCACCCCATAACAGTGCCATCCACAGACCCCCCCACCCCATAACAGTGCCATCCACACCCCCCCCCCCACCCCATAACAGTGCCATCCACAAACCCCCCCCACCCCATAACAGTGCCATCCACAGACCCCCCACCTCATAACAGTGCCATCCACAGACCCCCCACCTCATAACAGTGCCATCCACAAACCCCCCCACCCCATAACAGTGCCATCCACAAACCCCCCCACCCCATAACAGTGCCATCCACAGACCCCCCCCATAACAGTGCCATCCACAGACCCCCCCCATAACAGTGCCATCCACAGACCCCCCCCATAACAGTGCCATCCACAGACCCCCCCATAACAGTGTCATCCACAGACCCCCCCCCCCCCCATAACAGTGTCATCCACAGACCCCCCCCCCCCCATAACAGTGCCATCCACAGACCCCACCCACCCCATAACAGTGTCATCCACAGACCCACCCACCCCATAACAGTGTCATCCACAGACCCCCCATTGCCGCTCCAGTACAGTTATACAATGTGTAATTAAATGAATAATGATTCCTGCTGCCCCTCAGTAGTATAACATTCAATGTATTTGTACTCACAGCCGGCTACTGACATCGTAATGCAGGCAGGCCGGGCAGACGAGCGGCAGCGTCACTGACTGACGTCACGTGAGTGCGCCGCCTACTTTATGAATGAAGCAGGCGGCCCAGGCAGGTGACGTCAGTCAGTGACGCTGCCGCTCGTCTACCCGGCCGGCCTGGATTACGATGTCAGTAGCCGGCTGTGAGTACAATACATTGAATGTTATACTACTGAGGGGCAGCAGGAATCATTATTCATTTAATTAAACATTTTATAAGTCTCTACTGGAGCTGCGGGGCCGGAGCACAGTGAACGCACCGGCCCCCGGCTCCTCCTCCCAGTCCCTCCCCGCTGATACATCGCAGCTTGCGATGTCAAAAGGTGGCGGAACGCCGTTCCGGTGCGTTCCGCCAGAAAAAAAGCCCTGGTCCTAACTAAGGGCAACATAAATAAGTGACTGATTCTCTTAGCAAAATGCTGGGTCACTTTCTTTAATTGACCCAGTCAATCTAACATTTTGTTTGAAAAGCTCCAGCTGATAATGATGAGTCCTGAATATTCATGAGCTCCTGACTCTTCCTACCTGCTGCTGATTGACAGTTGTTTTCCATATGAATCAGCAGCAGGTGGGCAGGGGAGTGGCTATAGCTCTGAATTAAAAAATAAAAAACTCTGCACTCTCTGACATCACGCTGGATTCAAATCAGCTCATTAGCATGTTGCATCTTTGTGTGTATATTATGAGGTAACCATCTGTCACACCAGTAAGTGAATACATCTAAGGCACTTTTTAGTAGTTAATGATTGTATATAATTAGTTAGATTATAATCAAATATCCACATGACAGGTTCCCTTTAAGGACACATGACGTACCGGTACGGCATGTGTATTTCTGATCCGGGCGGTGATCGGAACAAGGTGCCTGCTCAAATCGTTGAGCAGGCACATTGGCTAAATGTGCGGGGGAGTCCTGTGACAACCCCCCCCCCCCCCCCCCCCCGTCTCAGCGATCGCCGCAAACTGCAGGTTAATTCAGACCTGCGGCTTTTTATGGTACTGCGGGCGGTGATGCCATCGGGTCCCCATGGGGCTGTAGGGGGGACCCGATGGCATGGAAGGCAGCACGATGCCTTCCTCGGGCATCGCCGCTGCCTTCCTCTCTCACAGGCCGGAAGATGTATGAGTAATACACACAGTATTAGGCCTAGTTCACACAAACGTATGGCTTTTATTGTTTTTTGCGGTCCGTTTTTCACGGATCCGTTGTTCCGTTTTTGAGTTCCGTTGTGTTTCCTTTCCGTTGCGTTTTTCCGTATGCCATGTACAGTATACAGTAATTACATAGAAAAAATTGGGCTGGCCATAACATTTTCAATAGATGGTTCAGAAAAAAACGGAAGACATACGGATGCATTTCCGTATGTGTTCCGTTTTTTTTGCGGACCCATTGACTTGAATGGAGCCACGACCCGTGATTTACGGCCAAATATAGGACAAGCTCTATCTTTTAACGGAACGGAAATACGGAAACGGAAAGCATACGGACACATTCCGTTTTTTTTGCAGAACCATCGAAATGAATGGTTCCGTAAACGGAACACAAAAAAACGGCCCGTACATTCGCAAAAAAAACGTTCGTGTGAACTAGGCCTTACTCATACAACCAATGCATTCCAATACAGAAGTATTTGAATGCATTGTAAAGGATTAGACCCCCAAAAGTTGAAGTCCCAAAGTGGGGCAAAAAATAAAGTGAAAGTAAAAAGTAAAAAAAATAGTTTCCCCCCCCAAAAAATGTACGTTTCAAGTAAAAATAAACAAACGTCATTTTCCCCAATTAAAGTAAAAAAAAAAAAAAATGGTAAAAAGTAGACATATTAGGTATCGCCGCGTCCTTATCGACCGCCTCTATAAAAATATCACATGACCTAACTGTGCTAATTAAACCATTTTTTTGTCACCTTTCATCACAAAGTGTAATAGCAAGCGATCAAAGTCATATGTACCCCAAAATAGTGCCAATCAAACAGTCATCTCATCCTGCAAAAAATGAGACCCAAAAACTGAAAAAACTGTCTCTCAGACAATGGAAACACTAAAACATATATTTAAAAAAAAAATGAAATTATTGTGTAAAACTTACATAAAAAAATATACATATTAGGTATCGCCGTGTCCGTGACAACCTGGTCTATAAAAATACCACATGATCTAACCTGAATGTTGTAAATAACAAAAAATAAAAACTGTGCCAAAACAGCTATTTCTTGTTACCTTGCCTCACAAAAAGTGTAATATAGAGCAACCTAAAATCATATGTACCCTAAAATAGTACCAACAAAACTGCCACCCTATCCCGTAGTTTCTTTTTTGGAGTTTCTATTCTAGGGGTGCATCAGGGGGGCTTCAAATGGGACATGGTGTCAAAAACAGTCCAGCAAAATCTGCCTTCCAAAAACCGTATAGCATTCCTTTCCTTCTGCGCCCTGCCGTGTGCCCGTACAGCGGTTTACGACCACATATGGGGTATTTCTGTAAACTTCAGAATCGGAGCCATAAATATTGAGTTTTGTTTCTGTTAACCCTTGCTTTGTAACTGGAAAAAAATTATTAAAATGGAAAATCTGCCAAAAAAGTGAAATTTTGAAATTGTATCTATTTTCTATTAATTCTTGAAAAGTGGGTTTTTGAAAATTTCTGAAAAATTTCAAGATTTGCTTCTAAACTTCTAAGCCTTGTAACATCCCCAAAAAATAAATGTCATTCCCAAAATGATCCAAACATGAAGTAGACATATGGGGAATGTAAAATAACTATTTTTGTAGGTATTAATATGTATTATAGAAGTAGAGAAATTTAAACTTGGAAACTTGCAATTTTATTTAAAAAAAATTGGTAAATTTGGTATTTTTTTTATAAATAAAAATTAAATTTTTTTGACTTCATTTTACCAGTGTCATGAAGTACAATATGTGACGAAAAAACAATCTCAGAATGGCCCGGATAAATCAAAGCATTTTAAAGTTATCACCACTTAAAGTGACACTAGTCAGATTTGCAAAAAATGGCCTGGTCCTTAAGGTGAAAATGAGCCCGATCCCTAAGGGGTTAATGCAACTTAAAATTTGAATATTGTTAAAAGGTTCAATATTCTAGGCTGTGTCACACTGTAGTCAGCTAATTAATCCATACCCCCTGAGCAAAGGGTACCTCAAAATTGTGACTTTGGGGTTTCATAAGCTGTAAGCCATAATCATCCATATTATAACAAATAAAGGCTTGAAATATCTCGCTTTGCATGTAATGAGTCTCATATTAGTTTTACCTTTTAAGTTGCATTACTGAAATAAATTAACTTTGCACGATCTACTGTAATTTTTCGAGTTTCACCTGTAGAGCAATTAAAAATCATATTATGTACCCCAAATATAGTACCAATAAAACTGGCACCTTATCCCCTAGTTTCCAAAATGTGGTCACTTTTTGGGAGTTTCTACTGGAAGGGTGCATCAGGAGGGGGTTCAAATGGGACATGGCATCTAAAAACCAGTTCAGCAAAATCTGCCTTCCAAAAACCATACGGCGCTCCTTTTCTTCTGCTCCCTGCCATGTGCCCTTACATCAGTTTATGACCACATGTGGGGTGTTTCTGTAAACCGCAGAATCGGGATAATAGAGTTTTGCTTGGAAATTAACCCTCAATGTGTTAAAGAACAAAATTTATTAAAATGGAAAATTTTCCAAAAATGTGAAATTTTGAAATTTTATCTCCATTTTCCTTTAATTCTTGTGAAACACCTAAAGGTAACTTGAGGGGAGTAGTTTCTACAATGGGGCCATTTATGGGGGGGTTCCATTATGTAAGCCCCACAAAGTGACTTCTGAAAATTTTAGTAAACTTTAGAAGGCTTAGAATTTTAGAAGCAATTCTTAAAGGGTTTCTATCACTTGGTATCACATATTTAGGTGTCAGACACTAGCGATCCGCTAGTGTCTGCTCTAACAAACCATCCTAATATGATAGGTTTTGGGGCGGCCGTTTTGCTAAAATAACAACTTATATCTATATGCTAATATATGTGATACCAAGTGATAGAAACCCTTTAATGTCCTAAAAAAATAAAATTACATTTACAAAATGATGCCAACATAAAGTAGACATATGGGGAATGTTAAAGCATAACTGTCGCATTTAGACCCTAATTTCAATTTTCATATATGTAGTTACTAATATGCACATTTTCGCTGGCACACCTGCATAACAAACAATAGCTGCATTATTACAGATCCCACTTTATGGCTTTCTGCTATTGCAACCTTGTGGATATTCCAGAATCCGTTACTATTAGACTGACTTACCCCATATTTAATAAGATTCAGCCCTTAGCAACCAGTCTGCATAAAACTGCAATTTCACTGTTCAGTTAAGATGGCCGCCACTGCCCTCACCCTGAGGCTAATCCCGCCTGCCCTCACTAGCCAGTAACAATAGACCCCCCAAAAGTGTCAGTAACCAGAGCCCTCCCCCTAAAGGGTTAATCTCCTGCAGCACAAAGGGGTCCTCTTACCACATGTTGCTTTCATTTATACACTGAGCAGATGGCAGATCTCCCTTCCCTGGTCTGCGCAGCTCCAACTCTGCATTCTCCAGCTCTGCTGAGTGAGGGAGCGTCTGCCAAGCGCAGGGACAGGGAGAAGTGCACACAGCCCAGGCACTGTTATCAGCTGCTGGGGAGGACCTGGCTTTAATCATTTACTTACAGTCCCTGGCTGTCAGTAATATGAGCCTGCACGCTGCGTGCTCCATCCTTCAACAGATAGACGGACCATGCCTAGCAACCGTATTTTAAGCACAAGTAAAAGTAGGCAGTACAGGGAACAAAAATGTGGAATTAAGGGGTAATTGAATACACCGTGAAAAGTTGAAATAGGGCCACCAAGGTGATATTAATCACCACAATCAATACTCCAAAAAAAAAAATTCAAAAATATGACAGTTATCCTTTTAACCACTTCCCATCTGGGCCCTTTGCCCCCTTCCTGACCAGGCCAAATTTTGCAAAACTGACATATCTCACTTTATGTGGTAATAACTTTGGAACACCTTTATTTATCCAAGTCATTCAGAGATTGTTTTCTCGTGACACATTGTACTTCATGATAGTCATAAATTTGAGTCAAAATATTTCACCTTTTATTTATGAAAAAATCCCAAATTTACCCAAAAATTTTAAAAATTCGCAATTTTCTAAATTTCAATTTCTCTGCTTTCAAAACAGAAAGTGATACCTCATAAAATAGTTATTATTTAACATTTCCCATATGTCTACTTTATGTTGGCATCATTTTGGAAATGTCATTTTATTTTTTTAGGACGTTAGAAGGCTTAGAAGTTTAGAAGCAATTCTTCAAATTTGTAAGAAAATTGCCAAAACCCACTTTATAAGGACCAGTTCAGGTCTGAAGTCACTTTGTGGGGCCTACATAGTGGATACCCCCATAAATGACCCCATTGTAGAAACTACACCCCTCAAGGTATTCAAAACCGATTTTACAAACTTTGTTAACCCTTTAGGCGTTCCACAAGAATTAAAGGAAAATGGAGATCAAATTTTTAAATTTCACTTTTTTGGCAGATTTTCCATTTTAATCAATTTTTTTCTTTAACACATCGATGGTTAACAGCCAAACAAAACTCAATATTTATTACCCAGATTCTGCGGTTTACAGAAACACCCCACATGTGGTCGTAAACTGCTGTATGGGCACACGGCAGGGCGCAGAAGGAAAGGAACTCCACATGGTTTTTAGATGCCATGTCCCATTTGAAGCCCCCTGATGCACCCTTACAGTAGAAACTCCCAAGAAGTGACCCCATTTTGGAAACTAGGGGATAAGGTGCCAGTTTTATTAGTACTATTTTTGGGTACATATTATTTTTTGATCATTCATTATAACACTTTATGGGGCAAGGTGACCAAAAAATTGGTTGTTTTAGCACAGTTTCTATTTATTTATTTTTACAGCGTTCACCTGAGGGGTTCAGTCAAGTGACATTTTTATAGAGCAGATTGTTACGGACGTGGCGATACCTAATATGTATACTTTTTCTCATTTATTAAAGTTTTACACAATAATAGCATTTTTGAAACCAAAAAATTATGTTTTAATGTGTCCATGTTCTGAGAGCTATAGTTTTTTTATTTTTTGAGAAATTTTCTTATGTAGGGGCTCATTTTTTGCGGGATGAGGTGACTGTTTTATTGGTACTATTTTGTGGGACATACGCGTTTTTGATCACTTGGTGTTGCACCTTTTGTGATGCAAGGTGACAAAAATTGCTTGTTTTGACACAGTTTTTTTTATTTATTTTTTTACGGTTTTCACCCGAGGGGTTAGGTCATGTGATATTTTTATAGAGCTGGTTTTTACGGACGCGGCAATACTAAATATGTCTATTTTATTTTATTTTTTCTATTTTTTTTTTTTTTATTCCTTACTTGGGATTTTTTTTTTTTTTTTTACATGTGAACCTTTTTTTTATTTTATTTTTTCAACACTTTATTTTATTTTTATTTTATTTTACACTTTTCGTCCCCCATAAGGTCATACAAGACCTCTGGGGGACATTTACTTCACTTTTTTAATTTTTTTTTACTGTTGATTTCTCCTGTAACTGGGGCTGACATAGTAGCCCCAGTTACAGTGGAAATGCACCCCTATAGAGGCTGTACAGCAGCAATCCTGCACACAGCCCCTGCACTCTCCGGTCCCGGCGGTCACATGACCGCCGGGCCGGAACAGGAAGCGCACAGCGCTTCCTGCTCTGCAGACAGAGCGCTCGGTGAGCGCTGTGTCTGCAGCGATCGTGAAGGCAGGGACACCTGGGCACTGTCCCTGCCTTATCTCTGGGTTGCCCTGCTGTCACTGACAGCGGGCAACCCGATCAGCAGCTGCACGATTAGCGTGCAGCTGCTATTTCTGACAGGACGTTTTAAAACGTGCTGTCAGAAATGGACGTCCACCCATAGGACGTTTATATCCTATGGGCGGACGTGAGGCGGTTAAGTAATAAATATTTTATGAGGTATCACTTTCTGTTATAAAAGCAGAGAAATCGAAATTTTGAAAATTGCTAATTTTTCAATTTTTTTTTGTAAATTTGGGATTTTTTCATAAATAAAGGTGAAATATATTGACTCAAATTTATGACTATCGTAAAGTACACAATGTGTCCAAAGCTATTACCACATAAAGTGACATATGTCAGGTTTGCTAAATTAGGTCCGGTCTGGAAGTGGTTAAAACAATGACTCCTACATTGGGGTGGTGGCACTGCAGCTAATGCACAGATAAGCTGATGTAGCATGAGAATAATAAAGAAAAGACTAGGGGAGATTTATAAAGTCCCCAGGCCTGTTCACACCAAACTTTGCTACCCGTTTACAACACACTTGTCATGGTTGCCAAAGGTGGGCGGGGATGAACCTGTGCGACTTGACAGTGATTACTTACCCAGTTTTCTGGTGCAAGTAACACCTGAAGTCTGTGCCAGCTCATAGCCTGAGTAGATAAAAACCTTTTTGGCCTCATGCACACAACCAGATCTGTTTTTGTAATCTGCAGATTGCAGATTTGCTTAACACCGTTACAGGCCCTGTGTGTCCCACACTTTCCCATACTGCACATCTTCCTTCTCTCCCCCCCCACATTGTAAAAATGCCTATTGTCAGCAAAATGGACTAGAATAGTTCTATTTATTTTCGCAGAGCTGGCGTAGGGCCACATGGTTGAGGACAGCACTGTTTGCTGCTCCATAGAAATTAATGGGTCCACGTGCGTTCTGCAAAAACGTATTTTTAGATCAGACCAAAAATAGTCTTGTGCATGAGGCCTTAACCACTTTGGGAATCATTCTATTCTGAAATACACCTCAATTGGGCGTATTTCAGGCGCAGATGGCGGCGCAACGGTAAACTGCGGCGCTATCTGCGACTTCACCCTGCTCTCGCCAGGTCTAAAGTTGTGGGCGAGGAAGGGGACAGGCCAGCATTATCCTTTAATAAATCCACATATGATTTGAAATCCTAATGATGAGTGCAATAATGTGACAGACTGGAATGATTTACACACTTTGATGTATTTTAAAGAAATTGTTTTCATTCTTTAGTTTTACGTTATTGAATATGCTGCTTGTGATGCTACCTACAATGAAATAGTGACGTTTGAGCGGCTTCGACCTGTCAATATAAACAAGCCTGTGACAAAGAATTCCTTCTTTAAATGCATGGTGGATGTTCCAGAAGACCTAAGAGAAGCGTGAGTTGTCTTAATAGAATTTAAAGTA
Organism: Bufo bufo; assembly: GCF_905171765.1. Classification (NCBI taxonomy): domain Eukaryota; kingdom Metazoa; phylum Chordata; class Amphibia; order Anura; family Bufonidae; genus Bufo; species Bufo bufo. The sequence goes on from NC_053392.1 coordinate 214,483,962, forward strand.
ACCCTGAACTTTCTGGGCTAAACGTTTAACCCGTTGAAGTTGTTGTGCCACAAAAAATATTTTACATTTTTACCAAAGTGTATGAGTCTCCATTTAGTATAATTAAATACCAATCAGCAATAGCATTCTAAGGCCACTATGATAACGCAGTATTGGAAACAGCGAACCACTTCTGCATTTTGGACCTGCTTCTGGTTTTGGCTTACAGATACTTGTGCAAAATACTGACCAGGATTCAGCTTTACATGAATGATGACAAGTATTTTCATATTGATGTAGATTTTGTGGACTAGTGGCAGTGCCTAGTGGTTTATATCTATATGCCTTTTCAGGCATTGTTATAATAGTGCTGTTTGTGTTCAATGCAAGCTTATCCTGATTCCTGGACCATAATTGTCATAATTAAATGTTAGTCCTATGGCATGCTAAATTAGATATTTTCTTGCTTGGTTTTTAGATGTAGGTGGCAATGATTCGTTTATACCGTTAGCCTTGTAACCTACTACTTGACCACAAGGTTGTAATAGCAGAAAGCCATAAAGTGGGATCTGTAATAATGCAGCTATTGTTTTTTATGCAGGTGTGCCAGCGAAAGTGTGCATAAAGAATTCAAGAAAGCCGTAGGAGCGTGTAGAGTGTATTTTAGCTCAGAGACTAATCAATTAATTATACTGGTAAGTATGTGCTTTATGGTAAGTACCCAAATCAGCAGCTTAAAGAGGACCTTTCATCAGGCTAGCTCTAGTCCAATTATCCTACCTTATAGGGCGGCCCCCACTGATGCCATGGCACTTATTATTTTTTCTTTAGAACCCCCAGTTCGTCTGCTGTTGGCCCCGTATATTTTGGCACCTTATATTATAATAAGGTGACTCGGTTATACTAGGCAGAGACTTGTATTTTCCCTGGGAGTGGTTATCTTCTCCCTCGCTAAGAGCAGTGCGCTCTGATTGGATGCGCTCACAGCCAGGGAGAAGATAACCACTCCCAGGGAAAATACAAGTATCCGCCTAGTATAACAGAGTCACCCTATTATAATATAAGGCGCCAAAATATACAGGGCCAACAGCGGATGAACGGGGGTTCCTGTAGGAAAAAATAAGTGCCATGGCATCAGTGGGGGCCGCCCTATAAGATAGGATAATAATTAGACTAGAGCTAGCCTGATGAACGGTCCTCTTTAAAACAGCAATTAGTTTGACTTGTTTCTAAAAAGAGATGTACTAGAAGAAAAAATAAGGGGGAAAAGCAGTTTGATGTACATTAAAAGCGTGGAAAAGGCTTTTAAAGGGAATCTGTTAGCAGTTTCATATTGCTCTTCTTTGGTCCACCAATATGTTGGCTGTGCAGAATTGATTTGTCCCCCAAGTGGCACGTGGCCCAGTGAATTGCTGCTTGGGGATACAATGCCTGTCAGGCTGCAGCAGCATATATGACCCCTGTCCATGATGGAAGTTTACAAGTGGGGACCAGAGCACAGCAAACGTAGCGGTAAACTAAAGGAGCCGGATCCAATTGGTGGGAAGCAGCTAAGTATACTTCCCTCTACAGGTCCAGCGGGGAGGGGACAGTTAACAAAAAAAAGTTTTTTTAAAAAGCTAAGTAACCCCCTTTCATGCTTTATGTATGAGCCATATCATAGGCCCTCCCCTCTGCTGTGTATTATAGCAGTAGTGTCCAACTAAGAGAACGCTACAACTACTCCTCCTAAACTAACGTTTTCTGCCATGTCTGTCTTGAGAGACAAGATTGCTGTCTGTTCACTGACGGATCAAGTTCCATGCTGCCCATTTAAGACTATGGAGAAGGGAGGGGTGAGGAGTGACCTGCAGTGAGAGAGATCGACCCACGCGCTCCTCATAGAAGTTTATAGAGAGGGGAGGAAGAATGCTGCCAGAGGGAGAGGCACATTTCTCTGATCAGATATGACAGTTTGTTTATATTACTGTATTATTGATGTATGCAAACTTTGTTGAAACAACTATTCAGGGTGTTAATATATGGTCATTTTGTAAAGGTTGGTATATCTTTAGTATGAGTTTTAAGCTAATGTGGCCTTTTTTCCCCTTTTTAAAGTCTGCAAGTGAATCAACAGTGAAGCGGGTAAATATACTGAGTGACATGCACTTAAGAAGTATTCGCACAAAGCTGATGCTGATGTCAAGGAATGAAGAAGCCACCAAGCATTTAGAAGTATGTCAATTTTAATGTTATGTTTCACATAAACCCAGTCTTTTTGTATTGTTTATAATCACTCATATCTTCGTCCCTTGGCTTGCTTTCAATTACTTATTGAGATATGAAAAACGTTGGTTGCAATTTCTAATCGTATCTTCTCTCCTCAAAGATTATAGGATGGATACTTGTCCTCTGAAGTTACAATTGTTAGTAGTGCACAAAACCTGAAACCAATGGCAAGTAATCTGTGGAGAGGTTATACTTATACATATAGTTTAACCCCTAGATGACCGCCACTGCACATATACAACAGAAGTCGTCTTTTTAAATATGGCACTCGCTCACGGTGCCATAGCTACTGGGTTTCTGCTGATTCAAACTGCAGAGGCCTGGGGCTCATGTCTGCAATTGACGATATTGCCAGTCACTGACATTTAGATGTTCAGATGGTGTGGTCAATTGTGACCGCGACATCTCAAGACTGAAAACAAACGGCTCCCCCTAGTGGTGGTTGGGGTTGCTGTTCATTCTCTGCTGCAGCCCTGATCCTGCTGAATGATTGATTTTAGGCTTCTTCAGCTATGTTCCTATGGAGGCACTGCAATCTGATATTTGCAGCAAGTTCTGTAGGCGGGGGGAATATTAAAATCTAATCCACCCTTCCTTTAAAATAAAAATAGACAATCAAAAAAATAGGCATTACAGTGTCCAAAAGCATCCCTACTCTAAAAATAAGTTATCCCATAAAGTGTAAAAACTAAAATGATCACTTCACCTTCCTCAAAAAATTGAATACAAAGTGATCAAAAAGTCACATGTGACATGGAATCAATAAAAACTACAGATTGGCCCGCAAAAATCAAGCCCTCACACAGCTCCGTAGACCTAACTATAAAGTTATGAGGGTCAGAATATGGCGATTTAAAAGACATTCATTTTTATTATCGGGGAAGGGGGGAGTGGGTGGATGGATTTCCAGTATTAAAACACAAGAAAAACTAAATGTTTTATCGCTGTAATTGTACTGACCCAGACAATGAAGATAATAAAAACAAAACCTGTAAAATGTTCCATTCCACCCAATTTGGATTCCCCCCCCCCCTCCCCAACCTACCCACTACATTGTATGCATTATTAAATGCTGCAAGAACAACTAATTGTGCAAGGAAAAAAAAAGCCCTTATATGATCGAAAATATAAAGTTTTGGCTCTGGGAAGGCTGTGAGTGAAAAATGGAATGGCGCAACACCAAGTTCTAAGAAAAGATTTTCCAGAATTCAAGTATTTACGAAGACCCTAAGGCCTCTTTCACACAAACGATACAGATTGTGTCAGGATCTGTTCATGAAAAAACTGAAGGTATTGCACTCAAGTTCAGTCAGTCTTGTCTGCAATTGCATTCAGTGTTTTGTTTTTTTCCTTGCGGGTGCAATCTGTTTTGGATGCGTCTTTCACACGCATGGGGGAAAAAAAAGAAGCATAACAATCTACCCTTCCTAGCAATCATCAATGAACCGCATTGTGTTTTTTTCACGCAAACACCGTTTACTTCTGTGGAACCAGAGCTGCGTGAAAAAACGCTGAATATAGAACATTTACAGAATGTTTTTCCCGAACGCAGAAATGATGCTTGAAAAAACGTGTACATAGACCCATTAAAATGAATGGGTCAGGATTCAGTCCAGATGCTATGTTTGTTTCACACATTGCATCGAAATGGAAACTTTCTTGTGTGAAAGAGGCCTAAGCATACATGGTTTTTATGCTTTCTGTTCATGTAGAAAATAAGGATGAGATAACTTGTGTTTTTCAAGTTTGGCATACAAGGTTTGGGTTATCTAAGAATTCCGTTATGGATTCCGCTACCACGGATCATAAGTTAGATAACCCAAACATTGAACGCTGAACTTGAAAAAAATGCAAGTTTGCGCATCACTAATACACTACACGTTGCTGGATTTCAATGACAGATCCCTTTGACTTCCAGTGGATCCATTGGCTTTTGCCAAGATGTATGTCGTTTTGCAGCATTATTTATTGAGTCTGTGGAGATGTGAATATACTGCAATCCTTTGTGTTTAGTGTACAAAGCAGCTTGCCGCAGCATTTCATGAAGAATTTGTCGTTAGAGAAGATTTAATGGGGCTCGCAATAGGTACACATGGAAATAACATCCAGCAAGCCAGGAAAGTTCCGGGTATTACAGCTATCGAATTAGAAGAAGACAGTGGAACATTTCGTATCTACGGAGAGGTTAGTCTGTTACTGCATCCGTATAGTAATCAATGCAGATGTATCGTAGCAGTGTCCATATTTCTGGGGGAAAAAGATCCACAAAATATGAATAGCTTCGGTCCTCATTCCATGTTTTTCTCACTTATTAGAAAGGGCTATTCTCATCTACAAATGCAGACAAGAATAGGATATGTTGAGATTTGCAGATCAGACACAAGTCCATGCAAAAATGGATGTGCATGGCGCCATAGAAATGAATAGGTCCGGGTGCTATCCTGGAAAAGAGGATAGCACACTGAGGAAAAATGCAGTTGTGTGCATGGGCCCTAAGACTTGTAAAGTATATCTAGTATGCAAAATACTCTGTTATTACAGAAACACCTTTAATATGAAAGCCAACTCATAAAACTCCTGATAAACAGGTTGCTATCAGCTGCTCATTTCTTTTCCTGTGACCTGTATTACATGCTGGCAATTCAAATAAATGCTAGGTAGCAGCTCTGGTTCAGGAGTCTGCCCTCTTTGCCATCTCAGATGAGACAACCTATTTAATCACATAACTGAAATACCTTAGCAGGAGAAAGAGCAGTCTTTAAAACGGTTATCCAGGAATTTGATATTGATGGCCTATCTTCAGGATAGGTCAGCAGTATCGGGTCCAACTCCTTGCTCTCCCATAGATCATCTGTTTGACGAAGCCACTGCCAAGTTTACTAAGCACAGGCGCTGTACATTGTAGATTGGCCGTGCTTGGTATTGCAGCTCAGCCCCATTCATTTGAATCGGCCTGAGCTGCGTCTGGGCCACGTGACTGATGGACGGTGACTTCACTGGCTAATGAAGAGGCCTAAGTGCTCACAGAGCTGTGGCCTATTCAAACAGCTGCTCTGATATTAATAACCTATTCAACGGACAGGTCATCAGTGTCAAGTTCCCAGATAACCCCCTTAACTCTTAAAGGGGTTCTGCACTTTCATTTAACTGATGATCTATCCTCTGGATAGATCATCAGCTTCTGATCGGCGGGGGTCCGACACCCAGGACCCCCGCCGATCAGCTGTTTAAGAAGGCAGTGGCGCTCCAGCAGCGCTGCAGCCTTCTCACTGTTTACCACCGGCCCACTGACGTCACGACTAGGATCAACTAGCGTGGGCGCGGCTAATCTCTGTTCACTTGAATGGAGCTTAGCCGCGCCCACGCTAGTTGATACTAGTCGTGACCTCTGGGCCGGCGGTAAACAGTGAGAAGGCCGCGGCGCTGCTGGAGCACCGCTGCCTTCTGAAACAGCTGATCGGCAGGGGTCCCGGGTGTCGGACCCCCGCCGATCAGAAGCTGATGATCTATCCAGAGTATAGATCATCAGTTAAATGAAAGTGCAGAACCCCTTTAAGTACAGTACAGTCCTGGCCACCATGTGTTTTTTTTTTTTCACTGCTGATTGGCACTTTTTTAACCACTCCTTTGAAGATGGTGAATACTATTTTTATATTACACTACATGCAGACTGTTTCCACCCCTGAGACAGTCTCCTTCATAGAAAATTTGACCTACTCTGTGGGGGTCATTTATTAAGACTGGCATTTTTAGACACAAGTCTTAATACCCCTATATCTGGCGGTGGGTCCGAAGTTATGAAGAGGCGCAGGACTCTGCATAACTTCAGCACATCCAGCGCCAGTCTAAATGTAAGACTGCTTCTAAATGTAAGACGGCCAAAAACAGGCATAGAAAATGATGAATGAGACGGGCCTGGCGGCCTGTCCCCTTCTCCACCCACGCCGCACCCACTTTTTTTTAGACCTGGCGCAAGTGGGGAAAAGTTGCAACTAACCACTGTGCTGCAATCTACGCCAAAAACGCTTTAACATAGGCGTATTTTTAGATAATAAATTACACCCTTTATGTTTTGAGGATCACCATATAACTATCCATCCAGTCCTCTCAAGAAGGTGAACACTGGCAATATTTTATACAAGACATTAAGTCATCAATCCTAGCAAGGACTGAGACTAGTCCAGCCTTGCAACACCTCATGTATCGCTCCAGATTCATGGAAGCATGGCCTGCAGCACAGCGCATTTTATATCTGCAAAAGATATGCTACATCTTGTATGACCTATACGGTTCTGTCAGCTTTACACAGATGCTGATATTTATAGTGAATTTGAATTACCTTTCTCGCCCAATTTCCTTGGGGGACACAGAAGACCTTGGGTATAGCTCATCTCCCTAGGAGGCGTGACACTAAGTGAAGACTGTTAAGCCCCTCCTCCACAGCTATACCCTCAGCCTGGAGAGAGAGACTGCCAGTTTTTGCTTAGTGTCCAAGGAGGCAAGACACTCTCTGCTCTGCAGGGCTGGTTTCTCCTTGTTTCAATTTTAGATTTTTACTTTGTTTTATTTTCTTTTTGTTCCAGATCATCAGGGATAACAGAGACGCACTAGACCTCTCTGTTCTCCCGGGGTTGAGCTGCGCCAGTGCCGGTCACCCGCACTGCTGCCTCCCCCACAGAAGGCAAGGTGGACCAGGGCAGCCCAGCTCCCCTGCATCCCGCCAGCGCAAGGGTCGCCCGCACGCCAAGTCCCTCCCCCGGCGTCCTGCCACTACGGTGCCAGTAGCTGAAGGGGCGACCCTGCTGGAACGGACCGAGGGTGAAAACGGCTATGGTGAGAGATTGGCTTCTCCAGCCCTACGTCCCCCCCCCTCGGTCTCCTGCGTGCCTGACCCTTACCTGGGCCTATGGACCCTTCTGTCCCTGCTAGACCTAGGCTGGCCCTGGGCTGCCGCAGGTCGACATCTGCTCCCTCTCTCCTGGCCTCCAGGACATTGGCACCCTTGTTCCTACAAGAGGAATGCCTAGGGAGCTGCGGAGGTCCGCACCTAGCTGCCCCTGACGGAGGGGTCATGCAGGCGTCCCACCCTCACAGACCCGGTCTCAGGGTCCCCCTCCCTCTTACCGGCCACTACTTCAGGGCCAGAGGGCCCGCGCCTTGCTGCCACTGACCCTCCCTGCTCTCACGGGCACCGGTCCAGGGGAAAGGTGGTTGTAGCTGCCGGCAGGGGTGAAATCATATGGAGCGCTGTTCTAGGCCAAGGGCCCGCTCCAGGGGTAAAATGGCTGCCGGGTGCAGGGTCCTGACTTCCGGACACCTGGGTGGGCACCGCGGCCTGCAAAGGAGCGCTTCAACAGCCCCGGCCGACCGTCGGAACCTTCCGGTCGGCCGGGCGCCGAAGTCTTGTGTTCCACTTCAAGACGATCCCGCTCTATCCGGGTCCCCGGCTCGCGGGGTGTGCACCCGCGGCCGGTATGTGCCGCTCCGTAGGCCCGGCTGGTACTTTAAGTACTTGCGGCCCCGGTCAGCCGGGCGCCGCTAAAAATTTAGGCCCCGGCTCTTCCGGCCCGCGGGGTGGGCACCCGCGGCCGGTATGTGCCGCTCCGTAGGCCCGGCCGCTACTTTAAATACTGTGCGGCCCCGGTTCGCCGGGCGCCGCTAAAAATTTAGGCCCCAGCTTCACGGCCTACTAGGCCGCAAAAATTCAGGCCTCTGTTGGAGGGGGCTGGAACTTCTCCAGGCGCGAATTTTTCCCGCCTGGAGGTTCCCCCGCCCACAGAGGATGGGCCTGTATGGGTGGATCTGTGCCCTGTAGGTGGCATCTGCCTCAGTGAGGCTGTGTGTTTAAAAAAAAAAAAATAAAAAAAAAAATATTTATTATATATATATGACTTGTGGGCTGCGCAGGACGCTGCAGCCTCATCTCAGAGTGCTGCCTGTATACATGCCCCCCTTCCATAGGCGGCATGGTGTCACGCTCCCCGGCTGCGGCGCTGCCAGGTTCTTTTTTCCCCTTCTGGGGGTTTTTTTTTTTGCCCTCTCCGCGCTACGGCGCTGGTCAAGGTGCATGTTTTTTCTGTAGGCAACATTCGTCACCCTCTCCAGTTATGGTGCCTGCCATGTGCAGGACCCCCCTCCTGGGCGGGATACTGCACTCTCCCTAACTGCGGGTTGGCCTTGTGCATGATCCCCCTTTCTTTGGCGGCCTACTGCAGTTTCTCCGGATACAATGCTGGCCATGTGCACGACCCCCTTACATAGGTGGAACACAGCACTCTCACTGGATTCGCTGCTGGCCATGTGCGTGCCCCCCTTCCATAGGCGGAACGCTACACTCTCACTGGATTCGTTGCCGATCATGTGCATGACCCCCTTTTTTAGGCGGAATACTGCACTTTCACCGGATACGGTGCTGGCCATGTGCACGACCCCCTTCCTTAGGCGGAACGCTGCACTCTCTCTGGATTCGCTGCCTGCCATAGGCATGACTCCCTTCTGTGGACGGCATTCGGCACTCTCACTGGATTCACTGCCAGCCATGTGCATGACCACCTTCCATAGGCGATATGATGTACTCTCATTGGATTCACTACCGGCCTTGGGCATGCCTCCTTCCCGGGTGGCGGCATACATACACTCCCTCGGTCGGTGGTTGTTCTCTCGCCTGTACATTGTTGGCCATGTGCATGACCCCTATACATGCACTCTCTCTGGATCCACCGTCGGCCACATCATGACCCCCCTTCCGTGGGCGGTGTACGCACTCTCACTGGATTCGCTGCCGGCCATGGGCATGCCTCCTTCAGGTGGCATACACACATTCTCACCGTCTGCTCGCATTCTCCCTGAATGCGATGCTGGCCTTGTGCATGACCCCCCCCCCCCCCCCTTCCTTTTCTGGGCGGCATACTACGCTCACCAGATACGTTGCTGGCCTTGAGCATGGCCTCTAACATGGGCGGAACGCTTGCGCTCCCCTTGGATACGGTGCTGGCCTTGTGCGTGACCACCCCTCATTCCATGGGTGGAATTTTGCACGCTCACAAGATTCAAGGCTGTCCTTGTATGTGCTGTACTGGACTTGCACATGTTCCCCTTCATTGGCGGAGTAGTTACACTCTCACGAAATTTCGGTGTTGGGTGAATTGTTGCACACTCACTTAATGCTAGGATAGCCCTATGCATGTCCCCCTTTTCCCTAGGTGGACCTCCTGCGTTTCCGCTGGATACTGTGTGGCCATGTGCATGGCGCCTTTCTGGGCGAAGTATGGTATGCCCTACTTCTCTGACGTAGGTCCGGCCTTGGGCATCTCCCCCTTTTTGGGGCAGGCCTTTGCATTCTTGCCCACTGCAGTTTGCCAGGTACATTTCCTCCCTTTCGGGGCGGTCAGTTTGCGTTCCATCGCATTCCATATTAGTCTTGTGCATAACTCCTTTCAGTTTGCACTCCCGTAGATACTGTGGCACTCTGTGGCTGGCCCTCTTCGCGGTGTTATATTTTTGCAGTGAGCGGACGTTCTTGTGCGTTGTTTGGGCCGTGTATGCCTTCTCGTCCTGTAGGTGGGTTGGCCTTCTCACTGCTTACGGGGCTACTCGTACGTAGCCTCCTTCCTCCTGCGACATTCTTTTTCTCTTGGGATACGATGATTGCCGCAAGCCTTGCACTATTCTCTAAGGAGATCATTCTGGTGCAGTGTGGTATGATTCTTTCCGGATTGGCGCCCTCGGTGCTTCAGTCTGATCTGCTACCAGGTTCGGGCCGCTCTTCTTGGGAAGGTCACCCAACTTCTCTTGGGTGCTCGCTTATACAGGTCCGGGGGCCTCCACCTTGGGTTCTTCAGGGTATTCGCCTTCTGCGTGGCGGTGAACCGGGCGTCTCTGTGTAGCGGTGTTCTGCTTTTGAGCTGTCCTATGGCCTCTCTGTTGCCCACTCCCCCTTTTTTGGTTGGAGGGTGTTATACCGGCCTCTGTCTCGCCTGCCTTTTCTCGCCGGCTCTGTTTGACTCCCACTCGGTACAGATCATTCCGATGTGGCGTCTGTTCCGGCCACGCTTCAGAGGCTGTTCCTTCACTGCCCTTCCCTCTGGGGAGAGCATGTTTGTTCATTTGGATGGTTATGGTGTTCCTTTCAGTCTCCCTTGTCCACACTGGCTGTACTAGCTGTGTGCCTAGTTACCGGGTCTACCGCTTTCTGTCCTCCCGCTGGGTGCAGATTGCGTTTTTTCCATTCTAGGCAATGTTTCGGCTTTGGATTCACCTTCTCGGTAACTTGGGAGGACTACCATTTGGTCAGGATTGTCTTTTGATCTCCCACACCGGAACTGTAGTCTGTCTTCCTGTGGTGGCTACATTGGCTTCGGCTTTAGCCTGTCTTGTCCTGGCGGTTGCTGGGCGGACCCTTCGGTTCCTGTCCGTTTGTCCTTCTGCTTCCCCACTCTGGGGGGATACGGGACAACCTTGCTCGGGGGCCGACGGGACCAGTTCTACCGACTGTTCTACCCGTGTTACTGGTCCGCGCCTGATCATTGGGTTTTCACCCGCTTGCCCAGGCGACTCTAGTGGGCTCGCTAGTGTTCGCTTCTAGCCGAGTTTTCGTCCAGGATCTGTGGTAGGACTTAGGGCTTTACCTGGGGTTCTGTGGGAAGCTGGGCGTTCCCCCACTCTGCCTTTCTCCATGGTTCTGTCTTTCTCCAGTCCGGCCTGGACCTGGGGCTGGGACTCTGTTGCTTGAAGTATCAAGTGTCATTCCTGTCCTTCCTCTTTCAGTGTTCCCCGTCCCTCTGGGCCTGTCAGGAACTTCTTCCATGGAGCGGCTCTTGGGTTCCTTTGTACTGCCCTCCGGTACCGTCCTGGGAACTACATACTGGGCTCTTGGCGCTCCAATTTTTCCTTGGAGCCGTTACAGAAGTTCTCTCTACTCCTTCTGTCCTGTACGGTTGGGTTTCTGTAGCCATTGTGTCTCTGACGGGTGCCTGAGTGGCGGCCCTTCTTGTTCCGAGCCTTCTGTCTTCCCCCAGGACAGGACTGTTCTCCATTCCGTCTCTTCCTTCCTTCTGAAGGTGGTATTTGTCCTTCATTTCATTGAGGCAGTCGTCCTCCCCTCCCCCCCCCCCCCCCCCCCCCCCCCCCCCCCCCGGGAACGGACACTTCACCGATTTGGACGTTGTTTGGGCCTTGCAGTTTTTACTTGGAGATCTCCGACTCTTGTCGAGTTCGGTCTCTTATGTTTCCAGGAGGTCCGAGCAAAGGGTTGACGGCCTCCAGGGTGGCTTTCTTCCGCTTTCTCAGAGTGGCTCTTGTTGTGGTTGCCGCACCAAGGGCAGGGTCCTGCTTTTGGTGTCACCATTCACTGGGCCAGGGCCGTCTGTTTTTTCCTGGGCCGGAGGCTTTAGGCTTCGGCCATCCATTTGTGCAAGGCGGTCACTGGTCTTCCTTGCACACCTTACCGAGTTCTACAGGGTGCATACGCGGGCTTCGGCGTATGCTGCCTTGGGCCGCCTGGTCTGCATGCGGCGGGTTTTTTTGATGCCTTCGGGTGCTTCGCCTTGGTGCTGTGGTCCCTCCCCCTTTGGACTGCTTTTGAACGTCCCAAGGTCTTCTGTGTCCCCCAAGGAAATTGGGCGAGAAAACGAGATTTTTGTATAACTTACCAGTAAAATCTCTTTCTCGCTCTTTCCTTGGGGGACACAGCACCCACCCATTCTTTGTTCTTCTCTGACTGTTTCCGAGTTTGTTTTACCCTTCGGGTAGTTGGCTTGTTGGTTCCAATTTTTTGGACTTTGCCTTTTCTCACTACTTGGACACGCAACTGGCAGTCTCTCTCTCCAGGCTGAGGGTATAGCTGTGGAGGAGGGGCTTAACAGTCTTCACTTAGTGTCACGCCTCCTAGGGAGATGAGCTATACCCAAGGTCTTCTGTGTCCCCCAAGGAAAGAGCGAGAAAAAGATTTTACTGGTAAGTTATACAAAAATCTCGTTTTTGTGTTTCTTTTCAGAGTGCTGAGGCAGTCAAGAAAGCACGAAGTTACTTGGAATTTGTAGAGGATTTCATTCAGGTGCCCAGAAATCTTGTTGGTAAGATTTACTTACTGTAGGGTTTTTGCTGAGCTGTCAGCATTTGGGGTGTTGATGACCTTTGTCAAAAGTCTGCACTCTTCACTTTTGATTCACTTGTTTGCTTTTTTTTTTGTGCAGGGAAAGTTATTGGCAAAAATGGCAAAGTCATTCAGGAGATTGTGGATAAATCTGGAGTTGTAAGAGTGAGAATTGAAGGAGATAACGAAACGAAATTACCCCGCGAAGATGTGAGTAGCCATATTGCCACATAAAGCTGGTGTATTTTTTTTTTTTTTTTTTTTTTAAGGGGGTGGGGGGTCATTTTGACCCTTACACCTTTTCTTAAGGTGGAGTGCTTTTTTATTTGTTTTATGCATAAAAATATTTTGTTCTATTTGTACAGGGTATGGTTCCATTTGTCTTTGTCGGAACAAAGGAAAGCATTGGAAATGTCCAGGTTCTTCTAGAATATCATATTGCATACCTAAAAGTAAGCCTGGTCTATTTAAGTACACATTTTCTAGCATTGCGGTAACATCTTAGGAAGGATAACATGTTACAATCTTGTTAAAATTTTTAGGAGGTAGAGCAGTTAAGACTTGAAAGACTTCAAATTGATGAACAGCTACGTCAGATTGGTATGGGTTTCCGACCAACTTCAAACCGAGGCACAGAGAAAGAAAAGGGTTATGCAACTGATGAAAGTACTGCCTCTTCTGTCCGTGGAAGCAGATCCTACAGTGGACGTGGCCGAGGTCGTAGAGGACCCAATTACACATCTGGTTATGGTATGTGGGTTCTAGACATTTTGGTCAGTACTTGCATGTAGTTTGCCTTTAGATTTTTGTTAAAAAAATTACAAAATATGCCCTTATGTACATTCCTCAGTTTCAGCAGCACTTATTACATAAAATGACTAATTCAGCTATGCAAACATTAGCAGTAATTTGCAGCAAGCACTACCAAATTCCAAACCACTTCCAATATCATTGTCAGCCCATGGTCTTGGTTTGTATAAAAGACTGCGATCCCCTAATGAGCTGGAGTACTGTCTACAGTCATTGAACTTTGAAGCAGTAGAAGCAAGTTCTCCGCAGTAATGAATCATGCTTCATAATCTTGCAGTCTGGGAAATTAAACTGGAGTTTGGCAAATGCTCCGTGCCCAAATGCATAATGCTAGCTATTAAGTTTGGAGGATACATAATGATGTGAAGCTCTAATGGTTTTGGTTGAGCTGCTCAAGTTCAATGACTTTCTAGTGAATTCAATGCTTCCTGGTGTGTGCCAGTAGTTTTGGGGAACTTCCTTTATCCGCTCCTTTCCTTTGATGGCTTTCTGTCTAACACTGCATAGCAAGAACCTCTGTCCCATCTTCAGTAGGACACTTAGTCTCTGCCCCATTGTTTGACCAGCCCCCTCAGCTGTTCCCCATCTGAAAATGGAGCAGATCATAAAGAAAAAAAAAAACTGTCTTCTGCTGGATTTCTAGAATTTTGTTTTCAAAAACATTCATTTGCTCATACTCTTAGTATGCAAATTTATCTCCTGTTAACTTTAATCATTCATTTTAAGGTTTTCCGAGATATTTGTGCTGATAACCTATCCTCGGGAAAGGTCATCCGTATCTGATCAGTGGGAATCCAACACACAGGACCCCCGCTGATCAGCTGTTTGAGAAGGCAGCGGCTCTCCAGTGATTGCGGCGGCTTTTTCGCTACTTATGTTATGCCAGTGACGTCACGTTAATTATTCACATGACCTAGGAGTAGAATCCCATAGAAGTGAATGGGGCTGAGCTGCGATACAAGCACAGCCACTATACAATGTATGGCGCTGTGCTTGGTAAGCTGTGAGAAGGCTGCGGCACTCACAGGAGTGCCGCTGCCTTCTCAAAACAGCTGATTGGCAGGGGGGGCCCGGCTGTCGGACCCCCATCAATCTGATACTGATGACCTATCCTGAGGATAGGTTGTCAGTATAAACCGCTCTGAAAAACCCTTTTAAGCAATGCTTTGGTTGTAATTCATTTTTATTTTTTTTAGGTACAAATTCTGAACTGTCCAATCCCTCAGAGACCGAATCAGAAAGGAAAGATGAATTGAGTGACTGGTCTCTAGCTGGTGAAGATGATAGAGAAAATCGCCAACTGAGAGACAGCCGAAGGCGCCCTGGCGGAAGAGGCCGTAGTGGATCTACAGGACGAGGGCGTGGCGGATCTAGGGGTGGCAAATCTTCCATCAGCTCTGGTATATTTTTTATAAAATATATAGTTTTACGATTGACTAGGCGCTGAATTCGGTGTATGTACATACATACCTAAAGGGGACCTTTCACTATTCCTGACATACTAGTACCTGGCAGTGTAAGGCATGATCAGTGGATGTCCCTGCACTCATTTTATTTTTTTCTGATCAGCTGCTCTGTTGGGGCGCTGTGCACCTCCTTCTCTTTTGCTGTCCTGTATGCTAATTAGTATCATTGGTACAGGGAGGAGGAGATGGGCGTGTTTCTCATGGGGCGTCTCCTTCTCCTTGGCAGCAAGCTGCCCAATCGCAACAGCGAGTGTCGCAACCAGGGAGAGGAAAAAAAAGCTCACCTTCTAGCGCAGGGACATCTACTGATCATGCCCTACACTGCCAGGTACTAATATTAAGTCAGGACCAGTGAAAGGTCCTCTTTAAAGGGGGGTCTTTCACCAACAGCCTTCCAATGCCACTGTTTGCATAGACACGTAGCTGTGGTTCATCTGATTACAGCGCTGCTTTTTTGTTTTTCTGAAGCTCCATTCCCTTACTTTTTCTTCATATTTAAATTAGACCTTTGATACAATGTTAATCACCATCGCTCTTGTTGCACCCAAGCTCATGTCTTTTATGCCAAATGTTACACATGTGCAACAACACTAAAAGATCCAAGGCACATTCACCCAGAACTTATACACAGAAAACAAGCTCTGAGCTCCACTACAGCACTTTGGTCAGAGCAATTGTAGACCTATTAAAGGGAATGTATGCAAACAGTTGGAGCATGTCGCTGATGACACACATAGCTGTGGTTCACCTGATTAAAACACTGTAGTTCAGAAGTTTAGCACTGCAGTCCAGAAAAGGTTATTGTAAACTTGTGTGGTCAACGCGAGGACATGAAAATCCTCACTAGTCCCAAACATTGCAGCCATATATTGTAAAATAATTGGACATACAAACTAAGTTGTTGTTTTTTTGTTTGTTTCCTTATTTTGGGTTTTTATTCACAGTGCTAAAGGATCCAGACAGTAACCCCTACAGTTTACTTGATAACACTGAGTCAGACCAGACAGTGGATACAGATGCAAGTGAATCTCACCACAGCACTAACCGCCGAAGGCGGTCAAGGAGGAGGAGGACAGATGAAGATGCTTCTCTAATGGATGGAACGACTGAATCTGATGCCTCTGTCAATGAAAACGGCTTGGGTATGTTTTTATAGGAATACTTTCACACTTGCGTTCGGGGTTCAGCTTGTGAGCTCCGTTTGAAGGGTCTCACAAGCTGCCCCGAACGCATCTGTCCAGCTACCAATGCATTCTGAGTGGATGCAGATCCGCTCAAAAGGCCTCAGTCTGGCTCCGCTTGGCCTCAGTTCCGCTCAGCAGGCGGACACCCGAACGCAGCTTGCAGCATTCGGGTGTCCGCCTGGCCGTGCGGAGCCAAACTGATCCGTCCAGACTTACAATGTAAGTCAATGGGGACGGATCCGTTTGAAGTTGACACAATATGGTGCAATTTTCAAACTGATCCGTCACCCATTGACTTTCAATGCAAAGTCTGGACGGATCCGTCTGACCAACTTTCACACTTTTTTTTTGTGAAATATAATGCAGACGGATCCGTTCTGAACGGATACCATCGTTTGCATTATAGGAGCAGATCCGTCTGTGCAGACACCAGACGGATCCGCTCCGAACGCAAGTGTGAAAGTAACCTAATCTGATTATGAAGTCTTGATTATAGATTCCTCTCGTGTAACTGTTAGGAGAGGAAGAGGTAGGAACATAAAAAAAATGATAATTTTGTAACCACTCACAATGTCTGAAAACTTCCAACACATGCAAACATTTTCATCAGATTATATCCCAGGCCATTGACCCTGTCTCCATTTATTTCTACATATGTGATAAAATGCTTTGTAGCCTAAAGTAATTTTAGAATAATACTGCAATTTCCTAGAATATTTCATATAAGGCTACTTTCACACTGGCGTTTTGGTTTCAGTTTGTGAGATCCGTTTAGGGATCTCACAAACGGTCCAAAACGGATCAGTTTTGCCCTTTAAAGGGTTTCTATCACTTCGTTTCGCATAATTAGCTGTCAGACACTAGCGATCCGCTAGTGTCTGCTCTGCCAAACCATCCTAATATAATTGCTTTTGGGGCAGCCGTTTTGCTAAAAAAAAAGAACTTTTATTAATATGCTAATGAGCCTTTAAGTGCTATGGGGGCGTCATTAGCACCTAGAGGCTCGGTCTACCTTCACAAACTGCCGCCGCCCAGCGCGTCCCTCCAGCCCGCCCATCTCCTCCTGAATGCGATCCTCCCTGTGAGCGTATGTATTCGGCGCATGCGCGGTGAATGGCTGACCGCTTCCCTGCTCAGACATCTCCACTGCGCCTGTTCCTCGGAGCACTATGACGTCATCGCGCAGGCGCAGTGGAGATGTCTGAGCAGGGAAGCGGTCAGACATTCACCGCGCATGCGCCGAATACATACGCTCACACGGAGGATCGCATTCAGGAGGAGATGGGCGGGCTGGAGGGACGCGCTGGGCGGCGGCAGTTTGTGAAGGTAGACGGAGCCACTAGGTGCTAATGACGCCCCCATAGCACCTAGAGGCTCATTAGCATATTAATAAAAGTTCTTTTTTTTAGCAAAACGGCTGCCCCAAAAGCAATTATATTAAGATGGTTTGGCAGAGCAGACACTAGCGGATCCCTAGTGTCTGACAGCTAATTATGTGAAACGAAGTGATAGAAACCCTTTAGGCTGGGTTCAGACCTGAGCGTATTTGATATGCGCGTTTAACGCGCGTTTTTATGCGCGTTTTTTGCAATAGTAAACGCGCGTTTGACGCGCGTTTGAGTGATTGACTGCAGTGTTCTATGGCCACAAACGCGCGTCAAAACGCCCCAAAGAAGCTCAAGAACTTGTTTGAGCGTAGGGCGTTTTTCAGCGCGTTCAAACGCGCTGTAAAACGCTCAAGTGTGAACCCAGCCTTAATGCGTTCTGAATGGATAAGGATCCGCTCAGAATGCATCAGTTTGGCTCTGCTTTGGAGGCAGACACCAAAACGCTGCTTGCAGAAGTTTTGGTGTCTGCATGACAAAACTGAGCCAAACTGATCCGTCTTGACACACAATGTAATTCAATGGGGACGGATCCGTTTTCACTGACACAATAAGGCACAATAGAAAATGGATCCGTCCTCCATTGACTTTCAATGGTGTTAAAGACTGATCCGTATTGGCTATGTTAAAGATCATACAAACGGATCCGTTCTGAACGGATGCAGACTGCTGTATTATCGGTGAGAATCTGTCCATGACTGATGCGCACCGAACGCAAGTGTGAAAGTAGCCTAAATTCTAAATTATTAAAGTACTGCTAATCCATGTTTTTTGGTTTTGAGTACTGTTTTGCCACGTTTCACATATATATATATATATATATATATATATATATATATATATATATATATATATATATATATAATTATAATTTATTTCTCTTTAGTCATACATACCAAAAAAGCTAGGTACTTTATTTAGTACCAAAAATTAACAAAAAATTGTGTGAAACAAGCCATAGAGCTCTTCCAGAGTAGTTAAAATTTTGATGCACTTTACTGTTACAGATAGTGAACAAAAACCCCAGCGACGCAATCGTAGCAGCAGGCGTCGCTTCAGGGGTCAGGCAGAAGATAGACAGCCAGGTAACTAGTTTGGCTGGAGTTATTGATGACTAATCTGCATGGGAAATGCACTGTTTTCAGGTACTTGTGCGATGTTGTGCCTTCTCTAACATATGGATTATGATGGCATCTTGCTAGCTCCTTTCCAACTACTAAATCTAGACCAGCGATATGGTTTTTTACCTGAGAATACCACACAGCTGTCATTACTACTAATATGTTAATACACAAATCACCCCTATGCAGTATGCTTTACTGGATGTATTTGTGTGACCCAGTAGAGTTATTTGTAATGTTACTGTATAGAGAAGTTTCTGGAAATGGTTATAACTCTGCACGATCAAGTACTGGAGTGCTTACACATAAGATGCCTTGTCCCTTTTAAATTTCTGATCCATTCTACATAATGCTTTCTGTTTCCAGTGACAGTGGCAGACTATATTTCAAGGGCAGAGTCTCAGAGCCGGCAGAGAAACCTCCCTAAAGAAGCACTTGCTAAAGGCAAAAAGGAAAAGGTGAGCTGTGATTTCACTGGAACCAGTCATGTCCATTATTCATTACTTTTAATTATTATAGTCACTCGTGTTTTCTTTTGAGTCATCTCACAAAGGTACATATGCAAAGCCACATATTCATTGCATATTTGGCGCGCAGCTCCTGGCAGCATCGCAACCATCGCACAGTCAAGTGACTGCCAGGAGCTGCAGGTCCATGCTGATAGCTAATGAAAAGTGGTAACTCATTGCAAATTCCTTATTTCTAGACTTGCTGAGTCTTCAAGTAAAAACACGGCATTTATTCTGACTATAATTGAAAACAAAAAATATAAGACTGGTATGGGATGTGCTTTCAGATGGTGAGGTATTCAGTCATGCATAAATTTGTTTTAGGGTACAGTTAAGCTCTCAATCAGCACCTTAATCCACCTTGGTCTCTACTTCTTAGCTCCTTCCTCTCAACACACAGGAAACCTCTGGTCCGCCAGTCACCTCTGTGACCGCTTATGGTCATTTCCTGTATGTCAAGAGGGACCAAGAAGTAGAGAGCAGGGACTTATGAAGTATTAGAGCAGGTGCTGCAGGGGGTTGGCGAGTTTAGTTTATTATGCAGGATCCCCCCCCCCCCCCCCCCCACAATTTTAATGTTACCATACGACAACCTCTTTTTAAATTGCTTTTATGTTATAACTGTTCTCTTCTAACTAAACCACCTATCATACAGGTAAAGGATGTCATTGAAGAACAGGGACCTTCTGAAAAGGTCACAAATGGACCACGAGGGTCCAATGGTGACAGTTCTTCGAAATCACTGACAACCGCCCCTGAAAGGAACGCTGCAAGCTGTCAAGACGTGAGCAAACAAGAAGCCATACTGAATGGGGTGTCCTAAATGGAGTGTCCTAGTTTACAGTTCCTTTACATTACATTTTACAATAGTGCTTGTACAAGCTTGCCAAAGATAGATTAAGGATCGCCAGTCTTTACACCACACTTTCAGTTCCTCCATTTGGAATAAAGAAAGGGGAGGGATCCTGATAAACATGTTAAACATAAGTTGATACCTACTGTGTTCTAAATACATCATCAGATGTGCCTTGAGATAGTATACGAAACATTAAAGAAAAAAAAAAGAAAAAAGTGCTGGCTATAGGAAATGTTTTGTTTCATATATGGCATTGAATGGGGGGCGGGGGATCCTGCATAATATTTGTTCTGAAAGCGTTAGCTGCTTTTGTTACATTTTTAATAATATGCAACCACTTCTTCACCTGAGGAAAACTAGAAAATGCAGTCTAAAAGTATTTTGCACTGAACTGTAACTTCTCCATTGGTTAGGTCTGGAAACTGGTCGTTTTAATACATGTTTGTTTTTCGTTTTTCTTTTTTTATTAAAAATTAAAAAAAAAAAGCTGTATGGCGGAAAAACTGCAGACCACTGGAACACAAAAACTCATCTGCAGCTATTGGCAGTGACTGTTCTTCATTGGAGCTTTGTTTGGTTTATTTATTAAACTGTACAGTATTTAAAATCAAACATTGCTAGAAACACTAAAACCGAACGTAGTCATGTCCACCAAGGCAGAATCCGAACTACTGAAAAGATCAATTTCCAGAATGTTTCTCCTGTATAAAAACTGCATATGTTAGTCCTTAGTATGGTATTTTTTATTTTCGTTTTGGTTGTTTGATGTGCAATATGTTTTTTTTGTATGCAGGTAGTAAAACAAAAAAAGACACAAAAAAATAAACTTTGATCTTCCATTTTTGATTATCAGCCTAGTTTCCTATGTGGGAAATGCAATGATTTCTTAACCCTTTCACTGCTTGCATGTCCAGCAGCGGAGAGGTTAACGTGTCTTTCATCGACATTTAATTCCATGTGGTAAATACAATTGACCAGTTTTAAGTGCTCGATTCTACTCACAAAGTAAGCGGTGTGATTCCTTTTTTTGTACTGGACATTTATCCTTGACTTACATCAAGTGTCGCGATTCAAAGCCTGATGTTGGCCGCAGGCATTGGAGGCCACCCTCTTCAACTGGACAGAAATCCGTGAAATAAACATCTTTCCAGCACATACTTTTCAAGCATATCTTGTCGTCTTCTTTTCAGCTTTCTTGTTTTAAAGTTCTGTTACTTATTCCGAAAGAGAGAAAAATCCAGGCTCTAGCTATCCAGTCTATTATAGAACATATTCAAACCTGAAAGTGCTCTGTGGGTATTTCTTAACCCAAGGTATAAATGTAAAATATGAATGTAGTCGTAGATGTACAAAGCAATAAAGGGAATAAATAGAATATGCAGTGTTTTTTGTAATCAGAAATTATTTCATGGTTGTTAAGTTAGCGTGCATATTTAATTAGTAGCTGATTCTAGTGTGTAGGACGATTTACTATTCTAAAATTGTTCCGTTTGCAGAAAAAATAGCTTAACTGCCTTGCACCAGATTTATATATTCAGGCTCTTTTAGCACCTCACTAGTGTCTAGAAAAGTGGGTATGGCATAATTAACAGGGTGTTCCCATGTCAGACAAAGGATATGCTCCCCATTGATAGGCGTCGGTCCCACCTATCTCATAAACTAAGCAGACAATAGTGAAGGCGGGCGCATGCGTGTCCTCTCCCCATTCATTTCTATTGGGCCGCCTTGAAGTAAATGGAAGCGGTGGCTGTGCAAACTCTGTTTACCTGTCTTAATTTTGCTGACTGTTTACGAGATAGGTGCAGAGTATACCCCTTCAAGCCATAAGTGTGAGGAATTGTCTAAAGTCTAGCAAGAGCTTTTATCTAGCCATGTATTCTGTAGTGAGCATGTTTTAAGGTATTATGACAAGATTTCTTCAGCTTGTGCAGTTTACACAGAGCTCCCCATTGTGTCATGTTCTGTATGTTTCTACACTTTTTAATTGCATTTTTTTTAAAAAGGTGTTTGAGCACATGCATTTATGTGTTTTGTTTTTTTGTTTTTTTTTTGGAAAGCCATGTGTTTTCTATGGGAAAGTATGTACCCCCTCTGATTTAACTTCCTTTGTAGATCAATATGCAAAAAGAAAAACTATGCCACTCACCCCCCCCCCCCCCCCCCAAACAACCTTTGCAGGGTCGATAGATATCTACAAATGTCAGAAAATGACGCAACAATAACCACACCCAGTGTCAAGTTAATGTTAATTTTTTTTAAGTTTGTACTGAGTTTTTAATAATTTACATAGACTTTTCAAATCGCCCATGATAGCACTACGAGAGAGAGGATCTGGCCCCCACAGACAGGAAACCTGTAGCATAAAAAGTTGGAGGCTGCCCTCCCACTTCAGTATGGTTTCCTGTCTCTGAGGGAAGTCTGTAGTGGTGCTGTGTGACTTCTCCCATTAGAGTCCTCCATACCTGCAATCCCCGATCCTGTAGTGAGTGGCATCACTAATGTGCTGTTGGGGATTAGTAGAGACGTGGCAGCCTCCGGAGGGAGTGTTCTGAGCGCATAGTAGCTGGTGGTGTCGTTTGGTGCGCTATAGGTGCTGGCATAAATCGCCTTCTCGGGGGGAGGAGCAGCAGGAGCTTCCTGAGCGGTGAAGCAGGAAGTGAGATATACAGATGTGGAACGCAGTGGATGTTGCATTGTAAGGAAACGTCCCTACGCTTAGTGTATGTTGACAGTGGTGCATGCATGTGAGTATTGTGGTGCCCTGGCAAAGTGTATGGGGAGGCTGAAGAACCCAGGAGTTGTGCATCTGGAGAATAGAGGAGGGACAATGTGGAGAATCCTGCATCCTTCTCTGGCCTTGGTACCTTTAGAGAAGGGAGGGTGAGCGGCCTGTGGCCAGTTGTATGTTTTTACTGATGAGTTGCAAGTATATATTTACAGGGGAAAGGCCAAGAAAAAGCTGTAACCAAAAGAAGGAATAAAAAAGTGATCTTTGTTAATGCAGCTTAACACCTCAGTCTCCATCTTTCTGTAAGTGCCTACATTAGGTGCCATAAAAGGTAGCAAAATAAGGGCACTGGGAAGAAAAGTGAAAATGTCTGATCCCTATCTTTTCCCTGTACTGTATGCCCTGCCTAGAGCGGAATGGTCGCCTGATAGGGGCAATTCCGTGTCAGTAACCTCCTGTACACCCTAGGCTGTCCCTGACCCAAAGATAGATAACCACCACCGTATATGCAAAAGGTTAGTGATATTACAAAAACTAATAAATAACGGGACCTTAAGGGCCACAGTATGTCAATACCCTATTTTATACAACACAGAAGATGAGCTATATCATAGATATCTCTCTGAGGCTACACAAGTCCAGAATGTTATTGTATAATAATTATGTATCCAAGAAAAATAAGGCTAATCCCATGAAATGGTGCCAACGCGTTTTGCCCTTTCAAAGGTAATGGCTCATCAGGGGACAGTATTCAATGAGAAAATTCTCCTTGTAAATAAAGAAAAAAATAAAATAAGAAAATATAACATCCCAATTAATGGGAAATATAGATGGACCATATGTTTAAACGATGCTTCAAATTTAACAACGCACACATTCAAGATGGCATAGGGTAATCTCTTATATAGCCACAATCCTAACACACCGTGTGTAAAAAATTATCACATGTTCCACCCTGGTTTTCACTCCCTTTAAAAACATGCTGATGTATAATTAACCGAATAGGGTAAAGCCAGAAGAGGCAAAGGTGTCACTATTGCTGATATGCAATGAGACAACAGTCTCCTGATACTTGTGTATCCACCGGATTGATAGCGGAGTGCTAATGTTAGAGAGTTTCATGGGCAGAAGGGTGGTGGAGGCATGTCGTCGGTCAGGTCACAGCAGGCATCCTCAGATGGAAGAGGTTTCTTCTTTAATCAGTTCTTTGGGCGTTGAAAAGAAGTCTGACCAGCAATGACGCCAGGGAACATGTAGGGGGGAAGAATAGAAAATTTTCTTCCTGCATGGGAGCAGATTTCTACATGTACTTGGGTGTTGGACACAATAGGACAGGGCCTAAAGCTAGAATTTCAAATCCCCCCTCCATCAAGGTTCATAGTTACAAAGCTTCAGAGATTAAGCCAAGGGGCTATAGAAATAAAAGTACTGAAGCTAATGAAAAAAAAATTCTAGTACCTGTTTCTAGAGAAGAGAAAGGTTTTTACTCTCCTCTCAGAACAATTATACATTTAAAAAAGCTAAATTGATTCTTAGAAATAAAAAAAAAAATCTGAATGGAAAAGGTAAAATCTGCAATAAACTTGCTGTTTTTCCATTGTTTCATGTCAGTACTGGACCTAAAAGATGCCTATTTTCACATCCCAATGCATCAAGACCATCAGAAATATCTCCAGGTGGGAGTGTAAATAGAGAGGAATACTCCGCATCTGCAATTCCAGACCCTTTTCTTCGGACTGTCGATGGAGACAAGAGTGCTCACAAAAATTTTATCAGAGATGGCAGCTCTTGTGAGGGAAACAGATATTCTTTACCTTACGTGGACGATTTTGTAATTGTGGCCGATACTACGTTTCTGCAGCTGTCCTCTAAGTTTAGTGTCTCAGGTTTTGGAGAATCTGGAAAAATTCAGGATTTTTTTAGGGTTAATTCTGGATTCTGTGTGACAAGTGTTTTTGACAGAAGAAAAAGTGACCAAGATAAAGGGGAGAATCAGAGATTTGAACAAGAATCCTCTTATCTCATTAATAAAAGGTAGCAGTACTGTGCGCCCTGTTGCATTCCAGAGAATTTCAGTAGCGGATTTTGTCTGCCCGGAAGTGGGGGAAAAAACCCCTAGAAACAAAAATGACGTTTCCAGATCAGACTCTAACAAACTTAAAATGGTGGTTGGTAGAACAGAACCTGACTCAGGGATCTCCTTGAAAGACAGAAGATCTATTATACACTGCTCAAAAAAGTAAAGGGAACACAAAAATAACACATCCTAGATCTGAATTAATTAAATATTCTTCTGAAATACTTTGTTCTTTACATAGTTGAATGTGCTGACAACAAAATCACACACAAAAAAAAATGGAAATCAAATTTTTCAACCCATGGAGGTCTGGATTTGGAGTCACACTCAAAATTAAAGGGGAAAAACACACTACAGGCTGATCCAACTTTGATGTAATGTCCTTAAAACAAGTCAAAATGAGGCTCAGTAGTGTGTGTGGCCTCCACGTGCCTGTATGACCTCCCTACAACGCCTGTGCATGCTACTGATGAGGTGGCGGACGGTCTCCTGAGGGATCTCCTCCCAGACCTGGACTAAAGCATCTGCCAACTCCTGGACAGTCTGTGGTGCAACGTGATGTTGGTGGATAGAGCGAGACATGATGTCCCAGATGTGCTCAATTGTATTCAGGTCTGGGGAACGGGCGGGCCAGTCCATAGCATCAATGCCTTCGTCTTGCCAAACCGGTCATGCTGGAGGATGTTGCAGGCAGCAGAACGTTCTCCACGGCGTCTCAAGACTCTGTCACGTCTGTCACATGTGCTCAGTGTGAACCTGCTTTCATCTGTGAAGAGCACAGGGCGCCAGTGGCGAATTTGCCAATCTTGGAGTTCTCTGGCAAATGCCAAACGTCCTGCACGGTGTTGGGCTGTAAGCACAAACCCCCACCTGTGGACGTCGGGCCCTCATATCACCCTCATTGAGTCTGTTTCTGACCGTTTGAGCAGACACATGCACATTTGTGGCTTGCTGGAGGTCATTTTTCAGGGCTCTGGCAGTGCTCCTCCTGTTCCTCCTTGCACAAAGGCGGAGGTAGCGGTCCTGCTGCTGGGTTGTTGCCCTCCTACGGCTTCCTCCACGTCTCCTGATGTACTGGCCTGTCTCCTGGTAGCGCCTCCATGCTCTGGACACTATGCTGACAGACACAGCAAACCTTTCCACAGCTCGCATTGATGTGCCATCCTGGATAAGCTGCACTACCTGAGCCACTTGTGTGGGTTGTAGACTCCGTCTCATGCTACCACTAGAGTAAAAGCACCGCCAGCATTCAAAAGTGACCAAAACATCAGCCAGGAAGGATAGGAACTGAGAAGTGGTCTGTGGTCACCACCTGCAGAACCACTCCTTTATTGGGGGTGTCTTGCTAATTGCCTATAATTTCCACCTGTTGTCTATCCCATTTGCACAACAGCATGTGAAATTGATTGTCACTCAGTGTTGCTTCCTAAGTGGACAGTTTGATTTCACAGAAGTGTGATTGACTTGGAGTTACATTGTGTTGTTTAAGTGTTCCCTTTATTTTTTTGAGCAGTGTATATAACAAGAGATGCAAGCCCTTGGGATTGGTGGGCCCACCTTCAAGACTTA
Source organism: Bufo bufo (assembly GCF_905171765.1). NCBI lineage: Eukaryota > Metazoa > Chordata > Amphibia > Anura > Bufonidae > Bufo > Bufo bufo. Next base: position 214,510,007 of record NC_053392.1, read on the forward strand.
TCCTTTCAGGGGCAGTGGAAGGGCAGATTAGAGGAAGCATCCCCCAATATGAAAATGCTGATGGTGGTAAAGTTTTCAATGTTGAATGTTCTTCCAATGTTATCAGGGATTTAAGGATCATGTCACACAACAAAACTGTAGTATCATACATAAACAGACAATGGGGCACGGGAAGCAGAAGCTTAATGTTGATGGCCCAGGAAATTCTTATTTTGGCAGAGCAGAACTGTCGATCATTCTCAGTGGTTCACATCAAAGGGTCCAAGAATGTTCAGATGGGCTTCCTCAGTTGGCATTTGATTTCTCAGGGAGAATGGAGTTCATCAATTTTCAAAAAGATAGCAGACATTTGGGGTGTACCGATTATAGACCTTTTCGCAACAGAGCAGAAGAAAAAAGTGAGGATGTTCTTTTCTCTTGCTCCAGGGGCATCCCCTTGTGGTTTGGATGCCATTCTCCACAAGTGGGATTTTCCTCTGGCCTATGCCTTCCCTCCAATTCCTCTAATTTGCAGGGTTTTGAGGAAAAAAAAAAAGAAGGGAAAACAAAACCAGGGTGATTCTAACTGTCACAGGTATAGGGGAGGGGAACACACCAGATAACACACAGAAGGAAATAGACAGGAGTCTAGGCCTCAAAGCTAAGGGAGAGGGATGTGACCTCCTAGGAATCCCTAGACCTTTCCATGACTCCTGACAATATGAGTAGACCCTGAAGGTGGGAATACTCATACACCGGAACCTAAGCCCTGGATACCCTGGAAAGCCCTAGGATTAGTGGCGGGAATGAGACTACTGGTTCCTTCCCAGATGAAGGAACCAGCGTCTCCCTGAGGCCTAGAAAACCACTACTAAAATGAACCAAATGCACTTAGCTTAAAGCAGAATGGAGGAGCAGGAGATCCAAAAGAACAACACACCAGCTCAACCAACTCCAGCAGAAAATCTCAACCGCATGGTAAGCAGTGTGAGTCAGAACTAAATAGGGCCTCAGTAATGACTACAAGCTGCACCTGAGAAGAGGTGTGGTTATTACAAAACAACAACACTGCAAGGAGAAAACAGAGAGACTGTCAGATACCCTCACATGCCGCCAGTCTCTCCGATCTTCTCACCTCTGTCATGGGAGGGACCGCGACAGTAACAGATCCATGGATTCTTACACAAATCCATAACTCAGGGCTGGTTTGCCATCCATAGATAAAGAGCCTCAATCTGACTGCATTGTAATTGAAAGGGTCCTTTTAGCCAGTAAGTGGTTTTCTAGAGGCTTGATTGATACTCTTCTTAACAGTAGGAAAAGAGTGACTATTTCCATCTATGCTAGGGTTTGCAAAATATTTCTTGATTTTGCTAGAACAGATTTTAAAAGCATTCCATATCCAGCAAAAGGGTTTATGTCTAGGTTTATCAGGCAGTACCCTTAAAGTTCATATCTCTGCCCTGTCTGTCCTTTTCGATGAGAAGGTTGCAACTAATACGTGGGTTGCTAGATTTTTTAAATCAGTCAGCAGATCTTCTCAGGTAATTACCTCTAAAGTTCCGCCATGGGACCTGAATTTAGTGCTAAACACCTTGACTAAACCTCCATTTGAACCTGTTGGAGCCATACCCATTAAGTGTTTATCCTTTAAACGAAGTCTGTCACCAGAATATGACGTTATACACCACTTACATGGCTCTCTAGCACACCTATCCATGATTCAAATGGTACCTTTGTAATTTTCTTCTGACTTTCACCAGCAGGAAAAACAACATTTAATCCATATGTAAATGAGGGCTCGCAAGTGCCCAGGGGCGGCGTTTGGTGTGTAGGAGCCCAGGCTGCTCTGCCTTCTTTTTACATTACTTCTTCCCAGCCTCTTCCTTGGCCCGCCCTGCAAGTCCCTTGCGTCATCCACAGGATCGGACGATATCCCGCGCAGTGCACCGCTGGCGCGGGCATGCGCACTGTGATGCCCATTGTTGGCACAGCATCGCTACATGTAGTGCGCATGCGCCAGCACCGGCGTGAAACCAGTGACTAGGGGGCGGACCAGAAACAAACAGGAGGACTGGAGGCCAGCGCATGCACACTACATGTAGCGATGCAACAATGGCCATCTCAGTGCGCATGCCTGCGCCGCCAGTGCACTGCGCACGCACGGGATATCGGCCAGTCCTGTTGATGACGCAAGGGACTTGCAGGGCGAGCCAAGGAAGAGGCTGGGGAGTGGGCTCCTACACACAAAATGACGCCCCTGGGCACTTGCGTGCCCTCATTTGCATATGGATTAAACTGCATTTTTTCCTCCTGGTCCGAAGAAAATTACAAAGGTACCATTTGAATCATGTATAGATGTGCTAGAGAGAGATGTGAGTGGTGTATAACATCATATTTTGGTGACAGACTCCCTTTAAATTAGGCCTTTTGGTGTCTTTAACTTCAGGACTGGAGGAAGTCTTCCTCAAAGTTTTTCCTCCCTGTCTCAGGGAAGAAATAAGGTACAAGCAGCCTCTAAGAACTCTTTGGCAAGGTGGATTACTCCGACTGTTTCCCTGGCCTATACGTCTTTGGGAGGCTCTCCTCCTGAAGGTCTTCGAGCTCATTCTACTAGAGCAATATCCACCTCTTGGGCAGAGAGAGCTTCTGTATCTATTGAAGACAATTGTAAGGCTGCAACCTGGTCTTCTCCTACTACTTTCTTTAAACATTACTGTTTGGAGTTAAACTCCACTTCTGACTTATCTTTTGGTACTAAGGTACTTTCTGCTATTGACCTACCCTAATGAATTCTTTGTTCACTCACTCTCATGGTGTTGTCGTGGGTGAAGGAAAAATGAAGATTGCTCTTTTTGATTTTCCAGAACTCACAATAGCACCCTTGTTCCCTTTCGACTTCTCTTTTGGGTTTTTGGGGGTGCTTTTCATGGGTGTTGCAGTAAAAAAAAAAAGGATATATATTTGTTGAAATACTAATAAACGGCAGAGTTCCTCTCATCCTTGGAAAGACATACTGAAGTGGGAGGAGAACCTCCGACTTTTTATGCTGCAGGTTTCCTGTCTGGGGACGGATCCTCACATTGCTCCCGCATTTTCACTGCTCATATGCCGTGGTCACTTTTGACCACAGCATCTGAGGGGTTAAGAGTATACAGTTGCCATTATCTGTGATCACAGTCATAAGCCCCGGGACTCTACTGTGTAAAACAGCAGAAACTGAGCAGCTATGGCACTTGCAAGCGGGTGCCATATTTAAAAACTGGACATGTGCTGTACATGCCCGGGTGCATGCTGTAGCTCTGTGTTTTTTCAGGAAATCTCTATAGGAGAAAAACTCCATTAGAAAAAATGTCTGTCGACCAACACCCTGTTTGCAACAAATATGGCATTTTTACAGAGACATCACCCGTTACAAAATCCTGCCATGTGAAAGCTGTCTGAGGCCTTATTCAAACGTCAGTGATTTCCATCAGTGCCTAAGCCAAAATTAGGAGTGCAGCCTACACAGAGATAAGGTGTAATGGAGAGATTTGCACCTGGCTTGTATGGGCACAAGCGATCAGAGTAGCAGTTGCTCTTCCCATACAGAGAAGATGATTGTTGCATGTAAATGTTGGTCTCTCCTCTGCTCAAGATCACTCAATTATCTGGAACAAACGCTTCGTTCCTGATGCTAGAGAATCACCCAGTGTAAAAGGGTTTTTAAAAAACACTGTGGCCAGATGTTAATGTAGAATTACAAACAAGGCATTTTTGTAGTTCCATTTTAAGATCCTATCCTTGCATTTTTTATTTTTTTTAGTCCCTTGCCATTTTTCAAGGAGCTGCATGCTCTGGAGTTTTTTCTGGGATTTTCCAATAGACTTTTCTATAAGAGAAAAAAAAAGTAAAATGATGTGACTAAAAACTATGTTATTATATGACCCTAAATGTCAAAACAAACCACCCCCATAAGATACTGCGGTAGTACCCTGAGTATCCTTATTTTTTTTTGTGGCAGTTTATGATGCAGTTTTTGCAGTGGGTTGAAAGGGAATGAGAACTATAAAGGAAGGACTTCTGCCTGCTAGATCGACTCATGGATTTGGATCAAAAAGCGTTGTATGACACACACCTAAAGGTGTGACCAGGTAATTCATTAGCTGTGGATTTGTACAGTACCAGCAAAGTGGATGAGAATTTCTGAATTCTAAAAAAAACTCAGAAAAAAAGGTCCGGCATTGCAGATTTGAAATCCGCAATATGTCAATTTATACAGCGGATTTCACACTTTACAATGGATAGAGTGAAATCTGCTGGCTTTCCTATGGAAAAAAAACGCATGTAATACACATGCAGAGCCACTTCCAGTAGGTGGTACTGGCAAGATGTTCTCTTTTTTGGGACATACCTGTTTGCATATTCGTTTCTCATGGATTGCCTAGAAGTCTCTATACCATGGAGCACTTCCAGTAAGTCTCCATACAGGACTGGTCTCTTTAAGGAGATTCAGCACCCTGGCTAAGTTACTGGATTTAAAAGAAAAATAAGAAATAAATATATTTGGTAGGACCCCAAAATCATATCCCCAAGATCCATCACACCTCAGATCAGAGGGAGTGACATTACAGAGTGGCACAGACTTTTCCTTAAAGAGAAAAAATCACCAGGTGCTAAAACACTATATGGGCAAACACACTTGAAAAAATGCTACAAAAAACATCGGGGGGGGGGGGGGGGGGGGGGCTTTGTCAACACTGGTAAAGTTTAAGATGTAAAGTTAGGATGAGCAAATTGATTTAATACGAATCGGATTCAATCTGAACTTTGTCTACCAAAAAATGTGTCTACCAAACAAATCCTCATATCAGTCACAGCAGGATGACCTCTGAGTCTGATTCCACGCCTTGGAGCCAGGGGTCCTGGTCTTCCTCCATGCAACTCCAAAGAAGCCTTTCAGTTTCAGTTGCTTCCTCTCTGTCTTTAACGCCCCCTCCTAGTGGGCTACCTTCTTTTTTCCTAAGAAGAGGCAACAAAACACCACACACAACAGAAAAAACTCAAGAGAGTCTACCTCAAGTTGTGTGAGAACAGTGTTAGGACTGCCATGAGGGAGAAGGGGGATCCCCATTGTACTCTGACATGGCGAAAAGCGTGGACCTCTCCTTGCAATTCCCGCTGGACATCTGGAGCAGCTGTTTTGATCAGGAACAGTATGTCTTTCACTACCCACTCGTTCAATATTTTTCACAGGGAGGCAACACTGCAGCAAGAAGGCCAGGTCCTATTGACACCTCCTTATTTGCCTCGGTCTGGTTCCTATACAAGCTGCTTATCCACCTCCTCCTCCATGGACATCCTCCCATGCCCAGTGCCAGCAAGGCAGAGTGTCAGTTCCACTCTCTCCTATCATATGTATAAAGTGAAGCTGAAGCATTGCCATGAGTTGTTAGAGCTAATTGGGCTGGGCGAAAGTAGCGACACAGCCGATCACTTGTTAAAGTGCATCAAGCAGCAAACATCCCACTGGATGTCTCCCCGCCAACTCCAACTGGGCTAGGTAGTCCGTAACAATGGCAGCACTGCATTTGGGAGAAATAACACATGCTCCCTGCATGACACATGTAATAAATGTAATCGTGCAATGCTTCTTAAAAAAGTACACTTGCCTACAGAAGGTGCTGGCCATGTCCATTAGACTATCCTCACATATCACCCATTCTTATGCAACGCTCCAAGTCACTGGAATTCCACCTTGTAGATGCTAGAGCGTCTGTACGAACTGCGTAAAGCCGTGAATGATTTTGTCATGGATTGTATTGACAAGTAGTGGTACATATCTGTGTGCCGTTGGTCCGTTACAGAGATACAACAGATATTCACAATTGGGTGCTATTTTACATCTATGCATCAATCAGATACCATATATCTGTAAGATAGCAGTTACCACTTAGATGCTATTTATACGATGTTATAGCCGCTTGCATACCAGCAGAGTAGGCCAAAGAAATACCTAGGGCATTTGTGATCTTTTGCGGACACTTATACCAGCGAGTGTCCGCAACAAGATAACTGAAGTAACATTGAATCTATTTGTACATTTAATTTATTTTTAGTGTTGATATTTTACTACATGTGCATTTTTATTGTATTTTAGCCAGATATAGCATAATAAATTGTTCAGATTCCGTGTGGCTCCGTATGCATGAGTGTGCCAATCTTCTATTGACAGTTACATGATTTTGTCATACACCAGACCAAGTCAGCAGGGAGCATGTGTTGTTTTGAGGTCAGGCAGTGACACCTCATCAGAAAGCCTGTGATGTACTGAAGCCTTTCGAAGAGGCCACAAAATTTGATAGCAGGGAAGATGTCATCACCCTGATATTTAACTTACAGCAAACACTCACACTGATGCAACAAGGGATGTTGGAATAATAAACAGCCTACGCATTTTGCTGGCTGCTCTATAGCTGTTGGGGACCCACATGGAGTTGAGGAGGATGAGGAGTTGCCACCGGAAGAGGTGTAGATGTGGACTAGCCTGAGGATGATAATGACAACACCAGCCATGATGACCAATCATTTCAGTGAGTGGTGGAGAAAAAAAAGAACTGTGTCTTCTGGCATGAGGCAGAGGCATGGATCCTTGAGGATTTTCACAAGGATCAATGAGTGGTGAGTGCTACTACTTTTTTCTAGTTATGAGACTCTTCTGAAAATTAACACTTGTGCATGTATAAATATGGGCAGGCATTCTGATCCCGTTAAAGGATAACTGTCGTATTTTTTATTTTTTTTGGAGTATTAGATTGTGGCCCTATTTCAACTTTTCACTGTGTATTCAATTACCCCTTAATTCTACATTTTTGTTCCCTGTACTGCCTACTTTTACCTGTGCTTAAAATAGGGTTGCTAGGCATGGTGCAGTGCAGGCTGCGTGCAAGGTCACATTACTGACAGCCAGGGACTGTAAGTAAATGATTAAAGCTAGGTCCTCCCCAGCAGCTGATAACAGTGCCTGGGCTGTGTGCACTTCTCTCTGTCCCTGCACTTGGCAGACGCTCCCTCACTCAGCAGAGCTGGAGAATGCAGAGTTGGTGCAGCGCAGACCAGGGAAGGGAGATCTGCCATCTGCTCAGTGTATAAATGAAAGCAACATGTGGTAAGAGGACCCCTTTGTGCTGCAGATGCAATCCTAAAAGAAACTGCAGCACTCTCCAGCCTTGGTCTTTCAAACTTTATTCACCAATACAATGCGACGTTTCGATCTGTGTGATCTTTCTCAAGCAATCACACAGATCGAAACGTCGCATTGTATTGGTGAATAAAGTTTGAAAGACCAAGGCTGGAGAGTGCTGCAGTTTCTTTTATGATTGCATCTGGAGTTGGGGAAGCTCAAGACTGGCTTCTGACACAGCGGGCACCACCACAGTAAGGAACAACATATCATTTTTGTTGTGCTGCTACACTTTTCTTTTTCTTTGTGCTGCAGGAGATTAACCCTTTAGGGGGGAGGGCTCTGGTTACTGGCACTTTTGGGGGGCTATTGTTACTGGCTAGTGCATGTGAGGAGCTCAATGCATTGGGGGTAGTAAGGGCAGGGGGGATTAGCCTCAGGGTGATGGCAGTGGCGGCCATCTTAACTGAATAGTGAAATTGCAGTTTTATGCAGACTGGTTGCTAAGGGCTGAATCTTATTAAATATGGGGTAAGTCAGTCTAATAGTAACTGATTCTGGAATATCATGTTATTAGTAACTACATATATGTATATGAAAATTGAAATTCGGGTCTAAATGTGACAGTTATCCTTTAAGGCATACTTTTTGGACGCTTGTGCAGAACAAGCCAGTCTTTATTCTGACAATCGACACTTATGCATGTATAAATAAGGGCAGGAATGTTCCCCCATTAAGACAAGCCACTCTTTCTTCTCACATTAACATGTGTGTATAAACAAGGGTAGGGATTTGCCACACGTTGAGGCATAATTTTTGGACTCTTGGTCCCAAAAAGTTTTTTTCTCGTAACACCACATGTGTATAAACACTGTTTGCCCTAATAAGGGACAATTTTTCAAAGTTTTCTAATATGAAAAAGCATAACACGTGCAATGGCACTGTGTGCTTTTAAACACGCTGTTAAGGCTGAGTTCACACTTTAGTTATTTGATCAGTTATTTCCATCAGTTAGGGATCGTTCACATGACCATGCCGTTTTTTGCGGTCTGCAAATTGTGGATCCGTAAAAAACGGATGCCGCCCGATTGCCTTCCGCAATTTGCGGAACGAGCAGGAGGCCTATTATAGAAATGCCTATTCTTGTCCGCAAAACTGACAAGAATAGGACAGGACTCATAATTTTTGCGGGGCCACAGAACGGAGCAACGGATGCGGACAGCACACAGAGTGCTGTCCGCATCTTTTGTGGACCCATTGAAATGAATGGTTCGGTATACGAACTGTATGCGGAACGCAGAAAATGGCCCGTATACAGAACGCAAAATACATTCGTGTGAACAAGCCCTTATTGTGAGCTAAAACCTGTAGTGAAGCCTACACAGAAATAAAGTATAATGGAACCATCTGCATGTGTTCTGTGTTTTTGATCCACACCTTGTTTGGCTCACAATAACTGATGGTAACAACTGACCAAATAACTGAAGTGTGAACTTGGCCTAACACAGTCAAACATGTGTTTACATATAGCTGTATATTTCAGTGTCATTCTGACATTATTTACTGTAGCTGTCATTGCGTTTAAGAGCTTAATAGGGGGGGGGAGATATTCATAAAAAATTTAAAAAAAGTTATAACATCTTTTCATTAAAAAAAAATTGTCCTAGGAAATTAGATATTATATACCAATTTTCAGTGGAAATTCGATTCAGGTACGAAGCCAAGTTTTTGTTTGCTGGAAGTTGCTCCATTTGCTCTGAAAATTGTTATATAACACTATTCTCGTCAGACTCAGATTTTTTATTAAAAGATGTCATCTTTTTATAAAAAATTTTTTTATAAGCTTTTGCTCTTTTTCTCCCCCATACCTGTCACCATGAAACTGCAATGTAATTTGAAGGTAACTTGCAATAGAGCAGGAGAAGCTGAGGAGCTGAGTGAAGCTGGTTCTGTAGAAAAGGTTTAGAATAACTTATACTTCATTCATTTAAATTCCTGCACATTTTTTAATTCAAAAAGGCAATACAGAAAGGGTTTCAATCACTAATAAGACTGCCATCTTCTCTTCACATCTCAGAATGAGCTGCTCAGACCCTACTGCTCTAGAACATGCTACCTACAGCTGACACGCCATGTTCAACATTACAAGTTCTCTTTAAGTTTTTGCACACAATGAAAGCAATAGCAAATAATGTCAGAGTGACATTATCAGGGGCAAATGGTGTTCAAACATACACAGTGTTATGGGGAAAAAACTGTGACTTGTTTGGTGGGTGACATATACCCATTTTTGGTGTGAGGTACACCTGCACTGCATATGTGATAGAGAAATTAATATAGTTAATCTGTTTGTTAGTTGGGTGGGTGACATATCCATTTTTGGTGTGAGGTACACCTGCACCGCATCCGTGACAGGGAAATTAATATAGTTAAACCGTCTGTTAGATCGGTGGGTGACATATCCATTTTTGGTGTGAGGTACACCTGCACTGCATACGTGACAGGGAAATTAATATAGTTAATCTGTCTGCCAGTTCGGTGGGTGGCATATACACATTTTTGGTGTGAGGTACACCTGCACTGCATCTGTGACAGGGAAATTAATATAGTTAATCCGTCTGTTAGTTCAGTGGGTGACCTCAAATAATGAGGAGAGCATCAAATAAGGGACGTGGCCCTGGTCATGGTGGATCTCCTGTTGCAGGGAGAGGACGTGGTCGATCTGTGCCAGCTACACGCCCAAGTGAAACACCTTCCTCAGGTGCACGTAGGCGACAGTATGTTCAGTTTCATTTTGTAGGCCTGAATACCGGTGATACGAATGGTGAGGCAAGAACAAGTAGAGCCGGTAGTAGATTGGGTGGCTGACAGTGCCTCCAGTTCCTTCACATTGTCTCACACCTGGTCCCCTGCTGAAAACGAGTTGGCACCTGCAGCACATGGGCATCTGTCTTTCACCTCACCCCCTTGCAAATCAGCCAAGCAGTCTGAGCCCCAAGTCATGCAGCAGTCTCTTATGCTTTTTGATGACACTGCTGGTGGGGTTTTCTGTGGGCCATCCACCTAGACCTGCCCCAAAAGTGGAAGAGATTGAGTGCACTGATGCCCAACCACTTATGTTTCAGGATGTGGGCATGGGAGAACCACTGCAGCACGTCTCTGATGATGATGATGACGAAACACAGGTGCCAACTGCTGCGGCTTTCTGCAGTGTGCAGACCGGCAAGGAGGGCAGGGGTGAAGAGTGGGTGGAAGATGATGTGGAGGATGATGAGGTCCTAGACCCCACATGGAATCAAGGTCATGCGAGTGAGGTGTGCAGTTCGGAGGAAGAGGTGGTGGTCACACAGCACCAGCCACACAGCAAAAGAGGGAGCAGTGTGCAAAAGCAGAGTGGCCGTCCCCTAGCCAATACGCCTGTTACTGCCCACCGCACCCAGGGACTGAGCACTCCAAAGCCAGCTCCAAGGAGTTCCCTGGTGTGGCAGTTCTTCAGACAATGTGCTGACGACAAGAAGCGAGTGATTTGCACGCTGTGCAATCAGAGCCTGAAGCGAGGCATAAATGTTCTAAACCTGAGCACCACCCATGACCAGGCATCTAAATGCAAAGCATGAGCTGCAGTGGAGTACACACATGAAAAACCACGAAAGATCTCAGGCTCCTCCTGCTCCCTCCTCTGCTGCGGTCTCGGCCTCTTCCTCCCCCTCTGGAGTGACAGTGGCAACTGCCATCCCACAAACAGAGGATGTGGCAGCAACACCACCACCTCCACCATCGTCACCATCACCAAGCATCTCCACACTGTCCTATGGAAGTGTTCAGCTGTCCATCCCCCAAACACTGGAGAAAAAGAAGTACCCCCCTACACCCACGATCCCTGGCCCTGAATGCCAGCATTTCAAAATTCCTGGCCTTTGAAATGCTGTCATTCTGTCTGGTGGAGACAGAGACTTTTAAAAACCTTATGGCGGTGGCTGTCTCACAGTACGTGGTTTCCAGCCGAGCCATCCCTGCCCTGCACAACCAAGTGGCGGACAAAATCAGGTGTCCACATGTACAATGCCATTTGTGGCAAGGTCCACATAACCACTGATACGTGGACCAGTAAGCACGGGCAGGGACGTTATATCTCCCTAACTGCACACTGGGTAAATGCAGTGGCGGCTAGGCCTGAAGCGGATAGCAGTTTGTTGCATGTCCTACCGCCACTGAGGATTTCAGGACGTTTCTTGCTGCCTCCTCTTCCTCCTCTACACCTCCTCATCCGGTCATTTTAACACCTGCACCACCAACTTCAGCACAGCCAGGGGGAAATGACAGCAGGCTGTTTTGAAACTCATCTGTTTGGGGGAAAAAACCCACATTACGCAGGAGCTGTGGACGAGCATGGAACAACAGACTGATGAGTGGTTGGTGCCGCTGAGCCTCAAGCTCGACCTGGTGGTGCTGATAATGGACAGAATCTCATAGCAGCTCCGGGCCTAGCTGGTTTGTCGCACATCCCTTGCCTGGCGCATGTGCTGAATTTGGTGGTGCAGAGGTTCATGAAAAATTACCCCGATATGTCAGAGCTGCTGTAGAAAGTGTGGGCCGTCTGTGCACGCTTTCGCGTTCTCACACTGCTGCTGCTCGCCTGCAGGGTAACTTCGGCCTTCCCGCTCAACGCCTCAAATGCAATGTACCGACAAGGTGGAATTCCACCTTACACATGCTGGAGAGACTGTGCAAGCAGAAGCAGGTGATAGTGGAGTCTCAGCTACAGCACGCACGGGTGAGTCGCTCTGCAGAACAGCACCACTTCGCCACCAACGAATGGACCTCCATGCGGTACGTGTGTGCCGTGTTGCGCTGTTTCGAGTACTCCACCAACATGGCCAGTGCCGATGACGCCGTCCTCAGAGTTACTATCCCACTTCTATGTCTCCTTGAAAAAACGGCTTCGGGCGAAGATGGAAGAGGATGTGGCACAGGAGCAAAAGGAGAAGGAAGAGGGATCATTTCCTTGCTTATCAGGCCAGTCATTCACAAGTGGCTCAGAGGGTGGGTTCCTGCACCAACAGAGGCCATGTACACAACTGTCCAGCCAGGGCACAGTTCTGGAGGAGGATGATAATGAGGAGGAACCGTGGCACCCAAAGCAGCTCATGGGAATCACTGGAGTGTGACTAGGGGGATACAAAGGACACAGACGATACACCTCTCACAGAGGACAGCTTGTCATTGCCTCTGGGCAGCCTGGCACACATGAGCGACTAACATGCTCCAGTGCCTGTGCAACGACATTCTAACCAGTGCTGATTACTGGGTGGCCACCCTGCTGGATCCCCGCTACAAGGACAATGTGCTGTCCTTAATTCTGTCACTGGAGCGTGATCAGAAGATGTGCAAGTACAAGCGCATGCTGGTAGACACGCTGCTGATGATATTCCCACCTGACAGCGGGGGCTCAGTGGAAGGCAAAGGCAAAAAAGGAAGAAGTCGCCAACGCAGCTGGGGCACCGCCAGCACCTCAGAAGGTTGGCTTATCATGGCCAAAATGTGGAAAAGCTTTGTCGGCACCACAACAACCATCACCACCAGCTGATACGGAATGTCTTAGCAGGAGGCAGCATTTCAGCAACATGGTGGAACAGTACGTGTGCACACGCCTACACATACTGACTGATGGGTCTGCCCCATTCAACTTCTGGGTCTCCAAATTGGGCACATGGCCTGAACTTGCCTTTACGCCTTTAAATCACCTACTGCGCGGCAGACGGTATTGGACGGGCAATCTTATATTAATATTCCATTACACTTGGCAAGTGATCCTTTGGGGGGGGGGGGGGGGTTTGAACCAGACGCGTTTCAGGGTATTAGATAACCCCTTCCTCAGTGGTCTGGTTCAAACCCCCCAAAGGATCACTTGCCAAGTGTAATGGAATATTAATATAAGATTGCCCGTCCAATACCGTCTGCCGCGCAGTAGGTGATTTAAAGCTTGTCGAAGTAAAGATCGTGCACAACTATCGAGGTCCACGTGCAAACAAGCCGCCGGTGTGGGGATCTAGACGGATAAATTTGTATAACTCGTAAGACTACGGTCGATTGTATCGAAAGACCAACGTCTAGAGCAATGTATGGGCATTCGTTTCATCGAATGGTAAGACTGTTCAATTTTTGTATGCCGGCTTATGTGTGTTGGGAACACACAGCTAAGTGTTTCAGTGGGACGCCGCTGAGAATCCAGTATAGCGGGACGCCGCTAGGACAATCTTTGGGCGAATAGCTTATTATAAGCTGTATTTGAGTTCCAAGTGACTAACCTTGTTCTTCCAAAGTGATTCATATGGGATTTAGACTTATATCTTCATGTTCTAAAGTTTGGATCGAATACTATCGATCTTTCCGATTCGAATGTTAAATATTTTACACCTATGAATGCTGCTATTGAATGCTGATACAGTTCGAAAACTAATATAGGCATTTTATTTAGCGATTTTACTTAACGATTCTTTATCGAATATTTTATCGATTTTATTGTTATTGTGATGATTGTTTATGTCCTCAACTTTTCTTGTGATTTTTAACTGTGCCCAGTACCCTTCATCATAGGGTAGCACTTATTTTCATTATTATATATAATAAATTCAACATTGGTCGCGATATCTGAGAGTGCCCAGTGTACTTTTTGTTCACATTGTCACTTTACTGAATAGATTGGGTAAATCTACTCTACTGAGAGCACCTCTTTTGATCTCAGGCTCATCCTGTGCGTCACATTATTTTATATTATGATTGTACATTTTGCCTCCGCTGGCTTGATTTATTTTTTTCATCGCATCATACCCTGATCGTATTCAGGGGTTATGACCACCCTACAATGCATCGTAGCTGGCCATGCTTGCAAACTATAGGAAAAAGTGTTATCCGATGCCTTATATGGACAATTGTAACACCCCAGAGTTGTGTTACCACTTCTGCACCTTGCTACTGTCTTTATTGGTCTGACATAATGTCATTTTATGCATTTATTCTAGGTCCTCCACAATGTGCATTCCTAATCTGTTTGCAACTGTTATGTTCACATGTAATGTGCCTGGTTCACCAGCAGGTGGCAGCAAAAATGGCAGAGCTATCCTTAGAGAGAATTGAACTTACGAAAACTTACCGAAAACGTTTATTCAAGTAAAGCTGCCATTGAACTTCATCTCAAGGTCTCGACTCAAGTTATGTCTCCAAATCTCTCAATTATTCCCCCTATTTATTGCTTCGGAGCCAAAGCCTGTGGTCCAGCTGTATCCAGGTAGGAGCACCGTGACACATAAAAAAAACAGGCCGCACTATACCACTCAGCATTTCTACACCTGGGTCGCGTTATAGGAGGGCCCTAGGGGGAGGCCAATCTTGGTGTCATGAAACATAATCTACTTTTGCACCTGAAAGGCCCCTCCTATCTGTAAAACCCCCTACAAGAGACTTTATAGCATCTACTTACTGCTGGAGAGTATGAATCTGCATAAGTTTCAGCACTGTGGCAAAACAGGGGTTAATCGGCCATCTTGGATTTGGGCATTGTGTGTTGAGAGGAAGACATCTACCCAACAGAGGGGAAGGAAAAAACTGCTGGCCTCCACAGAGAAACCATTCTTGCAGCAGAAGGAACTAAAGTGCTCAGTACAAGTTCCCAGGAGGACAGAGAAACCAACTGTACCCCCTACAGGAAGTGGAAGCGGCGGCCATTTTGGAAAAGGGAGAATACAGTCCCAGCCTCCCTGGATCCCGAGAAGCAATGTCCAGTGTTGTGAGTGAGTACTGCTAGGGAAAACAACCCTGCTATTGACTGTTGGGGGCTATAGTCTGCGTGCCAGAGCATCATACCCCCCCAAATTGAGCAGTTGCAGTGACTCTTAAAGGAGCCATGCACCAATTCTCCCACTGTTGCCCAAAGCAACGCAGACATAAATTGCAATCTAGCTTACATTGACCCCTCTAGTCTGGTACAGGGTATCAAAGGCCATGTCTGAAAGTGAAGATAGCACCCACCGGGACCGTAGTGATCCATCAGCAACAGCTGAAGCCACCTGCATCATGCCTCTTACTATGCCATACCATTTTGGGGCCCCTTGGCTCCCATGTTATTCAGGAGAAGCCCACCAAGAACATCTGCAGTATGTCAGTGATCTACTCAAAGAGGAGGATGACACATGGTAGAATGACCTTGCCCGACGGATGGCCCGCAGGGGGAGTGCATTACAGGACTTGAGAAAGAAAGAGGAAGAAAGATGGAGAGGATGCTTAGCGGAGAAGGTGACTTATCAGAAAGAAGAAAACGCATAAAACCATATAAAGAAATTGTGGAAGAAAAAGAGAGCAGAGAAAGGGAATTGCATGAAGCTTACTAAAATGCCAAGACTTCCTCTCAGCCGCCTGCTGAAGACAGCACACCTGGTATGATACTACCAGATCCTCCAACCACTGAAAGTGACCTATCCACCAGTGAGGAGTCCACTGATACTGCTCCATGCACTCCGGAACCACCACGAATGCGGAGCTCCTTGCTATAAAAAAACGAGTTTATATTTTTTACTGCTGTCTGGAGAACTTGTCACCTACAAGGAAAAAGCCAAGGTTTACAGAAGATCCTCCAGAAGAGGGTGACCCTGCAGTTCCAAGTTCTGCCACAGAAGGCCGCCAGGATATCGTAGATGAAGCTTCTGCTGGAAATATAGCTGCAGAGAGCACCAGAGTTAGCAGTGACAGCAATGAGGATGTCACGCAGCTTAAAGAAGAACTTTTTCACCCTCAACTATAGGACCCATGAGGAAGACTTCCAGCCCCTCCTGTAAGAGACCTCTTGCTGTGAAGAAAACCATCCAGTGGACTACTGGAGCCACAACGTGAACTGTGTCTGAAGGGTGAGAACTGGCTGGCCCGTTTGTGTGTTTTTTTTGCCCTTGTTTGGTCCTCACCCAGAGGGTAATGTTTTGTAAGGGCTCCACCCATCTGCTAGAAACTGACTCCAAGTTGCGCTCAACAAATTCCCTTTTTTCCCCTTCTCAGGTTAAGTGAGAATCCCACCTGTCTTAAAGCGATTTTCAAAAAAAAATTGCTGCTATTTGACAAATGACTGATCTTTTCGCAATATCTTGGCATTAACGTTTTTACAGGTTTTGCAACGTTCAAGCACTTTTGCCCATTGTATGGACTCTATTTTGGGTACCGCAATGTGATCCTATGCACTACAAATGGACTTTGGACTTTATGTAGTTAGCCAGATAGCTAGCACCTTACTTTCTAGCTCATATGGACTGCCTCTGAGGACGTCAATGTACATCACAAGCAGGTCTAACAACGTCAAGGGTAACGCCACTGCTAAAAATGTGTGTTTAGAGGGATTAACCCTCCTCCTAGTTTGGTATGTCGTAAGGCATAGTGCGCCGCCTTATGGACATAAATGTTTAGCAATAGCTACCTGTTCAGTCATCAAGGTGACAAAGTGTAAACCATTATAAGGCCTTGGTGCTTGGAAAGGAATACACGATGAAGCCACCCTTCTATTTGCGGGCATCTCATAGTATCATAGAGGGATTACAGTACATGACACCCCCATGCTTTTGGTGGTACTAGTGCTTGGTATCCACACAAAATGGGAGTATTTGAGCACTTTGTGCAGTCTTTTTGGTTCTCTGGTTATTACCGAGAGGGACAACTGTGAATGGACACCCTACTCATATGGGCAGAAACCTAGTGGTAGCCGTTGCTATGTCAGTCTATGTATGTCATAATAGAAAATAGTCTCATGCAGCACTCTAATTTCCCCTTGGGTACCCTTAGAACACATCCTAAGCACCTTGCTACTGTCTTTATTGGTCTGACATAATGTCATCTTATGCATTTATTCTAGGTCCTCCACAATGTGCATTCCTAGTATGTTTGCAACTGTTATGTTCACATGTAATGTGCCTGGTTCACCAGCAGGTGGCAGCGAACATACTGGCTACCAGAAGGAGGTGGGGCAGTTCTGGTTTGTTCTGGTTGAGACTCCATGTTGTAGCTGCCAGGATTCTAACCTACTTTTTGGCTGAACATAAGTCCGACTACAAGAGTGAATGGCAGCATGAAGAGGAAACAAAGACACCAAGTTAGCTTGTCAGTACAGCAGAGTGAGAGAAAAATATAGCAGAGTTGAGTTTGCCTGCCAGTTTAATGCTAAAGCTGTCACCGCCAGTTCTGTGAGAGGGTCTGGCAGACGTTCTTCTCTACCTCTTGTATGATGTTCTTTGTTTTGGTTTCACTTTCTCATCTCCTTTCCTTCTGCCAGGTGTCACTTATTTGGACTAATCGTCTTCCTTTATATTCCCTCCCATACTGCCTCACTTTGCTGTTTATACTACTTCCTGGATGAAGTGTTCATTATCTGGAGGCTGCTTCTGCTGTTTGCTCAGATAAGTCCTTTACTTTATTGTGTTTCCTTGCTGGCTTGATTCTAGGTGACCCTGACTCCATCCGTATTAAGTGCAGGGAGCCGGTGGTCGTGTCCCCTCACTATTATAGGGTTTTCAGGTGTCACACAGACTTAGGTACGTGGGCATACAATCGTCTACTATCGAGACCCTTGCATGTGCATAGCAGTCAGGGAGAGCTCTTAGGGTTTTATAGGGCTCACCTATAAGCTCCTTAGTTTGGGATCAAGCCAGTCGCTCATTTATTTATAAGTTCCAGCTATCTGCAAACTTCAACCGTGACATTATAAACCGCCATAATCGTCTTAAGCATGGATCCGGTTTCAGCCTTGATTGACCGCATGCAAGGTCTTTCGCTGGAGGTAGCAAATCTCCGTAAAACTGTGTCTCAGTTTCAGGTGACCGGTTCTGCTGGCGTTCATGGAGTTTGTTCCGAGCCTAAGATCTCGCTTCCGGATACGTTCTCCGGGGGGTAGTGAGAATTTTGTTCGCTTTAGAGAGGCTTGCAAACTCCATTTTTGCCTACTTCCCCATGCCTCTGGTGATGAGGAGCAGAGGGTGGGGATCATCATCTCGCTGCTCAGGGATAACGCTCAGTTTGGGCCTTTTCGCTGCCGGTGGTGGCACGGCCCCTCCGATCGGTGGATGAATTTTTTGTAGCCCTGGGGCAGATATATGATGACCCGGATCGTATTGCTCTGGCTGAATCTAAACTGCGTTTTTTATGCCAGGGTAAACACTCTGCAGAGATATATTGTTCTGAATTTCGGAGATGGGCAGCTGATACTGGTTGGAATGATGCTGCACTCCGAAGTCAATTTTGCCATGGTCTTTCGGAAAGATTGAAAGATGCATTCGCTTTTCATGAGAGACCAGCCTCGTTAGAGTCAGCCACGTCTCTAGCTGTTCGTATTGACAGGCGTCTTAGAGAGAGAGAGAGAGGAGACTACTCTTTCTTGTCATATTCAGCCCAAGGACAGTGGGGCTGTCTCATTCAGTGCGCAGGGGTCTCAGTCTGTCTCAATCCCCTCTGCGGAGGAGGCCATGCAGCTGGGTTTGCTTGCCTCTGATAGTAGGGGATTCAGCTCTCAGAGGAGGGTTTGTTTCTGTTGTGGGGGTATAAATCATTTAGCTAATGTTTGCCCCTCTAGGAGATTCATGAGGTTTTCTGAGGGTAATAAAAACAAAACAAAAAAAACCCTCTAAAACGTTTCCATTTGCTACTATTGGCAAGGTTGATGCGGAAATTGAAGGTTTGCCATTTGCTTGTAGTTCCCGTTTTCTCCTACCTGCCAGGGTGGCGCTAGACAGCAAGAACATTGTTTGTGAGATTTTTGTAGATAGTGGAGCAGCTGTCAATCTCATTGATAATCAATTTGCAACAACGCATGGTTTCCAGGTATGCACTTTGGAAAAGGATATACCTGTTTTTGCTATCGATTCCGCTCCACTTTCTCAAAGATCGTTAAAGGGCATAGTTCACAATATCCGTTTGACTGTGGGTGACGCTCATGTTGAGGATATGTCATGTTTCGTCCTAAGGGGATTACCTACTCCTCTAGAGTTGGGGCTACCCTGGCTCACTAAACATAACCCCACCATTGATTGTCAAGCAAGGCAAATAAATGGTTGGAGTGAGTTTTGCAGAGAGAATTGCTTCACGGCATCTCTTTCAGAGGTTTCTACCAAGACTGTGCCATCTTTTCTCTCTGGATTTTCGGATGTGTTTTCCGAGAGTGGTGTCCAGGAGTTGCCTCCTCACCGGGAGTACGACTGCCCTATTAATCTCATCCCAGGCGCCAAGCTGCCAAAATCACGACTATACAATCTCTCCCAACCTGAAAGGGTCGCTATGCGTACTTATATCTCTGAGAGCCTGAGAAAGGGACACCTGTTGCCGCTGGGTTTTTTTTTGTTAAGAAAAAAGATGCTTCTTTAAGACCTTGTCTGGATTTCAGGGAGCTGAACCGTATCACGATTCGTGACCCATATCCGCTTCCTCTGATCCCAGACCTGTTTAACCAGATTGTTGGGGCTAAAGTTTTTTCTAAGTTGGATTTAAGAGGGGCATACAACCTAGTCAGGGTCAGGGAAGGGGACGAATGGAAGACGGCCTTCAATACCCCTGAGGGTCATTTTGAGAATTTGTTTATGCCCTTTGGTTTGATGAATGCTCTGGCCGTCTTCCAACATTTTGTGAACAGCTTTTTTTTATCATTTAATGGGGAAATTTGTACTGGTGTATCTAGATGACATTTTGATTTTTTTCTCCTGATTTCAAGACTCATCGGGACCACCTATGTCAGGTCCTGCTGATTCTACGGGAGAATAAATTGTACGCTAAACTGGAAAAATGTGTGTTTGCGGTTCCGGAGATTCAGTTTCTTGGTTTTCTTCTCTCCGCTTCTGGTTTTCGGATGGACCCTGAGAAGGTCCGCGCTGTGCTTGATTGGGAGCTTCCTGAGAATCAGAAGGCGCTGATGCGGTTTTTGGGTTTTGCCAATTATTACAGAAAGTTCATTTTGAATTATTCCTCTGTTGTTAAGCCACTCACTGATATGACTAAAAAGGGGGTGGATTTTTCCTCGTGGTCGGTAGATGCGCTTAAAGCCTTTTCTAGTATTAAAGAGAGTTTTGCTTCCGCTCCCATTTTGGTACAACCTGATGTCTCTCTACCTTTTATTGTTGAGGTGGATGCTTCTGAGGTGGGTGTGAGTGCGGTCTTATCTCAGGGTCCCTCTCCTGCCAAATGGCGACCGTGTGCCTTTTTCTCAAGGAAACTCCTCTGCAGAGAGAAATTACGATGTGGGAGATAGGGAGTTGTTGGCCATCAAATTAGCTTTTGAGGAATTGCGCCATTGGTTAGAGGGAGCCAGACACCCTATTACTGTGTTTACCGACCATAAGAATCTGGCCTACTTGGAATCGGTCAAGCGTCTGAACCCGAGACAGGCCAGATGGTCTTTGTTCTTTTCTAGGTTTAATTTTGTTGTTACGTTCCGCCCTGGGGTTAAAAATGTGAAGGCGGATGCCCTGTCACGTTGATTTCCGGGAGGGGGGAACTTTGAAGACCCGGGTCCCATTTTGGCTGAAGGGGTGGTCGTCTCTGCTCTTTATCCTGATTTGGAGGCAGAGATTCAGGCAGCCTAGGCAGAGGCTCCTGATCTATGTCCTCCTGGGAGGTTGTTTGTGCCTCTCGCTTTACGACACAAGGTTTTTAAGGAGCACCACAATACTGTCCTTGCTGGGCACCCGGGGAGTAGAGCCACAGTGGATCTCATTGCTCGGAGATTCTGGTGGCCGGCTCTTCGTAAGACGGTTGAGGGTTTTGTGGCAGCCTGCGAGACCTGTGCTCGTGCCAAGGTCCCTCATTCACAGCCATCGGGTTCTCTCCTCCCGTTACTCATTCCTTCCCGTCCTTGGACGCATCTGTCCATGGACTTCATTACGGACCTGCCTCGTTCCTCGGGGAAGACTGTGATTCTGGTGGTAGTGGACTGTTTTAGCAAAGTGGCACATTTCATTCCCTTTCCTGGGTTACCCAATGCTAAGACGCTGGTGCAAGTATTTGTTGATCATATTGTTAAATTGCATGGCATTCCTTCAGACATCGTTTCTGATAGGGGCAAGCAATTTGTTTCCAGATTCTGGAAGGCCTTCTGTTCTCGCTTGGGGGTTCGGTTGTCGTTCTCTTCTGCTTTTCACCCGCAGTCGAATGGTCAGACCGAACAATCAGAATCTGGAGACATATCTGCGCTGTTTTGTGGCGGAGAATCAGGACGATTGGTATTATTTTTTGTCCCTTGCTGAGTTTGCTTTAAATAACCGTTGCCAGGATTCCTCTGATAAGTCACAATTTTTCTGTGCATATGGGTTTCATCCTCAGTTTGGGAGATTCTCTGGAGAGGGGTCTTCTGGTTTACCAGAGGAGGAGAGATTTTCCTTGTTTTTGTCATTTATTTGGCAAAAGATTCAGGGTAATCTGAAGAGGATGAGTGAGAGATATAAGCGTGTGGCGGATAAGAGACGTGTGCCTGGTCCGGACCTGAATGTGGGTGATCTGGTGTGGTTGTCTACAAAGAATATCAAACTGAAGGTTCCCTCCTGGAAGTTGGGTCCTATGTTTATTGGGCCTTACAAGATCTTGTCCGTCATCAATCCCGTTGCCTTCCGTCTTGATCTTCCTCAGACTTGGAAGATCCATAATGTTTTTCACAAGTCCCTATTAAAACCTTATATCCAACCCACTGTACCCTCCTCTTTGCCTCCTCCTCCGATTATTGTTGATGGTAATCTTGAATTTCAGGTCTCTAGGATTGTGGATTCTCGCATTATCCGCGGTTCTCTTCAGTACCTCGTTCATTGGGAGGGTTATGGTCCTGAGGAGAGGATGTGGGTCCCAGTGGCGGACATTAAGGCCACTCGTCTCATCAGGGCTTTCCATAGGTCTCATCCCGAGAAGGTGGGCTCTGAGTGTCCGGAGTCCACCCGTAGAGGGAGGGGTACTGGCAGTGCCAGTTCTGTGAGAAGGTCTGGCAGACGTTCTTCTCTACCTCTTGTATGATGTTCTTTGTTTTGGTTTCACTTTCTCATCTCCTTTCCTTCTGCCAGGTGTCACTTATTTAGACTAATCGTCTTCCTTTATATTCCCTCTCATACTGCCTCACTTTGCGTTTATACTACTTCCTACATGAAGTGTTCACTGCTGGAGGCTGCTTCTGCTATTTGCTCAGATAAGTCCTTTACTTTATTGTGTTTCCTTACTGGCTTGATTCTAGGTGACCCTGACTCCGTCTGTATTAAGTGCATGGAGCCGGTGGTCGTGTCCCCTCACTATTATAGGGTTTTCAGGTGTCACACAGACTTAGGTACGTGGGCATGCAATCGTCTACCATCGAGACCCTTGCATGTGCATAGCAGTCAGGGAGAGCTCTTAGGGTTTTATAGGGCTCACCTATAAGCTCCTTAGTTTGGGATCAAGCCAGTCGCTCATTTATTCCAGCTATCTGCAAACTTCACTCATGACAAAAGCCTGCTGGAACCAAGACAAAGCCTAAAACTGTTTGGAGAAACGTTTATTCAAGTAAAGCTGCCATTGAACTTCATATCAAGGTCTGGACTCAAGTTATTTCTCCAAATCCCTCAATTATTCCCCCTATTTATTGCTTTGGAGCCAAAGCCTGTGGTCCACCTATATCCAGGTAGAAGCAACATGACACATAAAGAAACAGATAAGCTGCACTATACCACTCGGCATTCCTACACTTTGGTCGCGTTATAGGAGGGCCCTGGGGGGAGGCGCCCATTGCACAATCACAATAGATTACTAAGTGCCTTGTACATGATAAATACCATTTGCTGCACACAGCATTTTTTGTGCTGCCAAATAATGCAGCAACATCCTGTAAGGCCAAGCCCAGAGAACTCTGGCAGCCTGTCTTCTGCAAGAACAGCCTGCCGAGACTATTAATGCTGATGTGAACTAAGCATTACATGGCTATACTGGTAAAATGGCTTAAAATTTTTAATAAAGACCAATTGAAAAACTTTTGGCCCAAAATAAGTAAGATGCAATTATTTTAAAAATAGCCCCCAAAGGAGTCCATAACCTTTAAATATCCAGGCAGTTCCCTTTTTCAGGCATTCAGGTTCTATTTATATTTCACAAAAGTATTTCAGCATTAAAGGGAATCTGTCATCAGAAAATGGCCTGCTGTTTAACCGCCTCAGGACCGAATGGCACCTTGTGTCCTTGATGGAGAAGCATTAGCTCCAGAGTACCAGTCTGGGCACTCTGCAACAACATAATGCATATAGTAAGTAGCTGACTGCTTTTCCCATTTCAAACCCAATTTTTTTTTTAGATGTTATAGGCAGTATTGAAATTTAAAAGGACACTCCCATCTGAAGACACATTCAAGATACTCACATTTATAGCTATTATTGCTGAAATTGTTACTTATCTTGGTCCAGTGGTGCTCCTCTCCTAACAGTGGCTTTATTTACTGGTTGTGTACGCTTGCCTCCTCTTCCTTCTCTTCTATTACTTTGTTCAGCCATGGTCTTGTTGGACTTAGCAGTTATCTATTTAAAGGGAAAGAGGTATAGTACTTTCCCTTAGAAAGAATTTGATAGGAATCAGATGTAGATATGCTGTGTTACTTGTACATATTTGCCTTGAGGCTACTCCTAAGGACATTATCTAAGTATCCCATGCATGGTCTTCATCCTTTAATCTCTTTACAGGTATCTGGATTCTGCTGCAGGGGAACTACCAGACTGCTGCATCTTGAAATAGTCCCTCTCAAGGCTGGCAGAATTTGTGCAACCTGATAAACAGTCAGGGTGGGCAGCTCAGGATCAGAAGGGAGATTAGGCAGATGTTAGTTCAGACAGTGAAGGCAAAAATCCAGGAAACAGGCAAAATTTGGTACACAGGCAGAGAAACACAGAAACAGTATCTCTCTGCAGGACACTAGCAAACTAGAACCTAATAGGGTCAGAAGGGAGATTAGGCAGAGGTTAGTTCAGACAGCGAAGTGTAAAATCCAGGAAACAAGCAGAATTTGATAACTGTATGACTTATATCTCCCTGCCTGCCACCGCTGGCGCAAAATAATGACTTTTGTAAAATGCTAATGAGCCTCTAGGCGCTAGTGGAGTGTTGCTGCAGCACCTAGAGGCTCCGTCCTCTCACCATTTGGCATGCCCTTGTATTGGTGATTGACATCCTCTTTCTTCTCTGTGCCCGTAAAATCCTGCGCCTGCGCCGTCCTGTTTTGACTTCGGCACAGGCAGGAGGCCGGAAGCAGACGAGCGTCCTTCACTCACTGCGCCTGCGCCGAATACTAAACATGCCGGCGCAGGAGCGGGATTTTACGGGCACAGAGGAGAAAGAGGATGTCAATCACCGATACAAGGACGTGCCAAACGGTGAGAGGATGGAGCCTCTAGGTGCTGTAGCATTGCCCCACTAGCACTAAGAGGTTCATTAGCATATTACAAAAGTCATTATTTAGTGCTAACCGGGCAGGCAGGGAGATATAAGTCATGCAGTTATGTTCTGCTGACATTAGCACATCACTAATATCAGCCAGCTACATAACGATTATTTGATGACAGAAACCCCAAGTACCCCAAGGTAGCCAGCCAGTGAGCAGTAGGGGAAACAGAAAGCTACTCTTACAGCCAGGCCAGAAAGGCAGAGGGAGGCCAGCTCAGACCAGCTCGGAAGAGGTGAAAAGAGTGGTGGCTATGCTTGCTATGGAAAGTGTAGTGGCAGCGATTATGAACAGCGCCATAACAGAATGGTGACAGCATGATTTCTAAGATGGTTTGTAACTTTGTATGTGTAAATGAAGCAGGAAGTACTTTAACATTTGGACATTTGTGGACATTAGCCTATATCCCCTATGCAAAGTTAAAGCTTCTTACTTTATTTCTCTTGAAAAGGTTAACTTATACTGTTTATTACTGTGTTACTGCATTATATATATATATATATATATATATATATATACAGTTAGGTCCATAACCATAAATATTGGGACATTGACACAATTCTAACATTTTTGGCTCTATACACCACCACAATGGATTTGAAATGAAACTAACAAGATGTGCTTTAACTGCAGACTGTCAACTTTAATTTGAGGGTATTTACATCCAAATCAGGTGAACGGTGTAGGAATTACAACAGTTTGCATATGTGCCTCCCACTTGTTAAGGGACCAAAAGTAATGGGACAGAATAATAATCATAAATCAAACTTTCACTTTTTAATCCTTGGTTGCAAATCCTTTGCAGTCAATTACAGCCTGAAGTCTGGAACGCATAGACATCACCAGACGCTGGGTTTCATCCCTGATGATGCTCTGCCAGGCTTCTACCGCAATTGTCTTTAGTTCCTGCTTGTTCTTGGGGCATTTTCCCTTCAGTTTTGTCTTCAGCAAATGAAATGCATGCTCAATCGGATTCAGGTCAGGTGATTGACTTGGCCATTGCATAACATTCCACTTCTTTCCCTTAAAAACTCTTTGGTTGCTTTTGCAGTATGCTTTGGGTCATTGTCCATCTGCACTGTGAATTGCCGTCCAATAAGTTCTGAAGCATTTGGCTGAATATGAGCACATAATATTGCCCGAAACACTTCATAATTCATCCTGCTGCTTTTGTCAGCAGTCACATCATCAATAAATACAAGAGGACCAGTTCCAATGGCAGCCATACATGCCCACACCATGACACTACCACCACCATGCTTTACTGATAAGGTGGTATGCTTAGGATCATGAGCAGTTCCTTTCCTTCTCTATACTCTTCTCTTCCCATCACTCTGGTACAAGTTGATCTTGGTCTCATCTGTCCATAGGATGTTGTTCCAGAACTGTAAAGGCTTTTTTAGATGTCGTTTGGCAAACTCTAATCTGGCCTTCCTATTTTTGAGGCTCACCAATGGTTTACATCTTGTGGTGAACCCTCTGTATTCACTCTGGTGAAGTCTTCTCTTGATTGTTGACTTTTGACACGCATACACCTACCTTCTGGAGAGTGTTCTTGATCTGGCCAACTGTTGTGAAGGGTTTTCTTCACCAGGGAAAGAATTCTTCGGTCATCCACCACAGTTGATTTCCGTGGTCTTCCGGGTCTTTTGGTGTTGCTGAGCTCACCGATGCGTTCCTTCTTTTCAAGGATGTTCCAAACAGTTGTTTTGGCCACGCCTAATGTTTTTGCTATCTCTCTTATGTGTTTGTTGTGTTTATTCAGTCTAATGATGGCTTGCTTCACTGATAGTGACAGCTCTTTGGATCTCATCTTGAGAGTTGACAGCAACAGATTCCAAATGCAAAAAGCACACTTGAAATGAACTCTGGACCTTTTATCTGCTCATTGTAATTGGGATAATGAGGGAATAACACACACCTGGCCATGGAACAGCTGAGAAGCCAATTGTCCCATTACTTTTGGTTCCTTAACAAGTGGGAGGCACATATGCAAACTGTTGTAATTCCTACACCGTTCCCCTGATTTGGATGTAAATACCCTCAAATTAAAGCTGACAGTCTGCAGTTAAAGCACATCTTGTTTGTTTCATTTCAAATCCATTGTGGTGGTGTATAGACCCAAAAATTTTAGAATTGTGTCGATGTCCCAATATTTATGGACCTGACTGTATATACATATATACAATGTATATATAGATCTATATATACATACTATATATATATATATATATATACATATACACTGCTCAAAAAAATAAAGGGAACACAAAAATAACACATCCTAGATCTGAATTAATTAAATATTCTTCTGAAATACTTTGTTCTTTACATAGTTGAATGTGCTGACAACAAAATCACACAAAAATAAAAAAATGGAAATCAAATTTTTCAACCCATGGAGGTCTGGATTTGGAGTCACACTCAAAATTAAAGTGGAAAAACACACTACAGGCTGATCCAACTTTGATGTAATGTCCTTAAAACAAGTCAAAATGAGGCTCAGTAGTGTGTGTGGCCTCCACGTGCCTGTATGACCTCCCTACAATGCCTGTGCATGCTCCTGATGAGGTGGCGGACGGTCTCCTGAGGGATCTCCTCCCAGACCTGGACTAAAGCATCTGCCAACTCCTGGACAGTCTGTGGTGCATCGTGACGTTGGTGGATAGAGCGAGACATGATGTCCCAGATGTGCTCAATTGGATTCAGGTCTGGGGAACGGGCGGGCCAGTCCATAGCATCAATGCCTTCGTCTTGCAGGAACTGCTGACACACTCCAGCCACATGAGGTCTAGTATTGTCTTGCATTAGGAGGAACCCAGGGCCAATTGCACCAGCATATGGTCTCACAAGGGGTCTGAGGATCTCATCTCGGTACCTAATGGCAGTCAGGCTACCTCTGGCGAGCATATGGAGGGCTGTGCGGCCCTCCAAAGAAATGCCACCCCACACCATTACTGACCCAATGCCAAACCGGTCATGCTGGAGGATGTTGCAGGCAGCAGAACGTTCTCCACCGCGTCTCAAGACTCTGTCACGTCTGTCACATGTGCTCAGTGTGAACCTGCTTTCATCTGTGAAGAGCACAGGGCGCCAGTGGCAAATTTCCAATCTTGGTGTTTTCTGGCAAATGCCAAACGTCCTGCACGGTGTTGGGCTGTAAGCCCAACCCCCACCTGTGGACGTCGGGCCCTCATATCACCCTCATGGAGTCTGTTTCTGACCATTTGAGCAGACACATGCACATTTGTGGCCTGCTGGAGGTCATTTTGCAGGGCTCTGGCAGTGCTCCTCCTGTTCCTCCTTGCACAAAGGCGGAGGTAGCGGTCCTGTTGCTGGGTTGTTGCCCTAATACGGCCTCCTCCACGTCTCCTGATGTACTGGCCTGTCTCCTGGTAGCGCCTCCATGCTCTGGTCACTACGCTGACAGACACAGCAAACCTTCTTGCCACAGCTAGCATTGATGTGCCATCCTGGATAAGCTGCACTACCTGAGCCACTTGTGTGGGTTGTAGACTCCGTCTCATGCTACCACTAGAGTGAAAGCACCGCCAGCATTCAAAAGTGACCAAAACATCAGCCAGGAAGCATAGGAACTGAGAAGTGGTCTGCAGTCACCACCTGCAGAACCACTCCTTTATTGGGGGTGTCTTGCTAATTGCCTATAATTTCCACCTGTTGTCTAACCTATTTGCACAACAGCATGTGAAATTGATTGTCACTCAGTGTTGCTTCCTAAGTGGTCAGTTTGATTTCACAGAAGTGTGATTGACTTGGAGTTACATTGTGTTGTTTAAGTGTTCCCTTTATTTTTTTGAGCAGTGTATATACTATATATATATATATATATATATATACAGTATATATATATAGTGATATATATCCTGTTCATTATCACTGTATTTACATGGCTCTATGGAAAGGGTTAATGAATACTGAGAGACTGTTAGGACTTTGATTGAGAAGCTGGTACTTTTCCACAGCTGCCATAGGGTTTAAAGAAGACCATGTTTTGGAGGGAAAACTGACTTGTTCACCACCCTGTTTTGGAGGGAAAAACCCAGACTTGTTTACCTCCAAAAGCAGACAGTCTGACCTTTTAATGTCATTGCCATTGAATATCATTGAAGCTGTAATGTAAGTCTATACCAGATAGGAGTTGAAACAATGTATTTGTTTGTTCTGAGTCTCTCCACTTCACCCTTTCCACTAGAAGGTTCTAGTCTAGCTAGAAACTGTATATATGGGAGCAGTCAGAGCCCCTAGTGTGCTGCAGTTAGGGAAAAGTGCTTGGAAGAGGAGACTCTGCCAGACTACTGAGTGACCAGAAGAAGACGCTGAGACGGGGATACGCTGCCACAGATCCTGGATGATCAGCCTTGGACCAGGGTACCAGCTTTCTGAAAAGAAAGAGGGATAGCTAGCTCAGGCATTTTCTCAGCATCAAACCCTTTTTCTGCCAGGGAGGAGACTTGTGAAACCAGTCCAATGCCTCGTCTGAATTGTTTTGTACCTGAATTCCTCCAGTAAAGAAGCACATTGGTTTACTGCAGACCCTGACTCTCTGGACTCATTTTCCATTGGGGTGCACCACGCCTTACCATCCCTTCCAGAGAGCAGCAACATGTGGTGACACCTCAACACTGTCCGGGGGACCCAGTGTAGCGTTGGGGCCACCCAAAACCTAGTCACTGCATAAACAGCCCAGTACCAGAGAAATCCTCCCACAACAACTTTGTATGCAGTTCTATTTAATGTTAGGCTACTTTCACACTAGCGTTAATATTTTTCGGTATTGAGATCTGTTATAGGCTCTCAATTCCGGAAAACAAAATGCTTCCGTTTTGTCCCCATTCATTGCCAATGGGGACAAAACGTAACTGTACAGAACGGAATGCTCCAAAATGCATTCCGTTCCGTTCTCATACTGTAGAGCAAACTGCAGCATGCTTTCCGTGTTAGGATGCGGAGCAAAACCGATCCGTCATGACCCACAATGCAAGTCAATGGGGTTTTCTCTGAAACAATCTGTCACAATAGAAAACTGATCCATCCCCCATTGACTTTTAATGGAGTTCATGACGGATCCGTCTTTGGCTATGGTAAAGGTAATACAACCGGATCCGTTCATAACAAATGCAGATGGTTGTATTATCAGTAACGGAAGCGTTTTTGCTGAACCCTACCGGATCCAGCAAAAATGCTAGTGTGAAAGTAGCCATTGAGGGATTACATTTTTATGGTATGGGGCACAATGGTTTAAAAGAAGAAGTAGCATTACTTACCTCACCAGTCCCTGCCCCTACCTTTCCAAATCTTATTGGGTTCCCTCTGCAATCCACTTCTTGGTCCTGGCTCAGCATGGAGGAAATGGCATATGATGTCAAGGACTGGCTGATTTCTGGGGTGTAGAGCTGGTGCAGGAAGTGGAAGTTAACAGGGACATGGTAAGTGTCAGAACAGCAGTGGCAGGTAATCAGTAAGGTGAGTAATACTTTTTTTCTGCCCCATATATAAAAAATGTAATCTCACCAGACAACCCCCAATATATCTGACATGTGTAAGTAATATTGTGGCAAACATTTACTAGTATCATCACTGTACCTGTTCATCATTACCATTAACATATTTTTCTGGATTGTTAACAGGATTTTCTGAGATATTTTTTACTGATGAACTATCCTCAGGACCTGATCGAGGAAAAGGCTGCACGCCATGCCAGTGCAACCTTCCCTTCATTGTTTACCTACTCGACATCGATAATGAAGGGAAGGCTGCACTAGAACCTCTGTCAGTTTTATGGTGACTAGCTCTTGCCTTGGACTAGAGCTCTCTGAACTACAGGGAGTGCAGAATTATTAGGCAAGTTGTATTTTTGAGGATTAATTTTATTATTGAACAACAACCATGTTCTCAATGAACCCAAAAAACTCATTAATATCAAAGCTGAATATTTTTGGAAGTAGTTTTTAGTTTGTTTTTAGTTTTAGCTATTTTAGGGGGATATCTGTGTGTGCAGGTGACTATTACTGTGCATAATTATTAGGCAACTTAACAAAAAACAAATATATACCCATTTCAATTATTTATTTTTACCAGTGAAACCAATATAACATCTCAACATTCACAAATATACATTTCTGACATTCAAAAACAAAACAAAAACAAATTAGTGACCAATATAGCCACCTTTCTTTGCAAGGACACTCAAAAGCCTGCCATCCATGGATTCTGTCAGTGTTTTGATCTGTTCACCATCAACATTGCGTGCAGCAGCAACCACAGCCTCCCAGACACTGTTCAGAGAGGTGTACTGTTTTCCCTCCTTGTAAATCTCACATTTGATGATGGACCACAGGTTCTCAATGGGGTTCAGATCAGGTGAACAAGGAGGCCATGTCATTAGATTTTCTTCTTTTATACCCTTTCTTGCCAGCCACGCTGTGGAGTACTTGGACGCGTGTGATGGAGCATTGTCCTGCATGAAAATCATGTTTTTCTTGAAGGATGCAGACTTCTTCCTGTACCACTGCTTGAAGAAGGTGTCTTCCAGAAACTGGCAGTAGGACTGGGAGTTGAGCTTGACTCCATCCTCAACCCGAAAAGGCCCCACAAGCTCATCTTTGATGATACCAGCCCAAACCAGTACTCCACCTCCACCTTGCTGGCGTCGGAGTCGGACTGGAGCTCTCTGTCCTTTACCAATCCAGCCACGGGCCCATCCATCTGGCCCATCAAGACTCACTCTCATTTCATCAGTCCATAAAACCTTAGAAAAATCAGTCTTGAGATATTTCTTGGCCCAGTCTTGACGTTTCAGCTTGTGTGTCTTGTTCAGTGGTGGTCATCTTTCAGCCTTTCTTACCTTGGCCATGTCTCTGAGTATTGCACACCTTGTGCTTTTGGGCACTCCAGTGATGTTGCAGCTCTGAAATATGGCCAAACTGGTGGCAAGTGGCATCTTGGCAGCTGCACGCTTGACTTTTCTCAGTTCATGGGCAGTTATTTTGCGCCTTGGTTTTTCCACACGCTTCTTGCGACCCTGTTGACTATTTTGAATGAAACGCTTGATTGTTCGATGATCACGCTTCAGAAGCTTTGCAATTTTAAGAGTGCTGCATCCCTCTGCAAGATATCTCACTATTTCTGACTTTTCTGAGCCTGTCAAGTCCTTCTTTTGACCCATTTTGCCAAAGGAAAGGAAGTTGCCTAATAATTATGCACACCTAATATAGGGTGTTGATGTCATTAGACCACACCCCTTCTCATTACAGAGATGCACATCACCTAATATGCTTAATTGGTAGTAGGCTTCGAGCCTATACAGCTTGGAGTAAGACAACATGCATAAAGAGGATGATGTGGTCAAAATACTCATTTGCCTAATAATTCTGCACGCAGTGTATATGAACTAACAAGATGCAGCAAGATGATTGAAAATGGGGGTCCCTGCAGTGACTTCGAGAAGATAGGTTCCTGGGGAAAAGGGGTAATAGTTAGCCTGCCTCTGTGCCTAGAAGTCGTCTCAGTCACTCAATGCATCTATAATAATAAACTGGTTCGTTTATTAGATAATCTACCTAGTGTTTAATGGACATGTAGGCTGCTTGAAATACTGTACACTGCCCATCTGTATGTAGTAAAGTCAGTGTACTGTGCCATGTACCACTTCTGCAGGGGTGGTGGAATTGGGGTCCATCAAAGGATTCACCTGTTCTCCTGTGGGCCAGTCCAAGACTTAATAATTCATGCAGTTTGTATGTTCTCCCCATGTTTGCGTGGGTTTCTTCCAGGTACTCCGATTTTCTCCCATACTACAAAGACATATTGATAGGGAATTTAGATTATGAGCCCCATTGGGAACAGTGTGACGATAATGTTTGTAAAGTGCTGTTAAATATGTCAGCGCTATATAAGCACTATATAAGTGAGTAAAATAAATAAATAAAAATAAATAAATGGTCTGGTCTATACTTCCTGGTATTGCTCTCTTCAGCTCTAGGGAACAACCAGACCATGGTTTTCCAGTCTTGTAAAGTAGGGATAGTATACAGGGGGGCAATGATGCACCAGCCAATGAGTTTCTTATATGTTTCAGCTTAGGACATGATATTGATGCCTAAGCAATACATTTCCTGAGTTCCTGTTTGTTTTTGCTTCATGTCCTGTCTACTTGACCATGCCTCTCTTGAACTTGTAGTTATGCACTTGCTTCATACTGCTTTATCTACTCATGTGTGACTATATTCGGCCTGCCCAGGTCTGGAGCTTGTCTGACTACAATTCTGGCACCTAATTCTATACTGTACTCTTGGCTGTTGCTATTGTAAAGTAAAGTATTGGCGGAGGTGCAGTAGACATCGCTTATCTAGACTTTAGTAAGGCTTTTGATACTGTCCCACATAGAAGGCTTATCAATAAATTGAAGTCTTTGTGCTTGGACTCCCATATTGTTGAATGGATTAGGCAGTGGCTGAGGGAGAGACAACAGAGGGTTGTAGTCAATGGAGTATATTCAGACCAAGGTCTTGTTACCAGTGGGGTACCTCAGGGATCTGTTCTGGGACCCATATTGTTTAATATCTTTATCAGTGAAATTGCAGAAGGTCTCAATGGTAAGGTGTGTCTTTTTGCTGATGACACAAAGATTTGTAACAGGGTTGATGTTCCTGGAGGGATATACCAAATGGAAAAGGACTTAGGCCCCTTTCACACAGGCGAGTATTCCGCGCGGATGCGATGCGTGAGTTGAACGCATTGCACCTGCACTGAATCCTGACCCATTCATTTCTATGGGGGTGTGCACACGAGCGGTGATTTTCACGCATCACTTGTGCATTGTGTGAAAATCGCAGCATGCTCCTCTTTGTGCGTTTTTCACGTAACGAAGGCCCCATAGAAATTAATGGGGTTGCGTGAAAATCGCAAGCATCCGCAAACAAGTGCGGATGCGGTGTGATTTTCACACACTGTTGCTAGGTGACAATCGGGATGGGGACCCGATCATTATTATTTCTCCTTATAACATGGTTATAAGGAAAATAACAGCATTCTGAATACAGAATGCATAGTAAAATATGGCTGGAGGGGTTAAAAAATAAATAAATAATTTAACTCACCTTAATCCACTTAATCTCTTCTGTCTTTATCTGTGAGCAATAGGACCTTTGATGGCGTCACTACGCTCATCACATGATCCATCACCATGGTGATGGATCATGTGATGGACCATGTGATGAACGCAGTGACGTCATCAAAGGTCCTATTGCTCACAGATGAAGACAGAAGAGATGCCGGCTGCGCGAACAAGTGGATTAAGGGGAGTTAAATTATTTTTTCTTTTTTTTAACCCCTTCAGCCCTATTGTACTATGCAGTCTGTATTCAGAATGCTATTATTTTCCCTTATAACTATGTTATAAGGGGAAATAATACAATCTACACTACAACTAACCCAAACCTGAACTTCTGTGAAGAAGTTCAGGTCTGGGTACCACAGTCGGTTTTTTATCACGCGCGTGCAAAACACATTGCGCGATAAAAACTGAACATCAGAACGCAATTGCAGTCAAAACTGACTGCAATTGCGTACCTACTCGCGCGGGTTTGCCGCAATGCACCGGGACGCATCCGGACCTAATCCGGACACGCTCATCTGCAAGGGGCCTTAGGAAAACTAGAGGAATGGTCAAAAATCTGGCAACTAAAATGTAATGTTGATAAGTGCAAGATAATGCACCTGGGGCATAAAAACCCAAGAGCAGAATATAAAATCAGTGATACAGTTCTAACCTCAGTATCTGAGGAAAGGGATTTAGGGGTCATTATTTCAGAAGACTTAAAGGTAGGCAGACAATGTCATAGAGCAGCAGGAAATGCTAGCAGAATGCTTGGGTGTATAGGGAGAAGCATTACCAGTAGAAAGAGGGAGGTGCTCATGCCGCTCTACAGAGCACTAGTGAGACCTCATTTGGAGTATTGTGCGCAGTACTGGAGACCATTAGTGATGAGCGGCAGGGGTCATATTCGAATTCGCGATATTTCGCGAATATTTTGTAGAATATTTGTCGAAAATTCGCAAATTCGAAAATTCACGATTTTTTTTTTTACTCAAAAAATCGGAAAGGTAATGATTGTGTAATATGCGAATTTTCGGAATTCGAATTTTCGGATTCGAATTTTTTATTGCGAATTTTTCAACTTACAACTATTAGACAAAGAAGATTATATCACTATATTAGCTAAATTGCTCTATTCGATTTTTTTCGAATATTCTCTATATTGCTATAACTTCGTTTTTTCGAATATTCGTAATATTCTAAAACAAGAATAAATAGCAATATAACGAATATTCAAAAAAACCGAAATAGAACAAAATTCGCAAACACTACTACTCCTAGTCAAGTATATTGCAGCCTTCTTATTGGCCCACAAGCTAGAAGCAGTGAGGGATCATGTGTACTGATAGATAAAAAATAAAAAAATTAAATTTTGAAAAAAAAAAAATCAGGAAAAATTCGAATATTCAAAATTTCGAATATATATAACTATATTCTAAATTTTCGCGAATTTTTTAAGTACCTATATTCGCAATAAAAATTCGAATATTCGTGATCAACACTAGAGACCATATCTCCCGAAGGATATTGATACTTTGGAGAGAGTTCAGAGAAGAGCTACTGAACTAGTACATGGATTGCAGGATAAAACTTACCAGGAAAGATTAAAGGACCTTAACATGTATAGCTTGGAAGAAAGACGAGACAGAGGGGATATGATAGAAACTTTTAAATACATAAAGGGAATCAACAAGGTAAAAGAGGAGAGAATATTTAAAAGAAGAAAAACTGCTACAAGAGGACATAGTTTTAAATTAGAGGGGCAAAGGTTTAAAAGTAATATCAGGAAGTATTACTTTACTGAGAGAGTAGTGGATGCATGGAATAGCCTTCCTGCAGAAGTGGTAGCTGCAAATACAGTGAAGGAGTTTAAGCATGCATGGGATAGGCATAAGGCCATCCTTCATATAAGATAGGGCCAGGGGCTATCCATAGTATTTAGTATATTGGGCAGACTAGATGGGCCAAATGGTTCTTATCTGCCGACACATTCTATGTTTCTATTGTGACCTGAGGATTTCCTTGTGCAAATTCCATACCTCACTGAAGAGGTAAAGAGTGAAGAATGCATAATCCTTCAGTCGATGTACCAGTGTCTAGCCATAAAATAAATCTAAAAGTAATCCAGTGGGTTCACCTCCTGGCTTCTTACATCAGTCTTTTCTTAAAGCGAATCTGTGTTTCCAAGGTTACATGTCTCTTATGGACTCTTCTATTAAAGGAATATTCTGGTGTTCATATAAAAAAACTTAAAGACGGATGTAGGGCCATTACACACACAGGAAAACTAACACTACATCCTAAACATGTATGCTGACCTTTTTTGTCAAACTGTTGCTCCTTATGTGCGCCTCTTCAATGCAGTAAGTGGGGTTTAGTGTCAGCAGCATCCCATATGGTAGTGGACTAGATCTTCCATCTTGCATTGCTAATATCTATTCCAGGCATTTCTCCACCCCTGTATTCCTCAGACTGATGAAGAATAAGTCTCCCACGTCTTGTGTACAGACATCCCAACCTGCAAAAACTCATTTCAGGGAGGTGTACTTCTCATTTCAGGGAGGTTTTCTTTCACAAAATTTTTATTACATTTTCCAAACATATGCAGTATCTGCACACTTTTCTCTATGGTGTGGAAGACAGGGCTTATTACCCTGCCCCAAATTATTATATTTATGTATATGATTAAAGGGATTCTGTCACCACCTATAAGCCCTGTGAGCTAAACATATGGTCATGTCCAGGGTAGCATTCTGATTTCTAAGGTGGCCTTATAAAAGCTATTTGTGGCTTTATTCTGCGGAAAAACAGGTTTTACTAACCTGTCAATCACTGAATTAAGGTGCCCAAGCAGGGGAGGTCTGTGTATGCATGGTGCCCGGCCGCACACATCGCTGTTCGTGCCCAGCGCCGCCTTCTACTCCTTAGTGCCGCCTCTCCCTCCCTCCCCCTCCTCCCGCTTCGAGATCCCGCGCGTGCGCACAGGCTCAGCCTGATGCGCCATTGCGGACTGCTGGCATCGGCTTCTTCTTGCACTGTGCGCACGCGCTGAGAAGGGGACACTGCTACAGGTTGCCGGAAAGGTTTACTGTGAGTAAAGTAGAGATGGGAAGTTCGGATCTTTCACATGAATCGGTTCATTTGCTGAGCTGACAAGAAGCAAGTGAACCGAAGCTTAGGTTGCGCAATGCGCATTTTTCTGATGACGGATGCTTCGATTCACTTGCTGACTCGCTGAGTCGGCTCTTGGTCTGAGTCAGGAAGTTTATTCTTTAAAACCCTGTGTGTAATTATCTATCCCACTGTAGGAAAAAAACAGGCATCCAGGGGGGGGTGAATTTAACACTGGGGTAAATAATATAATTAAAATGGAGGGTTAGATGTGTAAATGTATTTAAAAAAAAATACATCTCTCTCAATAGTTATATAGCTACTGAATGAGACAGAAGAATATGCCTTTAACATAGATATCTCCTTGAGAAGCCAATTTGACCCTAAAGGGTTAATTCAACCTGTAATGTAAACTCTGTGTCCTGTCACTTCTCTTATCTCTCTGCTCTGCTATCAGTAAACCTTTCCGGGATATATTGTTTCACATGCGGGTGTCAGGGAGCCGCTATCTAATAGCGGGAGACTCCCTGAACGTCCGGGAGACTTGAGATCCCTGTGTGTACCTCATATTCTGCTCCCTCACTGTTTGGAGTGACTGTATACTGGAAGCCACTAATCCCGGAACTAATAATACGGGGGGCACTAATGAGGACATTAGTAATAGAAGACAGAGAATAAATGTGCCTGCCACTAAATTTTTGGACTGCTTTTTATTTAAAAAAAATCCAATATTGCATTTTAAAATATAGTGTTCAATACCTACCTGAATATGAAAACCACATTTCCTGAGAAAATTGAACTTACTACTTTTCAATATATTCCCCCTTGACTTCAACACACTTATTCCACTTTGCCTCCAGTTATCAGATGCCCTCATAATACAAGACTTTTTGCTGCTGCAGCAAACCCTGTTACTGCCTCTTTGACTGCATTATCATAAGGTGATCATTGCACACGCAGAAATTTCTTCAGGTCTAAAAGAGAAAGTAATCACTGGGAGCCAGGTCTGGACTGTAGAGTGGTTGGTTAAGCTCCATGAAGCTGCATTCCCTGATAGCAGCTTGTGATTTGTTAGACTTGTGAGCTTGCGAATTGTCGTGAAGCAAAAACAGACCTGCCGACAACCTTCTACGGCGTTTCTCTTTAATTACATATAGTAACATATAGCACATAAGGCCGAAAAAAAGACATTTGTCCATCCAGTTCGGCCTGTCATCCTGCAAGTTGATCCAGAGGAAGGCAAAAAAAAACAACTGTGAGGTAGAACCCAATTTCTTCCTGACTCCAATCAGGCAATCAGAATAACTCCCTGGATCAACAACCCCTCTCTAGTAGCTATAGGCTGTAATATTATTACACTCCAGAAATACATCCAGGCCCCTCTTGAATTCCTTTATTTTACTCACCATCACCACCTCCTCAGGCAGAGAGTTCCATAGTCTCACTGCTCTAACCATAAAGAGTCATCTTCTATATTTGTGTACCAACCTTCTTTCCTCCAGACGCAGAGGATGTCCAAGCCTCCAATCTATCCAGATCCCTCTGTAGTAGTATACTGTCCTCTTCAGTGTTAATTACTTTACACAGTTTAGTGTCATCTGCGAAAATTGATATTTTACTATGCAAGCCTTCTACAAGATCATTAATAAATATATTGAAGAGAATAGGGCCCAATACTGACCCCTGTAATCCCTTCATTGTTGAAGCATAGGTGTTTCCAGTAATTGTTGTCTTGTGTGGCATGAATTCTACAATAAAGTGCCTTCTGTATACCAAAAAATCTTTCCAGCTGATTGCTGCACACAAAATTTCTTTGGGGTTGTTGCCCTCTTGTGCTTCCATTGCATGGACTCTTGCTTGGTCTCAGGATCATAGTGGTGGACTCATGTTTATCACCCGTAATAATAATTCAAGAATAGAAGTCTCCTGGATTTTCTCTAAGTATGTCTAAATTCTCCTGGTTAAATTACTGTGGACAAGTTTTTGGCTCAGGCGTCAACATTCTTGGCACCCACCGGGAACTGACCTTTGACATCATCAGAACATCATGAATGATGCTGGAAACTGTGCCAACTAAAATTCATGAGCTTGACTTTGACCTTTCAAAATCATGGCCTCCACTTTACAATACATTTCCTCTGAAGATGGTTCATTAGGTTGCCCTGAACAGGTGTCACCTACGCCATTTAAACTGCTTGGCCCAAAGCTTTACCTGGTAGTAGGAAGGTGCATCATCATCATATACAACAACCTTTCATGGATTTATTTAGGCTTTGTTTTTTCCTTTGTAAGGAATTTAATCACGGAATGAAATGCCAAATCCCTAACTTTCTTTATAGACCAAACTGTACAGCACTTGCCATCCTGTCACTTCCAGTGCTTTCATCAGACTGAACTTCTACTGTGTTTGTTGCATGTCCAGACATGTCTCAACCTGCACAGACAAGTTTAGCTTTCTAAGGGTTCATGCACACGACCGTTGTTGTTTTGCGGTCTGTTTTTCACAGATCGGTTGTTCTGTATCTGAGTTTTTTTTCCTCTGATTTAAATCCTCTTCCATTCCGTTATTCCACAAAACATATCCATATGGTTTCCGTATGCGATCCATTTTTGCGGATTGGAAACAGAAACAGTAACTTATTAATCACCAAACACATGAGCAATATGGGCTGGGCATAGCATTTCTACAGTATGGATCCGCAAAATACGGATGACATATGGATGTATCCTGTGTGCATTCCATATTTTTTGCGGACCCATTGACTTGAATGGGGCCTCGGACCATGATTTGCGGACAATAATAGGACATTCACTACATTTTTGTGGAAGGGAAATACGGAAACGGAATGCACATGGAGTACCTTCCGTTGTTTTTGCGGACCAATTGAAGTGAATGGTTCCGCATATGGTCTGCAAAAAAAACGGAACAGAAGAGGAAAGAAAATACGCTCGTGTGCATGAGCCCTTACACTGATAGAAGATGCTGGGGTAGATAACTTATTGAACACCCCTTGTATGTCACTGTCACATTGATATTACTATACTTTCTTGGCATTAAAAAGCTGTACAGGGACGACACCTCAGGGTGTCATACATGACTTTTCAGGGCAATTGGAGCACTTGTGATTTGGACAAAAATGTTTTGGACCCAAATCGAACCTGATGACCATTTTGTTTGAATTGGATCTGAAAAGACTTTTAAAACATTTTCTCATCTCTATTAAATACTTACTAAAAAATAATCACTGGTTTGATTGAAGCAACTTGATACGTAGTTGCAGATATGCAATATGAGATACTTGTAGACTTGTCAACAAATAATGTATTAAACCATAAGTGACGAATGATGTACTATGTATGTCATGATGTGGTTTTAGTTACCGCATCATGATGTGCACAGTACGTCATGAAATGAAAGTGTCACCGCAAGTATACTTGCAGAGCTGTCTGGGCACCCGTCAGGTGATCAATCACTGCGGTCCCTGTTTCCCGATCGCTGTGATTTGTCCCTCAAATATGAGTGACTAATCGCAGTGCGTCTTGCTTGCCGGCAGGTAAAAATAACACAGCGCAGCTCTGATCTCCTCATTCTGACAGTTACACTTCAGGAGATCGGAGCTGCGCTGCCCTGGTCTCCAGTCAGACTGCCCACAAGTGCCCCCAAGCAAATAAACACCCCACAGTGCCCCAAACACACACTGTTCCCCTGACACCCCATCCTCCAACCACCCTTCCTCACCACAGAACTTCAGTGTTTTTTTTATTTGATAAAATAGTGTAGTATATAGGTCAATAGGTAGCTTGAAATAGTTGAGGTTAGTGTTAGAGTTAGGGGTTTGTCAATTTTTTTTTTAAAATAAATTATATATATATATATATATATATATATATATAAAAAAATATATATATATATATATATATATGAATATAAATTACTGGTAATTAGATAGTTTTAGTTAGTTTGCCAGAGTACTGGCCGTTAGCTGGAAATTGTTTAGGAAATGGCACGTGAAAAAAAAGAAAAACAAGAATATACAAAAATAATATATATAAAATTACTGGTAATTAGCCATAGTTAGTCAGCCTGAGTACTGGCAGTTAGATAGAAATAGTTCGGAGTAGTGTTAGGAAGGAGATTTGAAAAAAAAAAAATATATATATAAATTATATATACAAAAAAAATACAAAAATTATATATATATATATATATATATATTGCTTGGACTATTGTTAGGGTTAGCGGTTTGAAAAATAAACAGTTTCAAATTTCGCCATTGTCCGCTAATACTAGTGATGACGAGCCACAGCAAAGTCATAGACGAGACTCTTTACCTGGCACTAGCCCCATTGACCCCGAATGGATGCCTTCAGAGTCATATACTCCGTCTGTTCCAGAATTTAATTCTGTCACAGGCATCCGTTATGATGGTATGGGGTTTAGGGGGGTGGAATTTTGAAAAATCTTCTTATCAGAAGAACTGATAAATTTGATGGTTGAGCAGACCAATTTATACGTTGCTGAATTCGATGCTAGTCACCCCACCTCATATTACGCCAATAATGAAATATGGTGCTATTTTGTTGTGGCGGACATTTTTTAATTTTGGGGCCTCCTTCTAAATATGGGTCTTATAAAAAAAAAAAAAAAAGATCTTTTTGGTCATCTGATGTGTTGTACAATATCCCCATGTACAGGGAGGTAATGACAAGACAGCGATTTGAGACAATCCTGAGATTTCTTCACTTCTCTGACAATAAACAGTGCCCCCTACGTGATGACCCCAGCCATGACAGGCTTTATAAAATTAGGCCCCTTATAAATTAGGCCTACACCCCAGAAATTGCAGTGGACGAATCACTTTTCCTTTTTAAGGGCAGGCTTCAATTTCACCAATATTTGCCAAGGAAGAGGGCACGATTTGGGCTAAAAATTGATAAGCTCTGTGAGAGCGGATCTGGCTACACCTATAAATTTAGAGTATATGAAGGCAAAGATACCCAGTTTTGCCCTCCTGAATGCCCTCCTTTCCTCAATGTGGCAGGTAAAATAGTGTGGGATCTTTTGCACCCTCTTTTAGATAAGGGGTACCTGTACATCGACAATTATTACACCAGCGTACCCCTTTTCAGATGCCTTTCAGTCAGAAAGACAGTGGCATGTGGCACCATACGCCACAATCAAAGAGGCCTGCCCAAGCCTTTAGTCAACCAAAAATTGAAGTCTGGGGAAATAAAGGGCCTTTGCAATGGGGACATCTTACTTGTAAAATACTGAGACAAAAAAGATGTCCTCATAATGACATCTATACATCCAGACAGTAACAGCCCTGTTCCGGTGGGCGGCACAAATACCATTGTCTGTAAGCCTGTTTGCATACAGGATTACAATAAATATATGGGTGGGGTGGACCTTGCAGACCAAATGCTGCAGCCCTATAGCGCGGTCTGGAAATCCCGCATTTGGTATTAGAAACTTGCAGCCCACCTTATCCAAGTAGCCCTGTATAATTCTTTTGTCATGTTCCAAAAAGCAGGGAACCAAGGAACATATCTTGATTTT
Organism: Bufo bufo; assembly: GCF_905171765.1. Lineage (NCBI taxonomy): Eukaryota > Metazoa > Chordata > Amphibia > Anura > Bufonidae > Bufo > Bufo bufo. The sequence continues at coordinate 214,552,386 of NC_053392.1, forward strand.
CAAGAACAAATCATTAAAAATTTATATTTGGAGAGCAGCGCCAGGATAGCAGTGGGATAGTGTCATCTAGTCATGCCGGCAGAATTATCCCAGGGCAACATTTCCCATCAGAGGTTGGGCACTACTGCAAAAAAAAAGCAGAGCCCAAAAGAAATGTAGGGTTTGTTACAAAAATGGGATACGGCGGGATACCATATATCAATGTGACACCTGTCCAGATAAGCCTGGACTTTGCATTAAGCAGTGTTTCCGCATTTACTATACTTCCCTAGATTATAAATGTAATCAATTTACTTTTTTTTTTTACTTCTTTTATGCACTTTTGGCCATTTTTAATTTATTATGCAATCCACAGTTTTTTAACACTCCACATTTCATTATATTATTAGCCAATTATAATTTGGAAAATTGGACAAACTCCAAAATGTTAAAATAAATTCTCACTACACCCCTAGATGAATACTTTAGGGGGTGTAGTTTCCAAAATTGGGTAACATTTTGGGGTACATCAGGCAGCAATTGCCTAGGGCCCCATGGTTTAAGGGGCCCCTGCTTCAGTGCTGCTGTTCAGCTGAACGTCCCTGGAAGTGGACGGGCGGACAGCTGAAAAGCTGCACCTTACAATGCAGTGTAAGGCTCCCTCCCTGTACACATAACACAAGTCATTACCACAGTGCTGCTCTTCAAACTGACAGCTCCGGAAACCAGCAACACTCTTCTACTGGAGCTGTAGGACCTGCCATGATGTCACGTGCAGGAGGCGGAGCTCAGCAGAGAAGAGGGGGATGAAGGACCTGCGATGACCTCACCATCATGTGACCAGAACAGGAGGCGGAGCTATGCAGTAAAGTAATGAAGAAGACCAGTGATGCATGGGAAGAAGTGAAGGATTTAATGTAAGTGCCAGGGAAGTGCTGGGAGTTGTAGTCCTCTCCTCTTATACCTCCTATTATGTCAGAGTACATTACAAGATGAGGTATGAGGAGAGGATTAAAACTCCCAGATTGTTATGTAATATCAGAGTACATTACAAGAGGAGGTACCACAGGAGAGGACTACAACTCTCAGCATGTCCAGGCTATTATTATGTAATATCAGGGTACCTTACAACAGCCTGGATATGCTGGGAGTTGTAGTCCTCCCCTCTTATATCTCCTCTTATAATGTACTCTGATATTACATAATAACGGCTTGGATATGCTGGGAGTTGTAGTACCATCCTCCTATACGTCCCCTGTAATTTGCTCTGATATAAAATAATAATGGCTTAGACATGCTGGGAGTTATAGTCCTCTCCTGTTATACCTCTTGTGGTAATGTGCTCTGCATTAGGGCCGGGACAATGGATAGGCGAGGGTAGTCAACCTCCTAGGCAGGGCCGCTGATAGAAATCATGGGGCCCCGTACAGCATACATGACGGGGCCCCCTTCAGCTCCACCCCCTGATCCCTCCTTCAGCCACACCCCTGGCCCCGCCCCTGGCCCCTCCCCAGACGCCGCCTTGAAACAACATGCAGATTTGTCTACAAGTGATATTTATGGCGCTGGGGGGTCGTCTGTGAATGGCGCTGTTATGGAGGGGATCTGTGAATGGCACTGTTATGGAGGGGATCTGTGAATGGCACTTTTATGGAGGGGATCTGTGGATGGCACTGTTATGGAGCGGATCTGTGGATGGCACTGTTATGGAGGGGATCTGTGGATGGCACTGTTATGGAGAGGATCTGTGGATGGCACTGTTATGGAGGGGATCTGTGGATGGCACTGTTATGGGGGGATCTGTGGATGGCACTGTTATGGGGGGATCTGTGGATGGCACTGTTATAGAGGGGGATCTGTGGATGACACATACCGTATATAGCATCTTATGCTATGTGTCATCCACAGATACCCCTCCATAACAGTGCCATTCACAGATACCCTCCATAACAGTGCCATCCACAGATCCCCCCCATAACAGTCATCCACAGATCCCCCCCATAACAGTCATCCACAGATCCCCCCATAACAGTGTCATCCACAGATCCCCCCCATAACAGTGTCATCCACAGATCCCCCTCCATAATGGTGCCATCCACAGATCCCCCCCATAAGTGTCGTGAAATTTTTTTTCAGACAGCACATGGTGTGCTGGACTGACCCATCAACCGGCTATATACGGACGGACTGGTAATATCGTATATAGCCGATGTATGGGTCAGTCCAGCATTATTGCACACAAGGCTCACAGACACTGCCTACCCCAGGGCCAGTGCCCGTGCCTGGCGCACACACTGCTTGCCTGTGGCCTGCCCCCTGGCACACACACACTGTCATTAATTTAAGTGCCCAGCGCCAGTCAGCAACAGACAGTCACAGTGGGCATCACGTTGGGGGCCTGGGCCGCTGCCTGCAGCCTGCCCCTGGCAGGCTGGCACAGTGGCATGCACCCACACTTGCTTGCAGTGCACTGCCCCTGCCTGGTGCAGGCCCACACACTGCCTGCCTGCGGCCTGAGTCTGACCCTTGGGCCTGGCACACACTCCACACACACAGTAAGTAGTGTGCCCACTGCCCAGTAACCACTTCAGCCACAGAATTCAGAGTCCCAGTCCCACCACTCACTCCATGATCCCAACTTCCCAAGACCGTCCCAATCCCATTCCATTGCCAATCAATCCCATTCCCCATCATCAAGCTGGCCTGGGCCCTGCGCTGCCGCCGCCTGCCATGCTGCTTCAGTCAGAGACAGACAGTAGAGAGTGAGTGACACTGACACTGTAGTCAGTACTAGAGACTGCGCTGCCGCCGCCTGCCATGCTGCCACTCAGTCAGAGAGTGACACTGTACAGTTACAGTACTAGAGAGTGAGACACTGACAGTCTCAAAACTCACCTCGCCGCCAGCCACCGCACGTCCGCACTGCCACTGCCGCCTGCTTCTGAGTGTGACTTGTCTGACTGGGAGCCGGAGATGCGCGGTAACCACGCCTCCGTCCGGCTCCTCCTCACTTAGTCAGACCCGACATAGACAGACAGCGCTGCGCCGTGCGCACTGCCCCCAGGGCGGGCCCTTAGCCGGGATTTTGAATAGGTGGCGGTGGGGGGGCAATTGCGACCGCTGCGACCCCTGTAGCTACGCCACTGCCGGGCCCCCCTGCCAGCCGGGCCCGGTACAACTGGGCCAGCTGTACTGGCCTATCAGAGGCCCTGCTCCTAGGGCACCACTTCGCTACCCATAAAGGGGGCGCACTCATGGCCATCCAACTTCACAAGTCTCAGGCCGCTAGGCCTCAAGCCTGTAAGGCATTAGAACAGCACAAGAAGCCGCAATGACATCAACGCAACCTCCTGCGCTGGGTCTCGCATGATGACGTGATCACGTGAGACAAGGAGCAGGAGTGGTGATGTCATTGGGACCGCATGCATCAGGACGCAGCAACACAAGCTACACTGCATTGCAGACAACGGCGGAGAAAACGGAAGTGAGGTGTTAATATATTTTTTTTATACTAATTGTCCGCACTGCTGGGTGCACCAGGAAAGAGGGGAAGGAGATCATTATATATAGCTGGCACTATTGGGGATGAATGGAGGAGCATTATATACTGGCAGTACGGGGAAATATTATATATATACTGGCACTATGGGGGAGCTTTATATATTGGAACTAGTGGGGAGCACTACAGGGGGACATTATGGTTATATTATTACTACTAGGGTACTGTATAGGCACCCGGCACCCCATGCCGATCAGCTGTTTGAGGAGGCGGCATGTGCTGTGTGCACGTGCCGTCTCCCTTCTCTCTTCCGGTTCACCGCTAAATGTCTATGGGACCTCAGAAGTGAACAGGACGCACCATCTGCTCAAACAACTGATCGGCCAGGTGTCGGACTGTGTTTTTTGCACATTATTACAAGATTTGTGGCCCCACTTTTGATTTTTCCCAGAGCCACATTTTGTCTAAAACCCGCCCTGACCTCAGGGTAACTTCAAATGTGACACAGAGCCTGAAAATTATTCCAGTGAAATCTGCCCTCCAAAAAACATATAGTGCTCCATCTGTTCTAAGCTGTGCCATACGCCCATACAGCAGTCGACAACCACATATGGGGTGTTGCCGTATTCAGGAGAAAATGGGTACCAAATGTTTTGGTGACTATCTCCTGTTACCACTTGTGACAATGAAAAGCTTAGGCCTAAACTGACATTTTTCAGTAAAATATGACATTTTTCTTTTTTACAGCCAAGGGTTTCTAAATTCAATGAAAAGCGTATTAGGCCAAAGTGCTCACTACACCCCTTGAAACATTCCTTGGGGGGTGTAGTTTCCAAAATGGGGTCACTTTTTGGGGGTTTCCACTGTGGTGTACTTCAGGGTACCTTCAAATGCGACATAGCGCCTGAAAATTATTCCAGTGAAATCTGCCCTCCAAAAGCCATATTGTGCTTCATCTGTTCTAAGCTCCGCTGTGCGCCCATATAGCAGTCAACAACCACATATAGGGTGTTACTGTAAACTGCAGAATCAGGGTAATAGATATTGAGTTTAGTTTGGCTGTTAACCCTTGCTGAGTTACAGGGAAAAAATGGAAAATCTGCGAAAATCATTTCCATTTTCCTTTAATTCTTGTGGAGCACCTAAAGGGTTAACAAAGTTTGTAACATCAGTTTTGAATAACTTGACAGGTGTAGTTTCTAAAATGGGGCCATTTTTGTGTGGTTTCTACTATGTAAGGCCCACAAAGTGACTTCATAACTGAACTGGTCCTTAAAAAAGCGGGTTTTAGAAATTTTCTTAAAAAATGTAAGAATTGCTTCTAAAATTCTAAGGCCCCTTTCACACGGGCGAGTATTCCGCGCGGATATGATGCGTTGGTTGAACGCATTGCACCCGCACTGAATCATGACCCATTAATTTCTATGGGGCTGTGCACACGAGCGGTGATTTTCACGCATCACTTGTGCGTTGCGTGAAAATCGCAGCATGCTCCTCTTTGTGCGTTTTTCACGTAACGCAGGCCCCATAGAAATAAATGGGGTTGCGTGAAAATCGCAAGCATCCACAAGCAAGTGCGGATGCGGTGCGATTTTCACGCACGGTTGCTAGGAGACGATCGGGATGGAGACCCGATCATTATGATTTTCCCTTATAACATGGTTATAAGGGAAAATAATAGCATTCTGAATACAGAATGCATAGTAAAATAGCGCTGGAGGGGTTAAAAAAAAATAATAATAATTTAACTCACCTTAAAGGGCTTCTGTCACCCCACTAAACTCATTTATTTTTTTTGGTGTACTTATAATCCCTATCCTGCGATATATCTATACATTATGTTATTAATCATTTTCGTTCAGTAGATATGTCAAAAAACGTACTTTTATAAAATGCTAATTACCAGTCTACCAGCAAGTAGGGCGTCTACTTGCTGGTAGCAGCCGCTAAAAACCGCCCCCTCCTCCTGTTGATTGACAGGGCCAGCCGCGATCTCCTCCTCCGACTGGCCCTGTCAGCATTTCAAAAATCGGTCGCCTGTGTTGATTCGGCGCATGCGCTCTGAGATAAGGAGGCTCGCCTCCTCAGCACTCCCTCAGTGCGCCTGCGCCGATGACGTCACCGAAAGAGAAGACGTCATCGGCGCAGGCGCACTGAGGGAGTGCTGAAGAGGCGAGCCTCCTTATCTCAGAGCGCCTGCGCCGAATCAACACAGGCGCGCGATTTTCGAAATGCTGACAGGGCCAGTCTGAGGAGGAGATTGCGGCTGGCCCTGTCAATCAACAGGAGGATGGGGCGTTTTTTTGCGGCTGCTACCAGCAAGTAGACGCCCTACTTGCTGGTAGACAGGTAATTAGCATATTATTAAAGTAGCATATTATAAAATGTATAGATATATCGCAGGATAGGGATTATAAGTACACAAAAAAAAAAAATATGAGTTTAGTGGGGTGACAGAAGCCCTTTAATCCACTTGCTCGCGCAGCCCGGCATCTCTTCTGTCTTCATCTTAGCTGTGTGCAGGAACAGGACCTGTGGTGACGTCACTCTGGTCATCACATGATCTTTTACCATGGTGATGGATCATGTGATGGACCATGTGATGACCGGAGTGACGTCACCACAGGTCCTGTTCCTGCACACAGCTAAGATGAAGACAGAAGAGATGTCGGGCTGCGCGAGCAAGTGGATTAAGGTGAGTTAAATTTTTATTTTTATTTTTTTAACCCCTCCAGCGCTATTTTACTATGCATTCTGTATTCAGAATGCTATTATTTTCCCTTATAACCATGTTATAAGGGAAAATAATACAATCTACAGAACACCGATCACAAGCCCGAACTTCTGTGAAGAAGTTCGGGTTTGGGTACCAAACATGCGCGATTTTTCTCACGCGAGTGCAAAACGCATTACAATGTTTTGCACTCGCGCGGAAAAATCGCCCTTTTTCCCGCAACGCACCCGCCTCTTATCTGGGCCAAAAATATGACGCCCATGTGAGAGAGGCCTAAGCCTTCTACAATAACATCCTAAAAAAATAAAATGACATTTTCAAAATGATGCCAACATAAAGTAGACATATGGGAAATGTAAAGTAATAACTATTTTGTAAGGTATCACTATCTGCCTTAAAAGCAGAGAAATTCAAATTTAAAAAATTATAAATTTTTCCAAATTTTCGGTAATTTTTTTTTATAAACAAAGGTGAAACATATTGACTCAAATTTACCACTAACATGAAGTACAATATGTCATGAGAAAAATGTCCTGGTCATTAAGGGGTTTATAGTGTCAAAATACACTGATTAGCAAATTAATAAATAAATAATGCACCCAGATAGAAATGTCAGAATGCTGCAAAACTCAGCATGCAGTTATGTCTCAGGCAGAAATGTAAATACTGTATTTTTCGCCCCATAAGATGCATTGTCCCTTCCCCTCCCAAAGTGGGGGAAAATGTCCCTGCGTTTTATGGAGTGAATACTAATGAGTGCTTCCATAATGGAAGCACTCATTAGTACCAGAGGACTGGGAAGCAGTGAAGGCTCTGTACTCACTGCTTCCTGGCCTTCGTTTGTTGGCTGTGCTGTTGCTGCGCACAGCGTGAGGGCACTCTATGCGTCGGTTCATAGCACAGCCAATGGCAGGAGGAAGAAGATCGCTGGCAGTGAGGAGTGGCGGCGTCCAGAGCAGGAGAGGTAAGTGCTTTTTTTATTTTATATGATATGAGGCATGGGGGCTGATGCGAAGCATATGGGGGCTGCTGAGAGGCATAGGGGCTGATGAGGGGCATGGGTGCTGATGAGAGGCATATGGGGGTTGATGAGAGTTATGGGGGGCTGATGAAAGGCATGGGGGGCTGATGAGAGGCATGGGGGCTAATGAGAGGCATGGGGGCTAATGAGAGGCATGTGAACTGATGATAAGAGGCATGGGGACTGATCTGAGGTCTGAATGGGCGGGTCCTATTTTTTTTGGGGCTCTTATCTGAGGTCTGATTAGGGGTCATTCACATTGGGGTCTAATCTGAGGTCTTATTAACATTGGAGGTCTGATTGGTGGTCTGACCTGAGGTCTAATGAAAAATATTTTTTTCTTATTATCCTCCTCTAAAACCTAAGTGCGTCTTATGGGCTAGTGTGTCTTATAGGAAGAAACATATGGTAATTAAAGGAGTTGTCTGATTAGACACTGGGTCTTGCCACAAGACAGCATACAATTGCTTCCTCTGCTGCCGTAAAAAAGGGCTCTCAACCTACTTTGAGTAGTATACCTCTTGGTAAGGGATTGCTGACTGCTAGACATGCCTCTCTGATGCACTAGAAGACATTTTGCCCAGTTGACAGTCTTTCAGAGGGAAACACATGACTGGATTGAGAAAAGCAGGATGATCAGTTTGATGAATTTACCAGCCTTCTTGACTGTGCTGACCTAGCTGTTTGGAGATGTAGGAGACAGGCTCCAGACAGCCAAGACAGATTACTAGTAGAGAGGATCCATTGAAAAGCATACGAAACTCCCACAGTTTAGTTGTCCACCATCCAGACATAGGTGGCACCTTTATTACACACCCCTGTCTCTGCCCAGACCATTTCCAGGTGCTAAGCAGAATAAAATTTGGTTTCACAGTGCCCATTACATGCCCTGCTATTGACAAACAACCACTGCTGGTGTGATGGTTTGATGATCTTTGGAGCCATCAGGGGCGGATTAAGTGCATGATAGGCCCGGGGCTGTTTCCCAAACTTGGGCCCCTTTGCTCTATTTATCAATGACCCTGCCTCCGCCCCATTCGGGGTATTTATAGCAAACAATCAGAATCCACCTTTCATTTCCTAAAGGAGATCTGAAAAATGAAAGGTGTGATCTGATTGGTTGCTCGGGACAACTAAGTGTTTACAGTTGAGGACGAGTTGAAGAAAGCCAAATTTTTATTCCATATCTGTTGATATTATATATCAATCCTTCTGCTCTATAACATACAGCAGATTTGAACTTTACTACTTGGTGGCAGGTTCTTTTTTTTATAATGGATTATTCTGCACTATATAGACCAAAAAAGAGTACGGAGTGCTTCTTTAACTGGTTATTAAAACTGAAATATACGGTTGTTCACTTCACAGTCATTAGCAGCTCTGAAAGTTGCAATGTATGTCCACATGCAAACATTTCTCAATAGACCAAAGCCTTGCATTTGTTTACACTAAAGTTCCATTTATAGGGAAGGATGTTTTAGGCAATCATAGAAAAAACCAAAAGTTCCCAATAACTACTTGATCAGCAGAGATGAAGGTGCATTCAAGAGAACCTCTTCCCACGCCTGACATGCCCGTTTTAATAGCTTCATGCATTCCCCATGTAATAACATTTCTGGAGCATCTATTCTTATGGCTCTATGTTGTGCCATTCCTTTATTATTTCTACTAGAAGGTATTAAAGAATTAATAGCAGCTGCACTAGGGGTACAGAGGGGAGGTAATCAGTTGGGGGCGTGTACCCACAGTCTGAAAATAGCAGCACTGATTGGATACAGTGAGTCTGTGCAGGTACACACCCCCAATTGGTTTCCACCTCTCTATACCCTTACTGCAAACTGCTAGCAATTCATTCATAACTTCTAGTAGAAATAATAAAGGAATAGCACAACATAGAGTCATAAGAATAGATGCTCCACAATTGTTATTACATGGGGAATGCATGGAGCTATTAAAACAGGCATGTCAGGAGTGGGGAGAGGTCCTCTAACATAAAGCAATCACCTCTGCTATATGGGGACGAGTGATCACTCAATCGTGACTTTTAGAAAAAAAATATTTAATTTTGGAAAAACACTATTAACAAATGAACAATATTGTTTATCAGATTATTGCTGGCAGCTTTTTACAAGGCAATTATTGGGAACCAGGTTTTCCCTGGTAATTTGCCTTAGGCCTAGTTCACAGTTCTGTGATTTGGTCATTGATTTCCATCAGTGAATGTGAGCCAAAACCATAAGTGAGGCCTACACAAAGATAAGGTACAATTTCAATATTTGCACCTATTTTGTGAGTCACACCTGGTTTTGGCTCACAATTACCAATAGAAATCACAGACCAAAAGACTAAAATATCAACTAGGCCTAATGATTGGTCTGTGTAAAAGGAAGTTAACATCTTAAACTTCTTAAAGAATTTTCCTTCGAGACTTTCGGTAGTTAAAATCATTGATGATTTCTGATAGGTCTAAACTTCTTAATAGCTCATGTTCAATGCTCATTAAAGAGAGATTATTGAGTCTTTCTTGTCCCATTTGACTCCTTAGCTAATTTTTTATCAGTTTTAATTTTGAGAAAGATCTCTCACCTGTGCAGTTTGAAACCATCATACATAAATATATTCTCAGAATTATCTCAGTGTTGAAAAAGGTTTGCATGAGGCCATTTTGATTAAGAAATAAGAACATATGTAGTTCTAATAATTTTCACAGGATGTAATTGTTTGTGACTTTGAAGTAGAGAGAAAACTTGAAAATTGAATCAAATCCGTTTCAGTCACATCTGGCATTAGGTCATCTGGATATGACTGAACAAGGTTTGCAGCAGCTTCCCGAATTTTAGAAGTGGCAAGTGTAGACAGGTTGGATAAAAATCCAAACTTGGTGCAGCTTCCAGTCTTTGCTGTAAACCACTATATAAGTGATCAATGACAATGGTAAAAACATAAAATTTGAATTTCTCCCTGGGTGTCAGTACAGTGCTTTCTCCTTGCCCTTCATCATAGCGTGGATTACCTGTCCGAAAATGCTTTAGAGCAGCATTATAATCGCTGTGGCCACATAATGTCATTGCTTTCTGTTCAAAATGGTCAAAATTTTCTCTTTGGCTGTGTACAAAACTTGAAAGAGATTGCAGTAAAGCAACTACAGTGTTTAAATTCAAGCCAGCTTCTTGCAGCGAAAGGTTTGTATTGTGAAACCTTTCTTAAATGGTGTTCCAAAAAACTAAAAGAATAGTAGAATCAAGTTCAGAAAACTTGTCCAGCAAAGAGCAGGCTTCATTTTTACATAAAGAATAGTCAGTGTCAGAGGACATGCACTCTAACAGACCACATATAGACTCATAACCCTTGTAAAGTGCTGATCCAGCATTATATCGTGCAGACCATCTGGTACCAGAAAGATGCTTAACAACTGGTAAACCTAAAGCTTTCTGTTTTTTCACAAGCTGTCTCCATCTTGGAGATGATGAAGAAAAAAAAACATAAAGTTGTTCAAGATTGTTAAAAAATGTGTAGACAACTTGGTTGCATTCTGGACTGTTTTTACCCACTAGATTAAGAGAGTGTTCAGCACATGAAATGAATGATGCGTAACAGCATCGCTCCCTTATAGTTTGGACACCATTGTACTTGCCACTCATGTTGGCAGCGTTATCATAAGATTGACCCCGATAATCTTTGATATCAATTCTATGCTTATGTAGGAAATCCAATATTAGCTGAGCTATTTTTTTGCCAGAGTGACCAAATACTGGTAAAAATGTTAAAAACCTTTCAACAGAGCCTGTTAGTAACACATATCGTACAATGAAGGTTAACTGGTCAGAGTGTGGGATATCAAATGTAGAATCTACAGATATGGAATAAAACTTAACTTTCTTCAACTCATCCATAATTTTACACAGAACTTTGGACCCCCCCTATCGTGGCACCCACCAGGATGGCGCGTACGTGCACGTGCACGTGAGGACGCGCGCTCGTAGGTGGGGAGGTTGAAGCGCTGGGAGCCTGAGGGGGGATGAGGACGGACCGCATCCAATGAGGGAGAGGGGCTGGCAGCTCCCCGTCTGTTAGCCGCACGCCGCACGCCGCACATCGATCGCGGCGTTTGCAATCAGCTGCCCAGGTACAACAGCGGCGTAGAGGGGGACGGCTCCTTGCACGGACCGAACGAGCTCAAACAGCACAAACGACGTCAAGTCAAAGATGCCAGGAAGCAGGTCAGTGCAGAGGAATACAGCAGGTGAGAGACGGAGAGAGTGCTGCCGGCGGTCTGTATCCTAAGGAATGTGGTAAAAACAGCAAGGCCCTCCCGCCACCACCGGAGTCAAGGTCGGATTCTCCTTTTATGTGTGTATTATTTGTATTATTTGTGTCCTCTCTCGGTCTACCCTACTGAGCATTGGGAGGAGGAAGGAGAGGTAAGATTGAGGACTTTTAAGGGCCCCTAAGGGGAAAGGATCAACTATGAAGAAAGGGTTAATGCGGTAGAGATCTGGAGGAAAGAGAAGGGGAAAAAAAAAAAAAAAAAAAAAAAAACCCTGTGATGTTACATGATTGTTACTAATGACACTGGGAAAGTGAATAATACACAAAATACCTACTGATTCAACGATAAGCATAAAGTAATATCCTGGCGCCGTGACAACGAGTGATTGATCTAAATAAGGGGTATCGTTAAAGCCGGTCTAAGGGGACTAGACTAACCCTTAAGCTTAAACGCAGAGACATGTTTTACTTGAATATAGAAGCATCTCACACCGTATAGATAAGTGACCCAAAGGGGGAGGGAAGAAGAAAGAAAAAAAAAAAAAAAAAAAAAAAAAAAAAAGAAAAATAATAATTTCTTGGATAAAATAAGGAAACACCACAGACATCCCCCCCCACCCTAGGAAGTACCATACTAGGCCTGGTTGGGCCGGGGCCGACAGCGGCTAAAAGAACCGGCAAATAGAGGGGTGAGGAGGAGAGTGGACCGAGTGGTAGGAGGTCTGAATTAGAATAGACCATATAAGCTCTCTCTCCTGATTCTCTTAGGAAGGGACCCCGTGGAAGGTATGAGAGGAGACCCCTAAAAAACGGGGGAAATTTGCTGGAAAAATCAGAAGAGGGACACAGCAGCAAAGTTGGAAAAGGAAGGAGAAGGAAAAAAAAAAAAATAAAAAAAAAAATAAGGAGGTCACATGACTGCTGCCAATGTATTGGGGAACGTAAATAACGCACAAAATACCCTCTAATCCAATGATAAGCATAAAGTAATAACCTGCTGCCATAGCAAGAGTGATTGACTCATATAAAGGGGTACTGTAAAAGCCGCTCTAGGGAGACTGTACTAGTCCTCAACCTAAATCGCTAATTTTCCAAGAGGAGGAAGGTTAGTAGAGAGGACCCTTATAAAGCGGAGGAAATCTTCTGAAGGAATCAGAGGAGAAGACACCCCCATCCCGCCCGGATATAATGCTCATATACCACAGGGTCTACAAAGGGATTTTCTATCAGTGTGAGAAATATATGATAAGATCCTAAGATCCTAAATCCTTCGAGAACTCGCCCAGGATTTCTAGGGCCAGGAAGACAAATACATAAACAAAGGCATCTGGGACTATTCCCCCTAGAACGGAGGGGAACGTATATATGCCGGACTTGTGGGGTACCATTACTTAGAGTATCCACATGACAAGGGAGGCTCTGAAAAAATTGGAAAACTAGGGAACTCACAAAAAAAAAAAAAAAGGGAACAGACACCCCACCGAGTACTTCCCCCCTTGCCTTTTGGAAGATAGGGGGGGCTAGGTAGAGAGTAAAGAGGAAACCGGGGGAGGCAGTCGAAGGTCAAGCTGGGGAAAAGAATTAGAAAAAGGGAAAATATGAGCAGAATGACGAGTAGGTCTACAAGGGGGGGACCCCCGACAACCCCGAGTAATACATCAACAACAAGCTCTATAAGATCTTTCATGACTAAAGGGGTAAGTCCGCAAACACAAGGAGCCCCGGGAGGGACAAAGCAACAGCAATCTAATAAAGACCAAAAGTCTGTAAATAAAAAACCCCAGGGGGAAAACATCAGCGAAACATCAATAGAGTCAAGAGAAGAAGGTAATATAGAGCATAGATCGGAGAGCAATGGGAATAAGGGACACCGATCAGATGCACAGCCCCCCCATAACGGAGAAATTGTAGAGATGCTACAAAGGATGGAAATGGCGATTAAGGAGGAAATCAAAGGGGAAATACGGAATCTGCGTACAGACTTGGGACATTTCATGTCCAGAATTGAAACAATAGAAGGACGAATAGAGACGACCGAACAAGAAGTAAAAGGGTTAAAGCATCAAATAGACCAGACACAACGACAACAGAGACTTATCCTCTATAAAATAGAAGATCAGGAAAATAGAAACCGCAGACAAAATCTAAGGATAAGATCGATCCCAGAGGAAAGGGGAGAAGATCTCAGGAAAAAAATGCAGATGATATTCAATCCCTTCTTGGAAAAACCAATAGAAGAACCCATAAGGATAGAAAGGGTTCATAGAGTGGGGAATCCACAAAGAGTGAACTCAGAGCGAACAAGAGATGTGATAATTAGATTCCGACTCTATGAGGATAAAGAAATAGTGTGGAAGAAACTGCGAGGTCAATCCCCGATAGTGCTTGATGGGAGAGAGTTACAGATATTCTCTGACCTATCCGCCGAGACCCTGGCAAGGAGACGAGTACTGAAGCCACTTCTAAAGCAGATGATAGACTCAAATATTAAATATACTTGGGGACATCCGGCATGCCTGATTGGCACAAAAGACGGAAGATCGACAACACTGAGATTTCCGGAAGATTTAGAAGAATTCTGTAAAAAACTAGATATTCAGATACCCGACCTACCAGGATGGGAATAGAGGAGTAGGAGATAAGGGAGTAGGGAGAAGGGGAGAGGGGAAGGAGGAAAGGGAAGGAAAGGGAAAGAAATATAGATGAGTCAGGTTATGATGATTTAGTCCTTTCTTTTTCCTTTCTGGGAGGATCCGGTTTTTTACTGTCTTGACCCTTGTTGGTGGTGTTGGGTGCGTTGGGGGATCTACCTATCCCCCCTCCCCCCCGCACAATGAGTGGAGCGGAGGAGAGGCAACCCCAGGACCCCACCTAGAGGAAACTGGGCCAGACATGGAGGATGGCCCAGAGGCCAAAAACTGGCCGAATGGGGAGGGAGGGGGAGGGGGGGGGGAGTGGGGAGGGGATTGGAGGAGATGGGGGGGAGGAGGGAGGGTGGAGGGGCATGGGAGGAGAGGGAGGGAAGGGGGGGGAGGGACCTATCTCACCAAAATAACCAGAAAGAAGGGGAAGATTAAAAGATGCCACAAATCAAATGTATATCTTATAATGTGAAAGGTCTCAATAGCCTGACCAAGAGGCATAAGGTCCTCAAGGAATTGAAGGGATATAAAGCAGATATATCCTTTTTACAGGAAACCCATATTACCCTAGGATCAAATATTAGACTATATGCCCCAGAGTTCCCCATTTGGTACTACGGGGATTCAATATCCAAAAGAGCAAGAGGGATAGCAATCGGGATCTCAAAAAGGGTACGGTTCGAACTAACCGATAGACTGACAGATCCAGAGGGGAGATTCCTTTTCCTTAGAGGAAAATTGGAAGGATTAGAATGTACTCTGGTAAATGTCTATGCCCCAAATGACTCACCGACAAAATTTCTCTTGGGGATACTAGGGAAATTGATAGACTTCAGGAGGGGAAGTGTAATCATAGGAGGAGATTTCAACCTAAGTATGGACCCAAAAATAGATAGGACATCCCAGACGTCGAGCGTGCGGGGCGTACAGTTAAGAAAGCTTAGGGACGCCTTATTTAGGAGTCAACTGATAGACGCTTGGAGAGTCCTTAACCCGGACAAACGAGACTACACTTTCTACTCCCCGGTGCATGGGACCTATTCTAGGATCGACCACATATTGGTAGATCACAGAACCCTAGATATCGTGGTGGAAGCAAAAATAGAAACCACGACGATTTCGGACCATGCACCGGTTAGTATTATAATAGATATATCAGGAAATCCGAAGCCTAAACAAAATTGGAGGCTAGACGAACATCTGCTGATAGAGGAAACCAGTTTAATAAGAGTAAAAAAAGAGTTGGAAGAGTATTTTAAGTTAAACGAGACGAAGGAAGTATCGGTGGCAACAGTGTGGGACGCCCATAAGGCAGTGATAAGAGGAACTTTGATCTCGGAAGGGGCAAGGAAAATAAAAGAAAAAAATAGGAAAAAAGAAGAATTAATAGAAGAAATTTTCCTCTTAGAACAAGAACATAAAAAGATAGAGAAACAACGGGATCTATATTTAAAACTGGTTAATAAACGTAATGAACTGAAAGATATTATGAATCAAGAAACCCGAAAGGAATTTAATTTAATCGCAAGGGAAAGATATAGGTGGGGGAATAAAACCAATAAACATCTAGCAAGAATGGTGCAGAAAAAGAAATCAAAAAACTACATAGATAAAATCAAAAACGAAAAAGGAGAGATTTTACATACAACAAAGGAAATCGCGGAGACCTTTAGGCTATATTATGAGAGACTGTATGCGGTGGAACAAAGGAAAGGACAGGAGGGAGAAAAAATAAAGAAAACGGTAAATTTCCTAAGGGAAGCAGGACTGCCAAAAATAAATAGAAGCGAATCGGAGATAATGGATAGACCAATATCGGAAAAAGAGATTAATTCTGCATTAGCGAGTACAGCATCAGGTAAAAGTCCGGGACCCGACGGTTTCACCAACCTGTATTATAAAAAGTGTAAGGAGATCCTCCTACCAAAATTGTGCCAATATTTTAATGGGCTGGGTGAAGATTTCTTTTTTAGCCGGGAGGCCTTAGAGGCTAGCATAACAGTTATCCCCAAGGAGGGGAAGGATAAAGGGGACTGCTCAGGGTATCGACCAATATCTTTGTTAAATACAGATGTAAAACTATTTGCAAAGGTCTTGGCCGAGAGAGTAAAACAGGAAATGGTAAAGTTGGTACACCCAGACCAGACGGGATTCATCCAGGGAAGAGAGGGGAGGGATAATGGAGTCAGAGCGGTATTAATAATGCAAAAAATGAAAATAACTGGAATCCCCAGTCTGCTCTTGTCGATAGATGCGGAGAAGGCATTTGACAGAGTAGACTGGGGATTCATGCTGCGTACCCTGGATGAAATGGGGTTTGGCCAAAGGATGAGGAAGTGGATAACAACCTTGTATCAGGAACCAAGGGCAAAAATAAAAATAAATGGAAGCCTATCCCAAGAATTGCTAATGAAAAACGGAACTAGACAGGGATGCCCCCTGTCTTCACTCCTGTTTGTGCTCTCCCTGGAGCCATTATTGGCCAGGATACGTAAGTGCCCCGACATAAGAGGAGTCAAAATAGGGGAGGACGAACATAAACTCTCAGCATTTGCTGATGACGTCCTCTTCTATTTGTCAGACCCTAAAACATCAATTCCAAAATTATTAGACTTATGCACGTCATATGGAGAATTATCAAATTTTAAAATTAATGTAGCTAAAACTGAGATCCTGAGTATCAACGTCAACGGACGAGAGGAAAGGGATTTGAAACAGAAATACTGCTTCTCCTGGGTAAAAGCACTTAAGTACCTTGGTATTCTCCTTATCCCATCAATAAAAAAAATGTATGAGAAAAATTATATTCCTTTGCTAAATGAAATTAGGGAGGAAATTGGGAGGATAAAAAATAGACCAATATCCTGGATAGGACGAATAAACTTTTGCAAAATGGTAATCCTACCAAAGATTACATATAAGTTCCAGATGATACCCATAAGTTTACCCGGAACACTATTCTCAGCTCTTAAAAAACAGATTATGAACTTCATATGGAGAAATAAGAAACATAGAGTATCTCTCCAAATCCTAAGACAACCCAAAAGTAAGGGGGGACTAGCAGTACCAGACATTAAAACATACTATGAGGCAGTGGTTCTGTCGAGGGTGGTGGAATGGGCTAGGGCCAGTAAGGAAAAAAGATGGGTTAATATCGAAAACGAAATGGCAAAAGCCAGCTTGGACAAGATTATATGGAACCCACCTCAATATAGGATACTAGATAAGAATTCTCACGAGATAACTAAAAATGCACTAAAAATTTGGGGTATTAAATATAAAAAAATAGAAAAGGAATTTAACTCACCATTACTGGCACTAAAAAATAATGATTATTTTGCACCGGGCAAAACACAGATTGGTGGAAATTGGATAAAAAATGACACCACTCAATTAAGGGAGGTAATAAAAGATGGGCACATTATAACACTACAAGAATTAAAGGGGAAAAATTGTTTTTTGGAAATTGACGAATGGAGATACCATCAGCTAGCCCACTTTATACAAAGACTGCCGCATCCACTGAGGTCAGGGGAGCAGCTAACCGATCTAGAAAAATTATGCAGATCGGAAAAGGTTAAGGGAACGATCTCAAAATTATATAAGATCCTGTTAAAGGTGGACGAGCGGATGATCCCTCCTTTTGTTAAAAAATGGGAGAGGGAACTTGGATCAAAGCGAGATAGGATCACAATAGAAAAAATGCTGACACTGGTCCATTCATCGGCAGTAGACAGCCGTACAGCTGAGATGAGCTATAAATGTATGACTGGATGGTACATGACCCCAGATAAACTATCTAAATTCAAAGAAGGACAAACGGGAGAGTGTTGGAGGGGATGCGGATCCCTAGGAACTATGGCACACCTGTGGTGGAAATGCCCTAAGGTGGAAGAATTCTGGAAAAAAATATTGGGATGCATAGAAGAGATCATAAAAGAAAAAATTAAGCTAGACCCGTGGGTAGTATTGTTTCATGGGGGTGGGGAAAAAATCAAAAAATATAAAAAAACCCTGGTCCCACATCTATTAAATGCTGCCAAAAGAATAATACCGAGAAATTGGCAGGAAGTAGACTGCCCCCACATTTGGGAGTGGATAGACTCCGTGGAAGAAACTTACAGAATGGAAGAATTGAGAGTAGGAGTGGAAGGCAATGATATAGTCCAAGATAAAAAGTGGGAAAACTGGAGGATGTTTAAGAGATCCTGGAGTTATGCCGAAAAATTAAGGGCTGAGACCTAAAGATAAAGCGAAACAGAGAAGTAGGCATCAGGAGAAAGTATTCTGGATTGTTTTTTGGTGAGATAGGGGGGAGGGGGGGGTGATGGGGGGGGGGAGGGAGGAATGGGGATAAGGTAAAGGAAGTGAAGAATCATCCTACCTGAGATCACTAACAAAAAAAAAAAAAAAAGGAAGGAGTAATACCTTAAACCCCAAAAAAAAAAAAAAAAAAAAAAAAAAAAAAAAAAAAAAAAAAAAAAAAAAGATATAATAATAAAAGATTTTCACATATTGGGGTAAGAGAAAAATAAAGTAAGAAAAAATAACTACACTAATGATGCGAAACCTGCTTAGAGACGCTAATGGGCTGGTAAACGGAACATGAGCGTATAAGTGTACACCCTAGGAGGTTGAAGTCTGAAGTGAAAGAAAAAAAAAAAAAAAAAAAAAAAAAAAAAAAAAAAAAAAAAAAAAAAAAGAACTTTGGACCCCAAAATTTGTATAAGTTCTTCACAGACAGTGGAGGAAAGATAAGATGTGTGGCCTTTTATTTTGTTAGCATAATGCTTGATGTGCTCTTCAAGAAATGCATCAACATGTCCCATAACTAGAGATGAGCGAATCGAACGAAGTGGAATTCAACCTGAATTTGAGGAAAAAATTCGATTCTCAACTAATGCAAATTTCCTTGTGCTTTGTGGTAATGAATCGCAATTTTTCCTAAAATGGCACTTACAATTGTGGCTACACATGTGAGGACATGGGGCAAGGAACTCTGGGAAGGCGGGCTGACCCATATTGCCATGCATGCAGCCAATCATCAGACAGCCATCCCTGTGATGTCACAGTCCTATAAATATGGCGGCCATCTTAGAGTCAGACATTTTCCAGCGTTCAGAGTGCAGGGACAAATGAGAGAAGGCGCTAGGGACAGCAATTGGAAAAACATAATTGTGAAAAAAAAACTGAAAAAACTATTTATAAGTGCAGGGAAAGGATATGGAGGAATCATTTCACAGCATCTTAGTGCAGGGAGAGACGTCAGAAGGCGCTAGGGACAGTGCTAGAAAAGCAATTTACAAGTGCAGGTAAAGATTATTTGGGGATCTAAATAGCCATTATACAGCTCTATTATTCCAACAATTTGTTCTTGGGAATCAAGTGCTATGTTGAAAAGCCTTTAGTGGCTTATATCTTTTCAAACAAGAAAAATATATACGCAGTTAACTTCTGCAGTTATGTGTTGAAAGTGTACAGAAAGAAAAAAATATACACACTTCACTGGTGCACTTATTTGTGGCAAAAGCATTTAGTGGCCTATTTCAGTACAGAAAGAAAAAATATACGCACTTCACTGGTGCACTTATTTGTGGCAAAAGTGTTTAGTGGCCTTTTTCAGTACAGAAAGAAAAAAATATATGCACTTCACTGGTGCACTTATTTGTGGCAAAAGCGTTTAGTGGCCTATTTCATTATAGAAAGAAAAAAATATATGCACTTCACTGGTGCAGTTATTTGTGGCAAAAGGGTTTAGTGGCCTATTTCAGTACAAAAAGAAAAATATATTCTCAGTTCACATCGACGGTTATATGTGTTGAAAGCGTGGCTGTGAGTTAGCAGGGTGGCAGCAGTGGGAGGTCAGAAACCAAACTTGCCCGGGGTAGACCACCTGCTTCGCAGCAGCCTACCTACCCGGGAATTAGTGGTGCAGGGGTTCACAGAAGTAGTGGCGGTAGCAGTCAGTCAGTGCAGCGGTTATATGTGTTATTTTGCATTTCAGTACAAAAATAAAAATATATTCTCAGTTCACTTCGGCAGTTATTTGTGTTGAAAGCGTTTACTGGCCTATTTCAGTACAAAAAGAAAATTATATTTTCAGTTCACTTCGGCGGCGGTTATATGTCTTTAAAGCGTTTACTGGCCTATTTCAGTACAAAAAGAAAAATATATTCTCAGTTCACTTCGGCGGCGGTTATATGTCTTGAAAGCGTTTACTGGTCTATTTCAGTACAAAAAGAAAAATATATTCTCAGTTCACTTCGGCGGCGGTTATATGTGTTGAAAGCGTTTAGTGGCCTATTTCAGTACAAAAAGAAAAATATATTCTCAGTTCACTTCTGCAGTTATATGTGTTGAAAGGGTTTAGTGGCCTATTTCAGTACAAAAAGAAAAATATATTCTCAGTTCACGTCGGGGGTTATATGTGTTAAAAGCATGGCTGGGAGTCAGCAGAGTGGCAGCAGTGGGAGGTCAGGAGCCAAACATGCCTGTGGTAGACCACCTGCTTTGCAGCAGCCTACCTGCCTGGGATATAGTGGTGCAGGGGTTCACAGAAGTAGCGGTGGTAGCAGTCAGTCAGTACAGCGGTTATATGTGTTATTTTGTATTTCAGTACAAAAAGAAAAATATATTCTCAGTTTACTTCGGCGGTTATTTGTGTTGAAAGCGTTTAGTGGCCTTTTTCTGTACAAAAAGAAAAATATATTCTCAGTTCACGTCGGTGACGGTTATATGTCTTGAAAGAGTTTAGTGATGCACAAGGTAGAAGAAAGCTCCAGCACCAGAATGGATGTAGTGAAAATCCCGATCTTTATTCATCACCAAAATAGGGGTGCATACAGCAAACAATGACACTGGGTCCCACTTTATCCCCAAGATCTACACGTTTCGAACAATGTTGTTCTTAGTCATGATCTCTCGAGATCATGACTAAGAACAACATCGTTCGAAACGCGTAGATCTTGGGGATAAAGTGGGACCCAGTGTCATTGTTTGCTGTATGCACCCCTATTTTGGTGACAAATAAAGATCAGGATTTTCACTACATCCATTCTGGTGCTGGAGCTTTCTTCTACCTTGTGCATTACTTCTGAGGACTGGCTTGAGTCCGCCCCGTGCACCGTCATACAGGATCGGAAGGTGAGCTGGCTGTAACTTTTCTACTACAAAGAGTTTAGTGGCCTATTTCAGTACAAAAAGAAAAATATATTCTCAGTTCACGTCAGCAGCTGTTATGTCTTGAAAGCGTTCAGTGGCCTATTTCAGTACAGAAAGAAAAAAATATATTATCAGTTCGTTTCTGCAGTTATATGTGTTGAAACGGTTTAGTGGCCTATTTCAGTACAGAAAGAAAATATATACGCACTTCACTGGTGCAGTTATTTGTGGCAAAAGCATTTACTGGCCTACTTCAGTACAGAAAGAAAAAATATACGCACTTCACGGGTGCACTTATTTGTGGCAAAAGCGTTTCGTGGCCTATTTCAGTACAGAAAGAAAAATATATACGCACTTCACTGGTGCATTTATTTCTGCTAAAAGCGTTTAGTGGCCTATTTCAGTACAAAAAGAAAAATATTTTCTCAGTTCACTTCTGCAGTTATATGTGTTGAAAGCGTTTAGTGCCTTTTTCAGTACAGAAAGAAAAAAATATACGCACTACACTGGTGCACTTATTTGTAGTGTAAGAAGGTACCTGGAATCATCGTGGAGGGAAGGTATGTGTCACTGAGGTTCCTGGGCTCGGTGAAGTAAGGTATTACTTATGTGGTATTTTATGTGTCAGCAGCAGCTATTGCTAATTGAAACCTTGAGATTTAGCATGGCTGTCATAGCTGATCCGCGACTGCTCTTACTGGGAGTAGTCAAAGTGCTGGGTGGGTGACTACTCCCCATGTTCCAGGCCGGGTTTTGCCAGGCATAAAAACCAGTCAACACTGCCAAGTGTCTGGATCTGGGTCGATGAGCAGCCGATACCGCACTTGCATCAATCTTGACAGGATTCGTCTCCAGGTGGAGAGAAATTGTTTTTTGGAATGCTTTCTCCATCGTAACCACGTCGTCGAATAAACTAAAGACTGACGGATTCTCTCTTGTCTTAGGCAACACTTAATTTTTATTATTAAATGTATTGAATATTAAAATGAACCAAAACTTGATTAAAATTATAAGAAATGTGACACAGTGAGGGGTTGTGTCTGGCAAGGCAGGTATTTTCCTCTCAGCATGTGTGGCTGGGCTGGTTTCCATTGAAGAGATAAACAACAGCACTCAGTAAAGAACTTTTGTTCTGGTTATTTATTTTATGGCAACTTCACCAAATTGTGACGTTTCACAAAATGTGTGAAAAGTAGATTGAGCTGATGGTGTATCCACACCCATATATGCGTTTATATGGGTGTGGATATACCATCAGCTCAATCTACTTTTCACACATTTTCTCAACGGCAACTTGTGTTTGATAAAGGTCCTACGACCGAAACGTCACAATTTGGTGAAATTGCCATAAAATAAATAACCAGAACAAAAGTTCTTTACTGAGTGCTGTTGTTTATCTCTTCAATGTATGATTCTGGCTGGGAAGCCAGCACAACAAGCACCACAGTCCATAATAGATAAGAGTGCCACGTCTTGCCTATAAAAAATGGGCTGGTTTCCAGTCAGGTGAGGTCAAATACCGGACCAGAGTTTAAGTGCCTGTCCGGGTTTTGGCAGCCCCTGGCTGTCCTTAAATAGACCGCTGGGCTCAGTAGAGATGTCTCTGTTTTTGGGATCTGAGGCTTTGTGCCATGCTGGAGGGCTGAGAGCCGCACGCTGGGGAAACAGGCCCCCTAAAGCCTGCTGTGGACTACTGGAGGCAGAACTGCCAGCAAGGTGACTTGTGTTATATGAACTTTCCATTGTGTGTGAATTAACACCAAGACTGCAAAGCTGTTTTGTGCAATTGCCTCAAGTGTGAATAAACACTGATGTTTTGAGTTAAGAACTTGTATTTTGCCACTTTACTGCGCCCGCTTACCCTATCTACCAGAGCGAAACCTCACAGAAAGTAAACTTAAATTCGCCAATATATTATCCCAATCTTCGAGGGAAATTCACAGACAATCAATTTGCCAATACTTTTGTGCCAGAGAACGTGTATTATTAAATCGTGTTTTAAGTGACACTTTATAAAGTTGAGAAATTTTAACCTTCTGTTCTGTCCCATATTCCCTATAAATGAATAGACGAAGTGGCCATGCTGTGGCCTTCTCATGCTGCTGCCACCTCTGCAATCTCTCATCGTCGTGCCATTCTGTGGCCACCTCATGCTGCTGCCACCTCCACACTATGTCACCTTGCCACTCTGTGGTATCCTGATGCTGCTGCCACCTCCACACTCGGTCATTGAGCCACTTTGTGGCCTCCTACTGATGCTGCCGCCACCTCCAGACTCTGTCATTGTGCCACTCGGTGGCCTCCTCATACTGCTGAAAGCTCCAGACTCTGTCATTGTGCCACTCGGTGGCCTATTGATGCTGCTACTGCTGCTGCCACCACTACCATACTCTGCCATTGTGCCACTCGGTCGCTTCCTCATACTGCTGCCACCTCCACTCTCTGTCATTGTGCCACTCGGTGGCCTCCTCATACTGCTGCCCTGCAGCATCAGAATTGGCTTATGATTTGGTAGACAAAAGCAGGAGTGGGTACAAAATACAGAAGACATGCAAAGTTTCCATTCACGTGTCATCTCTGTTTTAGATCCAGTCCTGTTTTTTTTGGCAGTAGCAATACTGATGGATTATTGAGCAAATGCTGACCGAGTGAAGGCGTATGCTCCACAGACAGGATACGTTTTTTGTAGGTCATTGTTCTGATGGATCAGAGGAAGGGCAAAATAATCAGTGATGTCAACACAAACTTACTGCTGACACCCTCTCCACTCTGTGGGGGGGGGGGCTCTACTTGTATAAGCGTTTAATAGAACTGGTTCTGTAGACATCTATGTGAAATCAGCTGGCGACGGTGTAAAAGGAGTGCGCTTCTTCTTGGCACTAACATCGACCTGTAAGGTTGAGTTCATACTTGAGTTATTTGGTCAGTTTTGGCCCAGTGACTGCCCTAATAAGTGAAGTGTGTAGTTATTCTAAGAGCGAGCCTGTCATCTGCATGTCATACAGACTCACACTATTATTTCACTACCAAAACAGACTCCCTTTGCGTGTTACTACAAGGCAGTGTTCTACACCACTATAAAGGCTCTTAGCACCTAGGAAATAGCCGTTTTTTAACGTAATTCACCGCAAGTATATTCAGATCAAACCGAATTTTTCCCGAAAAATTTGGCGAACCGGCAAATCGAATTTTTAAAAAATTTGCTCATCTCTTCTAATATCCCTAAATAATTTCCATTATGGGGGGAGCCAATAATTTCATCTTTGCCTCTCAGCAGAAGGCCTCTTTCAGCAAGGTGCTGGATGACAATTAGACATCTCTTAAATACCTTGCGCCAGTACAGCGTTTCAACTTCTAACTGTAAAATTATTTGACTGTCAATTCTCCCACAGCTTTGACCTCTAGCGCTAACACTTCTTTTTTCTCAATATCAGTACTCTCATGCCTGATGATCCGACACACTGCATGTTTCCAGTCATTAAAGCCAACAGTGAAAGGGCCACGTCTACTGGCTATCAGTTTGCAAGCAAAGCAATATAACTTTCCATTACATGGAGAATAACATAACCAACTTCTCTCTGAGATTTCTTTGGTTTTTTGGGTTAATGATTAATGAGCAGAATGATTTTTTACAGTAGCGATAATATCTATCACTGTAAAATACACCTGTTTTTTTTAAAGTCAGCATCTTCATATTGGCAAACTTTACTTCCCTTGAAAACAAAGTACTCCAAAATTTTTCTCCCCACACTCCTAGATCACTAGGAAATTGCACCATTTCATCATGCGCATCCAAAGCTTGAGGATGTTCCACAGGATCTTCTGTATGAATGTCTAATACAGAATCAGATGACTCTAATTCAATGGATATATTATTTGGGTCTCGCATGCTAAAATAGGTGTTACACCAGTGCTAGGCAGAGATGGTCATGCGTTTTGCCCGGCGGCTGTTTCGCAGCGAACTTTGCTCGTTCACGGTTTGCCGAACGGGCGAACATATGGCGATGTCCGCCGGCGCCATATTCTTTTACATTGTGAAGAACTTTGACCCATGACACATCCATCAGGTGGTTGCCCCACAAAAAAACTGATTGAGGCAGGGGTGTGATATACCAATAATATACCGAATTTTTCGCCCTATAAGACGCTCCGTTTTAGAGGGAGACAATAAGAAAAAATTTGTTTTCATTACACCTCAGGTCAGTCCACCAATCAGACCCCCAATGTTAATCAGACCTCAATAAGACCTCAGATCAGACCCCCAATCAGACCTCAGCTCAGACCCCAATGTGAATGACCCCCAATAAGACCTCTCATAAGCCCCCATATGCCTCTCTTTAGCCCCATATGCCTCTCTTTAGCCCCCATATGCCTCTCTTTAGCCCCCATATGCCTCTCTTTAGTCCCCCATATGCCTCTTTTCAGGCCCTATATGCCTCTCTTCAGCCCCCAGTGCCTCCATCAGCCCCGAAATAAAAAAAACATAACAATTACCTTTCCTGCCTCGGACACCGCCGCTCCTTTCCGCCCATGCTCGGTAATCCTCCTCTTCAGTCTGCTGTGTGTGGCGCACACAGTGTGAGGTCACAACGCACCCTCACATGTGTGCAGACTTCACAGCAGAGCGCCGAGGACCAGGAAGAGGTGAGTATAGCACTTTCACTGCTTCCCGGTCCACTGGTACTAATCAACGCAAAAAATAAGGTACTTTCTATATAGTGCATTTGGGTAGTGCAGCATTTGTTTGCGGTTCTGCTGCGTTACCACAGCTACACAGAGTAAGAAATGCTATTGGAACAAATAATTTCAACTGGTGTGATATACCAGTTGCCCCCCCAAAAAAAGTGATTGAGGCAGGGGTGTGATATACCAATAATATACTTTCTATATAGTGCATTTGGGTAGTGCAGCATTTGTCCGCTGTTCTGCTGCATTACCGCAGCTACACAGAGTGACAAACGCTATTGAAACAAATAATTTCAACTGGTGTGATATATTTTTTTCTTATTTTACTTCTCAAAAACCTAGGTGCGTCTTATCATCAGGTGCGTCTTATAAAGCGAAAAATACGGTAGGTATTTATTAATGAAGCAAAATATATAATATGTATGTATTCATTTAATGAGCCTTAGTTAGTCCATAGCATAAGACAATCAGTAGGACATATATATATATATATATATATATATATATATGTAAAGGGACCCTTGCCTTATTGTATCCTTGTTTGTACCCCTGATCCTGTGCCACTGGTTCCCCTGATTGTATTTGTGGTTACCCCCACTGTATCTATTACTGGACACCCTGATCCCCCAAACCCTTGCCTTATTGTATCCTTGTTTGTACCCCTGATCCTGTGCCACTGGTTCCCCTGATTGTATGGGGCCTGAACAAAAGGGGACTAGATGCTAATCAGCTGTTATCCTACAGGCTATCAGCACAAGTTTTTCTCTAAACAACTCTGTTGATAACAGTTGGAATTGCATATATACATATAACACATACACATACAAAACCGGGGGTATGAATGGGCAGCAATAAGCCCACATACATACTGTCATGCTGACATAAGTGTATATACATAGACACGTGTGCAAATACATACACACATATCTATATATACACACACCCTCGCATATATCTGGGGCCAGGAAATATATGCTAACTATAAGGGGACACATATATATACTAATATAAGGGGGATTATAAGGGGGCACAGCTTCCAGGGACCACATATTTCCCACAGGGGCCACCATGAGCCCCTGGGGATCACCATGGGCATCACCCCATGATGCGGTGGTTAATGTATGCATATATTTACCATACATGCCCGCACGTGTTTGCAGGCATGCATGGATATATATGCACACGTCTCAACCGTTCCTCAACAATCCCCCTGCTGTCGGAATATAATACGACAATATAATGGGGGAACGGGTTGAGATATGTTTTCCCCCCTTCAACCCCATCTTTGGTGGAAGTTCAGGAAGAACTGTAGTGCACACTGATCTTTAGGTACTTAGACATCCCCAATCCAGCTTCCTCCGACCTGCCCTTCTGTCTTCTTCTTGACATCTTTAGGATACCACACACCCACAGTCTCTTGGTTAGCTGGTCTTTCTTTAACAGTCTTAGTGTCGGCCACCCCCACTTTGGAGTGACCACACCCCCACAGTCTCTCGGTAATTCTGCCGATCTTCAGGTATCTTCGTCCCCCCCCCCAATTCTGGAGTGGGTTCACCCTTACAGTCTTTAACTGGCCTTTCTTTAACAGTCTCTTGGTGTTGGTCACCCCCACTTTGGAGTGGCCACACCCCCACAGTCTCTCGGTAGTTCTGCCGATCTTCAGGTATGGCCTGCCTCCAAGGCATCTGGAGCGGGTTCACCCTCACAGTCTCAGTCCCAACTTTCTTCTATCCAACGTCTGTTTCCATCTTGATGGGTGCGGTTCTCCCGTGGACAGATTAATAGGTCTTTACAAGGCAGGTCAGACTCTCAAGCGGCGATGTCACAGTACCTAAATTCTACTGCGGAGAACACCTCCGCCACACTACACCTCCAGCCCTTCCCTTAAGAACCTCACCGTTCCAGGGTTCAAGGTGGCAAATGAATGATGCCTGTCCCTATCGTGACCTGACCTTATCCCCATTCACACAAAACACATGTCACATCCCTCCCAACACCACCAAATTCCATTAAATGTGTGTACCCATAGAGACTCATGCAACCTGGCATATCTCTACACCTCCAAAGACACAGGTAGGTCGCAGACCCCTGTGTCAATGGGAAACGACTATAGGATGCAAATGTGTACAGCCAAATTTTAACTCACCGCAATGCGTTGGGCGAGTTTCCCTAGGTGTAGGCTGTCACACATTTGTACCTAGAATGTCTATGGGTACACAATCAACCAACAAACATAATCAATATATATACAATACAATGTGCTATGGGGTTTCAGGGTAGTACATGTTATACGTTCCGAACCCTCATAGGAAACAAAGTGTCCATAAAATATTTGGCTACAGGACAAAGTTGGAGTTATGTCCTGAGCCTCCTCCTCCGGATAGTTCTGTAAAGTTCTGTCTGGTTCTGGTGTATTTGGTCAGTAAGTCCCTTGACCCTCCGATTACGATGACCAGAACCAGAAGAAGTTTCACTGGGTGAAACAAGTGATAAGTTCTTCCACCCGAACGTCTCCCAAGTCTTCCTCCAGAGCCTTAAATAATGCTCCCGCTGGATTGTGGCACAGTCTTCTCTAGAACACCTCTAGGCAGAGGTCGCTTAGTTGCCAAAATCCAGTGGGATCCTCTGGAGCTTCACGACAGTGTCAGGGGGAATAGCTGGTCTCTTCTGTGGCGTCTCCTGGGTTTTTCTTCCGCTCCATATAAAATCACACCTATGGCAGAAGAAAATACCAGGCGCTCCCAGGGGAATTTCTCCCCTAACAGTGCAATTAATGTGAAAATTTCCAGCACCAATACCTTTGACCCATGGGTAGAGAAAGGCATTGAGCTGCCCTTTATCTCACAGGACCCCTCGTCATCCCAACACTGGTGTCTGAACATCCTACCTTCAGAGGAGCGTGTCCCTCTGCACCAACAGATAAGGATGGCCACCCTACTAGGTTAGGATAACTGGAGCTCCGTGGACAAAGCACCATCTTGTTATTGATGGCACCGTATCCCCGTCCACTCGTGTGTACCCAGGCCGATTTCCCCCTGTGATCCCATCTTGTGGAGGCCCGCAGAACCAATGGCATAGGCATGCCCTGGCTCCCCAGGCCCCCACAACACAAGAACACAGTCCACATTCTGCTGCCAAACACTCTGCGTCCAATCCCTATCAGAGCTGTGCTACCTGACCGGACTAGAATTAAGTGCGCAGCACAACATTACACCAATGTTGTCTGTCCGCCCCAGTCCCCAGCGCAACACAGTCCTACCGAAAACCTTGAGCAAAACAGTGTTATCTGTATCGATCTGAGACCCTGGCTGCCCAGAATAATATCACATCATCCTTTGTGTAGGATTTCCCGTGTGAAATTATCTGCTCGCAAGCCTATACGTTCTCGATCCACAGTATAACACTGTTCCACTGCAAGGGGACACAGAATGAAACAGACAGCAGATGGGACTTACACCACTACATAAATCAGCATGGTAGAACACATCCGCAGACAAGGACTACCACCATCAACATCAAGAAAAACTCAAACAGATAACAAAAACACACAACATGGACATACACAGGGAACAAACGGTGTAACAAATAGTACAGGGGTGTCAAATGTTGCCTAGCCTAGCTTGGCCACTCTGACCCCTCAGCAGCTGGTGATGTTGCCGAGAGGTAACCCCGTTATGGCCAGGCTGACTAGACCCTACTGCACAATTTGTTACCTGGCTGATACTGTTGGACACATTGCAATTACCTGCACAAGGGCAATTCCTTGCAATGTGTCCTTTGTTCCCACACCTGAAACACGTGACTTGGTTTCCTGTCCTGTGTGTTATGTTCCCATCTGTTTCGCAGTGTCTCGCTATGTGACCTAGGCCACCACATGCAAAACATCTGATGTTTGCTCTGCATGGCCCAGGTCCATCCACACTGCAGCCGTGCTCCCTTCTCCTGAATTGTTCCATACTCAGGGACGCACTCTTCACCACAGTTGTTTTTCCCAAAGTCAGGGAAAAATCTCTGTTAGTCTGGACCGGCTTGACCTGATGATCAGACCGGTCACAGACTACTCTCCCCCCTTGTGGCCCTGCACAGGGCAAGGTTTTGGGAGATTCCGACCCTGGCTTTACGGAAAAAGAAAGGGCCGGCACCAACATGGTGATAACCTGTTGCATGCCAGACATTAGCTGGGACCTTACAGCAACCTGAGCCTTCAATTTAGCTACCGTCACGTCAGTAGAGGCAGTCCGCTCCTTGAAGGCCTTGACTTCAGTATAAGACTGAGTCAACTTAGCCTCAATTTCCTCCTTCTGCCTCTGCAGCTCTACCAACTGTGACTCTATCCTAGCCACCTGCGCATCTCGGTCAACAGTAGACTGCGCATTCTCTGCCAGCTGTGCCCGCAATGCCGAAACCTGGTCCGAATTACTAGCACAGCATTGGCAGTGAATGGCCGGAGGAATTGTCTCCGTTGACTGAGACACCAGCGCCACTTCCTTTGGCTTACAGATACTAGCCTCAAGCGTATGAACGAGTTTGGCGAGCATCCGAAGCCGTTTGTTGGCCTTGTTCAAAACCATCCGTTTGTTAACACAAAGCTTGTCATAAGTACAAGCCTGTGCTAACAAATCGGACCACAGCATTTCTGCTGACTTGTATGTAGTGGGGAGGATGGGGTTAAATGTGCTGTGTCTGCTCAAGTGTTGCAGTGTGGGGAAGTCCATACTCACCGTTTGATGAGCGTCCATTTTCTCCTTGGGGCCGTATGCCGCTCCCACGAAGATGGATCTCCTTCAGTGACGTGTCCGCTTCT
Source organism: Bufo bufo (assembly GCF_905171765.1). NCBI lineage: Eukaryota > Metazoa > Chordata > Amphibia > Anura > Bufonidae > Bufo > Bufo bufo. Next base: position 214,583,181 of record NC_053392.1, read on the forward strand.
CCCTTGCAATCACTTGAGCGATGCTTGTTGGTGCTGTACTTTTCCGTGTCTTCTTCTCTTACCCCAGCGACGGTGACCGTGTAAAGCAAATACAAAAGTATTAATTCACAGAACAATTATAGATTCTCTGCAAAAGATTTTGTTTTATTTCTGGTACTCTAAGGGAAGTATCGCTTCTCCTGTACGAATTATCGGGTCCTAGACGCTCAGACACTACGCTGACCGCGTCTCTCCTGCCCGCTAATTCACAGTATTAGCGACCCTCAACCTTAAGACCAAAAATAAGCGCAAAATCCACGCAGTGGGCCTGGCTCGCCAATGTAAAGGGGGAATATTAATCACCAATATTTATGCAAATATCAATAATTAATATTCATAAATGGGAGGAGCCATCTAGTGATAACTCCGCCCATTTATGCCTTTATATAACAATACCTTCGCTATACTTTACACTGATCACTATGCTAGCTGCATGCGCCTTACTAAACTAACTATCGCCAATAACCACACGCCACACAGATAGTTATAAACCAAACACAGTATTTATTACTAACAATACACTACGCACGCAATACTAACAATACAGCACTAAATATACAATCCTAAACTACACTACACATTCCCAATTCCACCCATCAACTAACTACACAGTTCACACATACAAGTAATATTAACAATAACCCACCCATCTGTACTCACTGTCCCTACGGGGTTAACGGTGGCACTGCAAGGGAGTGCAGGCCACAGACACTATAGATTCAGCACTGCAAGGGTTACTTGCAAGTGAGTGCTGAGGTTTACCAGGGGTACAGCAGGGATCAGGGACACAGCAGGGAGTGGGGGTAATCAGGGGTACTAATAGGGCCACAGGATCAGGGGTACAACAGGGGAATACAATAAGGCAAGGGTTTGGGGGATCACAGGATCAGGGGTACAAACAAGGATACAATAAGGCAAGGGTTTGGGGGATCAGGGTGTCCAGTAATAGATACAGTGGGGGTAACCACAAATACAATCAGGGGAACCAGTGGCACAGGATCAAGGGTTCAAACAAGGATACAATAAGGCAAGGGTTTGGGGAATCAGGGTGTCCAGTAATAGATACAGTGGGGGTAACCACAAATACAATCAGGGGAACCAGTGGCACAGGATCAGGGGTACAAACAAGGATACAATAAGGCAAGGGTTTGGGGGATCAGGGTGTCCAGTAACACGGCAAGGGTAAATCAGGGCCCAAGGTGCACATCAAGGACACAAATATAGGGGTTACAGGACCAGGGGTGATACTTAGGCCTTATCCAGGTGGTCATCATGGAGCTCCTCTCTCCTATGCGTCTCTGAATCTAGTCTGGTTGCAAGAGGCCGCACCTTTGCTCTGCTTGGGGCTTTATAGCCCAAAACCAGCCCCCCTCCTCCTTCTTCAGGGATGTGACATCATAGCGTCACTGTGACGTATGCCTGCCTACAATCCCCAGAGTCCTCCCCCCCCCTAGTCCCAAAAATGCTGGGAGTAGGGGCATGGAGTTTTAGCCAGGGGCAGAGGTGTGGAAAAACAGGTCTTTGATGTCTCTGATTAGAAAATCCTCTCACGAACGGTGCCAGAGAGTCTGATTGTATGGGGCCTGAACAAAAGGGGACTAGATGCTAATCAGCTGTTATCCTACAGGCTATCAGCACAAGTTTTTCTCTAAACAACTCTGTTGATAACAGTTGGAATTGCATATATACATATTACACATACACATACAAAACCGGGGGTATGAATGGGCAGCAATAAGCCCACATACATACTGTCATGCTGACATAAGTGTATATACATAGACACGTGTGCAAATACATACACACATATCTATATATACACACACCCTCGCATATATCTGGGGCCAGGAAATATATGCTAACTATAAGGGGACACATATATATACTAATATAAGGGGGATTATAAGGGGGCACAGCTTCCAGGGACCACATATTTCCCACAGGGGCCACCATGAGCCCCTGGGGATCACCATGGGCATCACCCCATGATGCGGTGGTTAATGTATGCATATATATACCATACATGCCCGCACGTGTTTGCAGGCATGCATGGATATATATGCACACGTCTCAACCGTTCCTCAACAATATATATAAAACTTTATATTATATTGTTGTATGTTATGAAGAGAACATGTATCCAGTATATTATATATATATTTCTCATTAGGAGAATATTCGTCTCTAAAAGAGTGTCTGTAAAGATGTGTGTTTTGTAACAATTAATCACATCTTTGGTATGACAGGAGGTACTGATATCTCTGTGAGAAAACAAGGCCATTCATATCATTACGGTCCATAAATCAACAGTGTGAGAAACATTCAGAGAGATGCCTAGAGGTCTGTCTCTAATTGCTACAAGTGTCAGAATTAATCCCTATAGCTTTGAATTAAAGTTTCTAAGGTCAAATGTATAGAATACGTTTTATTCAGACTTCCATAAGTTAACCCTTTATACTATGATGCAAATAGCTTACACAGCAGTGCCACCTAGGTATGAGTAGGTGACATTACAACAGTAGCGAAAGTGCATTCTAGGTAAGGTTATGATGTCACATTTTTTATCAATGGTCACGCCCATCTGACAATGATTGGAAAGTTCCAAACTAGGAAGGTGTGCCTGACTAATAAGTTTGTGGTCATAAACCACACAAAGGAAGAAAAAATAAAAGGGAAGTTGAGCTCTCTAGAGAGGTCTATCAAGATGAAAGCCATGGTGAGATGCGTTATGATGGACCACCCAGCTTTCCTAGGAGCAGAAGTGAGATTCCTACTAGGACTTGGTAAGAGACACAGAGAATGATATTTCATTTTATTAAGACTAATTTGATAGTGTGGGTGAAATTATACCATCTAGATTGGCGAATAAATAAATAAATTATTTAATTGATCATCTCCATATTGAGATGTACAGTAGTATTAGGATATTGTGAGACTTCATTCTACCTGCAGAAGAATCAAGACTCATAATCTAGCAAAGCATTAAATGATTGCTTATATATATATATTGATAGAATATTCTTCGTCAAGCTAAATGATCGGTTCCCACAGAAAATACTTATTTCAAGTCCTTCCCATTTAAGATATGGTCTAGCAAAGATCCTAGATCCCTGTTATTTGTCTTAATAGTCTTACAAAAGTAATATGGGGCGGGATGGGGCGGAAGGATACAGTTATCTCTTCTAAGTTATATCCTTGAATGGATTTGCCCATGCCTGAAGTCATGTTATGTGTAATTGGTTAGAGGGGGGGCGGAATGTATTTAGCATTCCATATTGATGTCTAGGATTAGACATGCCCATCCTGATATCATGAGGTTTTCTCTGAACAGAAGTGATGTATATAACTTATGTTCCTATTTTGATATCCTAACCTAATAATAGCTTCGTTATAACGTGACAAGTTATTTCCACTCACATGTATTGTTAAGCTTGTAATGCTTTATATCTACGCTTCACATTCACCTAAAGAATTATTAGGAACACCATACTAATACGGTGTTGGACCCCTTTTGCCTTCAGAACTGCCTTAATTCGACGTGGCATTGATTCAACAAGGTGCTGATAGCATTCTTTAGAAATGTTGGCCCATATTGATAGGATAGCATCTTGCAGTTGATGGAGATTTGAGGGATGCACATCCAGGGCATGAAGCTCCCGTTCCACCACATCCCAAAGATGCTCTATTGGGTTGAGATCTGGTGACTGTGGGGGCCATTTTAGTACAGTGAACTCATTGTCATGTTCAAAAAACCAATTTGAAATGATTCGAGCTTTGTGACATGGTGCATTATCCTGCTGGAAGTAGCCATCAGAGGATGGATACATGTTCTCATTCTGTTTACGCCAAATTCGGACTCTACCATTTAAATGTCTCAACAGAAATCGAGACTCATCAGACCAGGCAACATTTTTCCAGTCTTCAACAGTCCAATTTTGGTGAGCTCGTGCAAATTGTAGCCTCTTTTTCCTATTTGTAGTGGAGATGAGTGGTACCCGGTGGGGTCTTCTGCTGTTGTAGCCCATCCGCCTCAAGGTTGTGCGTGTTGTGGCTTCACAAATGCTTTGCTGCATACCTCGGTTGTAACGAGTGGTTATTTCAGTCAACATTGCTCTTCTATCAGCTTGAATCAGTCGGCCCATTCTCCTCTGACCTCTAGCATCCACAAGGCATTTTTGCCCACAGGACTGCCGCATACTGGATGTTTTTCCCTTTTTACACCATTCTTTGTAAACCCTAGAAATGGTTGTGCGTGAAAATCCCAGTAACTGAGCAGATTGTGAAATACCCCTAAATGCATTGAAGCAACTGCCATGTGATTGGTTGACTAGATAATTGCATTAATGAGAAATAGAACAGGTGTTCCTAATAATTCTTTAGGTGAGTGTATATATTCATTTGCATGTATCATTGTGTTTATTTACTTATATATGTTAATAACCTTGTAACTAGGGATGAGCGAACCCGAACTGTATGGTTCGGGTTCGTACCGAATTTTGGGGTGTCCGTGACACGGACCCGAACCCGAACATTTTCGTAAAAGTCCGTGTTCGGGTTCGGTGTTCGGCGCTTTCTTGGCGCTTTTTGAAAGGCTGCAAAGCGTCATACTACTTGGCCAAAGAGGCCATCACAGCCATGCCTACTATTGGCATGGCTGTGATTGGCCAGTGCACCATGTGACCCAGCCTCTATTTAAGCTGGAGTCACGTAGCGCCGCACGTCACTCTGCTATGATCAGTATAGGGAGAGGTTGCAGCTGCGACGTTAGGGCGAGATTAGGCAGATTAACTCCTCCAAAAGACTTCATTCTGTGATCGATCTGCAGCTGTGGATCATTGAAGTGCTATTATTGACTTGCTCAATTTTTTGAGGCTGCCCAGAGCGTTTTTAGATCACTTTTTTTCTGGGGTGATCGGCGGCCATTTTGTGACTTGTGGTGCGCCAGCACGAGCTATCACCAAGTGTATTTAACCATCGATAGTGTGGTTATTTTGTGCTATATCCTACATCAGCTGCAGGCTGAGCCTGTGTCACCCAAGTGCATTTAACCATCAACAGTCTGATTATTTTTTGGCCATATACTACATCAGCTGCAGGCTGAGCCTGTGTCACCCAAGTGCATTTAACCATCAACAGTGTGGTTATTTTTTGGCCATATATTACATCAGGGGCAAGTTGAGCCTGTCACCCAGCGCCTAAAAAATAGACCTGACATTTCAATTCAACCAAATCTGCACAGTTTTAGCTGGTCAAGTTATTTGTAGTGACCGTAAAAGCAGACTTTTTGTTCTGGGTTGAAAAAGCATTCCCAAATTTGCCATTCTGAAAATAACTAGTTTGTGGTATTTGAGGCCTACTTGAAATCTATCCCAAAAAGAAAATCTTACATTGAAGGTATTGATAGTGTGATTCAGAAAAACCGAAGACACACGCTAGCGTGCTGATAGAAGTGTCATTCTGTGATTAAACCTATAACTGTCACACAGCGCAAAAAAAAAACAGGTCTCACATCTCTATTCAACCAAATCTGCATAGTTTTAGCTGGTCAAGTTATTTGTAGTGACCGTAAAAGCAGACTTTTTGTTCTGGGTTGAAAAAGCATTCCCAAATTTGCCATTCTGAAAATAACTAGTTTGTGGTATTTTTGGCCTACTTGAAATCTATCCCAAAAAGAAAATCTTACATTGAAGGTATTGATAGTGTGATTCAGAAAAACCTAAGACACACGCTAGCGTGCTGATAGAAGTGTCATTCTGTGATTAAACCTATAACTGTCACACAGCGCAAAAAAAAAACAGGTCTCACATCTCTATTCAACCAAATCTGCACAGTTTTAGCTGGTCAAGTTATTTGTAGTGACCGTAAAAGCAGACTTTTTGTTCTGGGTTGAAAAAGCATTCCCAAATTTGCCATTCTCAAAATTACTAGTTTGTGGTATTTGAGGCCTACTTGAAATCTATCCCAAAAAGAAAATCTTACATTGAAGGTATTGATAGTGTGATTCAAAAAAACCTAAGACACACGCTAGCGTGCTGATAGAAGTGTCATTCTGTGATTAAACCTATAACTGTCACACAGCGCAAAAAAAAAACAGGTCTCACATCTCTATTCAACCAAATATGCACTGTTTTAGCTGGTCAAGTTATTTGTAGTGACCGTAAAAGCAGACTTTTTGTTCTGGGTTGAAAAAGCATTCCCAAATTTGCCATTCTCAAAATTACTAGTTTGTGGTATTTGAGGCCTACTTGAAATCTATCCCAAAAAGAAAATCTTACATTGAAGGTATTGATAGTGTGATTCAGAAAAACCTAAGACACACGCTAGCGTGCTGATAGAAGTGTCATTCTGTGATTAAACCTATAACTGTCACACAGCGCAAAAAAAAACAGGTCTCACATCTCTATTCAACCAAATCTGCACAGTTTTAGCTGGTCAAGTTATTTGTAGTGACCGTAAAAGCAGACTTTTTGTTCTGGGTTGAAAAAGCATTCCCAAATTTGCCATTCTGAAAATAACTAGTTTGTGGTATTTGAGGCCTACTTGAAATCTATCCCAAAAAGAAAATCTTACATTGAAGGTATTGATAGTGTGATTCAGAAAAACCTAAGACACACGCTAGCGTGCTGATAGAAGTGTCATTCTGTGATTAAACCTATAACTGTCACACAGCGCAAAAAAAAACAGGTCTCACATCTCTATTCAACCAAATCTGCACAGTTTTAGCTGGTCAAGTTATTTGTAGTGACCGTAAAAGCAGACTTTGTGTTCTGGGTTGAAAAAGCATTCCCAAATTTGCCATTCTGAAAATAACTATTTTGTGGTATTTGAGGCCTACTTAAAATCTATCCCAAAAAGAAAATCTTACATTGAAGGTATTGATAGTGTGATTCAGAAAAACCTAAGACACACGCTAGCGTGCTGATAGAAGTGTCATTCTGTGATTAAACCTATAACTGTCACACAGCGCAACAAAAAACAGGTCTCACATCTCTATTCAACCAAATCTGCACAGTTTTAGCTGGTCAAGTTATTTGTAGTGACCGTAAAAGCAGACTTTTTGTTCTGGGTTGAAAAAGCATTCCCAAATTTGACATTCTGAAAATAACTAGTTTGTGGTATTTGAGGCCTACTTAAAATCTATCCCAAAAAGAAAATCTTACATTGAAGGTATTGATAGTGTGATTCAGAAAAACCTAAGACACACGCTAGCGTGCTGATAGAAGTGTCATTCTGTGATTAAACCTATAACTGTCACACAGCGCAACAAAAAGACAGGTCTCACATCTCTATTCAACCAAATCTGCACAGTTTTAGCTGGTCAAGTTATTTGTAGTGACCGTAAAAGCAGACTTTTTGTTCTGGGTTGAAAAAGCATTCCCAAATTTGCCATTCTCAAAATTACTAGTTTGTGGTATTTGAGGCCTACTTGAAATCTATCCCAAAAAGAAAATCTTACATTGAAGGTATTGATAGTGTGATTCAGAAAAACCTAACACACACGCTAGCGTGCTGATAGAAGTGTCATTCTGTGATTAAACCTATAACTGTCACACAGCGCAAAAAAAAAAACAGGTCTCACATCTCTATTCAACCAAATCTGCACAGTTTTAGCTGGTCAAGTTATTTGTAGTGACCGTAAAAGCAGACTTTTTGTTCTGGGTTGAAAAAGCATTCCCAAATTTGCCATTCTGAAAATAACTAGTTTGTGGTATTTGAGGCCTACTTGAAATCTATCCCAAAAAGAAAATCTTACATTGAAGGTATTGATAGTGTGATTCAGAAAAACCTAAGACACACGCTAGCGTGCTGATAGAAGTGTCATTCTGTGATTAAACCTATAACTGTCACACAGCGCAAAAAAAAAACAGGTCTCACATCTCTATTCAACCAAATCTGCACAGTTTTAGCTGGTCAAGTTATTTGTAGTGACCGTAAAAGCAGACTTTTTGTTCTGGGTTGAAAAAGCATTCCCAAATTTGCCATTCTGAAAATAACTAGTTTGTGGTATTTGAGGCCTACTTGAAATCTATCCCAAAAAGAAAATCTTACATTGAAGGTATTGATAGTGTGATTCAGAAAAACCTAAGACACACGCTAGCGTGCTGATAGAAGTGTCATTCTGTGATTAAACCTATAACTGTCCCACAGCGCAAAAAAAAGACAGGTCTCACATCTCTATTCAACCAAATCTGCACAGTTTTAGCTGGTCAAGTTATTTGTAGTGACCGTAAAAGCAGACTTTTTGTTCTGGGTTGAAAAAGCATTCCCAAATTTGCCATTCTCAAAATTACTAGTTTGTGGTATTTGAGGCCTACTTGAAATCTATCCCAAAAAGAAAATCTTACATTGAAGGTATTGATAGTGTGATTCAGAAAAACCTAAGACACACGCTAGCATGCTGATAGAAGTGTCATTCTGTGATTAAACCTATAACTGTCACACAGCGCAAAAAAAAAAACAGGTCTCACATCTCTATTCAACCAAATCTGCACAGTTTTAGCTGGTCAAGTTATTTGTAGTGACCGTAAAAGCAGACTTTTTGTTCTGGGTTGAAAAAGCATTCCCAAATTTGCCATTCTGAAAATAACTAGTTTGTGGTATTTGAGGCCTACTTGAAATCTATCCCAAAAAGAAAATCTTACATTGAAGGTATTGATAGTGTGATTCAGAAAAACCTAAGACACACGCTAGCGTGCTGATAGAAGTGTCATTCTGTGATTAAACCTATAACTGTCACACAGCGCAAAAAAAAAAACAGGTCTCACATCTCTATTCAACCAAATCTGCACAGTTTTAGCTGGTCAAGTTATTTGTAGTGACCGTAAAAGCAGACTTTTTGTTCTGGGTTGAAAAAGCATTCCCAAATTTGCCATTCTGAAAATAACTAGTTTGTGGTATTTGAGGCCTACTTGAAATCTATCCCAAAAAGAAAATCTTACATTGAAGGTATTGATAGTGTGATTCAGAAAAACCTAAGACACACGCTAGCGTGCTGATAGAAGTGTCATTCTGTGATTAAACCTATAACTGTCACACAGCGCAAAAAAAAAACAGGTCTCACATCTCTATTCAACCAAATCTGCACAGTTTTAGCTGGTCAAGTTATTTGTAGTGACCGTAAAAGCAGACTTTTTGTTCTGGGTTGAAAAAGCATTCCCAAATTTGCCATTCTGAAAATAACTAGTTTGTGGTATTTGAGGCCTACTTGAAATCTATCCCAAAAAGAAAATCTTACATTGAAGGTATTGATAGTGTGATTCAGAAAAACCTAAGACACACGCTAGCGTGCTGATAGAAGTGTCATTCTGTGATTAAACCTATAACTGTCCCACAGCGCAAAAAAAAGACAGGTCTCACATCTCTATTCAACCAAATCTGCACAGTTTTAGCTGGTCAAGTTATTTGTAGTGACCGTAAAAGCAGACTTTTTGTTCTGGGTTGAAAAAGCATTCCCAAATTTGCCATTCTCAAAATTACTAGTTTGTGGTATTTGAGGCCTACTTGAAATCTATCCCAAAAAGAAAATCTTACATTGAAGGTATTGATAGTGTGATTCAGAAAAACCTAAGACACACGCTAGCATGCTGATAGAAGTGTTATTCTGTGATTAAACCTATAACTGTCACACAGCGCAAAAAAAAAAACAGGTCTCACATCTCTATTCAACCAAATCTGCACAGTTTTAGCTGGTCAAGTTATTTGTAGTGACCGTAAAAGCAGACTTTTTGTTCTGGGTTGAAAAAGCATTCCCAAATTTGCCATTCTGAAAATAACTAGTTTGTGGTATTTGAGGCCTACTTGAAATCTATCCCAAAAAGAAAATCTTACATTGAAGGTATTGATAGTGTGATTCAGAAAAACCTAAGACACACGCTAGCGTGCTGATAGAAGTGTCATTCTGTGATTAAACCTATAACTGTCACACAGCGCAAAAAAAAAAACAGGTCTCACATCTCTATTCAACCAAATCTGCACAGTTTTAGCTGGTCAAGTTATTTGTAGTGACCGTAAAAGCAGACTTTTTGTTCTGGGTTGAAAAAGCATTCCCAAATTTGCCATTCTGAAAATAACTAGTTTGTGGTATTTGAGGCCTACTTGAAATCTATCCCAAAAAGAAAATCTTACATTGAAGGTATTGATAGTGTGATTCAGAAAAACCGAAGACACACGCTAGCGTGCTGATAGAAGTGTCATTCTGTGATTAAACCTATAACTGTCACACAGCGCAAAAAAAAAACAGGTCTCACATCTCTATTCAACCAAATCTGCACAGTTTTAGCGGGTCAAGTTATTTGTAGTGACCGTAAAAGCAGACTTTTTGTTCTGGGTTGAAAAAGCATTCCCAAATTTGCCATTCTCAAAATTACTAGTTTGTGGTATTTGAGGCCTACTTGAAATCTATCCCAAAAAGAAAATCTTACATTGAAGGTATTGATAGTGTGATTCAGAAAAACCTAAGACACACGCTAGCATGCTGATAGAAGTGTCATTCTGTGATTAAACCTATAACTGTCACACAGCGCAAAAAAAAAAACAGGTCTCACATCTCTATTCAACCAAATCTGCACAGTTTTAGCTGGTCAAGTTATTTGTAGTGACCGTAAAAGCAGACTTTTTGTTCTGGGTTGAAAAAGCATTCCCAAATTTGCCATTCTGAAAATAACTAGTTTGTGGTATTTGAGGCCTACTTGAAATCTATCCCAAAAAGAAAATCTTACATTGAAGGTATTGATAGTGTGATTCAGAAAAACCTAAGACACACGCTAGCGTGCTGATAGAAGTGTCATTCTGTGATTAAACCTATAACTGTCACACAGCGCCAAAAAAAAACAGGTCTCACATCTCTATTCAACCAAATCTGCACTGTTTTAGCTGGTCAAGTTATTTGTAGTGACCGTAAAAGCAGACTTTTTGTTCTGGGTTGAAAAAGCATTCCCAAATTTGCCATTCTCAAAATTGTTGTGAACGGGAACAATGAGGAAAACATCTAATAAGGGACGTTGACGTGGACATGGTCGTGGTGGTGTTAGTGTACCCTCTGGTGCTGGGAGAGGACGTGGCCGTTCTGCCACAGCCACACGTCCTAGTGAACCAACTACCTCAGGTCCCAGTAGCCAGCAGAATTTACAGCGATATTTGGTGGGGCCCAATGCCGTTCTAAGGATGGTAAGGCCTGAGCAGGTGCAGGCATTAGTCAATTGGGTGGCCGACAGTGGATCCAGCACGTTCACATTATCTCCCACCAAGTCTTCTGCAGAAAGCGCACAGATGGCGCATGAAAACCAAGCCCATCGGTCTGTCACATCACCCCCATGCATATCAGGGAAACTGTCTGAGCCTCAAGTTATGCAGCAGTCTCTTATGCTGTTTGAAGACTCTGCTGCCAGGGTTTCCCAAGGGCATCCACCTAGCCCTTCCCCAGGGGTGGAAGAGATAGAATGCACTAACGCACAACCACTTATTTTTCCTGATGATGAGGACATGGGAATACCACCTCAGCACGTCTCTGATGATGACGAAACACAGGTGCCAACTGCTGCGTCTTTCTGCAGTGTGCAGACTGAACAGGAGGTCAGGGGTCAAGACTGGGTGGAAGACAATGCAGGGGACGATGAGGTCCTAGACCCCACATGGAATGAAGGTCGTGCCACTGACTTTCACAGTTCGGAGGAAGAGGCAGTGGTGAGACCGAGCCAACAGCGTAGCAAAAGAGGGAGCAGTGGGCAAAATCAGAACACCCGCCGCCAAGAGACTTCGCCTGCTACTGACCGCCGCCATCTGGGACCGAGCACCCCAAAGGCAGCTTCAAGGAGTTCCCTGGCATGGCACTTCTTCAAACAATGTGCTGACGACAAGACCCGAGTGGTTTGCACGCTGTGCCATCAGAGCCTGAAGCGAGGCATTAACGTTCTGAACCTTAGCACAACCTGCATGACCAGGCACCTGCATGCAAAGCATGAACTGCAGTGGAGTAAACACCTTAAAAACAAGGAAGTCACTCAGGCTCCCCCTGCTGCCTCTTCTGCTGCTGCCGCCTCGGCCTCTTCTGCTGCTGCCTCGGCCTCTTCTGCTGCTGCTGCCGCCGCCTCGGCCTCTTCCTCTGCCTCTGGAGGAACGTTGGCACCTGCCGCCCAGCAAACATGGGATGTACCACCAACACCACCACCTGCGTCACCAAGCATCTCAACCATGTCACACGGCAGCGTTCAGCTCTCCATCTCACAAACATTTGAGAGAAAGCGTAAATTCCCACCTAGCCACCCTCGATCCCTGGCCCTGAATGCCAGCATTTCTAAACTACTGGCCTATGAAATGCTGTCATTTAGGCTGGTGGACACACACAGCTTCAAACAGCTCATGTCACTTGCTGTCCCACAGTATGTTGTTCCCAGCCGCCACTACTTCTCCAAGAGAGCCGTGCCTTCCCTGCACAACCAAGTGTCCGATAAAATCAAGTGTGCACTGCGCAACGCCATCTGTGGCAAGGTCCACCTAACCACAGATACGTGGACCAGTAAGCACGGCCAGGGACGCTATATCTCCCTAACTGCACACTGGGTAAATGTAGTGGCGGCTGGGCCCCAGGCGGAGAGCTGTTTGGCGCACGTCCTTCCGCCGCCAAGGATCGCAGGGCAACATTCTTTGCCTCCTGTCTCCTCCTCAGCTTCCTCCTCCTCTTCTTCCACCTGCTCATCCAGTCAGCCACACACCTTCACCACCAACTTCAGCACAACACGGGGTAAACGTCAGCAGGCCATTCTGAAACTCATATGTTTGGGGGACAGGCCCCACACCGCACAGGAGTTGTGGCGGGGTATAGAACAACAGACCGACGAGTGGTTGCTGCCGGTGAGCCTCAAGCCCGGCCTGGTGGTGTGCGATAATGGGCGAAATCTCGTTGCAGCTCTGGGACTAGCCGGTTTGACGCACATCCCTTGCCTGGCGCATGTGCTGAATTTGGTGGTGCAGAAGTTCATTCGCAACTACCCCGACATGTCAGAGCTGCTGCATAAAGTGCGGGCCGTCTGTTCGCGCTTCCGGCGTTCACACCCTGCCGCTGCTCGCCTGTCTGCGCTACAGCGTAACTTCGGCCTTCCCGCTCACCGCCTCATATGCGACGTACCCACCAGGTGGAACTCCACCTTGCATATGCTGGACAGACTGTGCGAGCAGCAGCAGGCCATAGTGGAGTTTCAGCTGCAGCACGCACGGGTCAGTCGCACTGCGGATCAGACACACTTCACCACCAATGACTGGGCCTCCATGCGAGACCTGTGTGCCCTGTTGCGCTGTTTCGAGTACTCCACCAACATGGCCAGTGGCGATGACGCCGTTATCAGCGTTACAATACCACTTCTATGTCTCCTTGAGAAAACACTTAGGGCGATGATGGAAGAGGAGGTAGCCCAGGAGGAGGAGGAGGAGGAAGAGGGGTCATTTTTAGCACTTTCAGGCCAGTCTCTTCAAAGTGACTCAGAGGGAGGTTTTTTGCAACACCAGAGGCCAGGTACAAATGTGGCCAGACAGGGCCCACTACTGGAGGACGAGGAGGACGAGGATGAGGTGGAGGAGGATGAGGATGAAGCATGTTCACAGCGGGGTGGCACCCAAAGCAGCTCGGGCCGATCACTGGTGCGTGGCTGGGGGGAAACACAGGACGATGACGATACGCCTCCCACAGAGGACAGCTTGTCCTTACCTCTGGGCAGCCTGGCACACATGAGCGACTACATGCTGCAGTGCCTGCGCAACGACAGCAGAGTTGCCCACATTTTAACGTGTGCGGACTACTGGGTTTCCACCTTGCTGGATCCCCGGTACAAAGACAATGTGCCCACCTTACTTCCTACACTGGAGCGTGATAGGAAGATGCGCGAGTACAAACGCACGTTGGTAGACGCGCTACTGAGAGCATTCCCAAATGTCACAGGGGAACAAGTGGAAGCCCAAGGCGAAGGCAGAGGAGGAGCAAGAGGTCGCCAACGCAGCTGTGTCACGGCCAGCTCCTCTAAGGGCAGGGTTAGCATGGCAGAGATGTGGAAAAGTTTTGTCACCACGCCACAGCTAACTGCACCACCACCTGATACGGAACGTGTTAGCAGGAGGCAACATTTCACTAACATGGTGGAACAGTACCTGTGCACACCCCTCCACGTACTGACTGATGGTTCGGCCCCATTCAACTTCTGGGTCTCCAAATTGTCCACGTGGCCAGAGCTAGCCTTTTATGCCTTGGAGGTGCTGGCCTGCCCGGCGGCCAGCGTTTTGTCTGAACGTGTATTCAGCACGGCAGGGGGCGTCATTACAGACAAACGCAGCCGCGTGTCTACAGCCAATGTGGACAAGCTGACGTTCATAAAAATGAACCAGGCATGGATCCCACAGGACCTGTCCATCCCTTGTGCAGATTAGATATTAACTACCTCCCCTTAACAATATATTATTCTACTCCAGGGCACTTCCTCATTCAATACTATTTTTAATTTCATTTTACCATTATATTGCGGGGCAACCCAAAGTTGAATGAACCTCTCCTCTGTCTGGGTGCCGGGGCCTAAATGCGTGACAGTGGCCTGTTCCAGTGGTGGGTGACGTGAAGCCTGATTCTCTGCTATGACATGAAGACTTATTCTGTGCTGACATGAAGCCAGATTCTCTGTTACGCGACCTCTCTCCTCTGCCTGGGTGCCTGGGCCTAAATATGTGACAGTGGCCTGTTCCAGTGGTCGGTGACGTGAAGCCTGATTCTCTGCTATGACATGAAGACAGATTCTGTGCTGACATCAGGCCAGATTCTCTGTTACGGGACCTCTCTCCTCTGCCTGGGTGCCTGGGCCTAAATGTGTGACAGTGGCCTGTTCCAGTGGTGGGTGACGTGAAGCCTGATTCTCTGCTATGACATGAAGACAGATTCTGCGCTGACATCAGGCCAGATTCCCTGTTACGGGACCTCTCTCCTCTGCCTGGGTACCTGGGCCTAAATGTGTGACAGTGGCCTGTTCCAGTGGTGGGTGACGTGAAGCCTGATTCTCTGCTATGACATGAATACAGATTCTGCACTGACATAAGGCCAGATTCTCTGTTACGGGACCGCTCTACACTGTCTGGGTGCCGGGGCCTAAATGTGTGACAGTGGCCTGTTCCAGTGGTGGGTGACGTGAAGCCTGATTCTCTGCTATGACATGAAGACAGATTCTGCGCTGACATAAGGCCAGATTCTCTGTTACGGGACCTCTCTCCTCTGCCTGGGTACCTGGGCCTAAATGTGTGACAGTGGCCTGTTCCAGTGGTGGGTGACGTGAAGCCTGATTCTCTGCTATGACATGAAGACAGATTCTGCGCTGACATAAGGCCAGATTCTCTGTTACGGGACCTCTCTCCTCTGCCTGGGTGCCTGGGCCTAAATATGTGACAGTGGCCTGTTCCAGTGGTGGGTGACGTGAAGCCTGATTCTCTGCTATGACATGAAGACAGATTCTGTGCTGACATAAGGCCAGATTCTCTGTTACGGGACCTCTCTCCTCTGCCTGGGTGCCTGGGCCTAAATGTGTGACAGTGGCCTGTTCCAGTGGTGGGTGACGTGAAGCCTGATTCTCTGCTATGACATGAATACAGATTCTGCGCTGACATAAGGCCAGATTCTCTGTTACGGGACCGCTCTCCTCTGTCTGGGTGCCGGGGCCTAAATGTGTGACAGTGGCCTGTTCCAGTGGTGGGTGACGTGAAGCCTGATTCTCTGCTATGACATGAAGACTGATTCTGCGCTGACATAAGGCCAGATTCTCTGTTACGGAACCTCTCTCCTCTGCCTGGGTGCCTGGGCCTAAATGTGTGACAGTGGCCTGTTCCAGTGGTGGGTGACATGAAGCCTGATTCTCTGCTGTGACATGAAGACAGATTCTGTGCTGACATCAAGCCAGATTCTCTGTTACGGGACCTCTCTCCTCTGACTGGGTGCCTGGGCCTAAATGTGTGACAGTGGCCTGTTCCAGTGGTGGGTGACGTGAAGCCTGATTCTCTGCTATGACATGAAGACAGATTCTGTGCTGACATGAAGACAGATTCTCTGCTATGGCATGAAGAGACTGATTCTGTGCTGACATGAAGCCAGATTCTTTGCTATGGCATGAAGACACTGATTCTCTGCTGACGTGAAACCAGATTCTCTGCTATGGGACCTCTGTCCAATTGATATTGGGTCATTTTTTTTATTTTTTTATTTTAATTCATTTCCCTATCCACATTTGTTTGCAGGGGATTTACCTACATGTTGCTGCCTTTTGCAGCCCTCTAGCTCTTTCCTGGGCTGTTTTACAACCTTTTTAGTGCCGAAAAGTTCGGGTCCCCATTGACTTCAATGGGGTTCGGGTTCGGGACGAAGTTCGGATCGGGTTCGGATCCCGAACCCGAACATTTCCGGGAAGTTCGGCCGAACTTCTCGAACCCGAACATCCAGGTGTTCGCTCAACTCTACTTGTAACCAATAAATCTGTGTATTATTGTATAATGCAGAACTACATCTCAACGTCATCTCACGTCAAAAAGACAATAGTGTTGCCATCTGCAGCCTGTGCTGTCAACGCATAAGTCGCGGTAAGCCCAACACTCACCTAGGGACGACCGCCTTAAGAAGGCACTTGGCCTGAACTTTCTAATGGCCATCAAGCATGTAACCTGTAGCACCCGTGTAGATTTGGTGTTACGGATTGCATGCAGGCCTGCCTCTTCTTCTCCTCCTCTTACTCCATCCTCCGTCTGTCACGGCCTCGGTCTTGTACGCTGTGACACCTTTGCTGTACATGCCGGTTGCCAGGGGAACCGCATGGTTGTCTGCATGTGTGTTCTTTGCTCCCCTTATCCTGGTTCCTCCTCTGTCTGATGCTAGAAGGGTTAACTCTCTGGCTAGGTGTGGTCACTTGGGTTTTATTACCTGTGGCTCACTGGCTGGAGTCAGTTGTTCTCCAGCCATCGTTGGTGCTGGAGCTCTGCTCCAGTCCAGGGTGTTCTGTCTGCCCAGTCCTTGAGGGCCACCTAGTGGGACATCGATGTCTCCTGCGATGTCTCTCCGTTGTCATCCCTTTGTCCTCCCTTCACTATCCTTGCATATGTTTGGTAATGTTTATGTATGGGTGGTTGTCTTGTCTAGTGGTTGTTACGTAGTTAGAGCCTACAATAACCCAAAAACCGAACCTCACTCCCCAACTTACTGCAACTTGTGCAAAAAATGAGCAAGGATTTAACAAGGTAAAAAAAATTCTCATTTTATTAATTATAAATCACATGAACATTACAGGTGAGACTCAAAAGGGACAGAACATGGAGACTGGGCCACAAAAGGGCTCTGCAATGTGGAGAATCACAATGGGGGATAATGTGACCATATACAGCAGGTAACAGACAATTAACAGAAGCTGTGAATATTGGAGTAGTTGCGGGTGCAATTGCTGTCCCCTAGTGTTGAACAACTACCGAGCTCTTATTCACAGCGTCCCAGCAATGGATGCTGTAGGGTGTAATTGGACGGTGCAATACTACTCATAAAGATGGCATATAACAATAACTGTAAATCACTAGTCCCACACTAATCCAGATACCATGTTACCTACCCATGTTGCTGCTGAAAAATGGTGACACGGTTCCCCCACTGCTTCGACCTCAACACGTGTTTCGCCACGTAGGCTTCGTCAGGAGGTACAAACACACTAAGACAAATTTGGGCATATAAAGGCTAAAGAGGAGGGATTAATTATCACTAACCATGATCATCTGTACCAAGGGTATTCATGTTGTGAGACAGCCTCCTTCAGTGCTTCCTGGTCATTAAAATGCAACCTGATTCCAGCACTTCCGGGTGGCAATCACACAGCACATATGTCAGCCAATCACATAATCACTACCTGGTCACATGGTCCTGATGTCATGGATTTGTCTTAGTGTGTTTGTACCTCCTGACGAAGCCTACGTGGCGAAACACGTGTTGAGGTCGAAGCAGTGGGGGAACCGTGTCACCATTTTTCAGCAGCAACATGGGTAGGTAACATGGTATCTGGATTAGGTAGGGTGGGACTAGTGATTTACAGTTATTGTTATATGCCATCTTTATGAGTAGTATTGCACCGTCCAATTACACCCTACAGCATCCATTGTTGGGACGCTGTGAATAAGAGCTAGGTAGTTGTTCAACACTAGGGGACAGCAATTGCACCCGCAACTACTCCAATATTCACAGCTTCTGTTAATTGTCTGTTACCTGCTGTATATGGTCACATTATCCCCCATTGTGATTCTCCACATTGCAGAGCCCTTTTGTGGCCCAGTCTCCATGTTCTGTCCCTTTTGAGTCTCACCTGTAATGTTCATGTGATTTATAATGAATAAAATGAGAATTTTTTTTACCTTGTTAAATCCTTGCTCTTTTTTTGTACTAGTGGTTGTTACTTGTCTGGTCTCTTGGTGTTTGTAGTCCAGCATGTTTGCTAGACTTGTTCCTGTGTTGTGTACCTCCGGAAGGGGGCTGGTTTCCCGGAGGGGTGAACCATAAGCCTGTATGCAGCGGTGCCTGGGGCTGCTGTGCACCTTGCGGCATGGGGTCCAGGCAGTAGCTGGTGTGCTGGAAACCTGTGTGTGGGTGTTGTTGGTACGGTGTCCTGTTTGGTGTGTGGGGTCCTGTACTTATGCACAGGTTCCAGTTATGGTGGCTGCGGCAGGTAAGTGTCTTTTTGTGTACTTACCTGCTGATTTAGTTACTGCATACAGTCTCCTACTTTTCCTTGCAACTAGGCAATTTGAGACTCCTGTTCTTCCGTGTCTTGGAAGGACAGAACATCTCTCACCTGCTCCTATTAAAGGGATTATCAGGGTGACTCAGGGCCAAAGGTATCATGGGTATGCGCCGTCCTACCATCCAGGTCCGCTTATATGGTGAGGAGTTAGGGTGAGGATTAGGGACGCTTTAGGAGGTGACCTGCTCCCTGATCCCGGAGTCCTGGCCTAGCTGCTTCCCCTTATACCTGACATTGTACGGTGAGGGGTTTCCCTCACTCCCCGCCATGACACCGTCTCCTCCTCGGCTGACTCTTCCGCTGCACCCTCCAAGCTCCCCAGAACCCATTCGATGTGCCAGGTGAGACGTTGTGCTGCGGCTTTTGTGCCTGGAAGCCAAGAGCCACACTGGTGCTGCACTCCTTTCAGCTCTGCGGTCACAGGCCAATCAGTGGCTAACCCCGCTCAATTTGACAGTTGGTAAAGTGGTGTGCGACAACAGTTGCCGATCTGCTCAAACAGGGCAAAATGACACATGTGTCGTGCATAGCACACGTCCTGAACTTAGTCATGCAGCGATTCGTTGCCAAATACCCCAGGGTCCAGGATGTCTTGCGGCAGGCCAGGAAAATCTCTGACCATTTTAGAAGATCTTGCACGGCCATGGCTCGCCTTGCTGACGTTCAGCGGCGACACCACCTGCCCGTCAGACGTCTAATTTGTGACTGCCCGACTCGCTGGAACTCCAACTTGTATATGCTTGATAGACTGCTCCAGCAAAAATGTGCAGTTAATGACTACCTGTACGAACTCTGCGGCAGG
The DNA here is from genome assembly GCF_905171765.1 of Bufo bufo. Classification (NCBI taxonomy): domain Eukaryota; kingdom Metazoa; phylum Chordata; class Amphibia; order Anura; family Bufonidae; genus Bufo; species Bufo bufo. The sequence continues at coordinate 214,602,804 of NC_053392.1, forward strand.
ACAGATTTTGGGAAGCTTGTTTTTTTTCCACCGCGCCAGTGGCTGCTCATGCGCAACGCATGCAGACTTCGCAGCCAGGGTGCCATCAGTGACATCGTACCTTATGCCTTCTTTCTGGAGTGTGCATTGCGTTGTGTCATTGATCAAGAGTGTGCATTGCGTCGTGTCATTGAGCAGGAGCAGGAAGATGAGGAAGTCGCAATGCTGGATGAATTCCCAGGGTGGGCTACTCCATCTGAGACAGGTCAACAGGAGTCAGAGGAGGATGGTGTCGTGGGGGTAGGAGGAGCTAGAAGAGCATGCTTTAAACTTTTCTGGGATCCCTTGTGTTGTCCGTGGCTGGGGGGAGGAGACTGAGGACTACATTATCCTGGACGATGAGCAGGAGCCAGGCCACTCCACCATTTCCAGTTTAGTGCAAATGGGGGCCTTCATGCTCCAGTGTTTGAAGAGGGACCCCCGTATAAAAGCATAAAGGGCAAGGACCAGTACTGGGTGGCAACGTACTTAGACCCAGGGTACAAACACAAAATGGCGGACATGTTCCAAGTATCACAGAGGGCTTTATTAGAATGCAGCGCTTCCAGGCCTTGCTTCGAGAAATGCTGCATTTTGCTTTTACGGCGCTGGCAGGTGAACTTCAACTCACAGAGGAACAGTTGCGGGTACCAATCCAACAGCGCATGCAAGAATAGTGCGGTTTGAAGATGTGTTGGTCACTTCGGATATGAGATCATTCTTGCATAGAACCCATCAACAGTCGCCCTCCGGATCCAGCCTCAGGGAACGCCTAGACCGACAGGCATCTGACTACATCGGGTAAATGTGGACGCTATGAGAAGCGAGGAACCCCTGGACTACTGGGTGTGCAGGCTTGACCTGTGTCTAGAACTGGCACAATTTGCCATGGAACTCTTGGCTTGCTCGTTCAGCGCAGCAGGGGGGGATCATGATTGATAAGTGCACTCGCCTAGCTCACGACAGTGTGGACTACCTCACATTTCTAAAAATGAATGAGGCATGGATCTCGGAGGAATTCAACACCTGTGACGACCATGTTTAATTATATTTCCTCATGCCAGCCCACACATATCCGCCAACACCAAGAACAAAGAATGGTCCCTGTCTTATGTAAATAATGTGGCATAATTGGCCTTTTCTGTCCGTTGAATGCCTAATGTTTTGGCCCTCAGAGGATTTCAAAACCTGTGATGACCATGTGTTTCAACTATAATCATTAGGGGTTGTTTCAAGAGGGAGGATTTTGTTAGCCATGTTTTTAACCCAATTTTATATTTTTTGTTCTTTTAAACATATGTATTTGACCTGTATTTGTACTGGCCTTCAGTAAAATTGATAGCCATTGACCATCTAATATACCCCCGGCCGCATAATTACTTGATCTTTTATGTACGGTGAAAGCATAATTTATGAGACCTGTAATCTAATTGGCCAACAGTAAAATTTTTATACGGTGACCGCCAAATGTACAGTACCTCCAGCCACATTATCAATTGTCCTTTTCTGTACGGTGAATGCAAAATTTTTTGTGGGCCTGTTGTCCACTGGTCTGCTGTAAAATTGATATACCAATGACCGTGTTTTCTACCTCTAGCCACATACTTACTTGTTCTTTTCTTTTTGCTGAATGCATAATTTTTTGGGCCTGTAGTCCACTGGCCTGCTGTAAAATTGATATCTAATGACCGTGTAATCTACCTTCGGCCACATACTTGTTCTTTTCTTTCTGCTGAATGCATAATTTTTGAGGCTTGTAGTCCAATGGCCTGCTGCAAAATTGATATCCAATGACCGTGTAATCTACCTCCAGCCACATACTTACTTGTTCTTTTCTGTATGGTAAATTAATAACTGTTGGGGCCTCGGAGGAATTCAACACCAGTGACGACCACATGTTATCGAATTTAAACTATTATCATTAGGTTTTTTTCAAAAGGGGGGATTTTTTTATCCAATTTTATATTTTTAGTTCTTTTAAACATATGTATTTGACCTGTATTTGTACTGGCCTGCAGTAAAATTGATATCCATTGGCCGTGTAATATACCTCCAGCCACATAATCACTTAATCTTTTCTGTCCGGTGAATGCTTAATGTTTGGGGTCTGTAGTCTAGTGGCCTACAGTAAAATTTTTATCCATTGACCGCATAATGTACCTCGAGCCGCATAATCAAAATTAATTTTATGTCTGAATGCCTAATTTTTAAGGCCCGTACTCCCGTGGCCTAAAATAAAAAATTTCTAGGCTCCAACAGGTCACATTTCAGAGAATTTCCCTTTAAGACGCATAAAAATGTTCTCTGATTAAGATACATATTTTTTGTTGGAATTTTTGTCATTGATTCCCCCCTAGTATGTCACTGTCCATGTTGTGGGACTATTTGTGCACTTCTACTAAGTATTTTGTGGCTGCAAATATGATCTGAAGGTTTTTCAGGTTCGCCTGCCATTAAAGTGAATGGGACCCGCCGTGAACTTGCGGTTCGTGAACATTTGATCGCGTTCGCGAACCGTCCTGGCCGATGTTCGTCCATCACTAGTGCTAGGCTCTTGGTCTGTTCCAGGCTTAGTTTTCTTTGTGATGAATGAAGCTATCTTTGGCATTTTAGCAAGCTGTTCTCTTTGCTGTTGCTCTCTTAACTGTTGTTCTTTCCTTTTTTGAGCTCCTGATTTCTTTGCGGAAGGCATCTATTAAAATATCAATTAAAGTAAGTAAGAGTGCCTATCTTACTTATTTATCTATTAAAATATGATGGTAGAAATTTGGTATGTATGGTATCACTCAGAGTATGGCCTCTTGCACACGACCGTATTCCATCCGAGACATACAGTCGGTGAGAGGGCCATATGTCCCGGAGCGGCATTGATCGTGCACATTGGAGTACACAGCATCATAGATTACTTTGATGCTGTGCATGTTGCGCCGCCTGTGGGACTATTGTCCCTTACTCATATGATCTTATGAGTGCGGGACAATAGTCCCGCGGGCGGTCCGACGTGCACAGCATCATTGTAATCTATGATGCTGTGTGCTCCCGTGCACACGATCAATGTTGCTCTGGGACATATGGCCCACTCACGGACCGTACCGTATGTCTCGGAGGGCATACAGTCGTGTGCAAGAGGCCTATAACAAATGTGAGAATAGTGCAGTGCAGTGTCTAAAGTGCAATAATAGCGGGAAATAGCTTACCTTCCCATATGGAGGATCCAGTCCTGTTTGGTTGTTGCTGATATCTGGAAGCACTGGATGCTTATCTGCAAGGTTAAAACTATTGAACATAAAAATCATAAATTTTTTTATTTTTTTTATTTGACCATTTAAAAATAAATAAATAAAAATATTATTACAGGGAACTGCTGGTAGTGATGAGGCAATATTAGTTTTTGCGATATTTTGCAAATTTTTTGCATAATATTCGCAATAAATTAGCAAATTCTAGAATTCGTGATCTCGTTTTTAGTTTCGCGATTGCGCAAATCGGCACTAATGATGTTCATAATACATGCAACTTCAAATTTTATCAGGTCTGAGTAGATATTACTGATTGGTGCACTAAGTATTGTTGTGACATCAGAGCACTATGTCTGTAGCATGTATGTATGGACAGCAGAGAAACAGTAATTCCTATCACACTACCTAACACCCTGCACTGGAACCTATCAGCTACACTATATCACTATCTAACCTACAGTGACTATCTCCCACTATCTGTATTATTTATATGAGCTAACTAACTATCTAATGTAATTGGAAAAGGAATAGGATCCAGATGAAAGCACAGAGCACAGCAATGACACTGCTCTCTCTCTCAGAACTGCAAAAAAACAGCAGAAAATGGCTGCTGGGGAGTTTCTTATATAGTAAGGGGTATGCAACTTTCCTATTGGTTGCTAAGCTCTGACAAAGATATTGCAGCCTTCTCATTGGCCCACAAGCAAGAAGGGAGGTTACTGATTAAAAAAAATCTAGGATATTCACGATTACGAATATACAGTATAGCACTATATTCTACATCTTTGCGAATTCTCGAAGTGCCGAAAATTCACGATTAGAATATTCACGATCAACACTACTGGTAATATATTGTTACCAGATACCACAGGAGTCTGTACCTCTTTAGGTTAGCTTCGGGGGAATCACACAATATGAGAAAGCAGCTTCTAATGTTGGGGTTGATACCATTGATTGATGGACATATATGCCAAACAATAACAAAAGGACGCTCACCACAGCTCCTTCTCCTAATGCAATGTGCTTTCTCCATGGCTCAAAAGTTTCCGGCAACCGCAAACAGAAAAACAGTTTCAGCAAACCTTTGTTAAAATCAAACTTTTATTTCATCATCTGAATAAAATTAGCAGTACAGTTGTAGATCACCCATAATATACGTGTAGGTTATGGGTGAACTTCTACTGTACTGCTACTTTTGTTCAGATGATAAAAAAAAAGTAGGATAATTTTATCAAAGGCTCTGGATTTGGCTTTCTGATTGACATATGCTCCAGTACCCAAAAAATATATTTAACTTCTCACCTTTGAAATGAATGGCTTGTGATTCTCTTGTTGCACTGCTAGCCCTTGTCTTGTCGGACTGACTGCCTGCCCTCGTCTTGTTGGCTTCTGCGAGACGTATTTCGTAGGTGATAATGAGATCTGTAGAATAAATGTCACATATTATTCTAGCAGCATGTTGAAATCCTTAAAGGGAATCTGTCACCAGCGACCTGCCTACCAAACTGTTTGCATAGACACAGCTTCTTACCTTGGAAATGAATGGCTTGTGATCGTCTTGTAGAACTGCCTGCCCTTGTCTTGTAGGACTGCCTGCTCTTGTCTTGTAGGACTGCCTGTCCTTGTCTTGTAGGACTGCCTGCCCTTGTCTTGTAGGCTTCTGTGAAACATATTTCAGAGGTGATAATGAGATCTGTAGTATAAATGTAACATATTATTCTAGCAGCATGTTGAAATCCTTAAAGGGAATCTGTCACCAGCGACCTACCTACCAAACAGTTTGCATAGACACAGCTTCTTACCTTGGAAATGAATGGCTTGTGATCGTCTTGTAGAACTGCCTGCCCTTGTCTTGTAGGACTGCCTGCCCTTGTCTTGTAGGACTGCCTGCCCTTGTCTTGTAGGACTGCCTGTCCTTGTCTTGTAGGCTTCTGTGAGACATATTTTAGAGGTGATAATGAGATCTGTAGAATAAATGTAACATATTATTCTAGCTGCTTGTTAAAATCCTTAAAGGGAATCTGTCACCAGCGACCTGCCTACCAAACAGTTTGCATAGACACAGATTCTTACCGTCGAAATGAATGGCTTGTGATCGTCTTGTAGGACTGCCTGCCCTTGTCGTGTAGGACTGCCTTCCCTTGTGTTTTTGGCTTCTGTGAGATGCTGGATTTCACAGGAGGTAATGATAGTAGAATTAGCAGATCTGTAGAATAAATATAACATGATGGTGGATTAGTAATCTCTATATTTGAGGAACCACTCTGGAGCTTTGGCTCAGTCGCTTCTGACTGAAATGGCGGCTGCTGTCCGATGTCTCTGTGCCACTGCTCTGTCTCTCTCCTCACAGGTGCCCAGTAGTGTTGAGCGAACTTCTGTTTTCAAGTTCGGTGTATAAGGTATAGGTTATCTAAGAATTCAGTTATGGATTCTGCAAACAGGTACCATAACTTAGGGTCCATGGTAGCGGAATCCATAACGGAATTCTTAGATAACCCGAACCTTGTACACCGAACTTGAAAACAGAGTTTTGCTCATCCCTAGTGCCCAGCCTGTATCATACAGGGATTAATAATCCACCATTTTGATGTTCAAAAACTTGGTGTGCTGGGCTAGGCACCTGTGAAGAGAAGGCTTAATAATAATCCACCATTTTGATATTCAAACACTTGGTGTGCAATTAATAATCCATCATTTTGATGGTCAAACACACTTTGTGATGGGCAGTGGCACCTGGAAAAAAAGAGGCAGAGCAGGCAGAGAGAGAGAGACTGAGGCCAGGCAGCAGCAGCCATTTCAGTCACATTAGAGCCAAAGCTGCAGAGTGGCTGTAATCTGACTAAAATGGCTGCTGCTGGCATCAGTGAGTCTCTTTGCCACTGCTGCTCTGATTGAGTTCCCCTCACTCACACAGCCCACTGCCCTGCCCTGCTGCCCATCAACATTCATTAAAATTTACTATAGAGCTTTGGCTGCTGCTGCTCACTAGACTGCTGGAAGCAGGTCCTCCTAGTTCTTCTTGCTGCTTTCTCACAGACCCAGCCCACGGTCTGATGAAGCTGTGCTGGCACTGAGAAGACTGGGGGCGGGCACATTGGCGCTGGTGGGGATAAAGCACTGCAGCTTGCCTTCTGTGCCGGAGTAGGCGGAGCTGCAGTGAGTGACGGACTGAGACATGTGCCCTCCTCTCCTCAGCACTATGTATTCCGCCTAGCTTCATTTTTCCAGCCTTCCACTGCGGCGCTGTTACTGTCTGCAGCAGGCAGTGCGTAAGTGAAGCGCTGCTGCTGCAGATATATTTTGCTGCCTATAGTAATTTATATTAGTTACTGGTGGTGCAAAATGGGGCGTTTGGGATGGCAAATCGGCAATGGGCCCTTCACTCACCCTGGGCCCGGGGCTGCCGACCTAAATGCCCCAATTATAATCTGCCACTGGGAGCCATCACATTCCACAGACAATCACCCCTAGTAGTGATGCGAGGGACCCTAACAGCTCAGCTACATGTGCACGACATCCTACAGCCACATGTTGCCTCTCATGGTATGTGTCACGGTGGGGAGTTGGGGAAACCCCCCACCATACAATGTGGGGATTATGGGTTAGCAACTAGGCCTGGATGCCAGGAAAAGGGAGCTGATCACCTCCTACTGCAACCCTCATCCTAGCCCTGATCTCCTAACCGCATGAACAAACCCAGATGGTAGGAGAGCTCATGCATCAGAACCTCGGACCCTAACTGGCCCTGATGATCCCTGGGATAAAGGAAAAGGAGACGACCAGTTCATCCACAACATGGATGAACCGGAGTCTCCAGCAGGCCTAGGTGCAAGAAATGGAAAGGCAGAAAACAGCAACTGGATAGACAGGTAAGAGCCCACAACAACAAGCACTCAACAACGACTGGAACCCATGCCTCCATACTGGAACCTGATCACCTACCAGGACACAGCACAAACTCAAAAAACATGGAGTCCAGCAAACCAGAAACTGCCTGGACCCCCATGCGGACAGGATGCATGGCGGCCCCAGGCAGAGCTGCTAAATGACTTGTAGTTTCCCCTCCGGGGAACCCAGGGACCCCCTTCCAGAGAACACAACAGACAGGGGAAATGTCAAGCAACCGTGTTAGATAACAACACCAAACATACCAGACATGGAACACCAAACTAGACATTACAACACACCCAAAACATAAACCCACACCAAACATACCAAACAAGTAAGGAAGGGTACAGAACAGAGGGAACAAAGCGAAGACATCAAGGTGACATAAATGTCCAACTAGGTGGCCCTCAAACTGGACTGATGACAAATCCAGGACAGGAGCAACTCCAGCACACACCAAGGCTGGAGGACAACTGACTCCAGCCTGGAAGCCATAGGCAATATGAACCCAGTGGCTACACCCAGCCAGATAGTTGACCCCAATGACACCAAACAGGGGAGGAACCAGGAGAAGGGGAGCAAAGCACATACATGCTGCAACAACGCGTTGCCCCTGGCAACCAACATGCACTGCTAAAGTGTCACGACGCACAACACCGAGGCCGTGACAGTATGTTTTCCAATTGGCATTTTTCAGCAGGATAATGCTCGTCCACACACAGCAAGGGTTTCACAGTAATGTCTCTGCCAGATTGCAACACTTCCTTGGCCTGCTCGGTCGCCAGATTTATAGCCAATAGAGCATTTATGGAAGCAGCTGGGATTCCAGATTCCACAGCCTACAAGTGCGCAGGACCTACTGGCCCAGCTGCAACATCTGTGGGCAAATGTGCAGCAGGATACCATATGGAACATGCATGCCTCCATGACCAACCATATCTCATCTTGTATCCAGGATTGGGGTATAACATGGTACTAGAGTCTCCTTTCAATTCTACAGTGTTTCCTGATAAACCTAACCTTTCGCTCTAATATTATAATCACTTACATATACCATTATTACATTCACACATAAAACATTTTATTTGATTCCAACAACTCCTTCTTGGTGTTTTTCTTTTGTTGGTCACTCAGTGTACACTGACGAGCAAAAGGATAACAATGTTTTGAACTTTTGACATCCAGGCTCCATATCTCACCATCTACTACAGCTTTGAACGTGAGACTACCATAATTTTATAGACAATCATCTTGGCTATCTCATGCATAAATTTGACTTGCAACTATTTAGCATATGATAAATTATGCAGATTCTTGTCATGTAACTGCATTGTTATTATTTTGCTCCTAAAATGTTGATGACTAAAGTTTGGCTTTTAACACTGCCTGAATTCTTCAGGGCATGCTCTTGATCAGATTCAAATATGTCTCAACTGAAATCTGTTCCCAGGTCTCTTCTACACATTCCCAATGTTGGTGCATACTGGGTATGAATACAGTTTTTTCTTCAACTCTATCCACAAGTGTTTGATTGGGTTGAGGTCTGGGACTGTGGGGGCCAATCCAGCACCTCTACTTCATTGTCATTGAACCATTTCTTCACCAATCTTAACTTATGCTTCGGGTCGTTGTCCTGCTGGAATTTTGTCCTTTTCATATCCATAGTACTCGAGTGTACAAGGTTACTCATCTTGTAGGATACTCACATATAGCTTAGACCACCATCAATCCTGGTCAAGAATCCAACACATTGGCTGTGAAGCAACCCCATATCATCACGCTTCATCCACCGAACTTGACAGTTCCTTCAATTTCCTTTGTTTCTTTCAGACTCATTTGCACCCATCAGAGCCCAATCTATTGACTTTTGTATCATCACTTCAAATCACCTGTTTCAAATCCTCTACTGTCCACTGTTCGTACTTTTTTGCAGACTCCAGCCGAACCTTCTTATGACAATATTGAAGTGGAGGCTTCTTCACCTTTTTTTGGGCCATCATTCCAGACTTGTGTAATGCATGTCGCTCGGTTCTTGCATGGATGTCTGTGATCTCACTATTATGAAACATATGAGCCACTTCCACTGCCTTGTTTGTCGTGCCAGAACTGATAGACCTTGTGATGAGCTGAAAGGTTAAGTTGTTTTGCCTGGACATCCACCTCTTGGCTTTGGAATGGATGGATGAACTTAATTTCTTATCCTTCCACCTGTCATGGCACTCACATGATACAGTTTGGCAATTTTCTTGACTGAGATACTGCTATCAATGAGCTGGATGATACTGTTTCTCTTTTCTTGGGAAATCTTCTTCATGGCTGCTTCTGGATTCAAACCAGTGACCTTTCCCTTGGGAATCAACGTAATAACACACTGAGCTATTAGGGAATGTGAGAACAGGTTGTAATTTGTGGTATACAAGAATAAAATGATTGTTCCACCACCAGGAGCAAAACAGTAACAATGCAGTTACATGACAAGAATCTGCATAACTAATCATATGCTAAATAGTGTCAAGTCCAGTTTATGTATGAGATAGCCAAGATGATTGTCTATAAAATGATGGTAGTGTCACATTTGAAGCTGTAGTGGATGGCAACATATGGAGCCTGAAAGTCAAAAGTTCAAAACATTGTTACCCTTTCGCTCGTACCCTTTTGCTCGTCAGTGTATGTGGTGGGATAGCATTACATACATGCTATGAATACATGGTGTATTTGGCTTATTAGAGCATCTCCTTTTCTTAAAATAGATTTAAATTAATAATCTAAATTAAATAAACATTTTTAGATTTTTTTTTCTAATCCAGTTAGCAATTACAGTGTTGTATCAGTTTGTCATGTGAAATCTTCAAATTAAATATTTCACTGTAAGCTTGCTAAATGCATGGGTATCATTTACAAAATGTGAAAATTGGTGATACACAGGGTTCACCGCCACTCCTCTATATTCATAAAAAATCACCCCAGCATTTCAAAATTATCTTTAGCTCATTAATGGGTTAATTAATCTAACAAATACATGCTGTCAGAAAGAGATATCACTGTCTTGATGAGGTCAAATGGGAGGACAACATATTGTTTCCTTTGGATTGATCCTCCCCCAAAATTAAAGGTCCTACAAGATGCTGCACAGAAGAAAAAAAGAGAGTCAAGTTTAATGATAAATCTGTCCTCAGAGAACCAGTCAGAATGGATAGTGTTTGAAAAGGATTTAAAAACCCAACTGTGCGTAGAAATTAGAGTTTTGCCCCTGAATCATATGGAATTACAGTTCTGGAAGCATGTGCCATGCCTACACAATACAGCCCAGAGGAAGCAGCTATTTCTGTTGGTTTTTATTAAACCAACCAAGCAATTTAATTCTTTTGTTCAGGAGAGTTCTACTTCATTGATTAACAAAAGCAGGGATATAATTTTTTCAGCCTTTTTGAAAAGCCTGAAATGTCAAGCCTTTTAAAGCAGATTATTCTGCCTCTGTGAAGTGAATACAGCCAGAGTAACCTTTTGTCTACAATTAAATATTCTAGCATAAATATAAAAGAAAATCAGAGATGGGAAAGATTGACTCACAAGAGATTGGAGAGGTAGATTCACACACTGATAGTGGAAGCAGCTTGCTTCTAATTAAATATGCCACTGAGTCTCAGAGCATTTGCTTTCAGCAGCAGAGAGGAGAGGCTGCCCAAGAATGGGGAGGAAGAGATATATCACATAATCTGTTGTCCACAGTCTTTCCTTGGGGTTTACGAAGGTATTTTCATTTTTTATTTCTACATTGTCATTTGTTCTGGGTACGAAAGGTGATCTCTCAGGGGCAGCAACCGTCTAAGCTCAAAGTTTAGTCTGTATTGTTTACAGGATGTTGTTTACAGGATGAACTGAGTTGGTTTGTGGTTCTTTAGCTTGATTATTATTCCTTTATGTGACTTTTAGGTTATGGCACTAACATATTGCATGTGTTATGTCTCCTGTCTAGGGAGCAACATTTATTATCTTGCATTTCTAAATGCCCCCATACCCTAATGTGGTCATTAATGTACATTTACTATATAGAAAGCAACTATGGCAACTATTTCCCGATGTTTAAAAACCACAATTTGCTGTTTAAAGTGGCTAATTTTTATAGTTGTTGACCACATATTTGTTAAACCCTTGTCCCAATACTATGGGGAAACTTTTAACAGTTCTCTTACAGTATTTAATGTTGAAAGTATTACTGTACTTTCTTCTTTTTCTATATATATAGTGAGACCAGTATCCTAGGATTATTGAAAATGATAATTAACGTTGGTGATTTTTATACCTGTTTTATCTTGTCTCTGCATGTGTGCCCAACTTTTTCATACTTAATGAAAGTTTTTGGTAGGATGTTTCCAGTCCAAAGGTAACTCATTACAAGGACATTGTTCAAGTTTTATCAACATGCTATTATCTACATATAAATGGATTTCTCATATGCCTATAATATGGTAGATGCTAAATGTGGTATTAAGTTATGTGAATCATTTGTAGACAGTGTACTAAAGATATTGCTGTATTAGCAGAATGCATTATATCATGCAATACGTTCAATAATTTGTAGAACTGTATGTCACTTCAGCGTTCATGTGTTCTGATCCATCCTGTCCAATACTTGGAAGTGTTTTTTTTTTTTTCAAACTAATTTGAACTTTCCACTCTTGTCTGACTCCTACCCTGTCAGCCACTGCATATAGTTCCAGCAATTCTACTACAGTTATTTGTATTTTGCATTTGCTATGTTTTTTTTATACCTTTGTCTTTAATGAGCTCCAGCTACAAGAAAATTAGAAATATTGGATATACTGTATGCTAATGATAGTATTACTGATTAGTGTTGATCACTATAAGGCTATTATATAGCTTGTTGCTGATGAAAGCCTCTTTCGTGTTAGGAATAGTGGTTGGACAAATGAGTGGGATCCTGTATTAATAGTAATATTATCTATTAATTTTATCGCACTAACATATTGCACAGCACTATACACAGAATGTATCAAATTACTTGAACCCTTGTCCCAAATTGGGATAACAATCTACTTCCCTAGGGTCAATTTCCTAAAAGGCTATTTGACCTATAACCATGTTTTATCTAGTAGCAGAGCATTTGCATGCTATCAGTCCAAGTAATTATGATTACCCCCTTACAGATCATCAACCCTTATTAACTGTAATTATTACAGCACAGGTCAAATTAGTTTTTATCATTTTTCTATTACAACCTGTAGCTCACACATGTAGTATTAAAACACCAGGTTACTTATAAGGGCTCATTCACACTTCTGTATAAGAGGACTGTATTATAATTTTTTCATTGAAAAAAGAATGCCAATTGAAATGGTTAAATTTTTTTAATATTGCGTTTTTATGACAACGTAATTTTTTGCAATACACAGCATATTCCAGTAGATCTGTATTGGTATTATTTTTACCCTATAGAAATCAATAGATGGAATTTAAAAACACATGTTCCGTATTTACATAGTTCACATGTGGGTATTTGTTTCTTTTTTCACACATCCATATTTGGGCAACATTCCAAAAACAGCAAAAAAAAATGTCTTTTGACAAAAAACACAAACTACAGCAAAACACGGAAAGAAATAGATGTGTTACAGAACATAGAAAACTGTAAAATGATCCACATTTGATACTTATTTTCATACACAACAGTGAAGGAGCCCTAAATGGGAGAAAGTTTAATTCAATTACCAGACATCTGTTTCATTCTAATGTCTTGTAATATGAGAGTTTTAGTAAGTGAATACAGGACAAATAAATGACAATATACAGTATTTCTCAATATCAGCTACTTTATAGTAAATAATATATATCCATGTGGCATGCCATATGTATTGATGGCTTGTTTTTGTTAGGCCTTATGCACAGGACCGTATGTATTTTGTGGTCCGCAAAAAACAGATCTGCAAAAAATATGGATGAGATCCATGTGCATTCCATATTTTGCAGAACGGAACAGGTGGCCCCTAATAGAACAGTCCTATCCTTGTCCCTAATGCGGACAATAATAGGACATGTTCTATTTTTTTGCGGAACGGAAATACGGACATATGGAAATTGAATGCACACGAACACGGACACGGAATAAAAATACGTTCATGTGCATGAGGCCTTATACAGATTATGCCCTGTTGTGTATATTGATTAATTTAGTATAGTTTTGCTTGGAGCTAATAACAGCAATACTTTGAGTTGTGTCATCTCAGACACTGGTGGTATAAGGCTAGGATATGCCACCAATGTCAGAGAGGTGTGGGTCTTACCTCTGGGATGCACTCCTATCTCCAGAACAAGCCCCCCAAAGTGAAGGGGAGCACACTGCTTGTGCGGCATGCTCTCCATTCAGTTTTATGGGAGCAAGTGTGCTCTGCAATTTTCGGAAGCGCACCTCTATTGGAACTCCCATAGAAGTAAATGAAGGGTGGCCAATGACAAGGTGTGCTCTTCTTCACTTTGAGTGGCCCGTTCTGTAGGGAAGAGGGGGTTCCAGAAGTAAGGACCAGCAGCTATCTAATATTGGTGGCATATCCTAGCGATATGCCATCAATGTCTGAGATGAGACAACCCCTTCAAGCTTGAATTTCTATTTCTATTCTAATAGAAATTGTATTTGTGCACCATAAAAAAAACCTCTCCTATCCACTGTGCATATATAAGACAATTCCCTAGCTATTATAGTGATTACCATACTGTAATGAGCCATGATTGAGGCCTGAGTTTTGAACTACAGACCATATTTTAGGCAATAGTAGGTCTGCATTCTCAGGGACTGCATAGAATCTGGGTTTTCATTTGATGTCCATGAGTTCACTTTGTAGGTCAATGGTTGTGATTTTTCCTGTTGATGTTTACACTAGACCATTTTCAATTTTTCATATAAGAAATATGCTAATGTGCCTGAGAAAATACACTGGCTACAATGCAGATACATTCCATGGCCTAGAAAAGCACAAACTTGGACTTGGAGTTTAAAAATAATCTGGCTAGACTCCCTGATTCCTTCTAGACATACAGCTTCTGAGTACTGATTACAATTTGTAATCTAGTTCTGGTAAATAAAAGCAGTGTGTTTTTCTTTGCACTACATTTGATTGATGGGGTTGTCCCGCTCCTGGCACCTGGGCAAACAGCTGACTTTGCCAGGAGAAGTCGCACCCAGCCAGCCATTTCCCCAGTAGTGGTAGAAGCAAGATATTACATGGAAGACATGCAGATAAATGGATGTCCTTGTAAGATAATGGCTTGAATAAACTAGAATGGGAGACAATCCTACAGAGCAGCTTTCCATTCTGGATCATAAAAAGGGGTCCCAAACAGGGGATCCCCTCCCATGATGCCTTGAGAGGGCATACAGACAGGGGTTGTCTTCATGAAACAACCCTTTTAATCTTCCAGATTGTGTTCCTAATGTGAATTCTGGGACACCTTGATGAGATGTATATCTTGATGTTTTTCTGGTATCTGCGATGCCCATGCTTGTTCATATGCAAAGGGTGGAGGCCTCATCCTACATGCCTCTTAACTTTCTGCTGTTGTTGGTATGTTGAAGGCATGTGTAAATGTAAACACAACTTAATAGATAAAAATCTCTATTGCTTGCGTAAACACAGCAAAGCCTACAGACGTATCATCCATCTTCATAGAATGCAATGATGAGAGCAGCCACTGTCCAAACCACCATCAACTGCTCATCTTGTAAACATTAGGCACAACACAGCTGTACAGAGTAAGAAATGCACAGTTGCCGCTTTGGTTGCCAGAATACATTTTTCACACATACTCTTGTATGTTTCCTGGATACAGTATGTCTTACATTTGTGTGTTTATTTAAAGAGGACCTATTATGGGATTATGTGTTATAAACTGGTATGCTTAACAGATAGAGCAGCTCCTACAGATGCAAGCACTTTTTTTTCTTCAAAAATACCCTTCCGTTCCACCACCGTGCACCTCTGTTTTTGGTGCCTGATATGTTAATTTAGACCATCGGTACAGGGAGGAAGACACATTTGGTTTTTCTCAATGGGCATCTCCTTCTCACTGGCCATCCAGCAGAGTGTATCACAGCCAGGGAGAAGGATACGCCCATTAAGAAAACGAAATGTCTCCTCCTCCCTGTACTGATGGTCCAAATTAACATATCAGGTGCCAAAAGCTGCAGTGGAACAGAAGGGTATTTAAAAAAAAAAGTGCTTGCATCTGTAGGGCTGCATACCAGTTTTTAACACAAAATCCCATGAAAGGTCCCCTTTAATATAAAGACCAGGTAAACCTGAGCAGATGCCATAGAGAGCCTATTATAATCAAATAAACTTACCTACTATTTTCATTTTTCATGGTGCCTCCATTTTTTTAAAATATATATATATATATATATATATATACATACAGTATATATACCATCGCTGATAGTAATATGCAGCGCATCAGAATGTTTATAATAAACAAATAATGCAACCCAAGACATTAATCCAGATGCCCTATTTCCAAGGCCCTTATTGATATACTGTAAATATAGCATATACTATATAATGTAAATTAATTATTTAATACGTTTATTCAGCGTAATCTGGGACCATTCCATTGACAGTAAAATTAAATGACCACTGTCATTTCAACACACTTTGCACAACTCAACAGCACAAGTGAATATAAGAAACTGTTGTATATATTATTAGACAAAATGCCTCTTTCTCCACTTATAAAGCACTTCTTCTCACCATAACCCCTAGAATTCCTTAACTGATCAATCAAGTCACAATACAAGATGGATTATGAGCTCACTAAGGTATCAGATTACATGTTGCGCATAAAAGTTCATGGAAAAGGGAAGAGTAGGAGTGAGCTGCTGAGGGACTTTGCTGACACCCAGCTGCTCTCATTCTAATCAGGGGCATAACTCGAAAAGGATGGGTCCCAGAGCAAATTTTTCAACAGACCCCCACTCCGAGCAACCTCCCGGTAAACCCTCCTTTCTGTGGCTAGTCAAGACTACCCACAATGGCCATACAACCCCCCACTCAGTCATGAAAAAATATGAAAATAAAATGCTTACTAGTTTTCATCCAAGTCACACTCTGTTAATGTGGCTTGGAGTAGGGTTTCCACCCCATATGTAATAAATAAAGTAAACTCCAGCTCCAAAAGTAATGCAATTGCAGTTTATTTGATATTGCTGCGGCTGCGATAGTGACGTTTCGGCCGTGTGGCCTTCCTCAGACTAATGCCGCTCGTAGAGGAAAGGAAAATGATGTTGTAAGTATAAGCACTTATGGAAGAACAGCAGAACATGCTGTATAGTAGGTAAAGGGCGCTGGTATTAACTTTCTCTACATGATAAATGCCACTTACTGAAGTGAGACAACCCCTTTAAGGCCTACAGGATTTAAATTGCTCTTGTGTTGGAGCATTCAGAGAGCCATCATTTCTTTTTTTTTTCTTTTTCTTTTCATTGTTGAGCTTGATGAGTTCTGTTTTTCAATGGCCCCAATTTGGGGTAACTGACTGATTAACTTTTATTAACTGTTTCTTGGGGGAACAGAAAAAACTGAAATTCTGCATGCACAGAAACATTAAAGAGGATGCAGTGCTCACACGAGTGCTACAGCCCCTTCAAACAGCTGATTAGCAGGGGTGTCTGGAGTCGGACCCACACCGATCTGATGTTGATGACCTAGCCTAAGGATAGTATAAATCCATAAATGAGCGGCACACCCTATGTCCACCTCTGTGGATTACAATATTGATTCCATATGGTGCTCGCAGTATAGGGCCTTGGCTCATCGGTCCCAGATACCAATAGTAAGTAAAGAAAACCGCAGCACTCTTCTTTGTAATCCCTTTGTGTGGTTTATTTCAACCAAACACAGCAACATTTCAACTCATTTCAAGTCTTTATCAAGATAAAGACTTGTAATGAATCGTAAAGGGATTCTGTCACCTCTTTTTACCCTATAGAGATGCGGACATGCACGGCTAGATCGCCACTAGCATGTCCGTAATATTCCTGTCCCATATCTCTGAGTGGTTTTATTGAGTGTAAAAAATGATTTTGTATATATGTAAATCAGCCTGGTAAGGAGCCCAAGGGGCTGTACTAAGCGTTCTGGAGCCCAGCCACGCCCCCCTGTGAAGGAGTCCAGCACCGCCTGTAACCAGGAATCTCCTTCTTGCTCATAAAGAGATATGGGACAGGTATATTGCAGACATGCTAGCGGCGATCTAGCCGTGCATGTCCGCATCTCTATAGGGTAAAAAGAGGTGACAGAATCCCTTTAACATCGCTATGTCGGGTTGAAATATACCACACAAGAGATTTCAAAGAAGAGTGCTACAGTTTTCTTTACTTACTATTATTACTACTTATTTACTAAGGATAGGTCATCAATATCAGAAAACCAAGCCACCCCTTTAAATGTCCTGCAGTCCCAAGTTACCACTCTGGTCATCAACACTCTGATCCCTGCTTGGCCTGCAGCAGTCACATGCTGGTGAGTATGTTGGTGTTTTTTTTTCTTCTTTTTATTAACTTACACAGCCCCTGCTCCCTTACAAAGTTTAAAAAATGTTGGAAAACTCCTTTAAGAACTCTGTCATCTGTCCTATTATTAGTGTCATTCCTACTGGACTCGTTATATGTGGCATAAGTATGAACATATGCATTATATTTGTTGTAATGAAATGCTGATTTTGCATAACCAGTTGCTTCCATTATGTTGAGGCTTTCAATGTACAGAGCTACAGCTTGAGTGGCATCTGGATGATAGTTCACAAGAATGTTCTTTTTGCTGTCCCAGTTTCCAATTTGGTTTGATTTTCATTTACACTTCTAGGTTCTGTCATTTGTTTGCTACTAAAAACAGAACTATGCACTTTTCATTCTAAATAGTTCATTAATCTCCTTTTTTCAATGTCTTTTCCTTTAGCCTGAATGGGAGTTCTTCACCCTGCTATTATATTCTATTCAGCAAACAAAAACACTTCAAACAGCTAAGATGTGAGTGCAGCACAGAAAAACATGGGAGATGTACAACCCGGGAATTGGGGCATGTACTGAGAATGAACATACCAAACCGGATCTTTTATGAGCATCTTCTCTCTCAGATATCTCCACATTCTTCTTGATCTATCATAATTTAGTATGGACCACTTCTTTACCAATTATTTTTGGAACATTACTAGACATTTCAAACCATTGGACATCACACTTTCCTAACTGTACTGAACACCTAATGGTAAGTGCCAAGGGCTATTATTTTATTATTTTATTATTTATATATATATATATATATATATATATATATATATATATATTTGGGAACAATACTAGCAAAATGATGGGACCTAGGAGGAATGTCATAAAGGACTTGATTTTGAAGTATTGAGTAAAAACTTCTAAAATATTTGTATCGGTAATCTGGTAAATTGCTTGTACATATAAACATGTATATGTAATTGAGCCCTGGAGTCCTGAAAACGTGCTTATTCTATGGGATGTATATTGGATATTTGAAATGACCTAGTGCCTTGCTTACTGAGGAGCTTGGCCTTCAGCTTATGATTTCTCTGCTCATAAAACCTCTTAGAGATTTAGGATGTATGTTGAAATTGACAACAGTGTATTTGTTAATAGTTTGTGATATTCAAACTGAAAACGATACATTCTTATTTAAAGAGGTATTCCAGTTTTAATTAATAATTTATGTATGTAGATAATAGTATGTTGAACAATATTCTAATATACATGTATTTAAAATTTTGCTCACAGACCTTTATTATATCCACACAGTAGCCTCTCTTGAAAGAAAAAAATTATAATACGGCCCGTTTTAGTCCTGAAAAATGCATCCATAGGAGCACTGGATAGGATTAAACATGGCATCAGTCATGTGACCTTCACAAGTATCATGGCTTACAAACAAGTAGTAATGGACGAACATCGGTCGGGACGTTTTGCGAACGCGAAAGTGCATTCGCGATCAAATGTTCGCAAACTGTGCGTTCGCAGCGGGCCTCATTGACTTTAATGGCAGGCGAACCTGAAAAACCTTCAGATCATATTTTCAGCCACCAAATACTTACTAGAAGTGCACAAATAGTCCCACAACATGGACAGTGACATACCAGAGGGGGTCATTGGCAAAAATTCCCACAAAAAATCTATATTTTAATCAAGGGCCATTTTTATGCATCTTAAAGGGAAACTCTAAAAAATGTGCCCTGCTGGAGCCTAGAAAAGTTTGATTTTAGGTCACTGGAGTATAGGCCCCAAAATGTAGGAATTCACCTGACAGAAAAGTACTTGTGATGATGTGGCTGGAGGTACATTAGGCGGTCGCTGAATACAAATTTTACTGTAGGCCAGTACAGGCCCCAAAAATTAGGCATTCACCTGACAGAAAAGAACTTGTGATGATGTAGCTGGAGGTACATTAGGCATTCACTGGCTAAAATTTTTACTGTAGGCCAGTACAGGCCCTAAAAATTAGGCATTCACCTGACAGAAAATAATTTTTGATGATGTGGCTGGAGGTACATTAGAAGGTCACTGGATAAAAATGTTACTGTAGGCCACTGGAGCATAGGTCCCAAAAATTAGGGATTCACCGGACAGAAAATAATTTGTGATGATGTGGCTAGAGGTACATTAGGTGGTCATTGGATAAACATTTTACTGTAGGCCAGTACATGCCATAAAAATGAGGCATTCACCTGACAGAAAAGAACTTGTGATGATGTGGCTGGAGGTACATTAGGCGGTCACCGGATACAAATTTTACTGTAGGCCACTGGAGAACAGGCCCCAAAAATTAGGCATTCACCAGACAGAAAAGAACTTGTGATGATGTGACTGGAGGTACATTAGGCGGTCACTGGATAGAAATTTTACTGTAAGCCAGTACAGGCCCCAAAAAATAGACATTCACCTGACGGAAAAGAACTTGTGATGATGTGGCTGGAGGTACATTAGGCGGTCACTGGATACAAATTTTACTGTCGGCCAGTACAGGCCCCAATTATTAGGCATTCACCTGACAGAAAAGAACTTGTGATGATGTGTCTGGAGGTACATTAGGCGGTCACTGGATAAAAATTATACTGTAGGCTAGTACAGGCCCCAAAAATTTGGCATTCACCTGACAGAAAAGAACATGTGATGATGTGGCTGGAGGTACATTAGGCAGTCACTAGATCCAAATTTTACTGTCGGCCAATACAGGCCCCAAAATTAGGCATTCACCTGACGGAAAGGAACTTGTGATGATGTGGCTGGAGGTACATTAGGCAGTCACTGGATAAAATTTTTACTGTAGGCCACTAAAATACAGGCCCCCAAAATTAGGCATTCACCTGACAAAAAAGAACTTGTGATGATGTGGCTGGAGGTACATTAGGCAGTCACTGGATAATTTTTTTTACTGTAGGCCACTAAAATACAGGCCCCCAAAGCTAGGCATTCACCTGACAGAAAATAACTTGTGATGATGTGGCTGGAGGTACATATGGCGGTCACTAGATAAATTTTTTACTGTAGGCCAGTACAGGACCCATAAATTAGGCATTTACCTGACAGAAAAGGACTTGTGATGATGTGGCTGGAGGTACATTAGGCGGTCACTGGATAAAATTTTTACTGTAGGCCAGTACAGGACCCATAAATTAGGCATTTACCTGACAGAAAAGGCCTTTTATGCCGCTGTATATACATAAGACAAGGACCATTCTTTGTTCTGTGTGGTGGCGGATATGTGTGGGCTGGGCCTGGCTGGCATGAGGAAATTTAATTATACGTGGTCATCACAGGTGTTTTATTCCTACGAGATCCATGCCTCATTCATTTTTAGAAATGTGAGGTAGTCCACACTGTCGTGAGCTAGGCGAGTGCGTTTATCGGTCACGATCCCCCCTGCTGCGCTGAACGTCCTTTCGGACAGGACACTTGATGAGGGGCAAGCCAAGAGTTCCATGGCAAATTGTGCCAGCTCTGGCCACAGGTCAAGCCTGCACACCCAGTAGTCCAGAGGTTCCTCGCTTCTCAGAGCGTCCACATCGGCCGTTAACCCGATGTAGTCGGACACCTGTCGGTCTAGGCGTTCCTTGAGGCTGGATCAGGAGGGCGGCTCTCGATCGGTTGGCTGCAAGAATGATCTCATATCCAAAGTGTCTCAGATGGAGTGGCCCCCCAGGGAATTTATTTATTCAGCATTGCGACTTCCTCATATTCCAGCTCCTGCTCCTCGATGGCTTGATCAATGACACAACGCAATGCACGCTCCAGAAAGAAGGCGTAAAGTACGATGTCACTGATGGCGCCCTGGCTGCGACTGACCAGTTTGGTGATCTCATCAAATGGCCGCAGAAGTCTGCATGCGTCGCGCATGAGCAGCCACTGGTGTGGTGAAAAAAAAACAAGCTCCCAGAACCTGTCCTGCCGCAGAGTTCGTACAGGTAGTCGTTAACGGCACGTTTCTGCTGGAGCAGCCTATCAAGCATATACAAGGTGGAGTTCCAGCGCGTCGGGCAGTTACAAATCAGACGTCTGACGGGCATGTGGTGTCACCACTGAACGTCAGCAAGGCGAGACATGGCCGTGCAAGATCTTCTAAAATGGCCAGAGATTTTCCTGGCCTGCCGCAAGACGTCCTGGACCCCGGGGTATTTGGCAATTAATCGCTGCACGAGTAAGCTCAGGACGTGTGCCATGCACGGCACGTGTGTCATTTTGCGCTGTTTCAGCGCGTTTAGCAGATTTGCACCTTTGTCGCACACCACTTTACCAGCTGTCAAATTGAGCGGGGTTAGCCACTGATCGGCCTGTGACCGCAGAGCTGATAGGAGTGCAGGACCGGTGTGGCTCTTGGCTTCCAGGCACAACAGTCGCAGCACAGCATGGCAACGTCTCACTTGGCACGTCGAATAGGTTCTGGGGAGCTTGGGGGGTGCAGCGGAAGAGGCGTTAGCAGTGGAAAAGGAGGAGTCTGCTGAGGAGGAGACGGAGGATGGAGTAGGAGGAGGAGAAGAAGAGACAGGCCTGCATGCAATCCGTGGCGGCAACACCAAATCCACACGGGTGCCACGGGTTACATGCTTGACGGCCGTCAGAAGGTTCACCCAGTGGGCAGTAAAAGTTATGTACCTTCCCTTCCCATGTTTGCTAGACCACGTGTCTGTGGTCAGATGTATCTTGGCACCGACACTGTGTGCCAGAGATATATTAACTTGCCGCTGAACGTGGCCATATAGTTCAGGGATGCCCTTCTGGGAGAAATTTTCTAAAGGCCTCCGAGTCCACCAATTTATATGGCAGTAGTTGGCGGGCTAGCAGTTCCGACAAGCCGGCGGTAAGCCGCTGGGCAAGAAGATTATCCGGCGTCATGATTGTTTTATGCTCTAACATTTGGGCCACAGAAGCCTGCCTTGTGCCAGATGAACATGATGATGGCACGGTGGCAGGTGGAGTGGAAGACAAATGGGAGGAGAAGGAGAAGAGGCAGGACGTGGAGCACCGGGATTGTGGCTTTGTGGGTTCTGAAGGCGTTGCTCCCACTGGGCTCGGTGATGGGAGGCCAGGTGCCTTCTTAAGGCGGTCGTCCCTAGGTGAGTGTTGGGCTTACCGCGACGTATGCGTTGACAGCACAGGCTGCAGATGGCAACACTATTATCAGCTGACACGTTAAAAAAAAGCCCACATTGCGGAGGCATGTTCCGGAGTCCTGGGAGTGCAAGATGTGATTGTGCATGGTGGATGGCTCACTCCAGATACATTTTCAGTCTGCTTTTTGCCTTCTGTGCACTGCGAGATTCTGCCTGCTTCTCCTCATTATCTGCTGCTCCGTCTCTCCCTCTGAACTCCCCTCCTCTTTGTCTTTTGTGGGCACCCACGTGACGTCCATCGACGCATCATCATCGTCACCTTCACCATCACTGACATAAGAGATCTCGGAGTAGGGGGACCACCCTCCTTGGGCTGATCTGGGTACTGTCTTCAGACCGCTGGGTGGCGGCCGTTGCTACCTCCTCTTCCTCATCAGATGCCAAGAATGGCTGCGCATCGGTAAGGTCTTGTAATGGATGGGAAAATAATTCCTCTGACTTGAGTGGAAGGGCTATGGCGGTGGTGGTGTCTTTGGATATGCACACAGCAAAGAGTGAGGAGAGTGCAGATACAGAGGATGAGGAGGGTGGAGAAGCGGAAGGCTGAATGAGCCACTCAACCAAGTCTGGTGCGCCCTTTGAAGTTATCGCACGCGCCTTCTCCAACTTTCCTCTTAGGCTCTGGCCTGGTGCACCTGCTCGACCCCTACCATCCCTGCAGAATAGTCTGCCTCTTCCTCTGCCTGTCATTTGCTAAATGACCCTCTGCCTAAGTCCATAGAGAAGAGCAGTATTTGTGGAAGAAGGTGTACTTCAGCCCTAAATCAGTATTTGGTGGAAAAGGTATATAGCAATAGCACCCCTAATTCAGCATTTTGTTGAAGAAGGTATATGGCACCCCTTAATCAGTATTTGGCGGAAAAAGGTATATAGTACCCCTCAATCAGTATTTGGCAGAAACAGGTATATGGCATACCTCGATCAGTATTTTGTGGAAGCAAGTGTATTGCAGCCCTCAATCAGTATTTGGTGGAAGAAGGTATATAGTAATACACCCCTCAATCAGTGTTTAGTGGAAGAAGGTATATGACACCCCTCAATCAGTATTTGGTGGAAACAGGTATATGACAGCCATCAATCTTTATTTTGTGGAAGCAGGTGTATCGCAGCCCTTTAATCAGTATTTGGTGGAAGAAGATATATAGCAATAGCACCCCTCAATCAGTATTTAGTGGAAGAAGGTATACGGCACCCCTCAATCAGTATTTGGCGGAAACAGGTATATAGCACCCCTCAATCAGTATTTGGCGGAAACAGGTATATGGCACACTCAATCAGTTTTTTGTGGAAGCAAGTGTCTCTCAGCCCTCAATCAGTATTTGGTGGAAGAAGGTATATAACAATACACCCCTCAATCAGTATTTTGTGGAAGAAGGTATATGGCACCCCTCAATCAGTATTTGGAGAAAACAGGTATATAGCACCCCTCAATCAGTATTTGGCGGAAACTGGTATATAGCACCCTTCAATCAGTATTTGGCGAAAACAGGTATATGGCACCCCTCAATCAGTATTTCATGGAAGCAGGTGTATCGCAGCCCTCAATCAGTATTTGGTGGAAGAAGGTATATATCAAAAACACCCCTCAATCAGTATTTAGTGGAAGAAGGTATATGGCATCCCTCAATCAGTATTTGGCGGAAACAGGTATATAGCACCCTTCAATCAGAATTTGGCGGAAACAGGTATATGGCACCCCTCAATCAATATTTTGTGGAAGTAGGTGTATTGCAGCCCTCAATCTGTATTTTTTGGAAGAAGGTATATAGCAATAGCATCCCTCAATCAGTATTTTGTGGAAGAAGGTATATGGCACCCCTCAAACAGTATTTGGCAGAAACAGGTATATAGCACCCCTCAATCAGTATTTTGTGGAAGCAGGTGTATCGCAACCCTTAATCAGTATTTGGTAGAAGAAGGTAAATAGCAATAGCACCCCTCAATCGGTATTTAGTGGAAGAAGGTATATGGCACCCCTCAATTTGTATTTTGTGAAAGCAGGTGTATTGCAGCCCTAAATCCATATTTTTTAAAAGAAGTTATATGGTACCTGTAACGGCACCCCAGGCATAAAAGGGGGTAAATGCCATTTATGAGATATTTCCTTTCCAGATGCAAAAGCAGCTACTAAAGACACCAATCTCCCGAACTGGAAACCATATGAATGCTGCATACAGCCGAATAGGAAAAACCATATGAAAGGTTTACACTCCTAGCAGTCGAACTGGAACAGCATACAATCCCCCCAAGAATGAGACCAAGCTCTGTGTTGAGGGTAAAGCAGTGGACAGCCAGAGCTGTGTGTTTATTGTTCTTATATACACATTCTTACACATTAGTACCACCCACAGGGTTTTGTAAAACAACCAGTAACCACGTACAATACACTCAGACACTCCCACACAAAATCCTCCCCTCTGCCTGTGATACAATTACCTTACACAATGGGTTAATGTAATTATCACAGGCAGGAAAATACACAGTTTTACACAAAGTCTTCTGTCCTGGAGACAATTGGGAAGTAATCCAATTTATCTCCAAGGGCAGAGGCAAAACTCCATTAGCCACATAGTAGCAAAAGACAATAAGAGACATAACAATATATAACTGTGCAGCTATTGCATAAAACAGGTACATTCAATATATCCCCAGATAGGTTGGAGCTGAGCGCACATTATTACTGAATGGCGCTCAGATCACATACATACAGTTCAATTGCCATGGAGCCAAATTCTTTCACATAGTCTTTCGTTATCCGAATGGGCTCCATGGCATAGCTATCTGGGGTATAACTGTTCAAATAGGGCAAGTAACAAATGACCTGGCTTTCATGTATTTGCAGGGGAAAATCAAGCGTTTCAATATGGGGCCATAGTCTAAAGAGAGCAGGAGGGCAACCAGGCTTCTCCAATGCAATGTGGCGAAATTGGTCTCGTCACATCTCTCCCCTTTTCCAAACAGACTAACAGGGTATCTGACTTCCTGCCAGTCAGTGCCCTTGTTAGTCCAGCAGCCCACCCACAAAACAGAAACAGCAGTACAGCCCACCGACAATAAATGGTTACTACACCTGAGCAAGGGAGAAACTTGTCCATGTCCAGGTGCCTCACCACGGCTCTGTGGGGGACTGGTAGACTGCCTTGGTGGGTTGCTGAGTGGGCAGAGACCAGCAGTACTTTGCCCTGGTGCCAGCGCTACCACTGAAGAAGCCTGGTTGGAGCCTGGTTGTTGGAGGGGGTCTCCCCTTTGAATACCCAGCTCTGCTGCTGGAGGGTGAGACCGACTGTCTCCCCTTTAGATACATACCTCTGCTGCTGGAGGGGGAGACCGACTGTCTCCCCTTTGGCTAAACATCCCTGTTGCTGGGGGACAGGACCGACTGTCCCTACCCCCTGTGCTGTAAGTGCAGAGACCACGGTCCCATCTGCACTGTTGTGGGGCTTACTGTCTCCCCCTGTTACTTTAAGCTGCTGCTGGGGAAAGGGGGTAACAAGCTCCTCTCCCATACATACTTCCAGCCGCTGGGGAGGGCGACTGACCGTCTCCGCTCCCAATACAGTGTCCTGCTGCTGGGGAAAGGAGACTGGGCTCTCTATTCCCTGCTGTACACTCTGCCGCTGGGGTGGGAGGACAAAGCTCTCCTCTCCCAGTAAAACACTCTGTTGCTGGGGGACAGGACCGACTGTCTCTGCCGCCTGTAACTCAGCCTGCCTCTGGGGAATGGAGACTGGGCTTCCAATTCCCAATAAATCACATTGCCGCTGGGGAGAGGGTGTAGCAAACTCCTCTCCCATACAAACTTCCAGTTTCTGGGAGGGAGACCGACTGTATCTGCTCCCAATACAGTGTCCTGTTGCTGGGGAAAGGAGATTGGGCTCTCTATTCCCTGTAGGACACTCTGCCGCTGGGGGACAGGACAGACTGTCTCTGCCCCCTGTAACTCAGCCTGCCACTGGGGAATGTAGACTGGGCTCCCAATTCCCTGCAGGACCGGTGGAGAGACCTCGGTCCCATCTCCACTGGCCCCCTGGGGTTCTTCCCAGTAAACCTCCACAATACCTTCCCAGCTGAAGGGGTCTGGCTCTGGGTCTGTCACTCTGCTCTCCTGCTGAGACTTTTCATTGGAGTGGAACGGCACTCTATAGGTGAGATAGAGACAACACGTGTATTTGGTAGAGCTAAGACAGGCAGGTTTTTATTTTCGATGCTTATGTGTATGATGGTGCTGAAGTGCCGAAATAAAGCACCTTTTGGACTTGAACCCAGTTGTCAGAGGAGAAATCTGTGATTGCGACCCCCTGAGAAAGAGCGATCCCTTATAGGCAGTTACACTTTTAATCTTTGGCGGAATAAAACAGAATTCAAGAATTACCTTGTATTTATTGCCATCTTCCCTTCAGTCCTGACCAGTTTTCCAGTTCCTGTTATTGAAATAGGGCCCCACAGAATGATACTGCCATGCTTCACTGTGGAAACTGTGTTCTTGAGGTGGTGGGAAGTGTTGTGTTTTTGCTATGCATAACTTTACAACCATGGCCAAATAGTTCAGTTTTAGCCTCATCTATCCAAAGAACCTTCTTCATTGTGTATGGGGAGTCATATGCTTTTTGGTGAACTCCAAACATGTTTTTCTTTAAATAATTAATTTTTCTGGCCACTCTTTCATACAGCCCCACCATGTGGAGTATACTATTTATACACTCATTTTCAAAATTTGGGAGACTGACACAGACTTTGGCTTTCACAAAATACTTCAAGTTTATACAAAGACTCAATATTTACAGATTTTTAAGACTTCAAGATTTCAAGACTTCTACAATATTTTCAAGACTTCTGCAATTCACCCTGACCTGCCAGATATCCGTTTCTGGGCCAAATTCTGACTGATGGGAACCCATTCTTGCATAATCAGTGCTTGGAAAAGTGCTGTTCATCGCCAAATTGCTCTTGAAGGATGTTTTGATACCATTCTTGTGATACCATACATGGCAGTGTTTTTAAGCAAAATTGTGAGTAAGCCCACTCTTATGATTGAGAAACAACTAGAGATGAGCAAATCCATGCTAAATTAATTGGATTTATCACAAATTTCACAAAAGTTCTTCATCCAAATGATTCTGAAGTTTTGGAGGAGGGGAAGCTCAACCACCAGTCTTGCCCACAATGCTTTGCAGCCTGAAAGTCAATTAGGAGACAAGAAATTGTCTGGTCTATTAGCCTCTGTTCAAGCAGTCAAGCACAGACGCCATCTTGAGCTCAGCCAGTGATTTGAGAGGACATGTGTGGCGAAACCAACCTCGCCACTGGGTTTTGGAGGGGCCTGTTTGCCAGCCTCTTGCCCCAGGATTATGGGACCTCTCATCAGCCCATGCTAAACTTTTGAACCCCTGGTCTAATTCGTGCGATTTTGGGATATGTTAAATGTCTATGTGTACTGTAAAGGGTGGGACATTGTATATTTGAGTAGTGATGTCTGTCCTATTGTCTCCACGTGTGTATTGGCGATTTCCCTTTGTTCTGAGAGATAATTGAATTACTCCTCGGTTGTCTCCAGGACAGAAGACATTGTGTATTCTCCTGCCTGTGATGATTACATTAACCCATTGTGTAAGGTAATTGTATCACAGGCAGAGGGGAGGATTTTGTGTGGGAGTGTTTTACTGTATTGTACGTGTTTATTGGTTGTTTTTACAAAACCCTGTGGGTGGTAAACTTGTTGGAAAATGTGTATAAGTCAATGCCTGTGTGTTCAATAAAGAGTTCCTGTTTTACCCTTCATCATGTTGAGGCTGGTGTTTGGGTAACTGATCGACACTGGGGATTGCTATACGCTGAAGATTTGCTATACTCCCCTGGCTATAACTACTAGCTCTTGTAAGAGCTGTTCCTGTCACTTGTTCCTGCTCTCTGGATTTAGGAGAGGTTCACCCACTGGAGCCTGGAGCCTTGTCGTAGGTCCAGGGTGGGTAGGAGACGGCGAGACCTCAACCAAGCTTCAGCAGTTCGTGGGGTCTGTGGCGGTTATGGTGTCAAGTGGAGTGCTTGGAGTCCTCAGGAAGCGCTAGGAGCATCCATCGACGGAGGTACCCAGTTGGGGTGCCAGGAGATCCGTTACAACATGTCTGCCATGTCTCTGACAGACATTAATTACAGACACAATTTAGCCATGTTAGGGTCTTGCAGGGACAGTGTAGTGAAATATTTACTTAGGTAGATTGAATTACTAGGTAGAAAGTCAGGTATTATCATTAGCGAGAGCCTAGGGCAATTAGTGTACTGGGAGTCTTACAGTAAAGGCAGCTGCTAGAGCTGGTCATGTCTTGCATTCACTACACTGATCCAATACAAAGATCTTATTTTTTTTTTCTGTACATCAAGACAGATTTTTTTTCACAAAAACCTGTTACAAAGCTTCTACAGTTCATAAGAGTTTTATAAGCATATTCCCAGCACCACCAGCAGCATATATTTTCTGCATACACTGCACTATTGTGTTTTTTTCCTTAAAAAAAAAAAAGAAAGTTACAGTTTTGCTACCCTTTATAATTGCACAGGGCATTTTAGTGCATCAGTAGCAGTGTACAGTGTGTTCATAGCAGGGAATGTTTAATTGCACCTATGTTAATGACCAAATAAAACTGTTGCAGTTTTGCTACCATTTACAATTATGCAATTCAGCACATTTTTAGTGCGTTAATACCAGTGTGCAGTGTGTTTCGAATCAGGGAACGTTTAATTGGGCTTGTATTTAAAAAAAAATATATAATAGTTACAAATTTTCTACCCTTTATATGTGCACAAATAAGCGTCAACAGCAGTGTATACTTTGGTCACAGCCAGTGGATGTACAATTGTGCCATTTTGAACTCTTGTTCAGAATAGGTCACAGTTTTTTCTGATGCCACTCTGTGTTTAAACACCATCCAGACATCTGTCCCCAATAAGGGACAATTTAAAAAACAAAACAAAAAAAACAACAACATAAATCTGATGGTGCAGTGTGTTTTTAAACAGAGTTAGCCATTTGTTTACCCATAGCTATATATATGTCAGTGACATTATTTACTATTGCTGTCATTGCGTTAAAGAGCTCAAAAGGGTGAGGGGGGAGGAGGGGAGAGAGAAAAGAGAGAAAGACAAGAGAGAAAAAATATTAGTCATTGAGGAACTCCGGGTCTCATATACCAATTTTCAGGCCAATTGGAGCACTTTTGATTTGGATAGATTTGGACCAAATAAAAATTATTTGACTGATTCATTAGAATTCGAACCACAACAAATTTCAAGAGATTCAGTCATCTCTAGAAGCCACTCCACATATGAATGGTCTCATGATACTTTAGCGTTGGCATGACACAGGACACATAGTTGTGCTCACCTTTTCTTCTCCAGACAATAATTTTTCCAGATGTCTCCAAAACAGTTTGAAGGGGACTTCATCAGAGAAAATAACTTTACTTTAGTCCTCTGCAGTCCAATTCCTGTACTTCATGCAGAATGCAAGTCTGTCCATGATGTTTTTCTTGGAGAAAAGTGGTTTCTTTGCCACCTCACTATGCAAATCAAGAGACCATTTATGCGTGGGGTTGCTTTTCATCCAAGGTAGTGGGCTCGGTCACTATTTTGCCTAGGAACACTGCCATGATTAAAGAATGGTATCAAAACATCCCCCAAGAGATTTCTCCCAGTAATCCAGGAGCAATTTGGTGATGAATAATGTTTTTTCTAGCAGACCACAATGTCACAAGGCAAAAGTAAAAACTAAGTGGCTCAGTGAACAAAACATAAAAATTTTTGGTCCATGGCCAGGAAATTCACCAGATCTCAATCCCATTGAGATCTCGTAGTCAATCTTTTAAGAGCAGGTGGACAAACAAAAAGACAAACATTGTGATAAACTCTAAGCACTGATTAGGCAAGAAAGGGTTGCCGTCAGTCAGGATTAGGCCCAGAAGCTGATATCCAGCATGCCAGGGCAAATTGAAGAAGTCTTGAAAAAGAAGTGTCAACATGGCAAATATTGAGTCTTTCCAGAAACTTGATGTGTTTATCAATAAAAGTTAAAACATATGAAATGCTTTTAATTGTACTTCAGTATGCCATAAAAACATCTAACAAAAAGATCTAAAAGTATTGAAGCAGCAAACTTTGTGAAAACCAAAATTGAGACAGTCTCTAAACTTTTGGACACGACTGTACTGTTTCTATACACACATACTGTACTTCCATCTCCGCTGTGGATCTTTGGAGCTCCTTCAGTGTTAGTCCCCTTTCACACGGGCGGGTTTTCCGCGCGGGTGCAATGCGTGAGGTGAACGCATTGCACCCGCACTGAATCCAGACCCATTCATTTCTATGGGGCTGTGCACATGAGCGGTGATTGTCACGCATCACTTGTGCATTGTGTGAAAATCGCAGCATGCTCTATATTGTTTTTCACGCAACGCAGGCCCCATAGAAGTGAATGGGGCTGCATGAAAATCGCAAGCATCCGCAAGCAAGTGCGGATGCGGTGCGATTTTCATGCATGGTTTCTAGGTGACGATCGGGATGGGGACCCGATCATTATTATTTTCCCTTATAACATGGTTATAAGGGGAAATAATAGCATTCTTAATACAGACTGCTAAGTAAATTAGGGATGGAGGGGTTAAAAAATAAATAAAAGCAATTAAACTCACCTCATCCACTTGTTCGCGCTGCCCGGCTCATCTTCTTTCTTCTTCTTTGATGATCTGGGAGGAAAAGGACCTTTGGTGACGCCACTGCGCTCATCACATGGTCATCATAGAAGAAGAAAGAAGACGAGCCGGGCAGCGCAAACAAGTGAATAAGGTGAGTTTAATTTAATAAAAAAAATTGAACCCCTCCATCCCTAATTTACTTAGCATTCTGTATTAAGAATGCTATTATTTTCCCTTATAACCATGTTATAAGGGAAAATATTAAAATCTACAGAATACCTAACCCAAACCCAAACTTCAGTGAAGAAGTCCGGGTTTGGGTCTGGGTACCACATTCAGTTTTTTCTCAAAATGCATTGCACTCGCGTGGAAAAAACTGAAGAACGCAACGCAATCACATGCAAAACTCACCCCACTCGCAGGCAAAATCACACGATTTTCCCGCGACGCACCCGGCTCTCGGAGTGGCATGGTGATAAAGCCTGCCGACAAAGGGGGCAACGTGGTGCTCTTGACTAATGAGTACTACGTATCTTAAGCCCTTAGACAATTGCAGGACGAATCAGTGTACTTGCCTTTGCAAGACAATCCCTTACCTGCTATACAACAACAATTGACCACTTTTCCCGACTAAGCCATGTTGGTATTTTTTGCCGAAGGTGCACAAGTCACTGAGCCGACCCCCTGGTCGTCCTATTGTGGCGGGGATCGGCTCGGTGACTGAGCCTCTATCAAAGTACTTAGATTGGTTACTTACGGGATACCAACGATTTCCTCCTGGCACTGAATGATTTTGGACACCGAGAGCCTCTACACCCGGATCCCTCATGATCTGGGGGTGGAGGCGGTTCTGGACGTCATTAATAACGTTGGCAAGAGCACTATGTTTTAGGATTTTGTAAGTGAAGCTTTATATTTCATACTTACCAACAATGAGTTTATGTTCGGGAACAACTGGTACAAACAGAAAGTAGGCACGGCGATGGGTACTCCCGTCTCATGCACGTTTGCAAATATTTATCTTTCTAGATTGGAGGACAGATATGTGTTTACCACCACCAATCCCTACTTGCGCCACATCAAATTGTTTTTGAGATTTGTTGAGGACATCTTTATGATCTGGTCTGGTACCAGAGAAGAATGTACTGAGTTCGTTGCCTTGTTGAATGCTAGTAATGATATGGGTATGTTTTTTACTCAAAATTTTGGTGGATCCAAACTTGAGTTCTTGGATGTGGCTGTCGGGGTGGTTGGTGATGAGTTGGTCACTAGTGGGTTTCGTAAGCCCACAGTGACCAGCTCCTTACTCCACCATGATCGCTTCCACCCATGTGCTGGGAAGAAATCGGTCCTTTACGGACAGTTTATTAGGCGTATCAATAGCACTAGTGAGGGCTTTGAAAGACAAGCCATGGAATTGAAGGAACCATTGAGTAAGAGGGGTTACCCCCAGGAGATGTTGGATGTGGCTCTTGAGAGGGCGAGGAAGTTCTCTCAGAGTGACCTTCTTACTAATAGGAATAGAACCCCAGATGGAAATAAAGTCAGCAATGAGGGACGGATCAAGAAGAATAGGTTTGTCTTCTCCTTTAAATTCAACCCGTTGGCTGAGTTTATAAGGAAAACCATATACAGGCACTGGTAGATCCTTAGAAGGGATAGTGCACTCACAGAATATGTAGAAAGACCATTAGTCACTTTTAGAAAGAGTCATACTATCAGGGACAGGCTCGCGAGGAGTGGCTTCATCCAGGACACAAACCATAGTTCGTTACATGGGAGATAACTAGGGATGAGAGAACCCGAACTGTATAGTTCGGGTTCGTACCGAATTTTGGGGTGTCCGTGCAACGGACCCGAACCCGAACTCGAACATTTTCGTAAAAGTTCGGGTTCGGTGTTCGGCGCTTTCTTGGCGCTTTTTGAAAGGCTGCGAAGCAGCCAATAAACAAGCGTCATACTACTTGCCCCAAGAGGCCATCACAGCCATGCCTACTATTGGCATGGCTGTGATTGGCCAGTGCAGCATGTGACCCAGCCTCTATTTAAGCTGGAGTCACGTAGCGCCGCACGTCACTCTGCTCTGATCAGTGTAGGGAGAGGATGCAGCTGCTGCTGTTAGGGCGAGATTAGGCACGGATTTATTTACTGAAGTGATCGATATACAGCTATGTATCATACAACCTCTGCTATTCAATTGCTCACTGTTTTAAGGCTGCCCAGAGCGTTTTTCAGTCACTTTTTTCTGGGGTGATCGGCGGCCATTTTGTGTCTTGTGGTGCGCCAGCACAAGCTGCCACCAAGTCCATTTTTAACCATCAATAGTGTTTTTTTTTTTTTTTTATATATCCTACAGCAGGGGCTTGGCTGTGCTTGCTATTTTATTGAGGGGTAAAATACAATTGCCAAAATAGCAGTACCCTAAATCTGGTGTTTCAGCTGTGGCTAGCCAATTGTAATACTGTCTGCTGTCTGCTGAAGCACAGTTTTTGTTCTGGGTTGAATACAATTCCCAACTTAGCAATTCCCTAAATTAGTGGTTTCTGCTCTATCAGGCAAGTTTAAATCTATCCATAAAAGGGTATATTAGATTGAAGGTGCGGATAGGGTCATCCTCAATAACTTCACACGCTACCGTGCATTTCCAAGTCTAATTCTGTCCGTAAAAGGGATACCTGTCATCCAGCGCCTAAATACTAGGCCTACAATTTATATTCAGCTAAATCTGTCGTTACTGCTGTGCCTGTATTAGTGTAATACGGTACCTAAATAGATAGCCAGATAGTGTTAGGTGCCTGTAAAAAAAGGCCTGAATTTGAATTCAATACATTGGGCCAAATAATTTTTTTCTTATTGTGGTGAACGGTAACAATGAGGAAAACATCTAGTAAGGGATGCGGACGCGGACATGGTCGTGGTGGTGTTAGTGGACCCTCTGGTGCTGGGAGAGGACGTGGCCGTTCTGCCACAGCCACACGTCCTAGTGAACCAACTACCTCAGGTCCCAGTAGCCAGCAGAATTTACAGCGATATTTGGTGGGGCCCAATGCCGTTCTAAGGATGGTAAGGCCTGAGCAGGTACAGGCATTAGTCAATTGGGTGGCCGACAGTGGATCCAGCACGTTCACATTATCTCCCACCCAGTCTTCTGCAGAAAGCGCACAGATTGGCGCCTGAAAACCAAGCCCATCAGTCTGTCACATCACCCCCATGCATATCAGGGAAACTGTCTGAACCTCAAGTTATGCAGCAGTCTCTTATACTGTTTGAAGACTCTGCTGGCAGGGTTTCCCAAGGGCATCCACCTAGCCCTTCCCCAGGGGTGGGAGAGATAGAATGCACTAACGCACAACCACTTATGTTTCCTGATGAGGACATGGGAATACCACCTCAGCACGTCTCTGATGATGACGAAACACAGGTGCCAACTGCTGCGTCTTTCTGCAGTGTGCAGACTGAACAGGAGGTCAGGGAGGAAGACTGGGTGGAAGACGATGCAGGGGACGATGAGGTCCTAGACCCCACATGGAATGAAGGTCGTGCCACTGACTTTCAGAATTTGGAGGAAGAGGCAGTGGTGAGACCGAGCCAACAGCGTAGCAAAAGAGGGAGCAGTGGGCAAAAGCAGAACACCTGCCGCCAAGAGAGTCCGTCTGCTACTGGCCACCGCCATCTGGGACCGAGCACCCCAAAGGCAGCTTCAAGGAGTTCCCTGGCGTGGCAGTTCTTCAAACAATGTGCTGACGACAAGACCCGAGTGGTTTGCACGCTGTGCCATCAGAGCCTGAAGCGAGGCATTAACGTTCTGAACCTTAGCACAACCTGCATGACCAGGCACCTGCATGCAAAGCATGAACTGCAGTGGAGTAAACACCTTAAAAACAAGGAACTCACTCAGGCTCCCCCTGCTACCTCTTCTGCTGCTGCCGCCGCCTCGGCCTCTTCCTCCGCCTCTGGAGGAACGTTGGCACCTGCCGCCCAGCAAACAGAGGATGTACCACCAACACCACCACCTCCGTCACCAAGCATCTCAACCATGTCACACGGCAGCGTTCAGCTCTCCATCTCACAAACATTTGAGAGAAAGCGTAAATTCCCACCTAGCTACCCTCAATCCCTGGCCCTGAATGCCAGCATTTCTAAACTACTGGCCTATGAAATGCTGTCATTCAGGCTGGTGGACACAGACAGCTTCAAACAGCTCATGTCGCTTGCTCTCCCACAGTATGTTGTTCCCAGCCGCCACTACTTCTCCAAGAGAGCCGTGCCTTCCCTGCACAACCAAGTATCCGATAAAATCAAGTGTGCACTGCGCAACGCCATCTGTGGCAAGGTACACCTAACCACAGATACGTGGACCAGTAAGCACGGCCAGGGACGCTATATCTCCCTAACTGCACACTGGGTAAATGTAGTGGCGGCTGGGCCCCAGGCGGAGAGCTGTTTGGCGCACGTCCTTCTGCCGCCAAGGATCGCAGGGCAACATTCTTTGCCTCCTGTTGCCTCCTCCTCCTACTCGGCTTCCTCCTCCTCTTCTTCCACCTGCTCATCCAGTCAGCCACACACCTTCACCACCAACTTCAGCACAGCCCGGGGTAAACGTCAGCAGGCCATTCTGAAACTCATATGTTTGGGGGACAGGCCCCACACCGCACAGGAGTTGTGGCGGGGTATAGAACAACAGACCGACGAGTAGTTGCTGCCGGTGAGCCTCAAGCCCGGCCTGGTGGTGTGCGATAATGGGCGAAATCTCGTTGCAGCTCTGGGACTAGCCGGTTTGACGCACATCCCTTTGCCTGGCGCATGTGCTGAATTTGGTGGTGCAGAAGTTCATTCACAACTACCCCGACATGTCAGAGCTGCTGCATAAAGTGCGGGCCGTCTGTGCGCGCTTCCGGCGTTCACATCCTGCCGCTGCTCGCCTGTCTGTGCTACAGCGTAACTTCTGCCTTCCTGCTCACCGCCTCATATGCGACGTGCCCACCAGGTGGAACTCCACCCTGCACATGCTGGACAGACTGTGCGAGCAGCAGCAGGCCATAGTGGAGTTTCAGCTGCAGCACGCACGGGTCAGTCGCACTGCGGAACAGCACCACTTCACCACCAATGACTGGGCCTCCATGTGAGACCTGTGTGCCCTGTTGCGCTGTTTCGAGTACTCCACCAACATGGCCAGTGGCGATGACGCCGTTATCAGCGTTACAATACCACTTCTATGTCTCCTTGAGAAAACACTTAGGGCGATGATGGAAGAGGAGGTGGCCCAGGAGGAGGAGGAGGAGGAGGAAGAGGGGTCATTTTTAGCACTTTCAGGCCAGTCTCTTAGAAGTGACTCAGAGGGAGGCTTTTTGCAACAGCAGAGGCCAGGTACAAATGTGGCCAGACAGGGCCCACTACTGGAGGAGGACGAGGATGAGGAGGAGGTGGAGGAGGATGAGGATGAAGCATGTTCACAGCGGGGTGGCACCCAACGCAGCTCGGGCCCATCACTGGTGCGTGGCTGGGGGGAAACGCAGGACGATGACGATACGCCTCCCACAGAGGACAGCTTGTCCTTACCTCTGGGCAGCCTGGCACACATGAGCGACTACATGCTGCAGTGCCTGCGCAACGACAGCAGAGTTGCCCACATTTTAACGTGTGCGGACTACTGAGTTGCCACCCTGCTGAATCCCCGATACAAAGACAATGTGCCCACCTTACTTCCTGCACTGGAGCGTGATAGGAAGATGCGCGAGTACAAGCGCACGTTGGTAGACGCGCTACTGAGAGCATTCCCAAATGTCACAGGGGAACAAGTGGAAGCCCAAGGCGAAGGCAGAGGAGGAGCAAGAGGTCGCCAACGCAGCTGTGTCACGGCCAGCTCCTCTGAGGGCAGGGTTAGCATGGCAGAGATGTGGAAAAGTTTTGTCAACACGCCACAGCTAACTGCACCACCACCTGATACGGAACGTGTTAGCAGGAGGCAACATTTCCCTAATATGGTGGAACAGTACGTGTGCACACCCCTCCACGTACTGACTGATGGTTCGGCCCCATTCAACTTCTGGGTCTCCAAATTGTCCACGTGGCTAGAGCTAGCCTATTATGCCTTGGAGGTGCTGGCCTGCCCGGTGGCCAGCGTTTTGTCTGAACGTGTATTCAGCACGTCATTACAGACAAACGCAGCCGCCTGTCTACAGCCAATGTGGACAAGCTGACGTTCATAAAAATGAACCAGGCATGGATCCCATAGGACCTGTCCATCCCTTGTGCAGATTAGACATTAACTACCTCCCCTTAACCATATATTATTGTACTCCAGGGCACTTCCTCATTCAATCCTATTTTTTTTTTCATTTTACCATTATATTGCGGGGCAACCCAAAGTTGAATGAACCTCTCCTCTGTCTGGGTGCCGGGGCCTAAATATCTGACACTGGACTGTTCCAGTTTTGGCTGACGTGAAGCCTGATTCTCTGCTATGACATGAAGACTAATTCTCTGATGACATGAAGCCTGAATCTCTGTTATGGGACCTCTCTCCTCTGTCTGGGTGCCGGGGCCTAAATATATGACAATGGACTGTTCCAGTTTTGGCTGACGTGAAGCCTGATTCTCTGCTATGACATGAAGACTGATTCTCTGCTGACATGAAGCCTGAATCTCTGTTATGGGACCTCTCTCCTCTGTCTGGGTGCCGGGGCCTAAATATATGACAATGGACTGTTAAAGTTTTGGCTGACGTGAAGCCTGATTCTCTGCTATGACATGAAGACTGATTCTCTGCTGACATGAAGCCTGAATCTCTGTTATGGGACCTCTCTCCTCTGTCTGGGTGCCGGGGCCTAAATATATGACAATGGACTGTTCCAGTTTTGGCTGACGTGAAGCCTGATTCTCTGCTATGACATGAAGACTGATTCTCTGCTGACATGAAGCCTGAATCTCTGTTATGGGACCTCTCTCCTCTGTCTGGGTGCCGGGGCCTAAATATATGACAATGGACTGTTCCAGTTTTGGCTGACGTGAAGCCTGATTCTTTGCTATGACATGAAGACTGATTCTCTTCTGACATGAAGCCTGAATCTCTGTTATGGGACCTCTCTACTCTGTCTGGGTGCCGGGGCCTAAATATATGACAATGGACTGTTCCAGTTTTGGCTGACGTGAAGCCTGATTCTCTGCTATGACATGAAGACTGATTCTCTGCTGACATGAAGCCTGAATCTCATTTATGGGACCTCTCTCCTCTGTCTGGGTGCCGGGGCCTAAAAATATAACAATGGACTGTTCCAGTTTTGGCTGACGTGAAGCCTGATTCTCTGCTATGACATGAAGACTGATTCTCTGCTGATATGAAGCCGGAATCTCTGTTATGGGACCTCTCTCCTCTGTCTGGGTGCCGGGGCCTAAATATCTGACAATGGACTGTTAAAGTTTTGGCTGACGTGAAGCCTGATTCTCTGCTATGACATGAAGACTGATTCTCTGCTGACATGAAGCCTGAATCTCTGTTATGGGACCTCTCTCCTCTGTCTGGGTGCCGGGGCCTAAATATATGACAATGGACTGTTCCAGTTTTGGCTGACGTGAAGCCTGATTCTTTGCTATGACATGAAGACTGATTCTCTTCTGACATGAAGCCTGAATCTCTGTTATGGGACCTCTCTCCTCTGTCTGGGTGCCGGGGCCTAAATATATGACAATGGACTGTTCCAGTTTTGGCTGACGTGAAGCCTGATTCTCTGCTATGACATGAAGACTGATTCTCTGCTGACATGAAGCCTAAATCTCTGTTATGGGACCTCTCTCCTCTGTCTGGGTGCCGGGTCCTAAATATCTGACAATGGACTGTTCCAGTTTTGGCTGACATGAAGCCTGATTCTCTACTATGACATAAAGACTGATTCTCTGCTGACATGAAGCCTGAATCTCTGTTATGGGACCTGTCTCCTCTGTCTGGGTGCCGGGGCCTAAATATATGACAATGGACTGTTCCAGTATTGGCTGACGTGAAGCCTGATTCTCTGCTATGACGTGAAGCCTGATTCTCTGCTATGACATGAAGACTGATTCTCTGTTATGGGACCTCTCTCCTCTGTCTGGGTGCCGGGGCCTAAATATATGACAATAGACTGTTCCAGTTTTGGCTGACGTGAAGCCTGATTCTCTGCTATGACATGAAGCCTGATTCTCTGTTATGGGACCTGTCTCCTCTGTCTGGGTGCCGGGGCCTAAATATCTGACAATGGACTGTTCCAGTTTTGGCTGACGTGAAGCCTGATTCTCTGCTATGACATGAAGACTGATTCTCTGTTGACATGAAGCCTGAATCTCTGTTATGGGACCTCTCTCCTCTGTCTGGGTGGCGGGGCCTAAATATATGACAATGGACTGTTCCAGTTTTGGCTGACGTGAAGCCTGATTCTCTGCTATGACATGAAGACTGATTCTCTGCTGACATGAAGCCTGAATCTCTGTTATGGGACCTCTCTCCTCTGTCTGGGTACCGGGGCCTAAATATCTGACAATGGACTGTTCCAGTTTTGACTGACGTGAAGCCTGATTCTCTGCTATGACATGAAGACTGATTCTCTGCTGACATGAAGCCTGAATCTTTGTTATGGGACCTCTCTCCTCTGTCTGATTGCCGGGGCCTAAATATATGACAATGGACTGTTCCAGTTTTGGCTGACGTGAAGCCTGATTCTCTGCTATGACATGAAGACTGATTCTCTGCTGACATGAAGCCTGAATCTCTGTTATGGGACCTCTCTCCTCTGTCTGGGTGCCGGGGCCTAAATATCTGACAATGGACTGTTCCAGTTTTGGCTGACGTGAAGCCTGATTCTCTGCTATGACATGAAGACTGATTCTCTGCTGACATGAAGCCTGAATCTCCTTTATGGGACCTCTCTCCTCTGTCTGGGTGCCGGGGCCTAAATATATGACAATGGACTGTTCCAGTTTTGGCTGACGTGAAGCCTGATTCTCTTCTATGACATGAAGACTGATTCTCTGCTGACATGAAGCCTGAATCTCTGTTATAGGACCTCTCTCCTCTGTCTGGGTGCCGGGGCCTAAATATCTGACAATGGACTGTTCCAGTTTTGGCTGACGTGAAGCCTGATTCTCTTCTATGACATGAAGACTGATTCTCTGCTGACATGAAGCCTGAATCTCTGTTATGGGACCTCTCTCCTCTGTCTGGGTGCCGGGGCCTAAATATCTGACAATGGACTGTTCCAGTTTTGGCTGACGTGAAGCCTGATTCTCTGCTATGACATGAAGACTGATTCTCTGCTGACATGAAGCCTGAATCTCCTTTATGGGACCTCTCTCCTCTGTCTGGGTGCCGGGGCCTAAATATATGACAATGGACTGTTCCAGTTTTGGCTGACGTGAAGCCTGATTCTCTGCTATGACATGGAGACTGATTCTCTGCTGACATGAAGCCTGAATCTCTGTTATGGGACCTCTCTCCTCTGTCTGGGTGCCGGGGCCTAAATATATGACAATGGACTGTTCCAGTTTTGGCTGACGTGAAGCCTGATTCTCTGCTATGACATGAAGACTGATTCTCTGCTGACATGAAGCCTGAATCTCTGTTATGGGAACTCTTTTTTATTACAAAAATACAAAACCTTGCAGACAGAACATCAAACAGAACAGCTTCTCAGCTGACCCAGCCTCACTCACACTCACACCCACACCCACACCCACACTCTATAAAAACTATAAAAACTATATACAAATTATATGCAAACGCTAAAAAGAAATGAAACTTACTTAGCCGGTTCAGCTGTAAAACCCAAACCAAACGAAAACGCAAAAAAATACTATTCTTGCCTATAAAACAATAATAATAATAAAAATAAAACAAACAAACACAAAAACAATTTAATTTTTTTCCCCCATCACCCAATCTTTTTTTTATCTTTTTTATCTTTTTTTTATTTATTTATTTTTTATTTTTTCCCACTTCTTTCCACACAAAAAAAAACAACCTTTTAACTTCCCTAATCTAGCCCTAACCCCCACTACCTACTCCATCACCCCTCACCCATCACCCAAGGCTGACCTCCGCCCCACGTCTCTTTCGTGTCCGCATAGTCTGAGGCCAGCCCTACCTTCACCACCCACATCTAGCCCCTCGCCCCATGTCCTCCCATGTCCGCATAGTCCAGGGCTAGATGCAGGCCTCCCCACTTCAAAACACACATAAAACACATAAAGGCACAAATAAAAGACCCCTTCCCTCACCCACCCAACCTACCTAGCCCCAACTCATCCTATCTTAATAAACAACATAACTACTTAACACACCATGCAAAATATACAAGACTACCCGAAGGCCCAAGTTCGGTCTCTGTAAGCCTTTCTTCAAGGCTCAACATCCCACAAAACAAAAATCTATGGTGAAAGCATCAGCCCACCACCAGGAAACGTATGACTAGGCTAGGGTACGCTAAAAGCAAAGCCTCTCCAGAGGAGAGAGGCCCTACTGGTACCCAGTCTCTCATACTCCAAAGAACGCACCTTCACCAGGTCACCCAGAATGTTCCTACATACCACATCCACTGGGAGGACTTTCTGCTGCATTGAAACTAAGCACCGTGCATTCCACGTGTAGAACCTAACCACTATACTAACTAAAAAACATGTGCACAGGTCCCTTCTACCAATGTTTTTGAGCACTCCATAGGCCCACTCCGCGTAGGAGAGGCTGGCTAGCCTAGGCCAGCCAATGGAAGCTCCCACCCGGTGGTATACCTCTGTATTAAAGGGACACTGAAGCATTAAGTGGTCCATACTTTCCAGTATAGAGCCACACTCCTCCCGGGGACAACCCCTTTCATACAGCCTCCCGTGAAAGCAGCGCCAAGCCAAGTCCCAAAACTTCAAGGGGATCCTTGAAGAATTTAGCAACTGTAACCCCTTGTCTAGATCCCGGCTTGGGCAATCCCTGAGGGCCAGGGGCTTCTGGAAGTGGGACAACAAGACCCTCTCGTCAAGGGACCTCCTTGACAGAGTCCTGATCTCCCTCACCTCCAAACCCCACCGGCGGATCACCTTCAGAATCGGGGTGACGTAAGTCGGAAGATATCCGTGAGGCGTACGTAAGTCCTTCACTTGCCCTCCTGTCTCCCATTCCTGGAAGAAAGGCCGAAACCACCCCCGGCAGGAGACTACCCTCGGAGAAGCCCTCTCCATCCAGAGGTTTGCCAGATTCGCTTTAACAAAGGTGTTTACAAGAAAAACCACGGGGTTGACCATAGATAACCCCCCCTAGTCTCCTCGTGCGGTAAGTCACTTCTCTCTTGATCAGGTTCAGTCTATTCCCCCATAAGAGCTGGAACAGACTATAAACCCGAGTCCAGAGAGGCTCTGGCAAGATACACACGCTACCCAAATAGATAAGCAAAGGGAGTAAGAAGGCCTTGGTCAGGTTTACCCTTTCCCTGAGGGTCAAAGACCAACCCTTCCACTGGTCGACCTTCTGAGCGGCGATCTTAAGCCTGTCGTCCCAATTTTGAGTGGGATAATCCCCATGGCCAAAATGGATGCCTAGGACTTTGGCTGAGGACTTGGGCCCTGGGCGGGTGTCCGGGAGATCAAAAACTGGATCACCCCCTCCCAGCCAGAGACTCTCACACTTATCCTGATTGATCATGGACCCGGATGCCTCCGAGTAGCGATTCACTTCAGACATCACGTAGTCCGCCTCCCCTCTTGAGGATACGAAAATGGTGACATCGTCAGCGTACGCCACTACCCTCAGAGTGGCTTCCGGTGCCACCCGATCCATCCCGACTCCCACCAACGGTCCACGATCGATCCGCTTAAGAAAGGGATCAATCGCGAACACGTATAAAAGCGGGCTCAAAGGACAACCCTGGCGGACGCCAGACATAACTTCAAAAGAGCAGCCAGACCAACCGTTCACAAGCGGGAAACTCTCTGCCCCTGCATACAAGATCTTTAACCAATCGACAAACCCCCCTGGCAGGCCATACTTCAGAAGGACCGACCAGAGGTACTCATGGTTCACCCGATCAAACGCCTTTGCTTGATCTAAGGACAGCATGTACCCCCTCCAGTAGCCTGCTCTACTCTGCTCCACTGCCTCTCGGACACCGAGTACAGCACTCAAAGTGCTGCGGCCTGGAACCGAGCAATTCTGAGCCACCGAAAGGAGTTGGGGTGCAAATTTCACCAGCCTATTAAAAAGTATCTTGGCCAGAATCTTTCTGTCCGTATTAAGAAGTGCTATGGGACGCCAGTTCTCAATACGGCTCGGATCCTTACCCTTTGATAGAAGGATCAGAGCTGACCTCCTCATTGACCGAGGCAGAGTGCCCGAGGATAAACACTCATTGAATACCTCAGTCAAGAGGGGACATAAAGAGTCCTTAAAGGTCTTATAAAACTCGGATGTTAAGCCATCCGGGCCTGGCGACTTCTTCAGAGCTAACCCTTCCACCGCCAGGATAACTTCCTCCTTCCTGATCTCTTCTACCAAACCGTCAAAAGAGAGGTGAGCTCCTGACTCAGGGGTGACTCCAGCCAGGAAAGCCGACATCATGTCCCGATCCAGATCCCTCCTCCCCAAGAGGCACGAGTAAAAGGATCTGACGACTTCCAGGATCCCTGATCTGGACCTGTTCAGAGACCCCGTACTATCGACCAGTCCCATCACTAACTTACTCTTCACTGACATCTTACAATTTCTGTAGGGGTCGGGCGAGCGGTACCTCCCGAAGTCCCTCTCAAAAACTAAAGATGTGTGCCTATCATACTGGCACCTCTTGAGCAAAGATTTCACCCTGGAGATATCCTCGCGGCTACCACCAGTCGAGACCAGATGCTCGAGTTTCCTCCTCAGACCCTGATACAGGCGGTACCTGTCCAGGGACCTGAGGCTCGAGAGCCGGCGGAAGAACTTTGCAGCCCGATCTTTGAATATCTCCCACCACTCTGACTTAGTATCACAGAGATCCAGTAAAGGTACCTGACTCTGAAGGAAGTCCTCAAAGGATTGTATCACCTCTGCTTCCTCCAAGACACCCGAATTCAGCTTCCAATAACCTCTTTCCATTTGGGGGGATTCTGAAATATTCAGAGAAAACATAATCAAACAGTGATCGGAAAATTCCACCTTCACCTTAAGGGCGAAAAGGTAGCCTCCTCCTTTAAATAAAACCTATCTATTCTAGACCTGACCTGACTACCTCTAAAGAAAGTGAAACCCCCGTGGCCTGGGGTATGCCTAATGTGAACATCCTCCAGACGAGCCTCACTAGCTACTCTATTCAGAAAAATGCTATCATAAGTCAGCCGGTTTCTGGTGCCTCCCCTGTCTTGGGGTCTTGTGACAGTATTAAAGTTCCCACCAAAAACCACCTGCCGGCTTGTAAAAAGGAAAGGCTTAATCCTCATAAAGAGACATTTCCTGTCCCAC
Organism: Bufo bufo; assembly: GCF_905171765.1. Lineage (NCBI taxonomy): Eukaryota > Metazoa > Chordata > Amphibia > Anura > Bufonidae > Bufo > Bufo bufo. The sequence goes on from NC_053392.1 coordinate 214,647,770, forward strand.
CTGGACTGGGGCCCGTAGATATTAATCAGGTGCAGTTCCTGTCCCTTCATGAGGACGTCCAAGATCAAACACCTCCCCATTTCTAATTCAATTACTCGTCGGCATTCTACCGGTGCGGTAAAAAGGACCGCCACTCCGCTATACGGCTCAGCCGCAAGAGACCAGTAGGAGGGCCCTGGTCTCCACTCCCTCTTGGCTTTATAAGTCACTGCCAAATCTGGCAGCCTGGTCTCTTGCAAAAACAAAATGTCAGCTTCAACACGGCTGAGAAAATCGAAGGCTGTGAAACGAGCCGCATCCGACTTAATGCTGGCGACATTAATGGTCGCCAGAGTCAGCAGAGCGGGTACCGCCATAAAGAGCAATTAAATTAGATGGCCTTCTTCCCATCCTTCTCCCCCCTCCCGGGGCTGCCTTCTAGAGCAGCACGACCTCTCTTGAGGGAGATAGTGGTATCCATCTCTGCCACCACCACCTCCCTCTGCGCACCACTCCTGGCTTTCTCGGTCTCAGGGCCCGGTTTTGCCACCCTTCCTGAAGACCTTGCATCCCCACCAGAGGGGCGCGTGGGGCCCCCTGAAGGCTCTCCCTCCTTCGCCCCCGGCCCCTCACCTTCAACCCCCTCCTCAGCAGAGGAGGCAGAGGTCTCATCCAAGATGAGGTACCGGTTGGAGAGCTCCAGAGGGGAGCCGGTTACACCTTCCTTGGCGACTTTGGTCGGGCTAGATCTTTTTTTAGTACGCCGTTTCCGTTTACTTTGGGACTCTGCCCCACTACCCTCTGCAGCACTTTCGTAGTGTGAGGACAGAGTCTCTTCGGCCCAGTCCAGTCTCTCAATCTCTTCCTCCAGCTCTCTGCCCCCTAGGGTCTCGGATTCAGGAGGGGCAGTCGCTTGGGAAGGAGCGGGCATCACCCCAGGACGGGGTACCTCCCCCTCCCTCTCTGCCTGACGCCTCTCTCTCCGCCTCTGCCGGGACGGGTTGTTCCGGTTCCTCACTGACCCCTTAACTCCACTGCCTTTGCCAGTACCCGCCTCAGCCGAAGGGACCTCCCGGCCCGCTCCTGCATGAGCTCGGGCCGCATTGGCCTCAGAGAGAGGACAGCGACTGAAGGGGTGCCCGAGCTCCCCACACAGGTTGCATCTAATCTCCTCACAAGATGCAGCAAGATGACCTGTCCCCCCACACAACGCACACTTCTGCACTTGGCAGCTGGCGCTGAAGTGTGTGGGGCTGCCGCACTTGTGACAGAGCTTAGGCTGCCCCCTGTAGAAAACCAAGATCCTGTCTCGGCCGATAAAGGCAGATGATGGAATGTGGGAAACTGTACTGCCCAGACGCCTAACCTTGATATTAAACGTCCAGGCACCCGACCAAATGCCAAATTCGTCCAGGTTTTTAGCTGGTATTCCCTGGACCTCTCCGTACCTTCCCAGCAAGGTCATGATGTCAATACAAGAGAGCGACTCGTTACGGGTCAGAACGGTCACTCTCTTGACCTCACTCTGGCGGGTTATCGCTTTTGCAACGAAACCACGCCAGTCCGGCATGTTCTTCACCAGCTCATATCCGGACCAGAGGAGCTCAAGCCCCTCCGGCCGGACAAAGCTGATGTCAAACTCCTTGGAGCCAAAAGGATGGATCAAGGCAAAGATGTCAGTAGCCTTGAAACTAGAGTTGAGCGAACACCTGGATGTTCGGGTTCGAGAAGTTCGGCCGAACCTCCCGGAAATGTTCGGGTTCGGGATCCGAACCCGATCCGAACTTCGTCCCGAACCCGAACCCCATTGAAGTCAATGGGGACCCGAACTTTTGGGCACTAAAAAGGCTGTAAAACAGCCCAGGAAAGAGCTAGAGGGCTGCAAAAGGCAGCAACATGTAGGTAAATCCCCGGCAAACAAATGTGGATAGGGAAATGAATTAAAATAAAAATAAAAAAAATAAAAATGAACCAATATCAATTGGACAGAGGTCCCATAGCAGAGAATCTGGCTTCACCTCAGCAGAGAATCAGTCTCTTCATGCCATAGCAAAGAATCTGGCTTCATGTCAGCAGAGAATCAGTCTCTTCATGCCATAGCAGAGAATCTGGCTTCATGTCAGCGCAGAATCAGTCTTCATGTCATAGCAGAGAATCAGGCTTCACGTCACCCACCACTGGAACAGGCCACTGTCACACATTTAGGCCCCGGCACCCAGGCAGAGGAGAGAGGTCCCGTAACAGAGAATCTGGCCTGATGTCAGCACAGAATCTGTCTTCATGTCATAGCAGAGAATCAGGCTTCACGTCACCCACCACTGGAACAGGCCACTGTCATACATTTAGGCCCAGGCACCCAGGCAGAGGAAAGAGGTCCCGTAACAGAGAATCTGGCCTGATGTCAGCACAGAATCTGTCTTCATGTCATAGCAGAGAATCAGGCTTCACGTCACCCACCACTGGAACAGGCCACTGTCACACATTTAGGCCCCGGCACCCAGACAGAGGAGAGCGGTCCCGTAACAGAGAATCTGGCCTTATGTCAGCGCAGAATCTGTCTTCATGTCATAGCAGAGAATCAGGCTTCACGTCACCCACCACTGGAACAGGCCACTGTCACACATTTAGGCCCAGGCACCCAGGCAGAGGAGAGAGGTCCCGTAACAGAGAATCTGGCCTTATGTCAGCGCAGAATCTGTCTTCATGTCATAGCAGAGAATCAGGCTTCACGTCACCCACCACTGGAACAGGCCACTGTCACACATTTAGGCCCCGGCACCCAGACAGAGGAGAGCGGTCCCGTAACAGAGAATCTGGCCTTATGTCAGCGCAGAATCTGTCTTCATGTCATAGCAGAGAATCAGGCTTCACGTCACCCACCACTGGAACAGGCCACTGTCACACATTTAGGCCCAGGCACCCAGGCAGAGGAGAGAGGTCCCGTAACAGAGAATCTGGCCTTATGTCAGCGCAGAATCTGTCTTCATGTCATAGCAGAGAATCAGGCTTCACGTCACCCACCACTGGAACAGGCCACTGTCACACATTTAGGCCCCGGCACCCAGACAGAGGAGAGCGGTCCCGTAACAGAGAATCTGGCCTTATGTCAGCGCAGAATCTGTCTTCATGTCATAGCAGAGAATCAGGCTTCACGTCACCCACCACTGGAACAGGCCACTGTCACACATTTAGGCCCAGGCACCCAGGCAGAGGAGAGAGGTCCCGTAACAGAGAATCTGGCCTTATGTCAGCACAGAATCTGTATTCATGTCATAGCAGAGAATCAGGCTTCATGTCACCAGCCACTGGAACAGGCCACTGTCACACATTTAGGCCCCGGCACCCAGACAGAGGAGAGCGGTCCCGTAACAGAGAATCTGGCCTTATGTCAGCGCAGAATCTGTCTTCATGTCATAGCAGAGAATCAGGCTTCACGTCACCCACCACTGGAACAGGCCACTGTCACACATTTAGGCCCAGGCACCCAGGCAGAGGAGAGAGGTCCCGTAACAGAGAATCTGGCCTTATGTCAGCGCAGAATCTGTCTTCATGTCATAGCAGAGAATCAGGCTTCACGTCACCCACCACTGGAACAGGCCACTGTCACACATTTAGGCCCAGGCACCCAGGCAGAGGAGAGAGGTCCCGTAACAGAGAATCTGGCCTTATGTCAGCGCAGAATCTGTCTTCATGTCATAGCAGAGAATCAGGCTTCACGTCACCCACCACTGGAACAGGCCACTGTCACACATTTAGGCCCAGGCACCCAGGCAGAGGAGAGAGGTCCCGTAACAGAGAATCTGGCCTTATGTCAGCGCAGAATCTGTCTTCATGTCATAGCAGAGAATCAGGCTTCACGTCACCCACCACTGGAACAGGCCACTGTCACACATTTAGGCCCCGGCACCCAGACAGAGGAGAGCGGTCCCGTAACAGAGAATCTGGCCTTATGTCAGCGCAGAATCTGTCTTCATGTCATAGCAGAGAATCAGGCTTCACGTCACCCACCACTGGAACAGGCCACTGTCACACATTTAGGCCCAGGCACCCAGGCAGAGGAGAGAGGTCCCGTAACAGAGAATCTGGCCTTATGTCAGCGCAGAATCTGTCTTCATGTCATAGCAGAGAATCAGGCTTCACGTCACCCACCACTGGAACAGGCCACTGTCACACATTTAGGCCCCGGCACCCAGACAGAGGAGAGCGGTCCCGTAACAGAGAATCTGGCCTTATGTCAGCGCAGAATCTGTCTTCATGTCATAGCAGAGAATCAGGCTTCACGTCACCCACCACTGGAACAGGCCACTGTCACACATTTAGGCCCAGGCACCCAGGCAGAGGAGAGAGGTCCCGTAACAGAGAATCTGGCCTTATGTCAGCACAGAATCTGTATTCATGTCATAGCAGAGAATCAGGCTTCATGTCACCAGCCACTGGAACAGGCCACTGTCACACATTTAGGCCCCGGCACCCAGACAGAGGAGAGCGGTCCCGTAACAGAGAATCTGGCCTTATGTCAGCGCAGAATCTGTCTTCATGTCATAGCAGAGAATCAGGCTTCACGTCACCCACCACTGGAACAGGCCACTGTCACACATTTAGGCCCAGGCACCCAGGCAGAGGAGAGAGGTCCCGTAACAGAGAATCTGGCCTTATGTCAGTGCAGAATCTGTCTTCATGTCATAGCAGAGAATCAGGCTTCACGTCACCCACCACTGGAACAGGCCACTGTCACACATTTAGGCCCAGGCACCCAGGCAGAGGAGAGAGGTCCCGTAACAGAGAATCTGGCCTTATGTCAGCGCAGAATCTGTCTTCATGTCATAGCAGAGAATCAGGCTTCACGTCACCCACCACTGGAACAGGCCACTGTCACACATTTAGGCCCAGGCACCCAGGCAGAGGAGAGAGGTCCCGTAACAGAGAATCTGGCCTTATGTCAGCGCAGAATCTGTCTTCATGTCATAGCAGAGAATCAGGCTTCACGTCACCCACCACTGGAACAGGCCACTGTCACACATTTAGGCCCAGGCACCCAGGCAGAGGAGAGAGGTCCCGTAACAGAGAATCTGGCCTTATGTCAGCGCAGAATCTGTCTTCATGTCATAGCAGAGAATCAGGCTTCACGTCACCCACCACTGGAACAGGCCACTGTCACACATTTAGGCCCAGGCACCCAGGCAGAGGAGGGAGGTCCCGTAACAGAGAATCTGGCCTTATGTCAGCGCAGAATCTGTCTTCATGTCATAGCAGAGAATCAGGCTTCACGTCACCCACCACTGGAACAGGCCACTGTCACACATTTAGGCCCCGGCACCCAGACAGAGGAGAGCGGTCCCGTAACAAAGAATCTGGCCTTATGTCAGCGCAGAATCTGTCTTCATGTCATAGCAGAGAATCAGGCTTCACGTCACCCACCACTGGAACAGGCCACTGTCACACATTTAGGCCCAGGCACCCAGGCAGAGGATAGAGGTCCCGTAACAGAGAATCTGGCCTTATGTCAGCGCAGAATCTGTCTTCATGTCATAGCAGAGAATCAGGCTTCACGTCACCCACCACTGGAACAGGCCATTGTCACACATTTAGGCCCAGGCACCCAGGCAGAGGAGAGAGGTCCCGTAACAGAGAATCTGGCCTTATGTCAGCGCAGAATCTGTCTTCATGTCATAGCAGAGAATCAGGCTTCACGTTACCCACCACTGGAACAGGCCACTGTCACACATTTAGGCCCAGGCACCCAGGCAGAGGAGAGAGGTCCCGTAACAGAGAATCTGGCCTTATGTCAGCGCAGAATCTGTATTCATGTCATAGCAGAGAATCAGGCTTCACGTCACCCACCACTGGAACAGGCCACTGTCACACATTTAGGCCCCGGCACCCAGACAGAGGAGAGCGGTCCCGTAACAGAGAATCTGGCCTTATGTCAGCGCAGAATCTGTCTTCATGTCATAGCAGAGAATCAGGCTTCACGTCACCCACCACTGGAACAGGCCACTGTCACACATTTAGGCCCAGGCACCCAGGCAGAGGAGAGAGGTCCCGTAACAGAGAATCTGGCCTTATGTCAGCGCAGAATCTGTATTCATGTCATAGCAGAGAATCAGGCTTCACGTCACCCACCACTGGAACAGGCTACTGTCACACATTTAGGCCCAGGCACCCAGGCAGAGGAGAGAGGTCCCGTAACAGAGAATCTGGCCTTATGTCAGCACAGAATCTGTATTCATGTCATAGCAGAGAATCAGGCTTCATGTCACCCACCACTGGAACAGGCCACTGTCACACATTTAGGCCCCGGCACCCAGACAGAGGAGAGAGGTCCCGTAACAGAGAATCTGGCCTTATGTCAGCGCAGAATCTGTCTTCATGTCATAGCAGAGAATCAGGCTTCACGTCACCCACCACTGGAACAGGCCACTGTCACACATTTAGGCCCAGGCACCCAGGCAGAGGAGAGAGGTCCCGTAACAGAGAATCTGGCCTTATGTCAGCGCAGAATCTGTCTTCATGTCATAGCAGAGAATCAGGCTTCACGTCACCCACCACTGGAACAGGCCACTGTCACACATTTAGGCCCAGGCACCCAGGCAGAGGAGAGAGGTCCCGTAACAGAGAATCTGGCCGTATGTCAGCGCAGGATCTGTCTTCATGTCATAGCAGAGAATCAGGCTTCACGTCACCCACCACTGGAACAGGCCACTGTCACACATTTAGGCCCAGGCACCCAGGCAGAGGAGAGAGGTCCCGTAACAGAGAATCTGGCCTTATGTCAGCGCAGAATCTGTCTTCATGTCATAGCAGAGAATCAGGCTTCACGTCACCCACCACTGGAACAGGCCACTGTCACACATTTAGGCCCAGGCACCCAGGCAGAGGAGAGAGGTCCCGTAACAGAGAATCTGGCCTTATGTCAGCGCAGAATCTGTCTTCATGTCATAGCAGAGAATCAGGCTTCACGTCACCCACCACTGGAACAGGCCACTGTCACACATTTAGGCCCAGGCACCCAGGCAGAGGAGAGAGGTCCCGTAACAGAGAATCTGGCCTTATGTCAGCGCAGAATCTGTCTTCATGTCATAGCAGAGAATCAGGCTTCACGTCACCCACCACTGGAACAGGCCACTGTCACACATTTAGGCCCCGGCACCCAGACAGAGGAGAGCGGTCCCGTAACAAAGAATCTGGCCTTATGTCAGCGCAGAATCTGTCTTCATGTCATAGCAGAGAATCAGGCTTCACGTCACCCACCACTGGAACAGGCCACTGTCACACATTTAGGCCCAGGCACCCAGGCAGAGGATAGAGGTCCCGTAACAGAAAATCTGGCCTTATGTCAGCGCAGAATCTGTCTTCATGTCATAGCAGAGAATCAGGCTTCACGTCACCCACCACTGGAACAGGCCATTGTCACACATTTAGGCCCAGGCACCCAGGCAGAGGAGAGAGGTCCCGTAACAGAGAATCTGGCCTTATGTCAGCGCAGAATCTGTCTTCATGTCATAGCAGAGAATCAGGCTTCACGTCACCCACCACTGGAACAGGCCACTGTCACACATTTAGGCCCAGGCACCCAGGCAGAGGAGAGAGGTCCCGTAACAGAGAATCTGGCCTTATGTCAGCGTAGAATCTGTCTTCATGTCATAGCAGAGAATCAGGCTTCACGTCACCCACCACTGGAACAGGCCACTGTCACACATTTAGGCCCAGGCACCCAGGCAGAGGAGAGAGGTCCCGTAACAGAGAATCTGGCCTTATGTCAGCGCAGAATCTGTATTCATGTCATAGCAGAGAATCAGGCTTCATGTCACCCACCACTGGAACAGGCCACTGTCACACATTTAGGCCCCGGCACCCAGACAGAGGAGAGCGGTCCCGTAACAGAGAATCTGGCCTTATGTCAGCGCAGAATCTGTCTTCATGTCATAGCAGAGAATCAGGCTTCACGTCACCCACCACTGGAACAGGCCACTGTCACACATTTAGGCCCAGGCACCCAGGCAGAGGAGAGAGGTCCCGTAACAGAGAATCTGGCCTTATGTCAGCGCAGAATCTGTATTCATGTCATAGCAGAGAATCAGGCTTCACGTCACCCACCACTGGAACAGGCCACTGTCACACATTTAGGCCCAGGCACCCAGGCAGAGGAGAGAGGTCCCGTAACAGAGAATCTGGCCTTATGTCAGCGCAGAATCTGTCTTCATGTCATAGCAGAGAATCAGGCTTCACGTCACCCACCACTGGAACAGGCCACTGTCACACATTTAGGCCCAGGCACCCAGGCAGAGGAGAGAGGTCCCGTAACAGAGAATCTGGCCTTATGTCAGCGCAGAATCTGTCTTCATGTCATAGCAGAGAATCAGGCTTCACGTCACCCACCACTGGAACAGGCCACTGTCACACATTTAGGCCCAGGCACCCAGGCAGAGGAGAGAGGTCCCGTAACAGAGAATCTGGCCTTATGTCAGCGCAGAATCTGTCTTCATTTCATAGCAGAGAATCAGGCTTCACGTCACCCACCACTGGAACAGACCACTGTCACACATTTAGGCCCAGGCACCCAGGCAGAGGAGAGAGGTCCCGTAACAGAGAATCTGGCCTTATGTCAGCGCAGAATCTGTCTTCATGTCATAGCAGAGAATCAGGCTTCACGTCACCCACCACTGGAACAGGCCACTGTCACACATTTAGGCCCCGGCACCCAGACAGAGGAGAGCGGTCCCGTAACAAAGAATCTGGCCTTATGTCAGCGCAGAATCTGTCTTCATGTCATAGCAGAGAATCAGGCTTCACGTCACCCACCACTGGAACAGGCCACTGTCACACATTTAGGCCCAGGCACCCAGGCAGAGGATAGAGGTCCCGTAACAGAGAATCTGGCCTTATGTCAGCGCAGAATCTGTCTTCATGTCATAGCAGAGAATCAGGCTTCACGTCACCCACCACTGGAACAGGCCATTGTCACACATTTAGGCCCAGGCACCCAGGCAGAGGAGAGAGGTCCCGTAACAGAGAATCTGGCCTTATGTCAGCGCAGAATCTGTATTCATGTCATAGCAGAGAATCAGGCTTCACGTCACCCACCACTGGAACAGGCCACTGTCACACATTTAGGCCCAGGCACCCAGGCAGAGGAGAGAAGTCCCGTAACAGACAATCTGGCCTTATGTCAGCGCAGAATCTGTCTTCATGTCATAGCAGAGAATCAGGCTTCACGTCACCCACCACTGGAACAGGCCACTGTTACACATTTAGGCCTAGGCACCTAGGCAGAGGAGAGAGGTTCCGTAACAGAGAATCTGGCCTTATGTCAGCGCAGAATCTGTATTCATGTCATAGCAGAGAATCAGGCTTCACGTCACCCACCACTGGAACAGGCCACTGTCACACATTTAGGCCCCGGCACCCAGACAGAGGAGAGCGGTCCCATAACAGAGAATCTGGCCTTATGTCAGCGCAGAATCTGTCTTCATGTCATAGCAGAGAATCAGGCTTCACATCACCCACCACTGGAACAGGCCACTGTCACACATTTAGGCCCAGGCACCCAGGCAGAGGAGAGAGGTCCCGTAACAGAGAATCTGGCCTTATGTCAGCGCAGAATCTGTATTCATGTCATAGCAGAGAATCAGGCTTCACGTCACCCACCACTGGAACAGGCCACTGTCACATATTTAGGCCCAGGCACCCAGGCAGAGGAGAGAGGTCGCGTAACAGAGAATCTGGCTTCATGTCAGCACAGAATAAGTCTTCATGTCATAGCAGAGAATCAGGCTTCACGTCACCCACCACTGGAACAGGCCACTGTCACACATTTAGGCCCCGGCACCCAGACAGAGGAGAGGTTCATTCAACTTTGGGTTGCCCCGCAATATAATGGTAAAATGAAATTAAAAATAGTATTGAATGAGGAAGTGCCCTGGAGTAGAATAATATATTGTTAAGGGGAGGTAGTTAATATCTAATCTGCACAAGGGATGGACAGGTCCTGTGGGATCCATGCCTGGTTCCTTTTTATGAACGTCAGCTTGTCCACATTGGCTGTAGACAGACGGCTGCGTTTGTCTGTAATGACGCCCCCTGCCGTGCTGAATACACGTTCAGACAAAACGCTGGCCGCCGGGCAGGCCAGCACCTCCAAGGCATAAAAGGCTAGCTCTGGCCACGTGGACAATTTGGAGACCCAGAAGTTGAATGGGGCCGAACCATCAGTCAGTACTTGGAGGGGTGTGCACAGGTACTGTTCCACCATGTTAGTGAAATGTTGCCTCCTGCTAAAACGTTCCGTATCAGGTGGTGGTGCAGTTAGCTGTGGCGTGTTGACAAAACTTTTCCACATCTCTGCCATGCTAACCCTGCCCTCAGAGGAGCTGGCTGTGACACAGCTGCATTGGCGACCTCTTGCTCCTCCTCTGCCTTCGCCTTGGGCTTCCACTGTTTCCCCTGTGACATTTGGGAATGCTCTCAGTAGCACGTCTACCAACGTGCGCTTGTACTCGCGCATCTTCCTATCACGCTCCAGTGTAGGAAGTAAGGTGGGCACATTGTCTTTGTACCGGAGACGGCCCGCACTTTATGCAGCAGCTCTGACATGTCGGGGTAGTTGCGAATGAACTTCTGCACCACCAAATTCAGCACATGCGCCAGGCAAGGGATGTGCGTCAAACCGGCTAGTCCCAGAGCTGCAACGAGATTTCGCCCATTATCGCACACCACCAGGCCGGGCTTGAGGCTCACCGGCAGCAACCACTCGTCGGTCTGTTGTTCTATACCCCGCCACAACTCCTGTGCGGTGTGGGGCCTGTCCCCCAAACATATGAGTTTCAGAATGGCCTGCTGACGTTTACCCCGTGCTGTGCTGAAGTTGGTGGTGAAGGTGTGTGGCTGACTGGATAAACAGGTGGAAGAAGAGGAGGAGGAAGCTGAGTAGGAGGAGGAGGAGACAGGAGGCAAAGAATGTTGCCCTGCGATCCTTGGCGGCGGAAGGACGTGCGCCAAACAGCTCTCCGCCTGGGGCCCAGCCGCCATTTACCCAGTGTGCAGTTAGGGAGATATAGCGTCCCTGGCCGTGCTTACTGGTCCACGTATCTGTGGTTAGGTGGACCTTGCCACAGATGGCGTTGCGCAGTGCACACTTGATTTTATCGGACACTTGTTTGTGCAGGGAAGGCACGGCTCTCTTGGAGAAGTAGTGGCGGCTGGGAACAACATACTGTGGGACAGCAAGTGACATGAGCTGTTTGAAGCTGTGTGTGTCCACCAGCCTAAATGACAGCATTTCATAGGCCAGTAGTTTAGAAATGCTGGCATTGAGGGCCAGGGATTGAGGGTGGCTAGGTGGGAATTTACGCTTTCTCTCAAATGTTTGTGAGATGGAGAGCTGAACGCTGCCGTGTGACATGGTTGAGATGCTTGGTGACGCAGGTGGTGGTGTTGGTGGTACATCCCATGTTTGTTTTTCAACCCAGAAAAAAAAGGTTTAATCTCAGAATCAGACTTCTATCTGCACGGTAGCGTGTGTCTTAGGTTTTTCTGAATGACACTATCAATACCTTCAATGTAAGATATCCTTTTTGGGATAGATTTCAAGTAGGCCTCAAATACCAGAAAGTAGTTATTTTGAGAATGGCAAATTTGGTAATAGTTTTTCAACCCAGAAAAAAAAGTGTGCTTTTACGGTCACTACAAATAACTTGACCAGCTAAAACAGTACAGATTTGCTTGAATAGAAATGTGAGACCTGTTTTTTTTTGCACTGTGTGACAGGTTAAGGTTTAATCTCAGAATCAGACTTCTATCTGCACGGTAGCGTGTGTCTTAGGTTTTTCTGAATGACACTATCAATACCTTCAATGTAAGATATCCTTTTTGGGATAGATTTCAAGTAGGCCTCAAATACCAGAAACTAGTTATTTTGAGAATGGCAAATTTGGGAATAGTTTTTCAACCCAGAAAAAAAAGTGTGCTTTTACGGTCACTACAAATAACTTGAGCAGCTAAAACAGTACAGATTTGCTTGAATAGAAATGTGAGACCTGTTTTTTTTTTGCACTGTGTGACAGGTTAAGGTTTAATCTCAGAATCAGACTTCTATCTGCACGGTAGCGTGTGTCTTAGGTTTTTCTGAATGACACCATCAATACCTTCAATGTAAGATATCCTTTTTGGGATAGATTTCAAGTAGGCCTCAAATACCAGAAACTAGTTATTTGGAGAATGGCAAATTTGGGATTAGTTTTTCAACCCAGAAAAAAAAAGGGCTTTTACGGTCGCTACAAATAACTTGACCAGCTAAAACAGTACAGATTTGCTTGAATAGAAATGTGAGACCTGTTTTTTTTTGCACTGTGTGACAGGTTAAGGTTTAATCTCAGAATCAGACTTCTATCTGCACGGTAGCGTGTGTCTTAGGTTTTTCTGAATGACACTATCAATACCTTCAATGTAAGATATCCTTTTTGGGATAGATTTCAAGTAGGCCTCAATTACCAGAAACTAGTTATTTGGAGAATGGCAAATTTGGGAATAGTTTTTCAACCCAGAAAAAAAAGTGTGCTTTTACGGTCACTACAAATAACTTGAGCAGCTAAAACAGTACAGATTTGCTTGAATAGAAATGTGAGACCTGTTTTTTTTTGCACTGTGTGACAGGTTAAGGTTTAATCTCAGAATCAGACTTCTATCTGCACTGTAGCGTGTGTCTTAGGTTTTTCTGAATGACACTATCAATACCTTCAATGTAAGATATCCTTTTTGGGATAGATTTCAAGTAGGCCTCAATTACCAGAAACTAGTTATTTGGAGAATGGCAAATTTGGGAATAGTCTTTCAAACCAGAAATAAAGTGTGCTTTTACGGTCACTACAAATAACTTGACCAGCTAAAACAGTACAGATTTGCTTGAATAGAAATGTGAGACCTGTTTTTTTTGCACTGTGTGACAGGTTAAGGTTTAATCTCAGAATCAGACTTCTATCTGCACGGTAGCGTGTGTCTTAGGTTTTTCTGAATGACACTATCAATACCTTCAATGTAAGATATCCTTTTTGGGATAGATTTCAAGTAGGCCTCAAATACCAGAAACTAGTTATTTTGAGAATGGCAAATTTGGGAATAGTTTTTCAACCCAGAAAAAAAAGTGTGCTTTTACGGTCACTACAAATAACTTGACCAGCTAAAACAGTACAGATTTGGTTAAATAGAGATGTGAGGCCTGTTTTTTTTTTTTGCGCTGTGTGACAGGTATAGGTTTAATCACAGAATCAGATTTCTATCAGCACGCTAGCGTGTCTTAGGTTTTTCTGAATGACACTATCAGTACCTTCAATGTAAGATATTCTTTTTGGGATAGAGTTCAAGTAGGCGTCAAATACCAGAAACTGGTTATTTTGAGAATGGCAAATTTGGGAATGGTTTTTCAACCCAGAAAAAAAAGTGTGCTTTTACGGTCACTACAAATAACTTGACCAGCTAAAACAGTACAGATTTGGTTAAATAGAGATGTGAGGCCTGTTTTTTTTTGCGCTGTGTGACAGGTATAGGTTTAATCACAGAATCAGACTTCTATCAGCACGCCAGCGTGTGTCTTAGGTTTTTCTGAATGACACTATCACTAGCTTCAATGTAAGATATTCTTTTTGGGATAGATTTCAAGTAGGCCTCAAATACCAGAAACTAGTTATTTTGAGAATGGCAAATTTGGGAATGGTTTTTCAACCCAGAAAAAAAAGTGTGCTTTTACGGTCACTACAAATAACTTGACCAGCTAAAACAGTACAGATTTGGTTAAATAGAGATGTGAGGCCTGTTTTTTTTTGCGCTGTGTGACAGGTATAGGTTTAATCACAGAATCAGATTTCTATCAGCACGCTAGCGTGTGTCTTAGGTTTTTCTGAATGACACTATCAGTACCTTCAATGTAAGATATTCTTTTTGGGATAGATTTCAAGTAGGCCTCAAATACCAGAAACTAGTTATTTTGAGAATGGCAAATTTGGGAATTGTTTTTTTAACCCAGAAAAAAAAGTGTGCTTTTACGGTCACTACAAATAACTTGACCAGCTAAAACAGTACAGATTTGGTTAAATAGAGATGGGAGGCCTGTTTTTTTTTGCGCTGTGTGACAGGTATAGGTTTAATCACAGAATCAGACTTCTATCTGCACACTAGCTTCAATGTAAGATATTCTTTTTGGGATAGATTTCAAGTAGGCCTCAAATACCAGAAACTAGTTATTTTGAGAGTGGCAAATTTGGGAATGGTTTTTCAATCCCTACTTGAAACTCCCTACTTGAAACTCATCCCAAGCAGGAGCTCCACTACCCTCTTTCTAGTAGGGCAAGCTTCATCGCTACTCCACTTGAGACAGACCACATTCCGTCTGGCTCCAGGGCCGGTTGTGGGTGAAGACCCGGTGGTCTCGCCCCCGTTCTGTTCTCGGAAGGTCCGAACTCCATGTCTGTTGAACCAGAATGAACATTCCACCTTCTCTCCCTCTACAGAAAAGGAGCTCTCCCCCTTTTTGAGGGCCTCCAACAGTCGCCGCTGCAAGTCACCATTACCAGGCCTTGAGAGTGAGGAAGCCAAAGAGGCCAGCCCCTCCCCCCTACGGCCGCAGCCACACTGGCATAACTTCTTCCAGGCGCCACGGACGCAGGAGGGGCAGCAGAAACGGCTCCCCCCCCTCTACCTGCCTCAACTGTCGCACCGGATCCCTCTGAGGGGGCCACACGGGGGGACCACGCCACTTTTCCAGCAGCAGGGCAACCCCCCGCATTCACCCCCCCCATCGGGACCTGGAGCGACCCCTAAACTAACACCCCCTCCACAACCCTTTTGGGTGACCACTTTTTCAGTAGTCACCTTTACAGGGACTATCTCAATCACATCGGACCCCATACACACTGCTGGGCCAGCTGACACTTTATTTACATCATTTACATTGCTTTTATTTATATTGCTTTTAATTATATCATCACTTTTATCCTTTTTACCCTTCTTATCCTTCCCTCCGCTACCACCTCTGCTACCACCTGCCCCACACAGAACCTGGGCACTGGTGGTCACTACCCCCACCTCCCCCGCGCTTGATTCAGTGCTGGGGGCAGAGGCAGAAGCGGAGGGAATGACACCGGTGGCCACATAGGCGGCCATGGAGGAGGGGGAGACACATCCCCTCCTCCTAACAATTGTTCTTCTTGAGAAGCGCCGTGCCGTGGCACCACTGCGCTCAGCAAGCCAATGTTTTTTACTCCCAAATTGTCCTTTAGGAGCGCTCTCAATCTCATCCAGGGACACACCGACAGACACGCTCCCCGGCCCGCCCACCACCCCCGCAGCACCGCTCTCCGCCACCAACACTGTGGCGCAGGAGGGCGGAGCAACGGGCACCACCGGAGCAGCGGGACCGGAGGAGAAAACAGGGAAACCTGGAGCCTTCTTTATGGGAGAGAGCGGAGGAGCGCCGGCCACGGCAGCCGCCCCTACCTCGTCACTCCGCCGCAGGTCCACCACACACCCATTCAGCATGTTTAGGACCGCGGTGGGGATGGGCGGGGTTAGCCGCGTCACCGGAAAGCCCCCTCCACCCTCTGAACTCGCCGCCCTCAATGCCTGCGTGTTGGACTTTTCAGTCCCTCCTTCTCTCGGGTCGCCCCCACTACTGCAAGTGAGGACGGCGTCCTCCGCCATCTTGGACACCTCGTGTTTTTTCTCCCCACTTCCGTCGCCCCCGGTCCCACAGCAGAGACCGGGGCTGGGAGGATGGTGGGGGTTGCAATCCAAGCAGCCTTTTCAGCCTGCCCGGATTGCTGGGGGTGAGAAACATACACATATCTCACCTCCACTCTGCTTTTTTCTTTCTTCTTTTTTCCCTTCTTTTTTTTCTTTTCAATATCTTCATCCTCATCTGGAAGTTCTTCTCCAAACAAAAAACTGCCTTCATGGAGCCGGGGTGACTCCAGGCGTTTAATCTCAGCCATGAGCCCTCCCCCGACTCCACTACTTCCACTTTCAAATTCATCTTCTGAGCTTGTGAGAGGCATGCACACCTGTTCAGCTGTAATCCCAGTGTCCATGGCCTGCTCCTCTTTCTCTGTCTTTCTCTCTGCCTTTTTCTCTGCCTCTGGTTCTTCCTCATCGTCTGGGGGGTCAGCCATTTGCAGATTTCCCTGGGCCATGACGAAAAATCTTTCCTCGTTTTCAAGTTTTTCTTGGAAGGGACCACTACTTTCCAGTATAATTGCCCTCCTTGCTTCCATTTCTTTTATCTTTTCTTTTAGGACCTTTATCTTCTCTGATATCTCAGGTCTTTTATTTTTTGAAGCCTTGTCCGCCTTTACTCTTTCCAGCTTTATGTCGCTTCTGAGCTTTTTTAAGGCTTTGCCAACGTCTTCATATTCCCTGAGGTAGGCCGCAATACGGGAGCTGTACATGGAGACCGATTCCTGGGGCCTTTTGATGCCCCAGTTAGTCTCCATCCTCCCTGGCCCATCCCAAGGAACACTCTGCTCACCTGCAGGGTTACCATCCACCCTCCCGGACTTGCTGGTGGTCTTCACAGCCCCGCTCCCAGGGGCTGCAGGGGACACCACAGCATGACCCCTGCTCGATCTTCTGACCGCTGAGACGGGTGATGGTGCAGAGGCCGGTAACTCGCCTCCCCTACCTCCCGCCGGCCTACCCCAGGAAGCAGGATCCTGGGTCCCAACTGGAGACATAGCTCCAGGCCTCCACCAACTCCCTAAGGAGAGGCAGGGCCTGGGCTGGGGAGAGGTGTTGAAAACTCCCCGCAAGCCTGGAGCTCCTGCTGGGGAGCAGATGTTAGAAAACTCCCCAGAGAGGCCCGCACTGGAAGTTCCAGGAGCTTAGTAGAAACACCTCCTCACTCTGTGGCTGCAGGAACCAGACACGCCCCAGTCTGATTCTCTGTTATGGGACCTCTCTCCTCTGTCTGGGTGCCGGGGCCTAAATATATGACAATGGACTGTTCCAGTTTTGGCTGACGTGAAGCCTGATTCTCTGCTATGACATGAAGACTGATTCTCTGCTGACATAAAGCCTGAATCTCTGTTATGGGACCTCTCTCCTCTGTCTGGGTGCCGGGGCCTAAATATCTGACAATGGACTGTTCCAGTTTTGGCTGACGTGAAGCCTGATTCTCTGCTATGACATGAAGACTGATTCTCTGCTGACATGAAGCCTGAATCTCTCTTATGGGACCTCTCTCCTCTGTCTGGGTGCCGGGGCCTAAATATATGACAATGGACTGTTCCAGTTTTGGCTGACGTGAAGCCTGATTCTCTGCTATGACATGAAGACTGATTCTCTGCTGACATGAAGCCTGAATCTCTGTTATGGGACCTCTCTCCTCTGTCTGGGTGCCGGGGCCTAAATATATGACAATGGACTGTTCCAGTTTTGGCTGACGTGAAGCCTGATTCTCTGCTATGACATGAAGACTGATTCTCTGCTGACATGAAGCCTGAATCTCTGTTATGGGACCTCTCTCCTCTGTCTGGGTGCCGGGGCCTAAATATATGACAATGGACTGTTCCAGTTTTGGCTGACGTGAAGCCTGATTCTCTGCTATGACATGAAGACTGATTCTCTGCTGACATGAAGCCTGATTCTCTGCTATGGGACCTCTCTCCAATTGATATTGGTTAATTTTTATTTATTTTATTTTAATTTTAATTCATTTCCCTATCCACATTTGTTTGCAGGGGATTTAACTACATTTTGCTGCCTTTTGCAGCCCTCTAGCCCTTTCCTGGGCTGTTTTACAGCCTTTTTAGTGCCGAAAAGTTCGGGTCCCCATTGACTTCAATGGGGCTCGGGACGAAGTTCGGGTCGGGTTCGGATCCCGAACCCGAACATTTCCGGGAAGTTCGGCCGAACTTCTCGAACCCGAACATCCAGGTGTTCGCTCAACTCTATTGTTAATTCTTGCTTTGTTAGCGGAAAAAAATGGATTAAAATGGAAAATCTGCCAAAAAAGTGAAATTATGAAATTTCTACATTTTCCTTTAATTCTTCTGAAACACCTAAAGGATTAACAAAGTTTGTAAAATCAGTTTTGATCACCTTGAGGGGTGTAGTTTCCAAAATGTGGTCACTTTTTGGAGTTTCTACTCTAGGGGTGCATCAGATGGTCTTCAAATGTGACATGGCAACTTAAAATGATCCCATTGAAAATCTGCCTTCCAGAAACCATATGGCATTCCTTTCCTTCTGCGTCCTGCCGTGTGCCCGTACAGCAGTTTACGACCACATAGGAGGTGATTATGTAAACTACAGAATCAGGGTAATAAATATTGAGTTTTGTTTGGCTGTTAACCCCTTGCTTTGTTACTGGAAAAAATTGATTAAAATGGAAAATCTGCTAAAAAAGTGAAATTCTGAAATGTAATCTACATTTTCCTTTAATTCTTGCGGAACATCTAAAGGGTTAACAAAGTTTGTAAAATCAGTTTTGAATACCTTGAGGGGTGTAGTTTCTAAAATGGGGCCATTTATGGGTGGTTTCTATTATGTAAGCCCCACAAAGTGACTTCAGACCTGAACTGGTTCTTAAAAAGTGGGTTTGGGAAATTTTCAGAAAAATGTTCAGATTTGCTTCTAAACTTCTAAGTAGTGTTGATTGAGCACCAAAGTGCTCGGGTGCTCGGGTCAAACACCTCGGGATGCTTGGGTGCTCCACTGAGCACCCTAGCACAATTGAAGTCAATGGGAGAACCCGAGCATTAAACCAGGTACCCCCTGATTCTGAAGAGGGGAGGGTGTCTGGTTCATAGGAAATGGTCAGAAATTGATGGAAACACCACCAAAATGGTTTGGGAACAGCATTGGGAGGATGTCTGGATGCATCTTGGACTCCCAGGTCGCTGCTGGGAACGATGTTGTCCGAGTAGTACGCCACTTTTACAGACTGACAATAATACGCACAAAACCGAAGATAAAATTGGTTTTAGAGGAAAAATTGTTAGGAAACATTCTTTCCTGTATATTTACTTGTATATAAAGTGCAAGTGCTGCCAAAAATTGCAAGGAAGAGGTACTCCGATACAATCTGTATATCACATAATGGAGGGCCTCATTCACATTGTGGTACAATTGTTCAGGTAGTGGGACTCCTACACTCATAAAGCCTATGCACTAAGTGAAAGGGCTTCCAAAAATGACAAGGAACCGGCACTCCAATACTCCCTTTATTACACATAAAGGAGGGCATCGTACACCCTTGAAAAATTATAATTGATGGCCTGCTGGTGACTCTCAAAAACATTAGGAGCAAGGGCCTGCTGATGACCCTCTAAAACATTACAGGCGAGGGCCTTCTGCTGAGCTGACCATCTAAAACATTAGGGGTGAGGGTCTGCTGCAGAGCTGCCGCTCTAAAACATTAGAGGCGATTGCCTGCTCCTAATCTGAGCATCGAAAAAATTATGGGCGAGGGTATGCTGGTGAGCTACTGCTGTAAAACATTATGATTGAGGGCTTGCTGGTGAGTTGACCCTCAAAAACATAATATGCAAGGGCCTGCAGGTGAGCTGACCCTGTAAAATATTGTAGGTGTGGGCCTGCTGGTGAGCTGACCCTTTAAAACATTACATGCGAGTGCCTGCAGGTGAGCTTAACCTCTAAAAGATTGTTGGTGAGGGCCTGCTGGGGAGCTGACCCTGTAAAACATTATGGTTGAGGGCCTGCTGGTGAGCTGACCCTCAAAAACATTATATGCGAGGGCCTGCTGGTGAGCTGACTCTCTAAAAGATTGTAGGTGAGGGCCTGCTGGTGAGCTGACCCTGTAAAACATCACGATAGAGGGCCTGCTGGTAAGCTGACCCTCAAAAACAATATATGCAAGAGCATGCAGGTCAGCTGACCCTCTAAAAGATTGTAGATGAGGGCCTGCTGGTGAGCTGACCCTCTAAAACATTATATGCGAGGGCCTGCAGGTGAGCTGACCCACTAAAAGATTGTAGGTGAGGGCTTGCTGGTGATCTGACCCTCTAAAACATTACATGCGAAGGCCTGCAGGTGAGCTGACCCTCTAAAAGATTTTAGGTGAGGGACTGCTGGTGAACTGACCCTCTAAAACAGGCATGCTCAACCTGCGGCCCTCCAGCTGTTGCAAAACTACAACTCCCATCATTCTCGGATAGCCTACAGCTTTCAGCCTACAGAAGGGCATGGTGGGAGTTGTAGTTTTAAAACAGCTGGAGGGCCGCAGGTTGAGCATCCCTGCTCTAAAACATTATATGCAAGGGCCTGCAGGTGACCTGACTCTCATAAAGATTGTAGGTGAGGGCCTGCTGGTGAGCTGACCCTCTAAAATATTACATGCAAAGGCCTGCAGGTGAGCTTACCCTCTAAAAGATTGTAGGTGAGGGCCTGCTGGTGATCTGGCCCTGTAAAACATTATGGTTGAGGGCCTGCAGGTGAGCAGACCCTCTACAACATTAGGAGCGAGGGCAGACTAATAAGAATGTTGATATGATGGAAGAGGAGGAGGACGAGAAAATGAAGATTGAACCATATACCCTTTTTGTGGTGGAAGTGGTACATGGGAATAGAGTGTATTCAGTACATTATAAAAAACACAATTAAAGTGCCTTTATGTTCAGCCGCTTTCCTCTGGTGGAGTAGAGAAACCAGGGGAAATCCAGGCCTTGTTCATTTTTATAAGAGTCAACCTGTCAGCATTTTCAGTTGACAGGCGGATGCGCTTATCAGTTATTATGCCCCCAGCAGCACTAAATACCTGCTCTGAAAAAACTCTGGCAGCAGGGCAGGCCAGCACCTCCAAGGCATAGAGCACCAGTTCGTGCCTCGTGTCCAGCTTGGACACCCAGTAGTTGTAAGCAGGGCCGGGCTGACACAGAGGCTGGGGAGGCTCCAGTCTCAGGGCGCAGGCCAGCTCCCCAGCCTCTGGGCGTCAGGCAGGCCACTGACCACGTCGCTGCTGCTGCCGCACCTGCCGCGCTGGAGGACGGAGGGAGTAGTGAGCACTTGGCACTGACTTACGTGCTCCCTCCCCGCTCCGCCTCCTGGCTCGGCCGCTCCGCTGCTCTGGTCTCTGCTCAGTCGCTTGCCTGACTGGCTGCGTACAGCGCGCACTTTGACCTGACGTGCTGTACGCAGTCAGGTCACATGTGCGCCCTCTGGAGACCAGGAGCAGCGCGGGCAGCAGCAGGCAGCAGCACAGCACTGTGTCACGACCCAGCCCAGGCCCCAGCAGGGATAGAGCGTGAGAGTCTGCCCTGAAGTGAAGTAAGATAGTTCTTAAATAAAGATAATATTTTTTTCCGTCTGATCTGAGGTCTGATGGGGTTCTGGATGGGGTAAAATTACAAGGAACAAACATACATATCTAAATGGCTGGGGGGGGGGCTTGAATTGAGTCATCTACTGATCAGTGATCATCAGAGCATTAGAGCTGCAGGAATAAATAACATCTAAATGTCTGGTGGGGTAGATGGGGGGGTCGAGGGCTGGTGGGGGGAGACGGGGTTAGATGATCTAACCCAGCCCCCTTCCCCCATCAGCCCTTGTCCTACCACCCCATCTACCCGTACACCCCCATCTACCCCACCAGACATTTAGATGTTATTTATTCCTGCAATTCTAATGCTCTGATCAGTAGATGACTCAAGTCAAGCCCTCAACCCCCCCAGCCATTTAGATATGTATGTTATCAATCATCATCCCCCACCCCCCACCGCTGCCTTCCTTGTAATTTGCTGGCCCCCAATATCCATTGTGAATCACAATCCATAACAGTGTCATCCACAGATCCCCCCATAACAGTGTCATCCACAGATCCCCCATAACAGTGTCATCCACAGATCCCCCATAACAGTGTCATCCACAGATCCCCCATAACAGTGTCATCCACAGATCCCCCCATAAGAGTGTCATCCACAGATCCCCCATAACAGTGTCATCCACAGATCCCCCATAACAGTGTCATCCACAGATCCCCCCATAACAGTGTGTCATCCACAGATTCCCTCATAACAGTGTGTCATGCACAGGTCCCCCATAAGTGTGTCATGCACAGGTCCCCCATAAGTATTTCATCCACAGATCCTCCATAACAGTGTCATCCACAGATCCCCCATAACAGTGTCATCCACAGATCCCCCATAACAGTGTCTCATTCACAGACCCCCATAACAGTGTCATCCACAGATCCCCCATAACAGTGTCTCATTCACAGACCCCCCCATTAGTTCAAAGCATCTTTTGGTTAAAAATATTTTGTTTACAGCTATAGTTAATTGGTACATTAAACTGTGCATATTTATGTGTTATTACAACAGTAAGTATTTAGTAAAGACTTCACAAGTTGGGGGGGGGGGGGCGGGGGGGGGCGCACTTGGGCAGCTCAGCCTCTGTTGGTGGTGGACCTTGTCCCAGCCCTGGTTGTAAGGCACAGAGGGATCATTGAGGACGCTGACACAGTCTGCTATGTACTCCTTCACC
Source organism: Bufo bufo (assembly GCF_905171765.1). NCBI lineage: Eukaryota > Metazoa > Chordata > Amphibia > Anura > Bufonidae > Bufo > Bufo bufo. The sequence continues at coordinate 214,670,234 of NC_053392.1, forward strand.
ATATTCCAAAATTTTTCCCTTCTTGTGACACTAGGCCACGCATCAGGGTGAGGGTGCTGGCGGGGTGTCATGAAACTGTCCCAGGCTTTGTAGAGTGTTGCCCTGCCTCTGTTGGAACTGCTGTGTGTTACCCTCGTCTCCCCTCCTCGGTTGCCCAAGGAACTACGTACTCTGCCGCCAGCATTGTCAGCTGGAAATTTTTGGTGCAATTTTTCCACAAGGACCTTCTAGTATTGCACCATTTTGCTCGTCCTCTCCCCCACAGGAATGAGAGATGAGATGTTTTCTCTTTGTAGTGGGGGTCGAGAAGGGTGAACAACCAATAATTGGTGTCCAAAATGGGTAAAACGCGTGGGTCGCGGGAAACATAAAGTCAGCCATGTGTGCCAGAGTCCCAACAGGCAAGACTTTGCTGTCCTCATCAGGAGGATGACTCTCAATCTCCTCATCCTCTTCCTCCTCTTCTGCCCATCCATGCTGAACAGATGGAATTAAACTTCCATGGGTACTACCCTCTGTAGCGGAGGCAACCGTCTCCTGCTCCTCCTCCTCCTCCTCTTCTTTGTCCAATTCGCGCTGAGAAGACGAACTGAGGGTGGTCTGGCTATCACCCTGTGTAATGTCTTCCCCCATTTCCACCTCTTCCACATGCAAAGCAGCGAGTGTTTGAGTAGACACAGAAGTGGGTTGGTTACGCTGATAATAGTGTTATCGCCGCTCACCATCTGTGTTGATTCCTCAAAGTTTCTTAAAACCTCACAGAGGTCAGACATTCATGCCCACTCGCTTGTGAATAGTGGAAGCTGACTGGAAAGGCGACGACCATGTTGCAGCTGGTATTCCACTACTGCCCTCTGCTGCTCACAAAGCCTGGCCAACATGTCGAACGTTGAGTTCCAGCGTGTGCTCACATCGCACAACAGTCGGTGAGCTGGCAATTGTAATCGCTGCTGCAGCGTTGAAAGACCGGCGGAAGCTGTCGATGACTTGCGGAAATGGGCACACATGCGGTGCACCTTCATCAGTAGCTCAGGCAAATTGGGGTAGGTTTTGAGAAACCGCTGAACCACTAAGTTGAAGATGTGGGCTAGGCATGGGATATGTGTGTGAGCTTCCCGAACTCTAAAACTGCCACCAAGTTACGGCTATTATCAGACACAACCATACCTGGTTCTAGGCTGAGTGGCGAGAGCCAGAGCTCAGTCTGGTCTCTTATCCCCTGCCACAACTCTGCGGCAGTGTGCTGTTTGTCACCTAAGCAGATCAGCTTAAGCACGGCCTGTTGACGCTTCCCCACTGCAATGCTACACTGCTTCCAGCTACCGACTGATGGCTGACTGCTGCTGCAAGAGGACAATTCTGAGCTGGAAGTGGAGGAGGAGGAGGCAGAGGAGGAGGAGAAGTGGGGGTTGGAGCCACTAACGTAGGTGGTGGCGGAAACCCTGATGGAATTAGGGCCCGCAATCCTTGGAATCGGTAGCACCTGTGCCATCCCAGGGTACGACTTGCTCCTGGCGTCCACCACGTTCACCCAGTGTTCGGTCAGGGAAATGTAGTGTCCCTGGCCAAAAGCACTTGTCCATGTGTCAGTGGTTAAGTGGACCTTCCCAGTAACTGGTCAGGGCACGGGTGATGTTACGGGACACATGCTGGTGTAAGGCGGGCACGGAACACCGTGAAAAATAGTGGCGGCTGGGGACTGCGTAACGAGGGACTGCCACCAACCTCAGGCTGCAGAAGGCCTCAGTGTCCACAATTCTAAATGGTAACATTTCCATGGCCAGTAATTTGGAAAGTTGTGCATTTAGTTCTATGGCCTGTGGGTGCGTGTGTGGGTATTTGTGCTTGCGTTCAAATGCCTGGGTTAAGGACATTTGTACGCTGCGCTGGGACATGGAAGTGGATGTGGTCGCTGATGGTGCTTGCGAAGGTCCAGGTGAGGGGCGGGAGGCATCCGGGCCTGCACCTTCGACAGGGGATTGGCCAGCACGTAACACAGGGGAAGAGGGGGCAGTGGTGTGAACCGCAGACACAGATTGTGGACCCAGGCGTTTGGCCCACCTATTACAGTGCTTTGATGCCATGTGGTGGATCCTGCTGGTGGTGATAAGGTTGCAAGTGTTCACGCCCCTGCTCATTTTTGTATGGCACAGGTTGCAAATTACAATTCTTTTTGCGTCCATACTTTAATCGAAAAAGCGCCAGACTGCGGAACACCTACCCCATGGTAAGGGAGTTTGCGACAAGGGGGTGCTCCGGGGAACAGTTGCGGGCCTGTTTGGTGTGGCCCGCCTTCTCCCTTTTGCCACCCCACTGCCTCTTCCAGCCTGTTGCGGTGCTGTGGATCCCTCCCCCTCTGTACTGCTGTTCTCGTTCAGCGTTTCACCTTCCCAGGTTGGGTCAGTGACTACACCGTCCACCACCTCCTTTTCCACTTCCTCCCTCTGCTCATCCTCCTGACTTGTTGACCTAACAACAACTTCAGTTATTGACAACTGTGTCTCATCCTCATCATTAACCTCTTGATACACTAATTGCCGTTGACTTATTGGCAGTTGTGTCTCATCATCATCATCCACCTTGTGAAACACTAATTGCCGTTCCCCACCATCATCTTCTTGTGACTGTGGATGCTCAAGAGTTTGGGAATCAGGGAACAAGATCTCATGTCCCTCTTCAAGCGGGCTCGTCGAGAGGCCCAAATGAAGGAATGGCACTGAAAAGAGCTCCTCGAAATATCAGAGTGTGGGATCACTTCTTTGGCAAGACTCTCCATGGTGGGAGGAAGGAGGATCAGGGTGAGGATTGTGTTGACCAGACTCTTGGCTACTGAGACTGGACTTGGTGGAAGACACAGGGTGGTGCTTAACCGACTGGAAGCATAATCTGCTGCAATCCAACCGACCACCTGGTCGCACTGGTCTGACTTCAAGAGCGATGTCCTGCGCCGCCCTGCAAACTGGGACATGAAGCTAGGTATCGTTAATGATTTTTTTTCTTGTGCTTTGGCAGCAGGCACAGTTTTACTGAGTCCAGGGCCACGGCCTCTGCGTGCACCATCAGCATCACTGCCACTTCCCTGTCCCTTACTACTCGCCTTCTTTATATTAAGTGTTATATATGCTTGAAAGTTTATCGCACGTACAGTAGCGTAGGATTTGTAAGTGTATGCGCAAAAAAATAAAAAAAAGTATTTGGAATGTGGAAAACGTCACAAAGGAGATATACTGCAGATAATGATGCTGATGTCAGCAGCGGCTAATATAAAATTACAGGGAATGTCACAGGTATTTGGGATGTGGAAACGTTACACAGGAGAAATACCGCGGATAATGTCGCTGATATCACCAGCAGCTAATAAAAAAATACAGGGAATGTCACAGGTATTTGGGATGTGGAAATGTTACACAGGAGAAGAACCCCAGGTACTGTCACTGTCCTCAGCGGACACCGTCTACGGAAAGAGTACACTGGATGTCACAGATATTTTTGGCATGCACACACGTTACACAGGAGAAATACCGCAGATAATGTCGCCGATGTCAGCAGCGGCTAATATAAAATTACAGGGAATGTCACAGGTATTTGGGATATGGAAACATTACACAGGAGATGTACCCCAGGTAATGTCACTGTCTGCAGCGGACACCGTCTACGGGAAAAGTACACTGTATGTCACAGATATTTTTGGGATGCACACACGTTACACAGGAGATGTAGCGCAGATAATGTCACTGTCTGCAGCGGCCTAACTATTGCACGCTATTTAGCGCAGGATGCGCTAAAAATAGATATTGCTGCCATACACAACAGTCCTTAAAAGGACTTTTGGGTCTGTAAAGTTTTAGCAATTTAGCGCAGGTTACACTAAAATATATATTGCTGCTGCCACACATAACAATAGTCTTTAAAAGGACTTTTGGGTCTCTGACATGTTTTTCAACTGAAAGAAAGAAAATGTCACTCCCTACACTATCTTTCCCTTCTTCAGCACAGCTCTCCCTGACTAACACTGAGCCAAACACGTGTCATCGGGTGCTATATAGCACCCGATGACGCTTTCCAGCCAGCCAATCACTGTAATGCAAGTAACCAACATGGCTATGGCATTACAGTGAAGGGCAGTACTTACCTGCACGTTTTTTGGCTGCGGGGAGGAGACTTGAGCATTGCACTCAAGCACATGCGGTATTCGGCTGAATACTGCCATGTGCCGAGCATCGAGATGCTTTAGCCGAACTGGTGTTCGGCCGAGCATGCTCGATCAACACTACTTCTAAGCCTTCTAACGTTCCCCCTAAAAAAATGTAATTTGCAAAATGATCTAAACATGAAGCAGACATATGGGAAATGTAAAGTAATAACTATTATAGGAGGGTATCACTATCTGTTTTAAAAGCAGAGAAATTGAAATTTTGAAAATTGGTAAATTTGGTATTTTTTTATAAATAAAAATGAAATATGAGATAAATAGGATCAATAGTCCAAAGATGAGAGTCAATGAAAATGTCCTTTGGAGTAAAAATAAACAATAAAAAATAAAAAAATAAAAATGGATAATAGCCACTAGGTAAAAGATTGGATGCAATGGATGATGCGCCTTTTATAATAATGCTCCTGTTTGTAGGATAGTCTTTCATAAATCGAATGAAGATATGCAGTGATAGTCTCTGGTCTTGTATTGGACCAGGAATGGTCTTCTTTGAACTAAGACTTCAAGGTGTAAGGAACAGTATATATGTAGTACAAATAGCTGTATTATTGTACGGTACTGTGGGAAGAAAAGATGCTCTGTGCCTCAGTGCGGCGTCCTGCACTGTCTCTGGCTGCAGAGATCACTTATCCACCAACCGGCGCGTTTGTGACAGATCCTCCAATGACGGTCGGCTGTTCCTGGGAGAATTTGCGGAGTCCAACATGATTTGGCGTAGTCTTCGGCGTACCTCTTGTTGCCTGGGGCGCCGGGGGCATGGTTCACGCGTCTGTAGTGTGACGCGGGTGGTCACGTGATCGCGATCTTTTCAATGCCTTTTCAGAGCGCTCCTTTTGGTATAGTGAAGATGGTACACCGTAGTGTAAAGGCATTGAAAAGATCGCGATCACGTGACCACCCGCGTCACACTACAGACGCGCGAACCACTCCCCCTGCACCCAGGCAACACGAGGTACGCCGAAGACTACACCAAATCGTGTTGGACTCCGCAAATTCTCCCAGGAACAGCCGACCGTCATTGGAGGATCTGTCACAACAGCGCTGGTTGGTGGATAAGTGATCTCTGCAGCCAGAGACAGTGCAGGACGCCGCACTGAGGCACAGAGCATCTTTTCTTCCCACAGTACCGTACAATAATACAGCTATTTGTACTACATATATACTGTTCCTTACACCTTGAAGTCTTAGTTCAAAGAAGACCATTCCTGGTCCAATACAAGACCAGAGACTATCACTGCATATCTTCATTCGATTTATGAAAGACTATCCTACAAACAGGAGCATTATTATAAAAGGCGCATCATCCATTGCATCCAATCTTTTACCTAGTGGCTATTATCCATTTTTATTTTTTTACTTTTTATTGTTTATTTTTACTCCAAAGGACATTTTCATTGACTCTCATCTTTGGACTATTGATCCTATTTATCTCATATTTTACTACCAGCATTTATATACTTTTTAATATACAGTACAGACCAAAAGTTTGGACACACCTTCTCATTCAAAGAGTTTTCTTTATTTTCATGACTATGAAGGCATCAAAACTATGAATTAACACATGTGGAATTATATACATAACAAACAAGTGTGTAACAACCGAAAAGATGTCATATTCTAGGTTCTTCAAAGTAGCCACCTTTTGCTTTGATTACTGCTTTACACACTCTTGGCATTCTCTTGTTGAGCTTCAAGAGGTAGTCCCCTGAAATGGTCTTCCAACAGTCTTGAAGGAGTTCCCAGAGATGCTTAGCACTTGTTGGCCCTTTTGCCTTCACTCTGCGGTCCAGCTCACCCCAAACCATCTCGATTGGGTTCAGGTCCGGTGACTGTTGAGGCCAGGCCATCTGGCGCAGCACCCCATCACTCTTCTTCATGGTCAAATAGCCCTTACTTTCAAAGTTTTCCCGAGTTTTCGGCTGACTGACTGACCTTCATTTCTTAAAGTAATGATGGCCACTCGTTTTTCTTTACTTAGCTGCTTTTTTCTTGCCATAATACCAATTCTAACAGTCTATTCAGTAGGACTATCAGCTGTGTATCCACCTGACTTCTCCTCAACGCAACTGATGGTCCCAACCCCATTTATAAGGCAAGAAATCCCACTTATTAAACCTGACAGGGCACACCTGTGAAGTGAAAACCATTTCAGGGGACTACCTCTTGAAGCTCATCAAGAGAATGCCAAGAGTGTGCAAAGCAGTAATCAAAGCAAAAGGTGGCTACTTTGAAGAACCTAGAACATGACATATTTTCAGTTCTTTCACACTTGTTTGTTATGTATATAATTCCACATGTGTTAATTCATAGTTTTGATGCCTTCAGTGTGAATCTACAATTTTCATAGTCATGAAAATAAAGAAAACTCTTTGAATGAGAAGGTGTGTCCAAACTTTTGGTCTGTACTGTATATTTTTAAATTATTCTATCATTACAACATTATTTAAATACTATAAATAAACTAAAATAGATTGACCCATATAAGAGTGTGCCTGCTTATCTCTTTACTTCTCAATCTCCACTACTCTGACTGGGTGAGTCAGATTTAGCAGCTCCTGCACCTCTATCATTTGCTTGAAAAGTAGAGCCGTCTACCCCACTTATCTTTTTAAAAATGAAATATTTTGACTCAAATTTACCACTGTCGTGAAGTACAATATGTGACGATAAAACAATCTCAAAATGGCTTGGATAAGTAAAAGCATTTAAAAATTATCACCACATAAATTGACACATGTCAGATTTGCAAAAAATTGCCTGATCCTTAAGGTAAAAAATGGCAGGGTCCTGAAGGGGTTAAACGTTTATATTGAAGCAAGGACTTGCTAGTCTAATGGTCTAGTTTCACGACGTTATGACTTTTATTATATTATGAAAAGTCAAGTTTTTCTGGTTAAAGTAAAAAAAGTCTAAATGTGTTTAGAGTTTTAAGATTTAAATCAGTTAGCTTTCTCACTTAACTTATCAGACAAAGCTGAATCCCCAATAAAATGTTGAAAAATTAAGTAATTCTTGTGCATATCAGAAGAATGCTACTGATGGGGGTATAATATGGTCTGAGTGCTATGAATTGGCCTAGGCTAATTTATGCCCCTAGTGTATTTTTGCCTAGGCCAATTTATACCCCAGAGTATAACCTAGCCTAGGCCACTTTAACCCCAGGTATAGTCTGGTACCCTAAGAGTAATTGTAACCTCCTTAAACAGTAATAGTGCCCACACAGTAATGGTGTCCTCAGAATGCCCCCTAAACTTCAATTTTGTGTCTTCATAATATAACAGTCCCTTTTTGTGTCCCTCAATATAACGTCCCCCTTTATGTCCCTGCATTGTAATGAGGTACATTTCTGTGCCCCCACATTGTAATAATATCCCTATTAGTGCTAATGATATAATGATAGCAAAAAAAGAGAAACTTGCCTCTCTTCGTTCCTAGGATGAGAATTCTGATCTTATTATAGCTGCCATCTATTTCACCCCAATTACAGAATCAAGGCCTAATGGAATTACTTATGTAAAAAAAAATGTGTACACCCCAAAATCAGTAGTACTAGAATGTTTTTTTTTTTCACCCCAATTAAAGAATCAAGGCCTAATGGAATTACTTATGTATAAAACAATGTGAACAACCTAAAAGCAGTAGTATTAGACCACTATTTCACATCACTTACAGAAAAAAGGCCTGATGGAATTACTTATGTAAAAAACAATGTGATCACCGCAAAATCAGTAGTATTAGAATGCTATTTCACCCCAATTACAGAATTAAGGCCAAATGCAATTACTTATGTAAAAAACAATGCGTACACCCCAAAATCAGTAGTACTAGAACGTTTTTTTTCACCCCAATTACAGAATCAAGGCCTAATGGAATTACTTATGTATAAAACAATGTGAACAACCTAAAAGCAGTAGTATTAGACTACTATTTCACCTCACTTACAGAAACAAGGCCTGATGGAATTATTTATGTATAAAACTATGTGAACACCCTAAAATCAGTAGTATTAGAATGATATTTCACACCAATTACAGAATCAAGGCCTAATGGTGAATCCCTTATGTATAACAAGGTGTAAAATCAAATAATTGAAAAAATAGAGCACTTTTTCACCCTACTTACAGAATCAAGGCCTAATGGAATTATTTATCTATAACACAAGGTGTAAAATCAAATACGTGAAAAAATATTGAACTATTTCACCCCAATTACAGATTCAAGGCCTAATGTAATTACTTATCTATAACAACAGGTGTAAAACCAAATATGTGAAAAAATATTGTGCTATTTCCCCCCAATTACAGAATCAAGGCCTAATGAAATTCCTTATCTTTGAATAACACCCAAGGTATAAAACCAAATACGTGAAAAAATAGAGCACTATTTCACCCCAATTACAGATTCAAGGCCCAATGTAATTACTTATCTATAACAAAAGGTGTAAAACCGAATATGTGAAAAAATAGAGCACTCTTTCACTCCAATTACAGAATCAAACCCTAATGTAATTACTTATCTTTAACACAAGGTATAAAATCAAATATGTGAACAAAATATTTAGAGTGCTATTTCACCCCAATTACATAATCAAGGCATTATAGAAATATGTATGTATTAAACAATGTGGACACCACAATAGCAGTAGTATTAGACCGCTTTTTAACCTCAATTAGAGAATCAAGGCGTTATAGAATTACGTATGTATAAAACAATGTGGACACCACAATAGGTGTAATAGAATTGCTTATCTATTACCCAAGGGGGACACTGTTCTATTAGCCCTTACACTCTCAGTATGCTCTCCATATAGTGTGGTTAAAGTCTCCCTATGATCTCCCTATTATCTCCCTACACAATCCCTGTGCTGTCCCTGAACTGAAATTTTACAAATAAAGTCTCACTAACTCTAGCACCAGTCACATCTATCTATAACTATCCCTGCACTAAGTTCACAGTAAAATGGTGGAGACTGGGTAGGATGAGGATTTTTTATAGGGTTGTGACATCACAGGGGCTGGCTATCTGCTGATTGGCTGGCTGCATGGCATTATGGGTTATTGCTCATTTCCAGGCTTCTTACTTTCACTTTGTAAAGCCATTTTGGAAAAAAATCTTATTCATTACCGCGAATTGTCAGGAAATTTGGATTTGTGACTAATCAAATTTTTCTTGAAATTCGGACCTAATTCCACTTCATCAACTTCGATTTGCTCAACACTAGTACTAACGATAGCTGCATCAAAGTTCGCAGGAGGGCCAGAGAGTTCCTACATATCAATAAATAAAAAATTCTAAATTCCCCATTTTCCTATTTATCATATAAAACAACAAAACAATACAATTTACTTAATTGTTATTCGCACATCTGAGAAAGTCTAAAATGTTAAAATATTATGTTATTTATCCTGCATGATTGACACTGTAAAAAAAATCACTGTGCCAGAATAGCTGTTTTTGGTCACCTCTCATCCCCTTAAAAAGGGAATAAAAGATTATCAAAATGTGTGAAAATCAGAATGGTACCAATAAAAACTACAGCTGGCCTTGCAAAAAAAAAAAACAAGCTTTCACACTACAAAAAAGTTGAGTCTCAGAATATATGACAACACAAGGAGATTGTTTTTATTAAAGTTTTTTGTTTTTTAAAAAGTTGTGAAACATGCCAAAAACTGTATACATTTGGCATCGCTGTAATATCACTGACCTTCAGAATAAGGGTCCATTCACACGTCTGCAAAATGGGTCCAGATCCGTTCCGCAACGTCATTTTCAATGGGGCCGCAAATGATGCAGACAGCACAGTGTGCTGTCCGCATCCACACTTCTGTTCCGCAAAAAAATAGAGAATGTCCTATTCTTGTCTGCAGACACGGATAAGAAAAGGCATTTCTATTAAAGTGCTGGCCATGTACGGTCCGCAAAACGCTTCCTCGTGCATTTCTTCCTAAAATGGCTGCTGCACGTGTTAGGACATGGAGCATGGAACTCTGGGAATGAGGGCTCACCCACAACTGCCAAGCATGCAGTCGATCAGAAGCCAGCCAGCCCTGGATGTCACAGCCCTATAAATAGCCTCAGCCATCTTGGATTCAGCCATTTTCCAGTGTACTAAATGCAGAGAGAGACATCAGCAGGCGCTAGGGACAGTGCTAGAAAAGACTTTAAAACTTTTATTCTGCTGTATAGAAGTTCAGAAAAAGGATAGGGAGGAATCATTCCACAGTATTGAAGCAGAACAGGGTTCAGTAGGGGAGTTTACACCTTGCTGCACTGACTGCGATCCAAATTGCCAATGTTTCTGGCGCAGGTACAGGTCGCAGCAGCAGGATTCGCAGCGAGAAGCCTGAGCTCCCAGTGTTATCTAGCAGTCGTGTCTTGACCAGCAACCCAGCGGTTCTTGAATGGTCGACTCGGTCATCCACTTCGTCGAAAGTGACATAAGACACCCCTAGCCAAGAGTTGGTGGGTTCGTCAGACACAACCCTTAGTTGGCATGACCCAGAAGCAGGCCCTGTGCCCTCAACCTGCCTCTGTCCTTTTCTGTTCCCTCAGCCAGAGTTCTGTGTTGCAGTTATATGTTCGGCGGTGTGGCAGTTTTTTGTTAAGCCGCCGGAGGAGGTGAACATGGCCATTTGTAGAATCTGTGGGCAGAAGGTGAAGTGTGGCCAGGGTGCCAATGTTGGCACCACGGCATGCGTCAACATATGCAGCGTCACCATAAAGTGGCCTGAGAGAACCGTGGCTCCAATGTGGTGGTCCAGCCTGCCGCACAAAAAAGGCAGTACCAGCCCTGGAAAAATATATAGAACACAAGGTGGGCCAGTCCTTGAGCCTGTCGGTGTCTGCCAAAGTGCACGGCAGTTCCGACATGTGGAGCTGTAACTACGGTCAGGGACAATACATGTCCTTTACGTCCCACTGGGTGAATGTGCTTCCTGCACAGCCACACTAGCAACTTGGCCAGGTGACGCCGCCTCCACGTTATCATGCCGTTAGTTCTGTGACAATGTCAGCCTCTGCCTCCTCATCCTCCACCATGTCCTCAGCTTTCACTGCAGGGACAATTCACAGTGCCCCTCCAGCATACCACATGTGCAGGGCACGGCAGTGTCACGCTGTTCTGCAAATCGTTTGCCTGAGTGAACTGAGTCACACAGGGGAGGCACTGCTCTGTGTCCTTCAGCAAAAAAATTGAATCCTGGCTTTCTCCACGACAACTCAAAATCGGAACCATGGGGGGGGGGCGGGTAGGAGCAGTTCCAGCTCCATCAGCAGCAACTTGAGTCTAGATAGAAAAAAAGGGGGGGCTAGATGCACAGTCACAAATAAGCAGCGGAACCCTTATCCAGGAGTAGGTTCAGTCTCCTTAAAACAGTCAAATCCACAAGTAGTTGCAGGGACCGCGCTGATACCAGCAGTAATAGACACAATGCAGACTTCAACACACGCTCCAGCAGGCAGCTGTTATAAATCCACTCCTATGGACGTCTCCTGCAGCGTCTTGATACCAACCGAAAACTTCAATATACGGCACCAATTCCTTCACAAGACAAAGAGACACATAGCGCAATACCTAAGTGGTAAAAGTAAGTATCCAATTTATTGTACTTACAAAGTCCATGTGATAAAAGACATTTCATAAAATCACACCCCTTCCTCAACCCCTGACGAAGCCTAAGGCGAAACCCGGGTCGGGTGTGATTTTATGAAATGTCTTTTATCACATGGACTTTGTAAGTAAAATAAATTGGATACTTACTTTTACCACTTGGGTATTGCGCTATGTGTCTCTTTGTCTTGTGAAAGAATTGGTGCCGTATATTGAAGTTTTCGGTTGGTATCAAGACGCTGCAGGAGACGTCCAACTTGAGTCTAGAGTCGCCTAGTGAAGAAACTACTCACCAGCAGAAGCAGCAGCTAGACCTGGAGCAAGACCTGAACCAGCAGGTCGTGTCATACTTGGACAACACCCTGCCACCCCAAATTGAAGATCCGTTGGACTACTGGGCAGCCAAACTAGATTTGTGGCCGCAACTGGCAGAGTTTGCCCTGGAAAAGCTGTCTGTCACCGCCAGTTCTGTGAGAAGGTCTGGCAGACGTCCTTCTCTACCTCTTGCATGACGTTCTTTGTTTTGGTTTCACTTTGTCATCTCCTTTCCTTCTCCCAGGTGTCACCTATTTAGACTTATCGTCTCCCTTTATATTCCCTCCCATACTGCCTCACTTTGCGGTTTATACTACTTCCTGGATGAAGTGTTCACTGCTGGAGGCTGCTTCTGCTGTTTGCTCAGATAAGTCTTTTCATGTATTGTGTTTCCTTGCTGGCTTGATTCTAGGTGACCCTGACTCCGTCCATATTAAGTGCAGGTAGCCGGTTGTCATGTCCCCTCACTATTATAGGGTTTTCAGGTATCAAACAGTCTTAGGTACGTGGGCATGCAATCGTCTACCATTGAGACCCTTGCATGGGCATAGCAGTCAGGGAGAGCTCTTAGGGTTTTATAGGGCTCACCTATATGCTCCTTAGTTTGGGATCAAGCCAGTCGGACGTTTATTCATAAGTTCCAGCTATCTGCAACATCATCCGTGACATTGTAAACCGCTGTAACTGTCTTAAGCATGGATCCGGTTTCAGCCTTGATTGACCACATGCAAGGTCTTTCGCTGGATGTAGCAGATCTCTGTAAAACTGTGTCTCAGTTTCAGGTGACCAGTTCTGCTGGCGTTCATGGAGTTTGTTCCGAGCCTAAGATCTCGCTTCCGGATACATTCTCCGGGGGTAGTGAGAATTTTGTTCGCTTTAGAGAGGCTTGCAAACTCCATTTTCGCCTACTTCCCCATTCCTCTGGTGATGAGGAGCAGAGGGTGGGGATCATCATCTCGCTGCTCAGGGATAACGCTCAGTCTTGGGCCTTTTCGCTGCCAGTGGGGGCATGGCCCCTCCGATCAGTGGATTAATTTTTTGTAGCCTTGGGGCAGATATATGATGACCCGGATCGTATTGCTCTGGCTGAATCTAAACTGCGTCTTTTATGCCAGGGTAAACAGTCCGCAGAGATATATTGTTCTGAATTTCGGAGATGGGCAGCTGATACTGGTTGGAATGATGCTGCACTCCGAAGTCAATTTTGCCATTGTCTTTCGGAAAGATTGAAAGATGCATTTGCTTTTCATGAGAGACCAGCCTCGTTAGAATCTGCCATGTCTCTAGCTGTTCGTATTGACAGGCGTCTTAGAGAGAGAGAGGAGACTACTCCTTCCTGTCATATTCAGCCCAAGGACAGTGGGGCTGTCTCATTCAGTGCGCAGGGGTCTCAGTCTCTCTCAATCCCCTCTGAGGAGGAGGCCATGCAGCTGGGTTTGCTTGCCTCTGATAGTAGAGGATTCAGCTCTCAGAGGAGGGTTTGTTTCTGTTGTGGGGTTATAAACCATTTGGCTAATGTTTGCCCCTCTAGGAGATTCATGGAGTTTTCTGAGGGTAATAAAAAAAAAGAAAAGAAAAAAACCTCTAAAAACTTTCTATTTGCTACTATTGGCAAGGTTGATGCGGAAATTGAAGGTTTGCCGTTTGCTTGTAGTTCCCGTTTTCTCCTACCTGCCAGGGTGGCGCTAGACAGCAAGAACATTGTTTGTGAGATTTTTGTAGATAGTGGAGCAGCTGTCAATCTCATTGATAATCAATTTGCAATAACACATGGTTTCCAGGTATGCACTTTGGAAAAGGATATACCTGTTTTTGCTATCGATTCCGCTCCACTTTCTCAAAGATCGTTAAAGGGCATAGTTCACAATATCCGTTTGACTGTGAGTGACGCTCATGTTGAGGATATGTCATATTTCGTCCTAAGCGGATTACCTACTCCTCTAGTGTTGGGGCTCACTAAACATAACCCCACCATTGATTGGCAAGCAAGGCAAATAAATGGTTGGAGTACGTTTTGCAGAGAGAATTGCCTCACGGCGTCTCTTTCAGGGGTTTCTACCAAGACTGTACCATCTTTTCTCTCTGAATTTTTAAATGTGTTTTCCGAGAATGGTGTCCAGGAGTTGCCCCCTCACCGGGAGTACGACTGCCCTATTAATCTCATCCCAGGCGCCAAGCTGCCAAAATCACGTTTATACAATCTCTCCCAACCTGAAAGAGTCGCTATGCGTACTTATATCTCTGAGAGCCTGAGAAAGGGACACATCCGACCCTCGAAGTCACCTGTTGCCGCAGTTTGTTTTTTTTGTTAAGAAAAAAAGATGCTTCTTTAAGACCTTGTCTGGATTTCAGGGAGCTGAACCGTATCAAAATTCGTGACCCATATCCACTTCCTCTGATCCCGGACCTGTTTAACCAGATTGTTGGGGCTAAAGTTTTTTCTATGTTGGATTTAAGAGCTGAATACAACCTAGTCAGGGTCAGGGAAGGGGACAAATGGAAGACGGCCTTCAATACCCCTGAGGGTCATTTCGAGAATTTGGTTATGCCCTTTGGTTTGATGAATGCTCCGGCCGTCTTCCAACATTTTGTGAACAGCATTTTTTATCCTGATTTCAAGACTCATCGGGACCACATACGTCAGGTCTTGCTGATTCTGCGGGAGAATAAATTGTATGCTAAACTGGAAAAATGTGTGTTTGCGGTTCCGGAGATTCAATTTTTTGGTTTTCTTCTCTCCGCTTCTGGTTTTCGCATGGACCCTGAGAAGGTCCGCGCTGTGCTTGATTGGGAGCTTCCTGAGAATCAGAAGGCGCTGATGCGGTTTTTGGGTTTTGCCAATTATTACAGAAAGTTCATTTTGAATTATTCCTCTGTTAAGCCACTCACTGATATGACTAAAAAGTGGGTCGATTTTTTCTCGTGGTCGGTAGATGCGCTTAAAGCCTTTTCTAGTATCAAAGAGAGTTTTTCTTTCGCTCCCATTTTGGTACAACCTGATGTCTCTCTACCTTTTATTGTTGAGGTGGACGCTTCTGAGGTGGGTGTGGGTGCGGTCTTATCTCAGGGTCCCTCTTCTGCCAAATGGCGACCGTGTGCCTTTTTCTCAAGGAAACTCTCCTCTGCAGAGAGAAATTACGATGTGGGAGATAGGGAGTTGTTGGCCATCAAATAAGCTTTTGAGGAATGGCGCCATTGGTTAGAGGGAGCCAGACATCCTATTACCGTGTTTACCGACCATAAGAATCTGGCCTACTTGGAATCGGCCAAGCGTCTGAACCCGAGACAGGCCAGATGGTCTTTGTTCTTTTCTAGGTTTAATTTTGTTGTCACGTTCCGCCCTAGGGGTTAAAAATGTGAAGGCGGATGCCCTGTCATGTTGTTTTCCGGGAGGGGGGAACTTTGAAGACCCGGATCCCATTTTCGCTGAAGGGGTGGTCGTCTCTACTCTTTATCCTGATTTGGAAGCAGAGGTTCAGGCAGCCCAGGCAGAGGCTCCTGATCTTTGTCCTCCTGGGAGGTTGTTTGTGCCTCTCGCTTTACGACACAAGGTTTTTAAGGAGCACCACGATACTGTCCTTGCTGGGCACCCAGGGAGTAGAGCCACAGTGGATCTCATTGCTCTGAGATTCTGGTGGCCGGCTCTTCGTAAGACGGTGGTAAGGGATCGTTTTAGCAAACTGGCGCATTTCATTCCCTTTCCTGGGTTACCCAATGCTAAGACGTTGGCGCAAGCGTTTGTTGATCACATTGTTAAATTGCATGGCATTCCTTCAGACATCGTTTCTGATAGGGGCACGCAATTTGTTTCCAGATTCTGGAAGGCCTTCTGTTCTTGCTTGGGGATTCGGTTGTTATTCTCTTCTGCTTTTCACCCGCAGTCGAATGGTCAGACCGAATGCGTCAATCAGAATCTGGAGACATATCTGCGCTGTTTTGTGGCGGAGAATCAGGAGGATTGGTATTCTTTTTTGTCCCTTGCTGAGTTTGCTTTAAATAACCGTCGCCAGGAGTCCTCTGATAAGTCATTATTTTTTGGTGCATATGGGTTTCATCCGCAGTTTGGTTTGGGACATTCTCTGGAGAGGGGTCTTCTGGTTTACCTGATGAGGAGAGATTTTCCTCGTCTTTGTCATTTATTTGGCAAAAGATTCAGGGTAATCTGAAGAGGATGAGTGAGAGATATAAGCGTGTGGCGGATAAGAGACGTGTGCCTGGTCCGGACCTGAATGTGGGTGATCTGGTGTGGTTGTCTACAAAGAATATCAAACTGAAGGTTCCCTCCTGGAAGTTAGGTCCTAAGTTTATTGGGCCTTACAAGATCTTGTCCGTCATCAATCCCATTGCCTTCTGTCTTGATCTTCCTCAGACTTGGAAGATCCATAATGTTTTTCACAGGTCCCTATTATAACCTTATGTCCAACCCACTGTACCCTCCTCTTTGCCTCCTCCTCCAATTGTTGTTGATGGTAATCTTGAATTTCAGGTCTCTAGGATTGTGGATTCTCGTATTATCCGCAGTTCTCTCCAGTACCTCGTTCAATGGGAGGGTTATGGTCCTGAGGAGAGGATGTGGGTCCCAGTGGCGGACATTAAGGCCACTCGTCTCATCAGGGTTTTCCATAGGTCTCATCCTGAGAAGGTGGGCTTTGAGTGTCCGGAGTCCACCCGTAGAGGGAGGGGTACTGTCACCGCCAGTTCTGTGAGAAGGTCTGGCAGACGTCCTTCTCTACCTCTTGCATGACTTTCTTTGTTTTGGTTTCACTTTGTCATCTCCTTTCCTTTTCCCAGGTGTCACCTATTTAGACTAATCGACTCCCTTTATATTCCCTCCCATACTGCCTCACTTTGCGGTTTATACTACTTCCTGGATGAAGTGTTCACTGCTGGAGGCTGCTTCTGCTGTTTGCTCAGATAAGTCTTTTCATGTATTGTGTTTCCTTGCTGGCTTTATTCTAGGTGACCCTGACTCCGTCCGTATTAAGTGCAGGGAGACGGTGGTCATGTCCCCTCACTATTATAGGGTTTTCAGGTGTCACACAGTCTTAGGTACATGGGCATGCAATCATCTACCATTGAGACCCTTGCATGGGCATAGCCACCTCCACACTCTGTCATTGTGCCACTCTGTGGCCTCCTGATGCTGCTGCCACATCCACACTGTCATTGTGCCATCCTGTGGCCTCCTCCTGATGCTGCTGCTGTCGCCACCTCCACACTGTCATTGTGCCACTCTGTGGCCTCCTCCTGACGCTGCTGTCACCTCCAGACTCTGTCATTGGGCCACTTTGTGGTCTCCTCATGCTGCTTCCACCTCACCGCTATGTCATAGGGCCAGTCTGTGGACTTCTCATGCTCTTCCCACCCTCCCCACTTCATGACTTGGCCACTATTTTGCCTTTCGGCCTGGCTGACATCATCATTTATTTGACCCTTCTTATGATCTGTCAGAAGGAAGGAAAAATGAGACGCACAGCAGATCCTGTCTACGTAACAACTGTAAGGCCTGCATGACCCAGTCCCTATTTTGCATCAGAATTGGCTTATGATTTGGTAGCCAAAAGCAGGAGTGGGTACAAAACACAGAAGACATGCAAATATTCCATTCATGATTGATGGATTACTGACTAAATGCTGACCGAGTGAAGGCGGATGATCCACAGACAGGATCCGTTTTTTGGGGGTTATTGTTCTGACGGAACAGAGGAAGGGCAAAATAATCAGTGACGTCAACACAATCTTACTGCTGACACCCTCTCAACTCTGTCGGGGGGGGGGGGGCTCTACTTGTATAAGCATTTAATAGAACAGGTTCTGTAGACATGTATGTGGAATCAGCTGCCGACGGTGTAAAAGGAGTGCGCTTCTTCTTGACGCTAACAATGACCTGTAAGGCTGAGTTCACACTTGAGTTATTTGGTCAGTTTTGGCCCCGTAACTGCCCAAATAAGTGAAGTGTGCAGTGATTGTAAGAGCGACACCTGTCATCTGCATGTCATACTAACAGTTTTGTTTCACTACCACAGCAGACTCCCTATGCGTGTTACTGCAAGGCACAGTGTTCTACACTCTATAAAGGCTCTCTGCAGCCAGGAAATAGACTTTTTTTTAATGCGATTCGCCACAAATAATTTTGGATCAAACCAAATTTTTTTGAAAAATTCGGTGAACCGGCCAAATCGAATTTTTGAGAAATTCTCTCATCTCTAGTCATATTCTATCATTTTCCCCAATAAATATATAAATGACCAAGTCTAGTATTTTGACGTGTTTGCTTGATGTAGTTTTAGGTCAAATGTATGCAGAAATATAGAAAATTCTGAAGGGTTCAAAAATGTTAAAACACCACTGTATGTATGGGGGTCTTTAACAACATTTAGATTTTCTTGCAGAATTGCATTCTTGCTAATAACCTGTATACACAGGCAAACACAACAGGCAATTATTCACGGTTAATAATTTGGTCCCGATAACTGCCTACTCATCAGAGGAGGTGAGCATTGGTTATCTAGATGCCTGTGTAAAAAGGCTTTCAGGAGACCACATCAGGAATGCTTTTACCCAGGCTCATTCACTGGATGATCTGCATCTATGAACCCTCCTTCCTGATAATTGCCCCAATCTTTGGCAAGTATAAAAGGCTCTTAAGGCTCTATTGTATATTTAAAAAATATATTTTTTTATTATTTTTTATATCCTTTTTAGCAGCTTAATTTAGAGATAATTAGCACTGATACAGATATATATATATATATATATATATATATATATATATAGATAGATAGATTTCCAACTCCTTATGACAAATGCATTCATATTAACGCAATCATTATCACTATACAGTACCTTCTATTATAAGACAGTTTTCCAGATGCTTTTATAATGCTCTCTAATTTTGTTTCCAATCCTCATATATAATTATATGGTTTTGTTGCCTTGGTGATACAGAACTAAATTTTCCAGAATGTTACCATTTTACATTAAGGTTTAACATGATAGTCTCAGTGTAGGGTGAGGTGGTACTCCCATATAACCATTTGCTGTGCAATGAATCTGGAAATGACATCTTATGACTTTCAGAACAAGAGTAACCTAATCAAGCCAGAGTACATAAGCAAGTTTTGTTTAACTAAAATGTGTTGTGATGAGCACCAATTGCAGTAAATTAACTAATAGCACTAAACTCATACTAAGATTATCCCAAACCAGCTTTACTGTTCAGTTTACCAGTTAAAACTATAAATATTACTTATGTATATCTAAAAATACATATCATAAATGGGACCAAACACATACAGTCAGGTCCATAAATATTGGGACATCAACACAATTCTAACATTTTTGGCTCTATACACCACCACAATAAATTTTCAATAAAACAAACAAGATGGGCTTTAACTGCAGACTGTCAGCTTTAATTTGAGGGTATTTACATCCTAATCAGGTGAACGGTGTAGGAATTACAACAGTTTGCATATGTGTCTCCCACTTGTTAAGGGACCAAAAGTAATGGGACAATTGGCTTCTCAGCTGTTCCATGGCCAGGTGTGTGTTATTCCCTCATTATCCCAATTACAATGAGCAGATAAAAGGTCCTGAGTTCATTTCAAGTGTGCTATTTGCATTTGGAATCTGTTGCTGTCAACTCTCAAGATGAGATCCAAAGAGCTGTCACTATCAGTGAAGCAAGCCATCATTAGGCTGAAAAACACAAAACAAACCCTTTAAAGAGATAGCAAAAACATTAGGCGTGGCCAAAACAACTGTTTGTGACATTCTTAAATAGAAGGAACGCATCGGTGAGCTCAGCAACACCAAAAGACCCAGAAGACCACGGAAAACAACTGTGGTGGATGACCGAAGAATTCTTTCCCTGGTGAAGAAAACACCCTTTACAACAGTTGGCCAGATCAAGAACACTCTCCAGGAGGTAGGTGTATGTGTGTCAAAGTCAACAATGAAGAGAAGACTTCACCAGAGTGAATACAGAGGGTTCACCCCAAGATGTAAACCATTGGTGAGCCTCAAAAATAGGAAGGCCAGATTAGAGTTTGCCAAACAACATAAAAAAAAAAATATATATTAAGAAAAGCTCTACCAGCAAACTACTGGAGCCCAGCCTGTCAGTAACCAACTGAAGAAAGAGCAAATATAGTAATAATATAGGCTGGCTCACAGTATTTTTGCATATAAATTTATTAATACACTTAATAACACAAAAACCAACTTAGTGTCGACATATCAGCATAAATACATTAAATAGGTTTATAAAGTGCAGAGCTCGCGCACAAAACCTAAACAGCTGGAGTACTCCAAAATAGATGAGACCTTATGGCTAAAGTGTGACTGCAAGAATCATTCAGTTATACCACTCAAATGTCTGTAAATTGTATGCCGATTTACCAGTTTGTTGGAACCGGAGAGGTTCAGAAGGTGTCCTTATTGCAATCTCCTGCAAGGGAAACTCTGTGCTCAGGTGCTGTTAAGCAATAGTAATTGCACTGCTTCCGATCAATGACGCTCCACTTACTTTTCCTTGCGGAGCAAGCTTCCAACCTGTTCTCACAGCGTCCCACGTGACCAGCTAGATGGTAATTTGCTGGTTGATGACGTAGGCGCTTGGAGCCGTCGGGTTAGCAGAGGCTGATACGGCTGAGTTTGTGATTGTTTGAGCTCGTCGGATTAGCGGAAGTTAGTACAACAGAGTTTACTTAGTACTGTTCGGCAAAGTTGAATATATCCACATAAGTTTAGACCACCTTATCAGTAATTGGCAGATAGGATCTTTAGAAGTGGTATAAAATATCTTCCGATAGTTGAAAAAGTTCTTATCTTGCGCATTTATGAAAAAACGCACCAATAGCCAGGTCTTAGTTCACACTAGACGCGTTTCAGAACTATGTTCCTTCCTCAGTAGATGTGAAATGAGGAAGGAACATAGTTCCGAAACGCGTCTAGTGTGGACTAAGACCTGGCTATTGGTGCGTTGTGGTGAATAGAGCCAAAATTTTTAGAATTGTGTCGATGTCCCAATATTTATGGACCTGACTGTATATGCTAAACAATCAAGTAATCCCACCAATGCCCTGACAATTGGAAACAAGATCACTTCTGTCAATGAACACTCGGCCAGTGCTAGAAAATAAATACTGAAGTTCTTACCAACCTTTTTCAGGTTTTGGTCTAATATAGTTAGTTCCTCACTGTTTCTTGATTCCATCAAGGGATCAAAAAGTCAACAACCAGGTATTTTCATTGAGATCAGGATGGAATAGGTAACCATAATTTGTGGTGCTATCCATGGTTTGCTCAGATTTATTAGGCTAGGTTTACATTTTCAAATTTGTTGATGACAGGAAGGATCATAAACTGAGGACAGATGTTCAGGAACATCTTATTCTCTTTTTAAATGTACTCCTGGATTTGACTTTAAAAACTGAATAATAAAACCTGATTGTGTAAACCCTGCCTCAGGTATAAATCTCGGGCTATGATGATGCTTCTCTATAGCAATTCCTAAAAGATTAGCAAAAATAGAAGGTAAAATCCAAAAACTTGTAGAGAAATCCTGTGCAAAAATCTTTTGCAGTGTGCAAGAGAACTGTGGCCCTTGGGAAGATTTTGATTTCCTCAGACTGTGAAATCTTTTACACTTAAATTTAATACTATGTTGGCTTGGTACCCAAAAAAGAGACTGCAGTGCTCAGCTCCTTCAAGCAGTAGTTTGAGGGGGTACAGAGATCATAAGGAAATGTGATCAATATTTAAGTCCCAGAAACACTTTTAAGGTTAATTCTACCCCCCAAAAATGACAACAGTACTTTTAAACAGGATACAAGATTCATGTTTACAGCTTTTTTTCAATTTCAGATTGTAGTTCAGCTTCTGGAACATGGAGGTAATAAATAAATTAATTAATTAATTAATAAATGTAAAGACTTTTATTTACAGTTCTTTTTATTTCCAGTGTCCAAATTACCTTGGCATTTCAATCATCGGACCTTTTTTATTCAGATCATTTCTATTAATTTTCAAATACCTCTAATGGAGCAGAACAACGGAAAAAAATGTTGCTGATGTGAACCCAAACTTAGATTGGTGAGGGTGACACTTTTCGCACCCTCACTGATCAGCAGTTTGAAGGGACATTGGCATTGTGGCTACTTCATTATTTACATTGGTCCATCCTGCAAAAAGCCATACCTTTCGTTCGGGCTGTGCTTGGTATAGATGAGGCAAAGGTATCTTACCATGCACAGCTGCTACGAAAAGTACTGCAGTGTTCCCTTGAGCACGGTGGCCACATCAAAAAGCTGATTCGCTGGGGGGCCAATAATCATATTGTCACAGTCGTTACCTCTGGCTGTGACCTTCCGTCCTTGCTCGTTCGGCGCTCCTCGCTGAAGTTTCGTTCCTGTGTTATTTGTGGTTCTTTATGGGTTAACTCCCCTGTGTGCCTATTAGGAGTTAATCCTCTCTGTCTGCTCCATGGGTGTGGCTTCTCTGCTGCACCCATGGAACCTGTATATAAGGCTGAGGTTTCCTCAGTTCTGTGTCAGCTCTCCTGGTGTGTGTTGTCTTGTCCTGCTCCTTGTTTGTACTCACTCTCCCATGCTGCTGACCCATGGGATCCGTGTCTGTCTGTGCTCTGTGGGTTTCCTACTTGTTCATTGATGTCCTCTTTCCTGTGTTTCTGTTATCTGTTCTGCCAGTTATGTTTTAGTTACCTTGTGTGTATTCATGTCTCTTTTCAGCAAGCCCTTGCTGCACCTTTCTTTGCAGCAGAGTGCCATGGGTAAGGCCATGCAGTTTACTACTGGTGGAGCAAGTCCTTCTCTGCTCATTGTCACTCCTGTTTCCTTGCTATGTACTCCTGCTTGTGTTATTAGTTGCCCTGTTTGTATTTGCCTGTCTATGTTATGTATGCCTATGTGCTGTCGGTACCTTCTGGTACCTGTTGTCCATTCGTTTCTGCTGTCACTGTCTAGTTCACGCTCCAGAGTGGACCCTGGCAACTTCCTGCTGCAAAGCCTAACCCTACCATCTGGGGCCCTAGTGAATACCAGGAGTTTTTTAGTCACGCCCCTCTGGAGTATTACTAGACAGTGGCGCAGTGGGGGTTTTCTCCCACTGTGCTGACGGTACATAGAGCTCATGTTTTGTCTGTGCTGCCTTCCCTGGTTTTTGTTTGTGCAATAAACTCTTGTGTGTCTGTACCTGATTTCTGTTTGTTTATTGCTTGACGACGCGGTGGTCTCTCCTGGGACCTCCAACTCGTGACACATATCTCCATGAATCTTCTATTGATGGTCTGTCGTAAAGCTAGGCCATCATGTTTATAAACCTGGATAACACAATTAAAGGTGTTTTCCGGTATTTAGATATTGAGGATAGGTCATATTTATCAGATTGGTGGGTGGCCGACATCTGGCACCCCTACTGATGAGCTGTTTCAGGCAGCTGCTAGCACCAGAAACTATAACCAGTATTACTTTGGTGGGGGTGTGACACCTCACACCAATCAACTGCTTTGGGCAGCTGCTGGAAGCTATACAGTTAAGGGAGCCAGAAGCACAAAGCTCTGTCTACTTTGGAGAATCTAGTGCCAAAGTACTGCAGCTCAGCTCCATTCACTATAATGGGAGCTGATCTTCTGTACTCCGGCATGGCCACTACACAGTAGACAAAACCTTGTGCTTCCGGCTCTGTCCACTGTATAGTTCTTGGTGCTGGTGGCTGTCCAAAGCAGTTGATCAGTGTTGGTGCTGGGTGTTGCACCTCGATCAATGTGTTATTGATGACATATCCTGAGAATAGGCCATGAGTACCTAAGTTCCAGAAAATCCCTTTAGTCTTAATACTTAGCAAATAAGGACTGTATAAATTGACACACTTGACTGTATAAATTGACACATGCGATATATAGGTTTCATGGCTAAAATCTCTGCAGTACTGGGTACAGTTTTGGTCATGTGGTTTTTTGGAAGAATTTTTTCTAGATCAGATTCTAAGGAATCGGTCAAAATTTTTTATTCAAGTACGAATGAATGTGACCTGAATCAAAAATGCTCCAATATACCTGAAAATTGGTGTATTACACTGAGGACTCACAATTATTCTCTTATCTCTCTTTTTTCATTTTATCTCTCTCTCTCTCTCAAGCTCTTAAACAGAAAAGCTGTATTAGTGCATAATGTCAAGCAAAGAAATCATTATTACACAATGTCAGAGTGATAGTGACATACTGTATATAGCTATGGGTAAACAGGCAGTATCTGAAGAAGCAGGGGGTTGTTCTGAACAAGCGTACACAAATCCTCCCCAGTATGGATTTGTTACCTCATGGGCAAGGTAGCTGTGTGCCACTATGTAGGGGAAAAATTAGCAGCAGCGGTAGCAGCATAGTTATGTAACCTGACAGACAAGGAATCCATTCCTCATTCATTTTAACAGATGTAATGTTTTCTACATTTGCAGAGGACGTTTGTCTGTTTTGGTGTGATAACATCACCTGTCATGCTGAATACTCTCTCTGACAGTACAATGGAAGCTGGACAAGACAATATACTGACAGCAAACTGGGCAAGGTCCGGCCCACCGTGCCAACCTGCCTTGCTAGAAGTCTATGGGGTGAGGGAAAAGGATATGTGCCAGAGAAACGGCACAGTCCAATTAGGACTGAACCTGGTTGTTTAGGTTGTGTATATCTGTTTACTTATGTGTGCAAGCTTGGCGTGGCATTAAAAGAACTTTCCATCATGTTCATCGGTTCATTGGTTGCTACTGGTGCGGCTTCTGCTTTTTGTTGTTGGGGGGCGGAGAGGGGCAGACGGCTGGTGTCTTCTTGTCGAAATCTACAGTATGGCAAGCTGTATACAGAGCATATCCTGGTAATACAACAATTTTGCTCCCCTTTCGGTATCAGGAAAACATTACCCAATTTTGCATTAATAGGGAGCATGGTTATCCAGTATTCATTTCTTTGATTGATGCTAACAATATACTGTACTTTTCAGCATGTGAACAACCAAGCATGCAGCTTGCTAACATGGCCAGGGACTCAGTTCTTTCAGTCTCCGCTGCAATATTTGGTCATGACAAGTGTCGTCATTGTTGTCGTCATTATCAACATCAGATCCTGTCCAACACATAATCATCATTATAGTCCTTCCCCTCCCTGCCACTTTTATCAGACTGGGATATTATTATGGCACTTCTCATGATTCCCACCTCTGTATTTCCTCTGAGTGCCACTGTCGCTATGGCTACCAGCCCCCCTACTGCCACCCTCATGGTTAGAAGGGCAACCCCTACTGCCTCCAAAAACACACAGCTATACATTTTGGTCATCTGGCCCCCACCTTCACCTGAAACTTCTCCTCATGGCACTCCAAAAGCTGACTGTTCTCAGAGAACTCAGAAACATTAAGACTACCTTGATTTATTTTCCATAGCACATGGGGTGTTGTTGGCTATTCTTAGGAAAAAGGAAGATGCCTCACTAGGAGGATGCAGTAAAGACAGAGATGATGCAAATGAAAGGCTTCTCTGGGGCCGCAAAGAGGAGGAGCTGGAGGAATGTGCTGAACTCAGAGTAGATATCAACATTTTTCAGGTGTGACTGAGAGGATGAGTGAGCCATCCAGTCAACAATGTCATCCTCTTTGTCCTCAATGGTAATCTGTTGCATACCAGAACATAGTCCTACCACTTTACAAATTGCTAGTCAGACCACACATGGAGTACTGTGTACAGTTCTGGGCTCCTGTAAACAAGGCAGACATAGCAGAGCTGGAGAAGGTCCAGAGGAGGGCAACTAAAGTAATAACTGGAATGGGGCAACTACAGTACCCTGAAAGATTATCAAAATTTGGGTTATTCACTTTAGAAAAAAGACGACTGAGGGGAGATCTAATTTATATGTATAAATATATCAAGGGTCAGTACAGAGATCTATCCCATCATCTATTTATCCCTAGGACTGTGACTGTGACGAGGGGACATCCTCTGCGTCTGGAGAAAGAAGGTTTGTACACAAACATAGAAGAGGATTCTTTACGGTAAGAGCAGTGAGACTATGGAACTCTCTGCCTGAGGAGGTGGTGATGGTGAGTACAATAAAGGAATTCAAGAGGGGCTTGGATGTATTTATGGAGTGTAATAATATTACAGGCTATAGCTACTAGAGAGGGGTCGTTGATCCAGGGAGTTATTCTGATTTCCTGATTGGAGTCGGGAAGGAACTTTTTATTCCCCTAAAGTGGGGAAAATTGGCTTCTACCTCACAGGTTTTTTTTTTTGCCTTCCTCTGGATCAACTTGCAGGATGACAGGCCGAACTGGATGGACAAATGTCTTTTTTCGGCCTTATGTACTATGTTACTATGTTACCAGAAGTGAGGGATAATTGTGTCCTGCTATAACTAGTGTCCGAATGGGTCGTGGCGAAAGTGCTGCTTCTTTCTTGACTACAGCCACCAACATTGTTTCTTGCAGATAAAGTGGCACAGGTCTTTGATTTTCCATTACTCCACCACTACCAGTTGCCACTCCATCTTTACCAGATCATCTATTTTGAAGTCTCTTTAAACATTGAGTTATTATTAACTGTAGAGAAATTGAAACAGGTTTTGGGGGAAAATCCAATTGGACATCACTTGGCTGCAACCAAATATACACTAGTATTGACATACTAAAAAATATCTATTGCTCACTTATAAACTGTAGAAAAATTGCAACAGGTTTTTGGGGTAAAAAGGCACAACTGAACATTTTCTGGCTGCAATCAAAATATACACTGCTGTTGACACACTAAAATATGCTTATTGCTCACTTATAAAATGTAGAAAATTGCAACAGGTTTTTGGGGACACAGTTGAACATCCGCTAGGTGCGACACAATATATATATGCCACTGTTGATGCACAAGAATATGCTTATTTTAAGTTCTCTGTACACTTATAAACTGTAAAAAAAAGCTTTTTGTGAGAAAATACAGGCACAATTATATGTCCCAAGGCTGTGACCAAAATATACACTGCTGTTGACACACTAAGATATACTTTTTGCTCACTTATAAAATGTAAACGCGTTCCAACAGGTTTTGGGAAAGAAAGGCTGGCTCCTGCTCATATAAACAAATGTGTGCTGTCTCTCAAAGGATTTCTGTGCATTAGTACAGCAGTCTGTATTCATGTTATTTGTGAAGAGCTCCAGTCCAAGCTGTAATAGACACACAATACTACCTCACACTATCCGGTCCATCATGATAAAACCTGACTTTCTACCTAGTAATTCAATCTACTGTACCTAATAAGACACTAAAATGGCTAGTGAATGTGTTTAATTGTTTTGTCTATCAGAGTCATGTCCTATTATACAGTCCTGATCAAAAGTTTAAGACCACTTGAAAATGGCAAAAAATCATATTTAGCATGGCTGGATCTTAACAAGGTTCCAAGTAGAACTTCAACATGCAACAAGAAGAAATGGGAGTGAGACAAAACATTTTTTGAGCATTCAATTTAATGAAAACAACGAATAAACTGAAACAGGCTGTTTTTCAGCTGATCAAAAGTTTAGGACCACACCTCCAAAAAAAAACTAAACCCCCCCAAAACAGAAATCCAACTTCCAAACATGAACTCAGTAATGAGTAGTTCCGCCGTTATTGTTTATCACTTCAAAAATTCGTTTCGGCATGCTTGCTGCAAGCGTTTCCATGAGGTGAGTGGGAACATTTCTCCAAGTGGTGAAGACGGCCACACGAAGGCCATCTACTGTCTGGAACTGTTGTCCATTTTTGTAAACTTCCCTTGCCATCCATCCTCAAAGGTTCTCAATTGGATTTAGATCAGGGGAACACGCAGGATGGGCCAAAAGAGTGATGTTATTCTCCTGGAAGAAGTCCCTTGTCCTGCGGGCATTGCGTACTGTAGCGTTGTCCTGTTGAAAAACCCAGTCGTTACCACACAGACGAGGGCCCTCAGTCATGAGGAATGCTCTCTGCAACATCTGGACATAGCCAGCGGCCGTTTGATGCCCCTGCACTTCCTGAAACTCCATTGTTCCACTGAAGGAAAAAGCACCCCAGACCATTATAGCGCCCCCTCCACTGTGTCGCGTAGAAAACATCTCAGGTGGGATCTGCTTGTCATGCCAGTAACGTTGGAAACCATCAGGACCATCAAGGTTAAATTTTTTCTCAGCAGAGAATAAAACTTTCTTCCACTTTTGAATGTTCCATGTTTGGTGCTCTCTTGCAAAGTCCAAATGAGCAGTTCTGTGGCGTTCAAGGAGACGAGGTCTTTTAAGACGTTTTTTGTTTTTGAAGCCCTTCAGTCTCAGATGCTGTCTGATGGTTATGGGGCTGCAGTCAGCACCAGTAAGGGCCTTAATTTGGGTCGAGGATCGTCCAGTGTCTTGACGGACAGCCAATTGGATCCTCCGGCTCAGTGCTGATGAAATTTTTTTGAGTCTTCCACTTGACTTTTTTGTTCCATAAGCCTCAGGATCATTTAAGAAATTCCAAATGACTGTCTTACTGCGTCCCACCTCAGCAGCGATGGCGCGCTGTGAGAGACCCTGCTTATGCAGTTCAACAACCCGACCATGTTCAAAAAGGGAGAGTATTTTTGCCTTTGCCATTACAACGTGTGACTACCTGACAGAAAATGACAATGAATCCACATCTTTGCATAGATTTGGCCTTTTAAAGGCATGTGGTCCTAAACTTTTGATCAGCTGAAAAACAGCCTGTTTCAGTTTATTCTTTTTTTTTATTAAATTGAATGCTCAAAAAATGTTTTGTCTCACTCCCATTTCTTCTTGTTGCATGTTGAAGCTCTACTTGGAACCCTTTTAAGATCTAGCCATGCTAAATTAGATTTTTTGCCATTTTTCAAGTGGTCTTAAACTTTTGATCAGGACTGTATCAGTGGCTGAGATCAAAATGGCATCTCTGTGTCAGTGCTTACTGCAAAGCATTCTTTCCTCACTAGTGTACTGAATTTTAAATATAAAATGGTGGGTACTATTTTGCACAATTTGTGAGAAATGAATCCACAAAACTTCAGATTCATTTGGAAGAAGTTTTTTTGTGAAATTCCAGACTAATCTGATTTGATCCACCCCCCCAAAAAAAAGATTGCAACCACAAATATATAGTATATATGCCAATAAGCCACTGCTGAAACAATAGACATGTAGTGACGAGAATGCTAATACCAAACAGTGGCTAACTGCACTTCACATTGTAAATAAATTAAGGGCACACAGCACAGGAATAGTGTGATTAACCTATTGGCCTTAATATTACCCTAGATTGTGACACTGATATAGACAGAGTAATCCCCTTGGAACCTGCAAATATGTCCTACCACACAGTGTGTTTAACCAGTGCCCAAATACCATCCATCATGAGGCATCGCTGGCTAGTACAAACATACCAAATCAATCTCAGGTAACATATTACATAGACATGTGTATACTGACAATGGTTTTGAGAGTGTAAACTAGCTGCACACAAGTCATTAGTAAAGAGCTGTCACAGACACTGCCCCAGATTTTCTATGTTGTCTGCACCTAGAATCTGTCTGAAAAGTTGGTGCAATTTGGCAAAACTAGGGTTTCTACATTTTCTCCAGACTTGCTTGAAAGGGGGCAGGGTGTAACAGCGACCTCTGTGCAGCGTTGTTCCCCCACTCATCACCGTGGTCCCGGGCGCAGTGCTCATCTGTGATCTCTACTTCCAGCCTCTGTTGCCACTCTGGACTCTGCCTGTGCAGTTGGCATTACCTATGTGGATTCCGCTCCACAACTTCCATTTAACCTAGACACTGCTTGTACTCAGCTGCTGATGTGGCAGTACGCATCACTTCCTGTGCAGGGCTGAGTCATGTCATGTGATCTCTTTAACCTACCCTGGCTCTCCTGCAGGTATTTAAGTGGCTCAGCCCTATACCCAGACACCTCAGAGTCAAGGTCCTAATCTTGTTCTGAAGAGCTTGCTTACCACTCGTGTTCCTGACTTCATACTTCGTTCCTGGACATCGTTTATCATCTGATCCCTGACTGCTTGCATCGCCTCTCTTGTTGCCAACCCGGATTGTCTGACTTTGTTCCTGTGCCGCCTGCCCTGACCCATTGCTTGTTCTAACTACGTCTCTGCCTCTTCCTCCGGTTCCTGTCTTGTTGCTCCTGTTGACGACCCTGCCTGTCTGACCACGTCTGTACTGTTGGTACCTTTGCGGTACCTTCGCAGGTACCTCCTGGTCTGCCTGGACCAGCTGCCACTGACTGGTTTACACTCTGGAGTAGCCCCTGGCAATTAACGATGGTCAAGCCTTTCCTCACCATCTGAGGCTCTAGTGAAATCCGGGTAGTTGCTTAGTTACTCCTCTCCAGAGTATTGCTAGTCAGTGGCATAGTGGGTTCACATCCACTGATCCAAGACAGTACTCTGAGGCCATGGACCCCGCTGGTCATCCCAAGACCGACGTTCATGATCTCTTACAGGAATTAAAGCCCCAGAGTGAAAGACAAGACGTATTGATGCAGTTCATGCAAAATGTCGCTGCTCACTTGGATACCATCTCTCCTCCGAGCACGGCAGGTTTGCCTGTCGCTTCTCCACCTACTACGATGCCACCGGTGATTCTGGAACAGAGTGCTGCCGGAGTACAACTCCCTCTGCCAACCCGCTATGGTGGTAATCCAAAGACGTGTCGGGGTTTCCATAATCAGTGCCTGATCCACTTTGAGTTACATGGGCAGAGGTTCCCTACGGAGCGGTCCAAGGTTTCCTTCATCATATCCCTGCTGTCTGATAAAGGGCCTTGCTTGGGCAAAGCCTATTTGGGAACTTGGAGGTCCAGAGACGACTAATCTTCAGTCCTTCCTGACTACCTTCCGGATGGTCTTTGAGGAGCCGGGTCGAACGTCCTATGCTGCCTCAGCTCTGCTGCATCTACGTCAAGGTTCCACATCTGTGGGTCAGTATGCCATCCAGTTCCGTACCCTGGCGGCCAAACTGGCGTGGAATGATGAGGCTCAACTGGCGGTGTTCTGGAAGGGTCTTTTTGACTGAATTAAGGACGAATTGGCTGGGCGCGACGTCGTCTCTGAACAATCTGATAACATTGGCCACATGAATTGATGTGTGTTTCAGGGAATGCTCCAAGCAGGTCGCATGCACCAGAAGACCACCTTGTCTGGCTCCTTCGTTTCAGAGGCTGGTCTTTCCACCAGCAGTCGTACCTCCTGGAGAGCGAATGCAGATTGATCGTCTTCGGCTGACAGGTAGAGAACTTATGTCTGTATTGTGGAGGCAAGACCCACTTTGTGCGTAACTGTACCCAGAGGCCGGAAAACGCCATTGACTAGGATCAGTTGGAGAGGTGGTCCTAGACCAGGAGAAGTCCTATTCTTCACTATCTGTGCCGGCATGTTTGGACTCTGGGTCAGCCGGTAACTTTATTCTGCAAGCGCTGGTTAATCAGTATCGGCTTCCCACCATCCGTCTGGAGAGGCCTCTGTCAGTGGCTTCCGTTAATGGACTACCACTTCCTGAACCAGTACTCAGTTACTGTGCCTCTTAAATTACAGGTGGGAGTACTGCACTCGGAGTTAATCTCTTTCTATGTGCTGCCAGTCTCCGTGAATCCGATTATTCTTGAGCTACCCTGGCTGTGCCTTCATTTGCCAATTGTGGAATGGCACTCTGGAGAGATCCTGCGATGGGGATCATCTTGTTGCTCCACCTGCTTAGCGGAGGTCCGGCCTGCTTCCTCACCTACGATACCTATAGATCTGCCTGGACTACAGCAGCAATATGCCAATTTCGAGGACGTCTTTAGTAAAAAAGACGCCGAGACTCTGCCTCCATATCGTCCATTTCACTGTCCAATCGATCTTCTGCCTGGTGCTATTCCTCCTCGTGGTCAAGTCTACCCCCTCTCTCTTGCAGACACACATGCGATGTCAGACTTCATCAAGAAGAGAATTGAGAGAGGGTTTATCCGGAATTCCACTTCGCCAGCCGGGGCCGGGTTCTTCTTCGTGCAGAAGAAAGATAGTTCCTTACGGCCTTGTATCGATTATCGAGGTCTGAATAAGATTACGGTTAAAAATCGATATCCTCTTCTGCTGATCTCCGAGCTATTTGACAGGATACGGGGAGCTAAAGTCTTCTCCAAGTTCAACCTGCGCAGTGTATATAATCTTATCAGCATTCGAAAAGGTGATGAGGGGAAGACCGCTTTCAACACTCGTGATGGACACTACGAGTATCTTGTCATGCCCTTCAGTCTATGAAATGCTCCTGCAGAATTCCAAGAGATAGTTAATGATGTCTTCCGGGATCTACTCTATACCTGCGTGATCGTGTATCTGGATGATATACTGGTTTTCTCTCCAGATTTGATCTTTCACCAGAGGCATTTACGGCTAGTCTTACAGCGCCTGAGGGAAAATAGGCTCTATGCCAAACTCTAGAAATGTACCTTTCGAAAAAACTACAGTACCGTTTCTGGGATACATCATCTCAGATGCTGGATTACAGATGTCCTGAAAAACTTAATGCAGTAAAGAACTGGCCTCGCCCACAGGGTCTTCCTGGGATTCGCCAACTTCTATCTGCAGTTTATTCTGAACTTTTCATCCCTAACGTCTCCGATCTCCGCTCTTACTAAGAAAGGGGTGAATGCCAAAGACTGGCCTCCTGAGGCAGAGGCCGCTTTCATCCAATTAAAGAGCTCCTTTGCATCTGCACCTATTCTGCCACATCCCGATATCTCCCGCCAATTCTTTTTAGATATGGACGCCTCCTCCATAAGCGGTTTTACTACAAAATAATTCCAAGGGCAAGATGTTCACTTGTGGATTCTTCTCCAAGCTCTTCTGTCCCGCTGAAAAGAATTACTGTGTAGGAGACAGTGAGCTTCTGGCCATAAAACTCGCCTTGGAGGAGTGGCATTATCTATTGGAGGGAGCCCACCATCCGGTAATAATTTTCACTGACCATAACATCTTACATACCTACAGACAGCTCAGCGTCTGAACCCTTACCAAGCCAGGTGGGCACTCTTCTTCTCTCGTTTTGATTTTGAATTACACTTCCGTCCGGTTGAGAAGAACATCAAGGCGGATGCTCTGTCCCAATCTTATGACTTTTCTGACCAGCAGGAGGAGCCTCAATACATGATAGATTCTGCTCGCTTAATCACGATGGCTCCTGTCCTGGTAAGAGACATTCCTCCCGGGAGAACATTTGTACCATCTGCCAAAAGGAAACGTATCCTGTAGTGGGGGCACAACTCTAAACTGGGATCCGCAAGACCACAGAACTATTGTCTCTCCACAACTGCTAGCCCACATTGTCCAAAGATGTGCGTGACTATGTTTCTGTTTGCATCGTCTGTGCTCAAAATAAAATCTCCTGATGTTCCATGGCAACACATTACCATGGACTTTATTACTGATCTGCCTTCTTCGGCTGAATGTACCATGATTTGGGTGGTTGTGGACCTCTTCTCCAAGATGGCGAACTTCATTCCATTGACTGGATTGCCCTCGGCTGCAAAACTTTCTAAGCTGTTCGTAAAACATATATTTCGTCTACATGTTTCCGATCGGGGAGTCCAGTTTACTTCCAAGCTCTGGAGAGCCCTCTCTCGTCTACTAGAAATTGACCTAGACTTATCTTCCTGTTACCACCCCCAAACCAACGGGGTCAATAAAATTTTGGAGAACTATCTTCGACACTTCGTCTCTGCGCAACACGACGACTGGGTATCTCTGCTACCTTGGGCAGAGTTCTCCTATAATAACCACAACAGTGAATCTACTGGATCCTCCCATTTTTTGTCGTCTATGGTCAACATCCTCGTACTCCTCTTCCTGTTCCTGCATCCTCCGGGATACCAGCTGCAGATTCTTTCTTCAGAGATTTTTTGAAGATTTGGAGTGACACCAAGGTCTGCATCGACAAAGCAGTGTCCCGTATGAAGACCAATGCGGACAAGAAAAGAAGGAAGCCACCTCAGTTTTCGTCTGGGGAGAAGGTATGGCTTTCCTCCAAGAACATCCAGTTAAATGTCTCCAGTTTTAAGTTTGCTCCTAGATTCCTTGAACCCTTTGAAGTGTTGAGGAGGATCAACGAGATGACATACAAGTTACGTCTGCCTCCCTTTCAGCGCATTCCCAATGCCTTCCACGTTTCCTTATTGAAACTAGTAGTCCTTAACCGCTTTTCTACAACTCATTCTACTCCCACTCCGGCATCTGAGAATGCTGACGAGGTCTTTGAAGTCAAGGACATTCTAGACATCAAGAAGCGGGGTAAGAAGACCTATTATCTGGTGGACTGGAAAGGTTTTGGTCCTGAGGAAAGATCCTGGGAACCTCAGGAGAACATTCATGCTCCGGATCTAATTATAAGATTTCTGTCTCGGCGTGGACTCAAGAAGAGAGGGCTTAAGGGGGGGGGGGGGGGGGTTGTTACTGTAACAGCGACCTCTGTGTGGTGCTGTTCCCCCACTCAATACCGTGGTCCTGGGCGCCGTGCTCATCTGTGATCTCTACTTCCAGCCTCTGTTGCAGCTCTGGACTCTGCCTGTGCAGTTGGTATTAACTATGTGGATTCTGGACACTGTTGCTGATATGGCAGTACGCATCACTTCCTGGGCAGGGCTGAGTCATGTCATGTGATCTTCTTAACCTACCCTGGCTCTCCTGCAGGTATTTAAGTGGCTCAGCCCTTTACCCAGATGCCTCAGAGTCAAGGTCCTAATCTTTAGAGATGTCGTGAACATAAAATTTGCTGTTCGCGAACGGCAAACACGAATTTCTGCAAATGTTCGCAAACGGGCAAACAGGGCGAACCGCCATAGACTACTATAGGCAGGCAATTTTTAAACCCACAGGGACTCTTTCTGGCCACAATAGTGATGGAAAAGTTGTTTCAAGGGGACTGACACCTGGACTGTGGCATGCCGGAGGGGAATCCATGGCAAAACTCCCATGGAAAATTACGTAGTTGACGCAGAGTTGGGTTTTAATCCATAAAGGGCATAAATCACCTAACATTCCTAAATTGTTTGGAATAACGTGCTTTAAAACATCAGGTATGATGTTGTATCGATCAGGTAGTGTAAGGGTTACGCCCGCTTCACAGTGACAGACCAAACTATTACAGACCAAACTCCCCGTTTAAAGCACCGCAAACAACCGCAAACAGTTCATTTGCACAACCGCAAACTCCCCATTTGCACAAGGTTGGATACCAAGCTAGCCATGTCCTGTTCCTTGTCCTCACTGTCGTCATTGAAGATCTCTTCCTCCACCCAGCCACGTACAACACCAAGGGTCCCCGAAAGGTGACAACAAGCCCCCTGGGACGCCTGCTGTGGTTGGTCTTCCATTTCCTCAAAGCCACCTTCCTCCTCTGACTCCTCTTCTTCAGACTCCTCTCTCTGCGTTGCCGCAGGTCCAGCAATCAACGACGACAAGGCTGCTTCTGGTGGTGATGGTGACCACAACTCTTCCTCTTCATGCTCATCTATGGCCTGATCCAGCACTCTTCACAGGGCACGCTCCAGAAAAAACGCATATGGGAGGAGGTCGATGATGTTGCCTTGGGTTTGACTGACCAGGTTTGTCACCAAAAGGACGCATGAGCCTACAGCCATTGTGCATGAGCGTTCAGTAACGCAGCCAAAAAATACCCAGCTCCGCAGAGGCTGTCCTCTTTTTTTTTTATTAATAAAATCTGTTCTTACCAGTTTAATCTCTGTTTTGTCCCCTATCAGGGGCCGTTGTATGGAATAGATTTTAGGAACTGGGAGATGGAAAAAGATGCTTGGTCAGTCCTCTTACTTCCAATTTGGGGCACTGCGCGTGCGCCGTGCAATGTACTGTGCTACCCTATATGAGTGGTATGTTAAGTAGTACTATTCCTATCAGTTTAATCCCTGTTACGTCCCCTATCAGGGGCCGGTGTATGGAATAGATTTTAGGAACCGGGAGATGGAAAAAGATGCTTAGTCGGTCTTCTTACTTCCAATTTGGGGCACTGCGCGTGTGCCGTGCAATGTAGTGTGCTACCCTATATGAGTGGTATGTTAAGTAGTACTATTCCTATCAGTTTAATCCCTGTTATGTCCCCTATCAGGGGCCGGTGTATGGAATAGATTTTAGGAACCGGGAGATGGAAAAAGATGCTTGGTTGGTCCTCCTACTTCCAATTTGGGGCACTGCGCGTGCGCCGTGCAATGTAATGTGCCACCCTATATGAGTGGTGTGTTAAGTAGTACTATTCTTATCAGTTTAATCCCTGTTACGTCCCCTATCAGGGGACGTGTATCGAATAGATTTTAGACAACCGCAAAGAGTTGTCAATAGTTGACACACTCATGACATAAATTTTATTCCTCTATGCGTCAATCTTGGTGTAGCGATGACTGTGCTCGTGTGCACGTTTGGGAGATTGCAGGCGATGGCGGTTTTTCAAAGCCTATGGTCGTGCTGAGGTAGTTCAGCGACAGTTAAGTGACCCAGAAAACAATGATTCTGCAGTGTGGGCCCATTGTTGGCCTAGTAGGCTTTAATGATCACCTTAGATGATCACAAAGAAAATTCATGTTTTTTCTATGCAAAATTATCCAGCCGATCGCTTTTGGTCTGTTCACAATGAAGCAACGACCTTATCATCTGGGGTGTGCCAACATTGCCATTGCCAACACACTCATAGAGGTGATCGCTTCATTGTGATACGCAAGCCCCTTCACCACAACAAGGTAACGATCACGAAGGGGAATTGACACATGTATGTGCCTTTTTTCTTGTTTTGTATTTGCAGCCACAGTGCAGCACCAGAGGCCAGAAAAATTAGGCATGTACACATGCCTGAAAAATTTGATATTGTTGCAGCCGCTGCTGTAGCAGCGGCCGGAAAAATTTATGTTTTCCAGGCAGAAAGTGCACTAAAACATTGTGGCTTGAACCCTAGTTGGTGGCGGAGAAGTCACGCAAGTCATCCGGCATGCAGAGATTAAATACAGCAGCGTGTGGACCATTTTTAGCCCAAGGCATCTCATCAGGCCTTTTTTGATTAAATGCATCCCCCACTGTCAGTCCCTTCGGGATCCATGCCTCATTCATCATAATAAAGGTGAGGCAATCTAGACTTTTTTGACCTAGGCGACTTCTCTTCTCAGTGACAATACCTCCTGCTGCGCTGAAGGTCCTTTCTGACAGGACACTTGAAGCGGGGCAGGCCAGAAGTTCTATCGCAAATTGGGATAGCTCAGGCCACAGGTCAAGCCTGCACACCCAGTAGTCAAGGGGTTCATCACTCCTCAGAGTGTCGATATCTTCAGTTAAGGCGAGGTAGTCTGCTACCTGTCGGTCGAGTCGTTCTCTGAGGATGGACCCCGAAGGGCTGTGGTGATGCTTAGGACTTAAAAAGCTCCACATGTCCTCCATCAACAACACGTCTGTAAAGCGTCCTGTCCTTGCCGGGGGGGTTGTGGTAGGAGGAGGATTAATTTCACCTCTTCCCCTGTTAGATTCCCGTTGTGCTGTGACATCACCCTTATACACTGTGTAAAGCATACTTTTTAACTTGTTTTGGAACTGCTGCATCCTTTCCGACTTCCGGTAATTCGGTAACATTTAAGCCACTTTCTGCTTATACCGGGGGTCTAGTAGCGTGGCCACCCAGTACAGGTCGTTCTCCTTCAGCCTTTTTATACGAGGGTCCCTCAACAGGCATGACAGCATAAAAGACCCCATTTTCACAAGGTTGGATGCCCGAGCTACTCATGTCCCGTTCCTCGTCCTCACTGATCTCATTGAAGGTCTGTTCTTCCCCCCAGCCACATACAACACCATGGGTACCAGATAGGTGACAACGAGCACCCTGGGATGCCTGCTGTGGTTGGTCTTCCTCCTCCTCAAAGCCACATTCCTCCTCTGACTCCTCTTCCTCAGACTCCTCTTCCAGCGTTGCCGCAGGTCCAGAAAGCGATGCTGATAAGGCTGTTTTTGGTGTTGATGGTGACCACAACTCTT
Organism: Bufo bufo; assembly: GCF_905171765.1. Classification (NCBI taxonomy): domain Eukaryota; kingdom Metazoa; phylum Chordata; class Amphibia; order Anura; family Bufonidae; genus Bufo; species Bufo bufo. The sequence goes on from NC_053392.1 coordinate 214,708,440, forward strand.
CCTCTTCCTCTTCAGGCTCATCTACGGCCTGATCCAGCACTCTTCGCAGGGCACGCTTCAAGAAGAAAACAAATGGGATGATGTCGCTGATGGTGCCTTCGGTGCGACTGACTAGGTTTGTCACCTCCTCAAAAGGACGCATGAGCCTACAGGCATTGCGCATGAGCGTCCAGTAACGTGGCAAAAAAATACCCAGCTCTGCAGAGGCTGTCCTAGCACCCCGGTCATACAAATACTCATTGACGGCTTTTTCTTGTTGGAGCAGGCGGTCGAACATTAGGAGTGTTGAATTCCAACGTGTCGGGCTCTCGCAAATCAAGCGCCTCACTGGCATGTTGTTTCGCCGCTGAATATCGGAAAAGTGCGCCATGGCCGTGCAGGAACGCCTGAAATGGCCACACACCTTCCTGGCCTGCTTAAGGACGTCCTGTAAGCCTGGGTACTTGCAAAAAGCGTTGTACGATCAGATTCAATACATGTGCCATGCACGGCACATGTGTCAACTTGCCCAAATTCAATGCCGCCAACAAATTGCTCTCGTTGTCACACACCACTTTGCCGATCTCCAGTTGGTGCGGAGTCAGCCACTGATCCACCTGTGCGTTCAGGGCGGACAGGAGTGCTGGTCCGGTATGACTCTCTGCTTTCAGGCAAGTCAACCCCAAGACACTGTCATATCCGGGATGTGGAATAGCCCCTGGGGAGCTGAGGGGGTGCAGTTGATGTGGAGCAAGACGCAGCAGCATAAGAGGATGGAGTAGGAGGAGTAGAGGCGGTGTCACCAACTCCTCTGCAGAGCCATGCATTCCATGCTTGGCAGCCGTCAGCAGGTTTACCCAATGCGCAGTGTACGTGATATACCTGCCCTGACCGTGCTTTGCAGACCAGGTATCAGTGGTCAGATGGACCCTTGCCCCAACACTGTGTGCCAGACATGCCATGACTTCCTTTTCCACAATAGAGTACAGGTTGGGGATTGCCTTTTGTGAAAAAAAAATTCGGCCGGGTACCTTCCACTGCGGTGTCCCAATAGCTACAAATTTTTTGAAGGCCTCAGACTCCACCAGCTTGTATGGTAAAAGCTGGCGGGCTAAGAGTTCCGACAAGCCAGCTGTCAGACGCCGGGCAAGAAGGTGACTCTGTAACATTGGCTTCTTACGCTCAAACATTTCCTTGACAGACACCTGACTGTGGGCAGATGAGCAGGAACTGCTGAAGGTGAGAGGTGGAGTGGCGGATGGTTGAGAGGGGGCAAGGAGGACAGGAGTGGTTGACGTGGCTGAAGATGCTGGACCAGGAGGAGGATGGTGGCTTTGAGTTTGTGTGCTGCTTGTACTCATCATGTGTTGATCACATAGGCATTTGTGATGTGAGATCATGTGCCTTCGCAAAGCAGTTGTACCTAGGTGGGTGTTGGACTTCCCACGGCACAGGTTGCAAATGGCATCGCTGTTATAAGAGGCTGACACACACAAAAAAATGCCACACTGCTGAGCTTTGCAATGACGGCATTCTGGTGGTGGCAACAGCATGCGTTGATTGGCGTGCTGTCTGGCTGACCCCGGGTGCCGATACATGCTGTCTGACTGTGCCACTAGCTCCTTGCGAAGACCTCCCCCTGCTTCCAACTCGTCTCCTCCTCCTCTCTGTCTCCCCATCTGAACTTTCCCCCTGTTCTTCTTCTCTTCGAGCGGGCACCCACGTGACATCCACGGACACATCGTGATCATCAACTGCTTCACTTGTATCTGACAACTCAGCAAAGGAAGCAGCAGCAGGTGCAACATCATCATCACACCGTACGTCCATGTGTGTAATGCTGCCTGACTGAGACATATCCCTGTTATCTACATCCTCTGGCAATAATGGTTGTGCATCACTCATTTCTTCAAACTGATGTGTAAATAACTCCTCTGACAGATCAAGTGAAGCAGCTGTGGTGCTAGTGTTGGTGGTGGCGGCAGGCGGGCGAGTGGTAACTTGAGAGGTGCCCGAAGCTGAGCTGGAGGAGGATGGTGCGTCAAGGTTCCGAGTGATCTAGGGTACGTGGCCTCTGAACACTGGGCATTATTCTAGGGCCAAAAGAAATAACAGCACCACGACCATGAGGGCCCCTGCGGGGTGGCCTGCCTCTGCCTGTAATTTTTTTTTAGATTAGTGGTACTATACGTGCAAGGTACTGTGCCACCCGATATGAGTGGTGGGCACTGGCAGTAGTGGGCACAGTACTCTCTGTGGGCCTGACACACGCTGGCAGGCAACTGCAATTATATTACCGAGATTTTTTTTTTTACTGTTTTAAATGCAAGCTACTGTGACACCAGATATGAGTGGTGGGCACTGGCAGTAGTGGGCACAGTACACGCTGTGGCCTGACACACGCTAGCAGGCAACTGCAATTATATTACAGAGAAAAATTAGTTTTACTGTTTTAAATGCAAGATACTGTGACACCAGATATGAGTGGTGGGCACTGGCAGTAGTGGGCACAGTACACGCTGTGGGCCTGACACATGCTGGCAGGCAACTGCAATTATATTACAGAGAAAAAATTGTTTTACTGTTTTAAATGCAAGCTACTGTGAACACCAGATATGAGTGGTGGACACTGGCAGTAGTGGGCACAGTACACGCTGTGGGCCTGACACACGCTGGCAGGCAACTGCAATTATATTACAGAGAAAAAATTGTTTTACTGTTTTAAATGCAAGCTACTGTGACACCAGATATGAGTGGTTGCACTGGGCACTGGCAGTAGTGGGCACAGTACACGCTATGGGCCTTACACACACAGGCTGGTAGCCAACTGCAATTATATTACAGTGAAAAAATTGTTTTACTGATTTAAATGCAAGCTACTGTGACACCAGATATGAGTGGTGGGCACTGGCAGTAGTGGGCACAGTACACGCTGTTTCTTCATCTGCATCTGGGTCTACCAATTCAAACGTGTCGGATCCGATACTGCAAGACGTTAAACGGTACAGGAATGCAGGACCCGTAAACCATGTTGAGTCTTTAAGGTGTCTCGGTGCGACAGATCTAGTCGTGTGGTCCGCAGGATTATGCTGTGTAGACAAATAGTGCCACTGTTTTGGACAAGAGGATCTTCTGATCCTTAGCACCCGATTGCTGACATGGACGTAAAAGTATCTGGTTTCATTGCAAATATATCCTAGGACTACCTTGCTGTATAAAACTCGACCTACTCAATTTCCAGGTTCATTCTTGTTGTTATAAGTTCATCCAACTCCACAGAGCTCCAGTCTGGTAATCGTGTGTTCGCGGAGTGGCGCTACTTTGGTCTGGCTTATGACAAATAATATATGACATTTTCTTTAACATCAATAGTCTTTAAGTATGCTATGGCTGCAATTGCGTCGCAGAAGACATATCATCTTTGCATCTTGACTTCAGTTGATGGCGCTGAAGCATATGGTTGTGCCACATGAAGGCTGGTCAAAGCTTTGAGAGACTTATTCCAACCTGTCCACAGATCCTTTTTCTCCATAGGAAGCGGACCATCCAAATCAGACGTCTCTGTGGTGAAGTCCCTTAGCATCATTTTACCTTGGATGGTAACAGTAGCTATGAATCCCAGAGGATCATATAAGCTGTTTATCGTGGACAGAACTCCTCTGTGTGTGAAGGGCTTTTCTTCCTTGCTAATTTAGAAAATGAATGTGTCTGCCTTTAAATCCCAGAGTAAACCGAGGCTCCGCTACATGGGAAGGGAGTTGGTGCTAAGATCCAAGTCCTTTAGATTAATTGAATGGTCTTGGGGTGAGAAGGCCTCCATTAACTCACGGCTGTTGGGAGGCGATTTTGTGCAACCTCAAATTAGATAGAGTGAGCATTTCTTGAGCCCTTTTTAGAAGACTGATTGCGGTCTCCTTCGTGGGAGTGGATTTCAAACAGTCGTCAATGTAGAAATCTTTTTCCATAAAGGATCTGACATCTGACCCACACTTTGCTTTACCCTCTTGGACTGAATGTCTGAGACCATAGATAGCGACTGCAGGGGAAGGACTGTTTCCAAAGATGTGCACTCTCATTCGGTACTCTACAATGTCTTCATTGGGGTCATTGTTGTGGTACTAGAAGAACCTCAAGTAATTTCTGTTATTCCTTGGCAAGGAAGCAGTGGAACATCTGTTGTATGTTGGCCATACATGCTACAGAATCTCTTCAGAAGCATAGAAGTACCTCCAGAAGTCTGTTATTGAGGTCTGGACCAGACAGTAAGACATCATTTAGTGAGATGCCTTCGCACCTGGTGCTCGAGTCGAATACTACTCGTATCTGCCCTGGTTTTTTTTGGATGATACACGCCGAATATGGGTAAGTACCAACACTCCTCAGAGTCTTGGAACGTGGGTGCCATTTCTGCATGGTCGTTCTGGAATATTCTTTCCATGAAGGTAAAGAAATGTTCTATCGTCTGTGGTGTTCTCTGCAGTTTGTGCTTGAGGGAGATAAATCGACTGTAGACAAGTTCTTTGTTGTTAGGTAAGTGTTGTCTCCGGGGTTTAAACGGTAAAGGTGTGACCCAGCTTTTTGACTTGTCTTTTACTATTCCTTGATCCATGATATCCAAGAACAGCCTGTCTTTAACCACCTCAGCCCCCAGTGCTTAAACACCCTGAAAGACCAGGCCACTTTTTACACTTCTGACCTACACTACTTTCACCATTTATTGCTCGGTCATGCAACTTACCACCCAAATGAATTTTACCTCCTTTTCTTCTCACTAATAGAGCTTTCATTTGGTGGTATTTCATTGCTGCTGACATTTTTACTTTTTTTGTTATTAATCGAAATTTAACGATTTTTTTGCAAAAAAATGACATTTTTCACTTTCAGTTGTAAAATTTTGCAAAAAAAACGACATCCATATAGAAATTTTGCTCTAAATTTATAGTTCTACATGTCTTTGATAAAAAAAAAATGTTTGGGTAAAAAAAAAATGGTTTGGGTAAAAGTTATAGCGTTTACAAACTATGGTACAAAAATGTGAATTTCCGCTTTTTGAAGCAGCTCTGACTTTCTGAGCACCTGTCATGTTTCCTGAGGTTCTACAATGCCCAGACAGTACAAACACCCCACAAATGACCCCATTTCTGAAAGTACACACCCTAAGGTATTCGCTGATGGGCATAGTGAGTTCATAGAACTTTTTATTTTTTGTCACAAGTTAGCGGAAAATGATGATTTTTTTTTTTTTTTTCTTACAAAGTCTCATATTCCACTAACTTGTGACAAAAAATAAAAAGTTCTATGAACTCACTATGCCCATCAGCGAATACCTTGGGGTCTCTTCTTTCCAAAATGGGGTCACTTGTGGGGTAGTTATACTGCCCTGGCATTCTAGGGGCCCAAATGTGTGGTAAAGAGTTTGAAATCAAATTCAGTAAAAAATGACGAGTGAAATCCGAAAGGTGCTCTTTGGAATATGGGCCCCTTTGCCCACCTAGGCTGCAAAAAAGTGTCACACATCTGGTATCCCCGTACTCAGGAGAAGTTGAGGAATGTGTTTTGGGGTGTCTTTTTACATATACCCATGCTGGGTGAGATAAATATCTTGGTCAAATGACAACTTTGTATAAAAAAATGGGAAAAGTTGTCTTTTGCCAAGATATTTCTCTCACCCAGCATGGGTATATATAAAATGACACCCCAAAACACATTCCCCACCTTCTCCTGAGTACGGAGATACCAGATGTGTGACACTTTTTTGCAGCCTAGGTGGGCAAAGGGGCCCATATTCCAAAGAGCACCTTTCGGATTTCACTCATCATTTTTTACAGAATTTGATTTCTAACTCCTTACCACACATTTGGGCCCCTAGAATGCCAGGGCAGTATAACTACCCCACAAGTGACCCCATTTTGGAAAGAAGACACCCCAAGCTATTCCGTGAGGGGCATGGCGAGTTCCTAGAATTTTTTATTTTTTGTCACAAGTTAGTGGAAAATGATGATTTTTTTTTTTTTTTTTTTTTTCATACAAAGTCTCATATTCCACTAACTTGTGACAAAAAATAAAAACTTCCATGAACTCACTATGCCCATCAGCGAATACCTTGGGGTCTCTTCTTTCCAAAATGGGGTCACTTGTGGGGTAGTTATACTGCCCTGGCATTCTAGGGGCCCAAATGTGTGGTAAGGAGTTTGAAATCAAATTCTGTAAAAAATGACGAGTGAAATCCGAAAGGTGCTCTTTGGAATATGGGCCCCTTTGCCCACCTAGGCTGCAAAAAAGTGTCACACATCTGGTATCCCCGTACTCAGGAGAAGTTGAGGAATGTGTTTTGGGGTGTCTTTTTACATATACCCATGCTGGGTGAGATAAATATCTTGGTCAAATGACAACTTTGTATAAAAAAATGGGAAAAGTTGTCTTTTGCCAAGATATTTCTCTCACCCAGCATGGGTATATGTAAAATGACACCCCAAAACACATTCCCCACCTTCTCCTGAGTACGGAGATACCAGATGTGTGACACTTTTTTGCAGCCTAGGTGGGCAAAGGGGCCCATATTCCAAAGAGCACCTTTCGGATTTCACTCGTCATTTTTAACAGAATTTGATTTCAAACTCCTTACCACACATTTGGGCCCCTAGAATGCCAGGGCAGTATAACTACCCCACAAGTGACCCCATTTTGGAAAGAAGACACCCCAAGCTATTCCGTGAGGGGCATGGCGAGTTCCTAGAATTTTTTATTTTTTGTCACAAGTTAGTGGAAAATGATGATTTTTTTTTTTTTTTTTTTTCATACAAAGTCTCATATTCCACTAACTTGTGACAAAAAATAAAAACTTCCATGAACTCACTATGCCCATCAGCGAATACCTTGGGGTCTCTTCTTTCCAAAATGGGGTCACTTGTGGGGTAGTTATACTGCCCTGGCATTCTAGGGGCCCAAATGTGTGGTAAGGAGTTTGAAATCAAATTCAGTAAAAAATGACGAGTGAAATCCGAAAGGTGCTCTTTGGAATATGGGCCCCTTTGCCCACCTAGGCTGCAAAAAAGTGTCACACATGTGGTATTGCCGTACTCAGGAGAAGTTGAGGAATGTGTTTTGGGGTGTCTTTTTACATATACCCATGCTGGGTGAGATAAATATCTTGGTCAAATGACAACTTTGTATAAAAAAATGGGAAAAGTTGTCTTTTGCCAAGATATTTCTCTCACCCAGCATGGGTATATATAAAATGACACCCCAAAACACATTCCCCACCTTCTCCTGAGTACGGAGATACCAGATGTGTGACACTTTTTTGCAGCCTAGGTGGGCAAAGGGGCCCATATTCCAAAGAGCACCTTTTGGATTTCACAGGTCATTTTTTACTGAATTTGATTTCAAACTCCTTACCACACATTTGGGCCCCTAGAATGCCAGGGCAGTATAACTACCCCACAAGTGACCCCATTTTGGAAAGAAGAGACCCCAAGGTATTCGCTGATGGGCATAGTGAGTTCATGGAAATTTTTTTTTTTTGTCACAAGTTAGTGGAATAGGAGACTTTGTATGAAAAAAAAAAAAAAAAAAAAAATCATCATTTTCCACTAACTTGTGACAAAAAATAAAAAATTCTAGGAACTTGCCATGCCCCTCACGGAATACCTTGGGGTGTCTTCTTTCCAAAATGGGGTCACTTGTGGGGCAGTTATACTGCCCTGGCATTTTCCAGGGGCCCTAATGTCTGGTAAGTAGGTAAATGACCTGTGAAATCTGAAAGGTGCTCTTTGGAATGTGGGCCCCTTTGCCCAGCTAGGCTGCAAAAAAGTGTCACACATCTGGTATCTCCGTACTCAGGAGAAGGTAAGGAATGTGTTTTGGGGTGTCATTTTACATATACCCATGCTGGGTGAGAGAAATATCTTGGCAAAAGACAACTTTTCCCATTTTTTTTATACAAAGTTGGCATTTGACCAAGATATTTATCTCACCCAGCATGGGTATATGTAAAATGACACCCCAAAACATATTCCCCAACTTCTGCTGAATACGGAGATACCACATGTGTGACACTTTTTTGCAGCCTAGGTGGGCAAAGGGGCCCAAATTCCTTTTAGGAGGGCATTTTTGGATATTTGGATACCAGACTTCTTCTCACGCTTTGGGGCCCCTAAAATGCCAGGGCAGTATAAATACCCCACATGTGACCCCATTTTGGAAAGAAGACACCCCAAGGTATTCAATGAGGGGCATGGCGAGTTCATTGAAAAAAAAAAATTTTGGCACAAGTTAGCGGAAATTGATTTTTTGGATTTTGTTCTCACAAAGTCTCCCTTTCCGCTAACTTGGGACAAAAATTTCAATCTTTCATGGACTCAATATGCCCCTCAGCAAATACCTTGGGGTGTCTTCTTTCCAAAATGGTGTTATTTGTGGGGTGTTTGTACTGCCCTGGCATTTGAGGGTCTCCGCAATCATTACATGTATGCCCAGCATTAGGAGTTTCTGCTATTCTCCTTATATTGAGCATACGGGTAATGAGATTTTTTTTTTCCGTTCAGCCTCTGGGCTGAAAGAAAAAAATGAACGGCACAGATTTCTTCATTCGCATCGATCAATGTGGATGAAAAAATCTCTGCCAAAAAAAGAAAAAGGAGGGGAAAGGCGTCTGCCAGGACATAGGAGCTCCGCCCAACATCCATACCCACTTCAGCTCGTATGCCCTGGCAAACCAGATTTCTCCATTCACATCAATCGATGTGGATGAATAAATCATTGCCGGGATTTTTTTTTTTATATATACAAAGTGTTTGCCAAAGTATATGAACACCGCCACCTCCTCAGCTCATATGCCTCGGCAAACATATCTTTTACTGCAGAGGAGAAATCTCGTCTTGCAGCGCCGCATACACCGACTTGCGTGTAATCTGACAGCAGCACAATGCTTCTGTCCGAATGCACATCAGTGCTGCAGCTGGTCGATCGGTTGGTCCACCTGGAAGGTAAAAAAAACAAAACAAAAAAGAAAAAACCAGGCCGCAAAGCAATAACTTTATTAACTTTAGAACAGAACATATTAACTTTTTTAAACTTTTTTAACTTTTTTACTTACCGGTAATTTTTTTTTTGTTTAGTTTTTTTTACCTTTATAGAACAAACCTCTCCTTCCCCATGGGACAATGTGCAAAGCGCAAATCGCCCAAAGATGTGGCGAAGTACGTTATGCACTTTATCCCAGGTGAAAGGAGAGGTTTGCAGCAGCTGAGAGTAAAAGGGCCCTAATAGCCCTGTGTGCCTGTCCTGTGAGATGCAATCCCTATGCTAGGTGTACCTGTGTGTGGTACTTCCGGAAACACTCTCCATAGCATAGGGCAGGGTGGTCAGCACAGTCAGGACAGAAATAGCGGGTGTCACGCCTTATTCCACTCCTGCTACAGACACGACATCTTTTTCGGGGTGACGGTTGGGTTGAGGTACCAGGAACGACACTGGGGAAATGTCGCTCGTGTAGACGGCTAACTACACTGGGGGATGGGGCCACGGAACCTCCTGGGTAAAGGAGGTTCTCGATGATCTCTTCCTGGAATTTGAGGAAAGATCGTGTTCTCCCAGCCTTACTGTAGAGAACAAAACTATTGTACAGCGCCAATTGAATTAAATATACAGACACCTTCTTATACCAGCGTCTGGTTCTGCGGGAAACTAAATACGGAGACAACATCTGGTCATTGAAGTCCACCCCTCCCATGAGCGCATTATAGTCGTGGACACAGAGGGGCTTTTCAATGACACGGGTTGCTCGCTCAATTTGGATTGTCGTGTCTGCGTGAATGGAGGAGAGCATGTAAACGTCACGCTTGTCTCTCCATTTCACCGCGAGCAGTTCTTCGTTACACAAGGCAGCCCTCTGCCCCCTTGCAAGACGGGTGGTTACAAGCCGTTGGGGGAAGCCCACGCGACTAGTTCGCGCGGTGCCACAGGCGCAAATCCGTTCTAGAAACAAATGCCTAAAGAGGGCCACACTTGTGTAAAAATTGTCCACATAAAGATGGTACCCCTTGCCGAATAAGGGTGACACCAAGTCCCAGACTGTCTTCCCACTGCTCCCCAGGTAGTCAGGGCAACCGACCGGCTCCAGGGTCTGATCTTTTCCCTCATAGACACGAAATTTGTGGGTATAGCCTGTGGCCCTTTCACAGAGCTTATACAATTTGACCCCATACCGGGCACGCTTGCTTGGGATGTACTGTTTGAAGCCAAGGCGCCCGGTAAAATGTATTAGGGACTCGTCTACGCAGATGTTTTGCTCGGGGGTATACAAATCTGCAAATTTCTGGTTGAAATGGTCTATGAGGGGCCGAATTTTGTGGAGCCGGTCAAAAGCTGGGTGGCCTCTGGGACGGGAGGTGGTGTTGTCGCTAAAATGCAGGAAACGGAGGATGGCCTCAAATCGTGCCCTGGACATAGCAGCAGAGAACATGGGCATGTGATGAATCGGGTGCGTTGACCAATATGACCGCAATTCATGCTTTTTTGTCAGGCCCATGTTGAGGAGAAGGCCCAAAAAAATTTTAATTTCGGAAACTTGGACTGGTTTCCACCGGAAAGGCTGGGCATAAAAGCTTCCCGGGTTGGCGGATATAAATTGTGTGGCATACTGGTTGGTCTCTGCCACGACTAAGTCCAAGAGCTCCGCAGTCAAGAACAGCTCAAAAAATCCCAGGGCCGAACCGATTTGAGCCGTCTCAACCCGAACTCCAGACTGGGCGGTGAAAGGGGGAACTACAGGTGCGGCTGAAGTTGGTGACTGCCAATCAGGGTTTGCCAGCACCTCAGGGATTCTAGGGGCTCTACGGGCCTGTCTTTGCGGTGGCTGCGACGGGGTAACTAGTGCACGTGCCACCGTACCAGCTTCAACTGCCCTTCTGGTGCTCGCCACGTCACCATGTTGTACGGCAGTGCTGGTACTAGGTCCAGGGAGGGCTGCGCTGCTGGTGTATGCCTCACCACGTGATCCGGCAGCGACAGCCCCACTCTGCTGCTCTTGAAGCGGATCCTGCATAACCTGTGGTCTAGCGACATGGGGCCGGGTACGCCTGGTGCTGCCAGGGACCTCCACCTCCTCGTCCGAACTTTGGGTCAGAGAGCCACTGCTTTCCACAGGTTCATATTCTGACCCGCTAGATTCATCAGATGAGGGTTCCCACTCCTCATCCGACTGGGTCAGAATCCTGTAGGCCTCTTCAGAAGAATACCCCCTGTTTGACATTTTGGACTACTAAATTTAGGGGTATTCCCTGAGACTACCCAAGAAAAAAAGCAAACCTGTCTTACAAAGGGGAGGCTAGCGAAGTACCGGAGGCCGCTGCGGTTGATAAAAAATATCAAAACTGATTTTTTTATCGCCGCAGTGCGTGTAAAATGAATGTGCAGTGATCAAAAAATATATATTTTTTGTCACTGCGGTGGGGCGGGCGTGGGTGAACGCACGTGTGGGCGACCGATCAGGCCTGATCGGGCAAACACTGCGTTTTGGGTGGAGGGCGAACTAAAGTGACACTAATACTATTATAGATCTGACCGTGATCAGTTTTGATCACTTACAGATACTATAAAAGTACAAATGCTGATTAGCGATACGCTATTCAGCGAATAAAAGTGACTGCGGTGCGGTGGGGTGGGCGCTAACTGACGCTAACTACCTAACCAAGGGGCCTAAACTATCCCTAAAACCTAACAGCCAATACTAGTGAAAAAAAAAAAGTGACAGTTTACACTGATCACTTTTTTTCCTTTCACTGGTGATTGACAGGGGCGATCAAAGGGGTGATCAAAGGGTTAATTGGGGTGCAGGGGGGTGATCTGGGGCTAAGGTGTAGTGTTGGTGCTACTCACAGTTCAGTCTGCTCCTGTGCTGGATCCAACCGACGAAAAGGACCAGCACAGGAGCAGAGAAGCCATATAACAGATCATATTTACTAATATGATCTGTTATATGGCTTGTGATTGGATTTTTTAAAAATCGCCAGCCTGCCAGCCAATGATCGTTGCTGGCAGGCTGGTGACTAACTTGTTCTTTAACTTTTGCCGGCCCGCGATGCGCATGCGCGGGCCGGCTTGGAGCGAAATCTCGCGTCTCGCGAGATGACGCGTATATGCGTGACTGTGCGCAGCGCTGCCACCTCCGGAACGCGAATCTGCGTTAGGCGGTCCGGAGGTGGTTAATTGATATTGCAACCCTGTTGTCTTCTCTTGTCCTGTGGAAAACTATAAGTGATCTTGCTCACCATCGCAGGCGTGGTCTTCACAGGAGGTATCTGCAAAAGGACAAGGCACAGGAGCGCTGTGTGGTACTTCTTTTATCAGGAAACTGCTGAGACGTGGCTGGAATAGGGAAGGACGTCCATTTTCAAGTGTGTTGGTGAGCATACTATTGACTGAGGTTGGCTTGTGTGCTCCTCTTAGACAGACGTCTCCTATGATGACCCATCCTAGGTCAAGTCTCTAGGCATATGGAGCGTTCTGGGGACCGTTAATATGTCCTCTAGCCTTATGAACTCGTAGTATGTCTCTTCCAAGGAGTAAGACTATCAGGGCTTTTGGGTCCAGTTCCGGTATACGGTGAGCTATACACTTCAGGTGGGGGTGGTATGCCACTACTTCTGGTGTAGGTATCTCAGACCAGTTGTCAGGTATGTGATTGCACTCCAGTATGGTTGGCGGTAACAAGCAGGTCTGACCATCTATGGACTCCACCTTGTATCCAGTTGCTTTCCTCCCCGCCGTCTCAACGGTACCTGCACATGTCCTTAAGAAGTAGGGAGAACCGGGCCCTACTATGTTGAAGGTGTCGAAGAAGGTGGATTTAGCTAAAGACCTGTTGCTCTGATCATCTATGATTGCATATACCTTGATCGCCTTACCCCAATGACCGGCCGGGTAAACTCTGACAAGGGAGATTTTTGAGCAGGACTTCCCTCCTGCGAGTCCTTTACAGATCTCTGTATAGTGAGAAGTGACACACTTGGGTGTCTATGTCAGTGTCTATCTGCTTTCTATCATTCTCATCTGCTTGGGATGATACCTGAGAAGGTGGTCCAGGGTGTAAAGCCATGTTGTGTTCTGTGTCACACTGACCTTAAAGTTCCTGGCAAAGTGTAATGTTGTAGCACAGCACCTGAAGCAGATGTTGTTTTCTTTAAGGAATTATTTGCGGTCCCATAAAGACTTCTCCCTGAAGGCTCTGCATTTTAGTAGAGGATGTGGTTTCTTGTGCAGGGGGCATTCTTTGATCTTGGAGTTTGTTTTCTTCTTGAGAAGACTTAAACGGCCTCTAAGGTGAACCTGTGGAGGCAATGTTAGTTTTGTGGACTGCCACTGGTGTTTTATGAGGTTTGACACCAGGTGTAGTGGGACATGACAATGTAAAATCAAAACTGGGATCATTTCTAATCCTCGCCTGTTGAGTAACAAAGTCTACAAACACCACAAAGGGGGGAATGGTACATTATGAAACTGTTTATAATGGGAACCATGCGTGATCCACTTGTCCTGTAGATTATAAGGACGTTTTTGAACAATCGGGTTGACACCTCTGGCGGTGTCCAGGCATGCTAGCCCTGGCAGATCTCCTTCTGCTTGAGCAACCTGTACCTCTATTAACAAGTCACTGAGTTCCCTGAGCTTCTGGTAACCCCTACCCACTATTATGGGAAAATGATCAATTCTCTTATAGAAAGCATTTTCTATAGCTTCTATTGACCCATAACACTCATCAACATCTTTAGGCCTTTTGCCAGATAGTTTATGTTACTGTCTCTGATTCTTTTGGCTTGTTCAGCAGACTCGCTTCCGAGCCACTTTACCAAGATATCTAACTCCTCACTATAGGAAAGATCTAAGTCTCTTATGGCGTTCTGGAAAGAGGCTCGCCATGCCCTGTAGTTCTCGGGGCGATCGGTGAACTTTATAAGTCCCTTGGTAACCAGCTCCCATTTAGCAAAGAATTTATTGAAGTCCATGGCGGCCTGGTTAGCACCAATACTACCTGGTGTGTTGTTGTTATGCTGCATGTGTCGTGTATCACCATACCTTTTATGGGTTTCTTGCTTAGGGCAGTCTGTATAATACCGTTCTGAAGCAGAGTGTCCCTTTAAGTCGAAGTGAAGATTGTAGCTTTCGTTCTGTAGGGCGGTAGTTGTGGTCAGCATTGTGTTGTCGCATACCGTTCTGCTGTAATTACTGTGGTTTAAAGTAGGATCTTAGACACTCTGTATAAGCTGGCTGATATACTGAATCATAGTTGTCATCAGTCTTGGGATGTTGATGGACATATTCTGAGACACTCAGTCTTGGATCTTGTTCATCTAGGTCTGGCCCGAGTACTTGGCTGTGTTTATCGGATTTGGGGAACTCCAAGTGCGGTACGCCAGACCTGCAGGGTATTGCGATTGTGAGGTCACGGTTAATGGCAAGCGAGGGTTACTCACAGTTCTGTAGGGAAACCCTGGGCAGGCATACAGCAGTGAAGGAGAGGCTGGCACAGGAGTCCTCTGGGGCACACTCTGTATTTAGGGACCAGGCCTGGTGGTGGATGAGGTGCCCTGGATGTTGCAGGTGTTTTATGTGCCTGGGGCAAGGTCCCTTTAAAGTACGTGACGCCAGTGCCTGTAACGGTGGCACACTGATGGATGGTCTTAATAAGCGAGGAACACAGATGGTATGGTGAACCAAACTTTGCTTTACTGTAATCAATTCCACTTTATACAGTTAGATGTCAACTCAGTTCCACATATCAAGTACACTTCGCAAGCAGGATTTCACAATCATGGCAGGTATACTGTTTCCTGGCAAGATACACAGAGGGTAAACATCCACACGCGCAGAATCAGGCTGTACAGACTCCTCGGAGATAGTGTACACTGTTCCTTAGAACTCCTTTCTGGCTTTGATCCCAAGGCCCGGATACCTTATTGTAGGCTTTTATCCTTGGTAAATAATCCTCCTCAGGTACTCATTCTTGCCTTACATTTCTACTCTTTCTGCCCTTCAGCTTACTTGTATTAGCTGGACATGTCGACTCTGCTTGACTTGGTGGGAACCACAGGGTTTCTCGCCCAGGAGGTGAACTCTTCCCTTGGGGTACATCTTCTGAGCTAACCATGGCTCTCTTGATCAGCAGGTAGACTAGGATCCCTCTACTAGTCTCCTGGTAGCAACTAGAAGCCATGGCTCTGGCTTGTGCCTTCTAGCTTGTCTCTGCAGACTCCTGACCTTCAACACCCCTCCCTGTCTGGGCCTGAATACTTATACCAGGGGTTCTCTAACTCCCTCTAACGTCTGGGATGACTAACTGCAGCGAACTAGGCCTGATATTACATATTACAGGGGGACATTGCATACAAACAATACCTTATAAATTACATAAAATGCACAATTAGAGATAACATTCCTGTCCCTAGTGAGGAGGAGTAACGCACACCCCAATTGACCCTTGTGTAGTGCCCACGCTTATCTAGTGGGGACACTACATACCACCACGCTTTAACGTTGCCCGACCTCGGCGCAACATGGAGGGGCCCTGCCCAGCTGGATACTGCACCTGAAAAAGAGACAATAATGCAAAGCAGGAAAAATACATCCACATTTGCAGAAGCACATTACATGCATAAATCAGGCAGTCCACTGGCTTAGGAACAAGTAACGGTGAAAAGGGGCGTCGTTCTCTTCTCTCAGGATCATGTGAGGGAACAGGGGCGCTGACCTGGCGCAGCGTAGCATTATTACCAGGATAGTCTATATGTGCAAATTGTCCTTAATAGAACAGCAGGAAAACGTAAACAATTTAAAAGTTCTTGGAGGCTCAAAGAACAAATATGAGTCCGTACCCAGGTTCCTTTCTTATTTAAAGTGAGTGTCTTTCACCAGCAAGGCAAGGTAGCAAATCACAGAGGCTCAGGTACTTTTGAGTCTATCACTGGGCACGTATCCTTAGAATTCAGTTGCACAATAGAATGACAGCACATAAAAGATAGCCCACACTTTTCAAATGGCATAATATAAAAACAAGTGCTGTAATACCTTTAATCAACCTGAAAAGGGGGTTAAAGGGTTAAAGGTGCAACGGAGGAACAGGCACAACTTGGTGTGAGATCGTAGAAGCAGGCAGGAGGTCCTGGAAACAAGATGGTTTTGCTGACATTTTTATTTCAGTGGGTGACCACTACCACTGAGCCGTGGGTAACTGGCAGCAACAACAAAGGACCATAACAAAGGACTCCTGTCCTGAAAGGGTTAAATCTACTAGAAATAAATCCCTTGGCAAAGCAAATAAATCAAGGGCCTAGCAGGCCAATTCACAGGGGCATATCATAATCACCTGGTACTTCAGTGGTGCTCCCTGGCTCTGCTGGCAAATGAGGCCTGTAATAATCCTCCACAGGCGGATGTGCCCACAACACAGTATTAGGGGGCAGCTGCAGCACGAAGGGACCCCTAATAGGTATTGGCCCCATAGGCCTAGGGGTGATGACAGCTGCTGACCGCACCGGTGCAGGGATGACAATCGCAGGTGGCACTTGCCTAGATACCGCCGCCGCAAGCGGTCCGGTGGGCGCTGGAACAACTGGCTCTGCGCAGAAAGTCACAGGGTGAGAGGGCCTTCTTGGGGGCCTCAACGTAGCTGTGGTAGCAGAAGGTGGCCGACGGGTGGGGACAGGCACCCTTACCTCTTCCTTCTTAGGCGGCGTCTGGATCCTGGCGGTGGCAATCTTACGCAACTCCCGCAGCTTTTCCTCCAGTCGGACGATCTGGTTGTCGAGGCTCTCACTCTCAGGATCGCTGTCTTCCGCTGTCGCCGCCGGCACAGGTACAGTATATGATGCATCGGACGCGGCCGCTGCAGGCTCCGGTGGCGCATCAGGTCTCCTACCCTTCGGATATTCTCCAGGGTAACGCGGAGTCCTTTTAGCTTCTCCATTTCTTGGATGCTTTTCTCCCGGCGAGGCAGCTCGGGGGATGGATAGGGACTCACCCATTTCTCTAACACGGTTGGCTGCCAAAATACGTTAGGGCCAATGAAAGAGCCCCGCTCTTGGAATGCGTGATGGGCCGGTTCTGGAGAGCGCACAGGTTTGCACTCGCAGCCAGAGAAGTCCTCATCTGCCTCCCAGTCCTCCGGTTCTTTCTTAGCACGGGTCACGGCAGTAGCATATGGGCCTCGCAGGCTCTCGGCAGGGGTGAATTCCACTTCCTCTCCCTCGCAGAGGTTATGCAGATGCTCGGGGAGGTAACCCCGCTTGACGGATCTCCGGTTTACATATAAGTCTCTGCCGGTAATATAGTCTTGTATGAACCCGTAGCCACGGTTCTTATCAAAAGACACAACCAACCCCTTTCTCCTTTCCAGGCGGGGTTGGGCGTTAGTGTGGCGCTCGTGAACGGTCTTTGCCAGTTCTTCGTAGTATATCTTAGTCTTGGTATTTTTCTTTATGGCGGCCTCCCGGATCTCTGCCATTAGTGCTGACCACTTGAACGAGGGCTGAAAGAAGTCCCTCCAGGAGCCATAGTAGTTCTCCGGTTCTGTCCCCAGTGGCGGGCAGGCGGGCTTCTCCGGTCCCGGAGAGTAGGCCGGTGGAGCGTCCTCTGGCTCTACACCAATATCATCCATTTCCAGCAAATCAGGCGCAGACATCCCAGCAGAGCAGTCTTCACTCTGCAACATGCTCGATCCTTCTCTGGAGAGTGTCAGGGTGGCGCCAATAAGTTTAGACAGATCCTCCCATTGCACTGGGAGGCCGCCCCCCAGGTACTCCAGTATGGGGGAGGCGGAGTCCATTTCTGCAGACATGCAAATGTCCAGACAGGGCGGTGGCGCCGACATTGAGCCTTTTCCCGCTCTTCTCAGCAAAAAGGCGCCAACTTTTACCGCCAATTCAGGATGAAGATGACGCAGCAGTAAATTCAAGCAAGCTCAGCGGCCATCTTTAGCAAAAAACGCTGTCTATTCACTGACAGCAAGCGGTGGCTTAAACAAGCAGCAAACAGTCCAGAAAACCCTATTTTCACACCGCTATTTAGGACAGTCCTTTAGGCCCAGCAATTTTCAATAAAAACAATTAGGGCTTGTCACTTTAAGGTAGTCTTCAGCACACAGTTTGATATCCGCAATGGCGCAGGAATGTTCCGTATCCTGTTCGTGACGCCAATTTATGAGGTACGCCAGACCTGCAGGGTATTGCGATTGTGAGGTCACGGTTAATGGCAAGCGAGGGTTACTCACAGTTCTGTAGGGAAACCCTGGGCAGGCATACAGCAGTGAAGGAGAGGCTGGCACAGGAGTCCTCTGGGGCACACTCTGTATTTAGGGACCAGGCCTGGTGGTGGATGAGGTGCCCTGGGTGTTGCAGGTGTTTTATGTGCCTGGGGCAAGGTCCCTTTAAAGTACATGACGCCAGTGCCTGTAACGGTGGCACACCGATGGATGGTCTTAATAAGCGAGGAACACAGATGGTATGGTGAACCAAACTTTGCTTTACTGTAATCAATTCCACTTTATACAGTTAGATGTCAACTCAGTTCCACATATCAAGTACACTTCGCAAGCAGGATTTCACAATCATGGCAGGTATACTGTTTCCTGGCAAGATACACAGAGGGTAAACATCCACACGCGCAGAATCAGGCTGTACAGACTCCTCGGAGATAGTGTACACTGTTCCTTAGAACTCCTGTCTGGCTTTGATCCCAAGGCCCGGATACCTTATTGTAGGCTTTTATCCTTGGTAAATAATCCTCCTCAGGTACTCATTCTTGCCTTACATTTCTACTCTTTCTGCCCTTTAGCTTACTTGTATTAGCTGGACATGTCGACTCTGCTTGACTTGGTGGGAACTACAGGGTTTCTCGCCCAGGAGGTGAACTCTTCCCTTGGGGTACATCTTCTGAGCTAACCATGGCTCTCTTGATCAGCAGGTAGACTAGGATCCCTCTACTAGTCTCCTGGTAGCAACTAGAAGCCAGGGCTGTCTAGTTGCATGTCAGGAGAAGGCTCTGGCTTGTGCCTTCTAGCTTGTCTCTGCAGACTCCTGACCGTCAACACCCCTCCCTGTCTGGGCCTGAATACTTATACCAGGGGTTCTCTAACTCCCTCTAACGTCTAAGATGACTAACTGCAGCGAACTAGGCCTGATATTACATATTACAGGGGGACATTGCATACAAACAATACCTTATAAATTACATAAAATGCACAATTAGAGATAACATTCCTGTCCCTAGTGAGGAGGAGTAACGCACACCCCAATTGACCCTTGTGTAGTGCCCACGCTTATCTAGTGGGGACACTACACAAGGCTTCTAGGAACTCTGCTTTGTCTACTGCGGCTGCTGCTTCTTTCTCTGCAGCAAGTTTTTCCAGTGACGCTTGTAGGTATGCTGTCTCTTCTTCCAGTGACGCTTGTAAGCGTGCTCTCTCTTCTTCCAGTGACGCTCTCTCCTTTTCCTTTGATGCTTGCAGTTCTGCTCTCTCTTTCTTTAGTTGCATCTCTTGTGCAGCTTCTGCACAGGCGAGAGCAGCCTTTTCTTTTATTGAGGACTTAGGCTACTTTCACACGAGCGTTCGGGTGTCCGCTCGTGAGCTCCGTTTGAAGGGGCTCACGAGCGGCCCCGAACGCATCCGTCTGGCCCTAATGCATTCTCAGTGGAGGCGGATCCACTGAGAATGCATCCGCCTGCCAGCGCTCAGCCTCCGCTCCGCTCAGTGAGCGGACACCTGAACGCTGCTTGCAGCGTTCGGGTGTCCGCCTGGCCGTGCGGAGGCGAGCGGATCCGTCCAGACTTATAATGGAAGTCAATGGGGACGGATCCGCTTGAAGATGACACTATATGGCTCAATCTTCAAGCGGATCCGTTCCCCATTGACTTTCAATGTAAAGTCTGAACGGATCCGCTCAGGCTACTTTCTGACTTAGAAAATTTTCTAAGTAATAATGCAGTTGGATCCGTTCTGAACGGATGCAAACGTCTGCATTATCGGAGCGGATCCGTCTGATGAAACATCAGACGGATCCGCTCCGAACGCTAGTGTGAAAGTAGCCTTACTAGAGCAGCTTGCTCGTGACTTGGTCCTGTATAATGATGCCTGGCTAGCCTTTTGCTGGCTTCTTAATGTCTCTGTGCGGACTCCGTAGAGTTTATGTAGAAAAAGACTTCAGCATGGTCTGGATCGTGCTACACTTGCTGGGGGCTGCTTTCTCACTTCTTGTGACTTTATGGCAGCCACTGCAATCTTGTACGCAGGACGGCGTGTGTGATGGCGGCTCCGTATAGTCAGATCCACTATCGCTGATGACTAGTATCTGTTTTATTGTCTTCATACACGTTCACACAATGTGCAGTCTGACATTCAGCATAAACCATTCCTGTCTTCCAAATAAGAGGACTTTTCTTTGTAGTCTAACTTGTTTATTGGCAAAACAGGAGAATTTGATGGTAAAACTATAAGAATACAAATAACATGAGTAAGTATATAGCATATAGAATAGCATGTACTATAACATTACATTAACACTGAAGCACATGGTAAAATGACTAGCTAACAGAAGCAACTCCCTGAGTGACAATTATAACTAACTAAACAGCTCTGCATAACATAATGTCCCTGAAACAAAGATAGATCTCTAACCAGATATGCTTTTACCAGGATGGTGGAGTTTAAGAAGGAGATATGCAGAAGGACAGCTCTGTACTGTGTCCTGGAGACTTCTCTTTCCCAGGATGCTTTTCCCTCCCACAATGCTTTCCACCACCCACAATACAGCAGTCTTTGAAACAAGAAAAACAAGGTGCAATACAATTTAACACCGCTAGATGGTGCTATTACCAGATTAATCTCCACAGAAATAGCAAAACTAAAACAGAGGTAAAATGGAATCTTTCCTAACCCTGCTGGGCAGAAGTGTTAAATGTAAAAAATAAAAAAGTAGACATATTAGGTATGGCCCATAACAACCTGCTCTATAAAATACCACATGACCTAAACACTGTAAAAAAGATAAAATAAAAACTGTGTCAAATAAGCTATTTTTTGTCACCTTACATCACAAAAATTGTAATAGCAAGTGATTAAGAAGTAGAGTTGAGCGAACACCTGGATGTTCGGGTTCGAGAAGTTCGGCCGAACTTCCCGGAAATGTTCGGGTTCGGGATCCGAACCCGATCCGAACTTCGTCCCGAACCCCATTGAAGTCAATGGGGCCCCGAACTTTTGGGCACTAAAAAGGCTGTAAAACAGCCCAGGAAAGAGCTAGAGGGCTGCAAAAGGCAGCAACATGTAGGTAAATCCCCTGCAAACAAATGTTAATAGGGAAATGAATTAAAATTAAAATTAAAAAAATAAAAATGAACCAATATCAATTGGACAGAGGTCCCATAGCAGAGAATCTGGCTTCACGTCAGCAGAGAATCAGTCTCTTCATGCCATAGCAAAGAATCTGGCTTCATGTCAGCAGAGAATCAGTCTCTTCATGCCATAGCAGAGAATCTGGCTTCATGTCAGCGCAGAATCAGTCTTCATGTCATAGCAGAGAATCAGGCTTCACGTCACCCACCACTGGAACAGGCCACTGTCACACATTTAGGCCCAGGCACCCAGGCAGAGGAGAGGTCCCGTAACAGAGAATCTGGCCTTATGTCAGCGCAGAATCTGTCTTCATGTCATAGCAGAGAATCAGGCTTCACGTCACCCACCACTGGAACAGGCCACTGTCACACATTTAGGCCCCGGCACCCAGACAGAGGAGAGCGGTCCCGTAACAGAGAATCTGGCCTTATGTCAGCGCAGAATCTGTCTTCATGTCATAGCAGAGAATCAGGCTTCACGTCACCCACCACTGGAACAGGCCACTGTCACACATTTAGGCCCAGGCACCCAGGCAGAGGAGAGAGGTCCCGTAACAGAGAATCTGGCCTTATGTCAGCGCAGAATCTGTCTTCATGTCATAGCAGAGAATCAGGCTTCACGTCACCCACCACTGGAACAGGCCACTGTCACACATTTAGGCCCAGGCACCCAGGCAGAGGAGAGAGGTCCCGTAACAGAGAATCTGGCCTTATGTCAGCACAGAATCTGTATTAATGTCATAGCAGAGAATCAGGCTTCACGTCACCCACCACTGGAACAGGCCACTGTCACACATTTAGGCCCCGGCACCCAGACAGAGGAGAGCGGTCCCGTAACAGAGAATCTGGCCTTATGTCAGCGCAGAATCTGTCTTCATGTCATAGCAGAGAATCAGGCTTCACGTCACCCACCACTGGAACAGGCCACTGTCACACATTTAGGCCCAGGCACCCAGGCAGAGGAGAGAGGTCCCGTAACAGAGAATCTGGCCTTATGTCAGCGCAGAATCTGCCTTCATGTCATAGCAGAGAATCAGGCTTCACGTCACCCACCAATGGAACAGGCCACTGTCACACATTTAGGCCCCGGCACCCAGACAGAGGAGAGCGGTCCCGTAACAGAGAATCTGGCCTTATGTCAGCGCAGAATCTGTCTTCATGTCATAGCAGAGAATCAGGCTTCACGTCACCCACCACTGGAACAGGCCACTGTCACACATTTAGGCCCAGGCACCCAGGCAGAGGAGAGAGGTCCCGTAACAGAGAATCTGGCCTTATGTCAGCGCAGAATCTGTCTTCATGTCATAGCAGAGAATCAGGCTTCACGTCACCCACCACTGGAACAGGCCACTGTCACACATTTAGGCCCAGGCACCCAGGCAGAGGAGAGAGGTCCCGTAACAGAGAATCTGGCCTTATGTCAGCGCAGAATCTGTATTCATGTCATAGCAGAGAATCAGGCTTCACGTCACCCACCACTGGAACAGGCCACTGTCACACATTTAGGCCCCGGCACCCAGACAGAGGAGAGCGGTCCCGTAACAGAGAATCTGGCCTTATGTCAGCGCAGAATCTGTCTTCATGTCATAGCAGAGAATCAGGCTTCACGTCACCCACCACTGGAACAGCCCACTGTCACACATTTAGGCCCAGGCACCCAGGCAGAGGAGAGAGGTCCCGTAACAGAGAATCTGGCCTTATGTCAGCGCAGAATCTGTATTCATGTCATAGCAGAGAATCAGGCTTCACGTCACCCACCACTGGAACAGGCCACTGTCACACATTTAGGCCCCGGCACCCAGACAGAGGAGAGCGGTCCCGTAACAGAGAATCTGGCCTTATGTCAGCGCAGAATCTGTCTTCATGTCATAGCAGAGAATCAGGCTTCACGTCACCCACCACTGGAACAGGCCACTGTCACACATTTAGGCCCAGGCACCCAGGCAGAGGAGAGAGGTCCCGTAACAGAGAATCTGGCCTTATGTCAGCGCAGAATCTGTATTCATGTCATAGCAGAGAATCAGGCTTCACGTCACCCACCACTGGAACAGGCCACTGTCACACATTTAGGCCCCGGCACCCAGACAGAGGAGAGCGGACCAGTGATGGGCCCGAGCTGCTTTGGGTGCCACCCCGCTGTGAACATGCTTCATCCTCATCCTCCTCCACCTCCTCCTCATCCTCCTCCTCCTCGTCCTCCAGTAGTGGGCCCTGTCTGGCCACATTTGTACCTGGCCTCTGGTGTTGCAAAAAACCTCCCTCTGAGTCACTTCGAAGAGACTGGCCTGAAAGTGCTAAAAATGACCCCTCTTCCTCCTGGGCCACCTCCTCTTCCATCATCGCCCTAAGTGTATTCCCAAGGAGACATTGAAGTGGTATTGTAACGCTGATAACGGCGTCATCGCCACTGGCCATGTTGGTGGAGTACTCGAAACAGCGCAACAGGGCACACAGGTCTCGCATGGAGGCCCAGTCATTGGTGGTGAAGTGGGTCTGATCCACAGTGCGACTGACCCGTGCGTGCTGCAGCTGAAACTCCACTATGGCCTGCTGCTGCTCGCACAGTCTGTCCAGCATATGCAAGGTGGAGTTCCACCTGGTGGGCACGTCGCATATGAGGCGGTGAGCGGGAAGGCCGAAGTTACGCTGTAGCGGCAGGGTGTGAACGCCGGAAGCGCGAACAGACGGCCCGCACGTTATGCAGCAGCTCTGACATGTCGGGGTAGTTGCGAATGAACTTCTGCACCACCAAATTCAGCACATGCGCGAGGCAAGGGATGTGCGTCAAACCGGCTAGTCCCAGAGCTGCAACGAGATTTCGCCCATTATCGCACACCACCAGGCCGGGCTTGAGGCTCACCGGCAGCAACCACTCGTCGGTCTGTTGTTCTATACCCCGCCACAACTCCTGTGCGGTGTGAGGCCTGTCCCCCAAACATATGAGTTTCAGAATGGCCTGCTGACGTTTACCCCGTACTGTGCTGAAGTTGGTGGTGAAGGTGTGTGGCTGACTGGATGAGCAGGTGGAAGAAGAGGAGGAGGAAGCTGAGTAGGAGGAGGAGGAGACAGGAGGCAAAGAATGTTGCCCTGCGATCCTTGGCGGCGGAAGGACGTGCGCCAAACAGCTCTCCGCCTGGGGCCCAGCCGCCACTACATTTACCCAGTGTGCAGTTAGGGAGATATAGCGTCCCTGGCCGTGCTTACTGGTCCACGTATCTGTGGTTAGGTGGACCTTGCCACAGATGGCGTTGCGCAGTGCACACTTGATTTTATCAGACACTTGTTTGTGCAGGGAAGGCACGGCTCTCTTGGTGAAGTAGTGGCGGCTGGGAACAACATACTGTGGGACAGCTAGTGACATGAGCTGTTTGAAGCTGTGTGTGTCCACCAGCCTAAATGACAGCATTTCATAGGCCAGTAGTTTAGAAATGCTGGCATTCAGGGCCAGGGATCGAGGGTGGCTAGGTGGGAATTTACGCTTTCTCTCAAATGTTTGTGAGATGGAGAGCTGAACGCTGCCGTGTGACACGGTTGAGATGCTTGGTGACGCAGGTGGTGGTGTTGGTGGTACATCCCATGTTTGCTGGGCGGCAGGTGCCAACGTTCCTCCAGAGGCGGAGGAAGAGGCCGAGGCGGCGGCAGCAGCAGCAGAAGAGGCCGAGGCGGCGGCAGCAGCAGAAGAGACCGAGGCGGCAGCAGCAGAAGAGGTAGCAGGGGGAGCCTGAGTGACTTCCTTGTTTTTAAGGTGTTTACTCCACTGCAGTTCATGCTTTGCATGCAGGTGCCTGGTCATGCAGGTTGTGCTAAGGTTCAGAACGTTAATGCCTCGCTTCAGGCTCTGATGGCACAGCGTGCAAACCACTCGGGTCTTGTCGTCAGCACATTGTTTGAAGAAGTGCCATGCCAGGGAACTCCTTGAAGCTGCCTTTGGGGTGCTCGGTCCCAGATGGCGGCGGTCAGTAGCAGGCGGAGTCTCTTGGCGGCGGGTGTTCTGATTTTGCCCACTGCTCCCTCTTTTGCTATGCTGTTGGCTCGGTCTCACCACTGCCTCTTCCTCCGAACTGTGAAAGTCAGTGGCACGACCTTCATTCCATGTGGGGTCTAGGATCTCATCGTCCCCTGCATCGTCTTCCACCCAGTCTTGATCCCTGACCTCCTGCTCAGTCTGCACACTGCAGAAAGACGCAGCAGTTGGCACCTGTGTTTCGTCATCATCAGAGACGTGCTGAGGTGGTATTCCCATGTCCTCATCATCAGGAAAAATAAGTGGTTGTGCGTTAGTGCATTCTATCTCTTCCACCCCTGGGGAAGGGCTAGGTGGATGCCCTTGGGAAACCCTGGCAGCAGAGTCTTCAAACAGCATAAGAGACTGCTGCATAACTTGAGGCTCAGACAGTTTCCCTGATATGCATGGGGGTGATGTGACAGACCGATGGGCTTGGTTTTCATGCGCCATCTGTGCGCTTTCTGCAGAAGACTGGGTGGGAGATAATGTGAACGTGCTGGATCCACTGTCGGCCACCCAATTGACTATTGCCTGTACCTGCTCAGGCCTTACCATCCTTAGAACGGCATTGGGCCCCACCAAATATCGCTGTAAATTCTGCTGGCTACTGGGACCTGAGGTAGTTGGTTCACTAGGACGTGTGGCTGTGGCAGAACGGCCACGTCCTCTCCCAGCACCAGAGGGTCCACTAACACCACCACGACCATGTCCACATCCGCGTTAGATGTTTTCCTCATTGTTCCCGTTCACCACAATTTTGAGAATGGCAAATTTGGGAATGCTTTTTTAACCCAGAAAAAAAAGTGTGCTTTTACGGTCACTACAAATAACTTGACCAGCTAAAACAGTGCAGATTTGGTTGAATAGAGATGTGAGACCTGTTTTTTTTTGCGCTGTGTGACAGGTATAGGTTTAATTACAGAATCACACTTCTATCAGCACGCTAGCGTGTGTCTTAGGTTTTTCTGAATGACACTATCAATACCTTCAATGTAAGATTTTCTTTTTGGGATAGATTTCAAGTAGGCCTCAAATACCAGAAACTAGTTATTTTGAGAATGGCAAATTTGGGAATGCTTTTTCAACCCAGAACAAAAAGTGTGCTTTTACGGTCACTACAAATAACTTGACCAGCTAAAACAGTGCAGATTTGGTTGAATAGAGATGTGAGACCTGTTTTTTTTTGCGCTGTGTGACAGGTATAGGTTTAATCACAGAATCACACTTCTATCAGCACGCTAGCGTGTGTCTTAGGTTTTTCTGAATGACACTATCAATACCTTCAATGTAAGATTTTCTTTTTGGGATAGATTTCAAGTAGGCCTCAAATACCAGAAACTAGTTATTTTGAGAATGGCAAATTTGGGAATGCTTTTTCAACCCAGAACAAAAAGTGTGCTTTTACGGTCACTACAAATAACTTGACCAGCTAAAACAGTGCAGATTTGGTTGAATAGAGATGTGAGACCTGTTTTTTTTTGCGCTGTGTGACAGGTATAGGTTTAATCACAGAATCACACTTCTATCAGCACGCTAGCGTGTGTCTTAGGTTTTTCTGAATGACACTATCAATACCTTCAATGTAAGATTTTCTTTTTGGGATAGATTTCAAGTAGGCCTCAAATACCAGAAACTAGTTATTTTGAGAATGGCAAATTTGGGAATGCTTTTTCAACCCAGAAAAAAAAGTGTGCTTTTACGGTCAATACAAATAACTTGACCAGCTAAAACAGTACAGATTTGGTTGAATAGAAATATCAGGTCTATTTTTTAGGCGCTGGGTGACAGGCTCAACTTTCCCCTGATGTAATATATGGCCAAAAAATAACCACACTGTTGATGGTTAAATGCACTTGGGTGACACAGGCTCAGCCTGCACCAGATGTAGTATATGGCCAAAAAATAATCAGACTGTTGATGGTTAAATGCACTTGGGTGACACAGGCTCAGCCTGCACCAGATGTAGTATATGGCCAAAAAATAATCAGACTGTTGATGGTTAAATGCACTTGGGTGACACAGGCTCAGCCTGCAGCTGATGTAGGATATAGCACAAAATAACCACACTATCGATGGTTAAATGCACTTGGGTGACACAGGCTCAGCCTGCACCAGATGTAGTATATGGCCAAAAAATAATCAGACTGTTGATGGTTAAATGCACTTGGGTGACACAGGCTCAGCCTGCACCAGATGTAGTATATGGCCAAAAAATAATCAGACTGTTGATGGTTAAATGCACTTGGGTGACACAGGCTCAGCCTGCAGTTGATGTAGTATATGGCCAAAAAATAACCAGACTGTTGATGGTTAAATGCACTTCGGTGACACAGGCTCAGCCTGCAGCTGATGTAGGATATAGCACAAAATAACCACACTATCGATGGTTAAATACACTTGGTGATAGCTCGTGCTGGCGCACCACAAGTCACAAAATGGCCGCCGATCACCCCAGAAAAAAAGTGATCTAAAAACGCTCTGGGCAGCCTAAAAAAAGTGAGCAAGTCAATAATAGCACTTCAATGATCCACAGCTGCAGATCGATCACAGAATGAAGTCTTTTGGAGGAGTTAATCTGCCTAATCTCGCCCTAACGTCGCAGCTGCAACCTCTCCCTATACTGATCATAGCAGAGTGACGTGCGGCGCTACGTGACTCCAGCTTAAATAGAGGCTGGGTCACATGGTGCACTGGCCAATCACAGCCATGCCAATAGTAGGCATGGCTGTGATGGCCTCTTGGGCCAAGTAGTATGACGCTTGTTGATTGGCTGCTTTGCAGCCTTTTAAAAAGCGCCAAGAAAGCGCCGAACACCGAACCCGAACCCGGACTTTTACGAAAATGTCCGTGTCGGGTTCGGGTTCGCTCATCCCTATTAAGAAGTCATATGCACCCCAAAATAGTGCCAATCAAACCGTCATCTCATTCCGCAAAAATGATACCCTACCTAAGACATAGTAACATAGTTTATGAGGCCGAAAAAAAGACAACCGTCCTGTTATCCTGCAAAAAAACTGTGAGGTAGAAATTAATTTTACCCACTTAAGGGGAAAAAAAATTCTTCCCGACTCCAATCAGGCAATCAGAATAACTCCCTCTCTAATAGCTATAACCAGTAATATTATTACACTAATATGTAATATTATTACACTCCAGAAATACATCCAGGTAAAGATGAGCGAATCGAAGCTGACGAAGTGGAACTTGTTACGAACTTCAGGTAAAAATCCGATTCGCACCGAATGCAAATTTCCGTGCGCTTCGTAGTAACGAATCACATTTTTCCTAAAATGGCTGCTGCACATGTGAGGACATGGAGAAATCAAGTCTGGGAAGGCGGGATCACCCATACTGACATGCATGCAGCCAATCAGCAGCCAGCTAGCCCTGTGATGTCACAGCCGTATAAATATGGCAGCCATCTTAGATTCTGCCAATCACCAGCGTACTTAGTGCAGGGAGAGACGCGTCTGCAGGCGCTAGGGACAGTGATAGAAAAATCGTCGTTGTGCTAAAAAAAAATATTTACAAGCGCAGGGAAAGATTATTTAAGGTGTAGGGAAAGGGTAGGGAGGAATCATTCCACTGCATTTCTGTTGAACAGGGTTGAGTCGGGGAGGTGACAGCCTGGTTAATAGGAACAATCCTATTACACCTTGCAGCACTGACTGGCGATACAAATTACCATTATGCACCTCTTTAATTCCAGCAAACCGTTCTTATTAGGGTTCAAGTGCTGTTTGATACAGGCATTAACAGGGTTTATTACAAGGAAATATTTCTATATTTTATTTGCCCTTGTGTGGTGCAGTTATATGTTCTAAAGCATTTTGTGGCTTGTATTAGTGGGAAATTAAGAGCTTATTAGCCATTGTGTGGTAAAGGGAGAAAATTACAGCCATTTTTGTTGTGTACTAATGGCAAAAGAAAAATATATTTGCCGCTCAGCAGGTCACTTTTTTTAAAGCCCTTTTTTGTGTGTATTAGTGTAAAAATATATTTGCAGTTATCTATTTTAAAGCCCTTTTTTGTGTTTATTAGTGGAAAAAGGAAAAATATCTTTGCCTCTCAGCGGTGCAGTGAAATATTTTACAGCCATGTATTACTGGTGAAATACAAATATATTCGCCTTTCATTGTTGCACTTATTTGTTGAAAAGCCTTTTTTGTAAAAATAGAAAAAATAATTGGTCTAATTGCCATTCTGCGGTTCAGTGAGATATTTTATAGTCCAGTTTGGCATGTTTTACTGGCGAAATACAAATATATTCGCATTTCATTGTTCCACTTAGGCTACTTTCACACTAGCGTTCGGAGCGGATCCGTCTGATGTTTCATCAGACGGATCCGCTCCGATAATGCAGACGTTCGCATCCTTTCCGAACGGATGCGTCTGCATTAAAACGTAGAAAATTTTCTAAGTGTGAAAGTTGTCTGAGCGGATCCGTTCAGACTTTACATTGAAAGTCAATGGGGAACGGATCCGCTTGAAGATTGAGCTATATTGTGTCATCTTCAAGCGGATCCGTCCCCATTGACTTCCATTATAAGTCTGGACGGATCCGCTCGCCTCCGCACGGCCAGGCGGACACCCGAACGCTGCAAGCAGCGTTCAGGTGTCCGCTCACTGAGCGGAGCGGAGGCTGAACGCTGGCAGGCGGATGCATTCTCAGTGGATCCACCTCCACTGAGAATGCATTGGGGCCAGACGGATGCGTTCGGGACCGCTCGTGAGCCCCTTCAAACGGAGCGCACGAGCGGACACCCGAACGCTAGTGTGAAAGTAGCCTTATCTGTAAAAAAGCCTTTTGTGTAAAAATAGAAAAAAACTTGTGCCTAATTGCCGTTAAGCGGTGCAGTGTTTGTCCTCCTTCTCAGTGGGTGTAAAAAAAGTCCCCCATTTTGGACCAGTAGCGAGGGTCCAACAATGTGGATAGACAGAAGTCATCCCTCTCCGGAATGGTGACAATTCGGCTGTCACTACCCAAGCAAGTGAGCATGCAGCAGGCCATTTGCGCAAGTGACTCAGAGGGACTCCCTGCCTCCATCTCCACTGCATACTGTCACGATGTGTCTGTGTCATCTGTCTTGTTTTCCTCATCTCCCATTTGCTCCTCCGCCTGCTCCTCCTCTCCTGTTACCTGTGTAGAAAAAACACCCATGGCTGACATCGAAGTTACACAGGGGAGTACTCCTGTCCACTTGGATCATCAGGAAATCGTTTATGGCCTTTCTTTGTTCGTACAGTCCAACATATGGAGGGTGGAAATCCAACGGGTGGAAACGTCGCATATCAGCCTATGTTGGGGGATGCCGATCTGCCGCTGTGGCTCAAGAAGGGTGTGCTTCACTGTGTATGAGTGGCTGAAATGCATGCACGGTTTCCTGGCCATTTTTAGGATGTCTTGCAGATGGGTGGAAGTCTTCAGGAAATGCTTGACAACCAGATTGAACACTTGTGTCATGCAGGGCCCATGGCTCAGCCCTCCTTGATGCAGTGCCAACTTAATGTTCTTCCTGTTGTCGGTCACCATAGTTCCAATTTTCAGTTGTAGCGGAGAGAGCCAAGATTTGATTTCTTGCTGATGGACATGGAGCAGTTCCTCCCCTGTGTGACTCAGTTCGCCCAGGCAAACGAGGTGCAGAACAGCGTGACACCGCCGTGCCCTGCACATGTGATATGCTGGAGGTGCACTATAAATTGTCCCTGCAGTGGAGACTGAGGACACAGTGGAGGATAAGGAGGCAGAGGTGGGCATTGTCACTGGACCAATAGCGTGGCAACGTGGAGGAGGAAGCGGCATCACCTGGCCAAGTTGCTGGTGCGGCTGTGCAGGAACCACATTCGCCTAGTGGGCCATAAAGGAAATGTACTGTCCCTGACCGTAGTTACAGCTCCACATGTCGATGCTGCCGTGCACTTTGGCAGACACCGACAGGCTCAAGGACTGGCCTACCTTGTGTTCTACATATTTGTGCAGGGCTGGTACTGCCTTTTTGGCAAAGAAATGACGGCTGGGACTCTCCATCTCAGCTCGGCACAAGCTATTAGTTCTCTGAAAGGTGCAGAGTCCACCACTTGGAAAGGGAGGGACTTCAGCACCAGCAACTTCGACAGGAGCACATTCAGCTTCTGTGCCTTTGGATAAGTGCACGCATACTGTTGTCTCTTGGCAATCGCTTCGGTGATCGATTGCTGACCGAATCAGTGATGAGGAGTAGGAGGAGGAGCATCGGAACCAGCAGATGATGGTAATGACAAACAGCTCCCTTCGGCTGAGGTATTGGAGCCTTGACTGCCTGAAACAGGGTGCGTGCCACTGGGTGATGCAGCAGTCTGGACCACCACATTGGAGCCACGGTTATCCCAGGCCACTGTATGGCGACGCTGCATATGTTGACGCAGGGCCGTAGTGCCAACATTGAGACCCTGGCCACACTTCACCTTCTGCCCACAGATCCTGTATGGCCACGTTAATAAAAAAAACTGCCACACACCGCCGAGTAGGTGATTTCACCACCAACACTACGCACTAACTGAATGCTACCTCTGCTGCCTCCGTGAATCCCTGCACCGCTACTTCCCGGGAAGGTAGGCTCCCGCGAAGCGGGTGGTCTACCCCTGGCGCGTTTGACTCCCAACCTCCCACTGCTGCCACCCTGTTAACTCCTGTCCATACTAGCGACTTGCTGGCTCCGCCGCTGGCTCAGGAGCAAGCTGCCACCCTCTTCTCCCGATGATGATGAAGCTCCTTTGTCACCTGGCTCCCAAGTGTGATCAGCTACATCATCATCATCGAGTACTGTCTGCATGTCACCGATGTCCTCCTCAACGGTCTCTGGGTCAGGAGCCTGACTGCTCGCAACACCAGCTCCCACGCCACTCTTCACTACTTGCCCGCCTAGCGGAGGAAGCGGTGGAATGTCTCCTCCAGATCTTGGCTGGGCAGTAGCTGCTGACTGTCCTCTAGTACCTCGTCCTCACTGTATAGTGGAGCTGAGCCCACAGCATACAATACTTCTGTGGCTCTGGGAACAGAAAAGGACAGAGGCAGGTTGAGGACAGATGAGGGTGTAGGGCCTGCTCCAGGGCCATACCAACTAAGGGTTGTGTCTGACAAACCCACTGACTCTTGGCTGGGGGTGTCTTAAGTCATTTGCGACGAAGTCGAAGATCGAGTCAGCCACTCAAGAACCGCTGGGTTGCTGGTCACGACACGACCGCTAGCTGAAACTGGGAGCTCAGGCCTCTCAAAGTGACCCCTGCTGCCACGGCCCCTTACTTTGCTGCGACCTCTGCCTGCGCCAGAAACATTTTGGCCTCTGCCACTCCCCTGTGCAGGGCCTGGCACTTCTCTACCTGATATACTGTTAGATCAAATAAATAAAAAGGAAATTAAAACACCCCACAATAGCATTTACTACAAACTGCACTGCTGAGCGGCAAATATATATTTTCTTTTTCCGCTAAAACACCCCACAAAAGTCTTTACTACAGATTACTGCACCGCAGAACGGCAAATGTATTTTTTCTTTTTGTGCTAATACACATCACAAAAAACCTAACAAGAAATAACTGCATTGCAGTGCGGCAAATGTATTTTTTTCTTTTTGCGCTAATACATGTCACTAAAAGCTTAACAAGAAATAACTGCACCGCAGAGCGGCAACATTATTTTTTCTCTTTGCGCTAACACCTTGGCTTTACAAGAACTGCACCCCAGAGTGGCAAATGTATTTTTTCCTTTTTCCGCTAAAACACCCCACAAAAGCCTTTATAACAGATTACTGCACCGCAGAGTGGCAAATGTATTTTTTTCTTTTTCCGCTAATACACCCCACAAAAGCCTTTACTACAGATTACTGCAGAGCGGCAAATGTATATTTTTCTTTTTATGCTAATACACGTCACAAAAAGCTTAACAAGAAATAACTGCACTACTGTGCGGAAAAAGTATTTTTTCTTTTTCCACAAAAACACCCCACAAAAGTCTTTACTACAGATTACTGCACCACAGAGCGGCAAATGTATTTTTACTTTTTGCGCTAATACACATCACAAAAGGATTTACAAGAAATAATTACACAGCTGAGCGGCAAATATATTTTTTCTTTTTCCGCTAAAACACCCCACAAAAGCATTTACTACAGATTACTGCACTGCAGAGCGCAAATGTATTTTTTCTTTGTGCTCGGATCGGCTCATGCTGAAAGGGTACCCTACCTAAGCCTATACTCCACCCCCCCAACCTAGAAGCAGCAGAGTTATGCCGGAACTGCTTATCGAAGGGTAGCCTAAAGGGGGCTACCCCAATGATGAGACCTGAAAGAAGGGAGGGCTCCTGGGTGGGTTGAAATCGTTCGAACCGACAAGTGGGGGGAGGAGGGCCAGGTTTAAATAGTGAACGCCCCGCCTCCCCTCACACAAATGCGGCACTCTTAATTGCCTACCACTTGTGCTCGGATCGGCTCATGCTGAGAGGGTACCCTACCTAAGCCTATACTCCACCCCCCCAACCTAGAAGCAGCAGAGTTATGCCGGAACTGCTTATCGAAGGGTAGCCTAAAGGGGCCAAAAGAACCATGCATAGGAGTTAGAAAACTTGATAACAGAAACTACAGACCAAAACTCGAAAGCCAATGATATTTCGTATAAGGATCCGGGATATTACGTATGGAACACACGGAACTGCGACGACCCAACCGTTTGATGACATGTACTGGCACCTTATGCATGGACGCCGCCGCTGCCGCGCCCATGCGGAAGGAATGTCCTGTGATCCAGCGAGGACCGACCCCTGGACCTGTCAACTAACCTGAATGTACGTAAGAAAGGCCGCGGTGGTTAGCCGGGCATTGCCTAGTTCGAGTACGGGAGAACATGCCGCTTGGACTAAATACTACGCAGCCAAGCCTCCAAGGCCTGCACCGGACACCATCTGCTGTCCGTGGGAAAGTATCTGACTGCCACTGGTTGCCCCGGCCGTGACGTCTTGGACGAGGCCAAGGTGAGGACATAGATGGACCCGCGCCGGATGAGCTGACCTTTCCGCAGGCACCCAGCCAGCGTATTGGTGCCCATGAGCTCGCCTGACCTGAGGAATCCACGGAAGGCCAGGTACAAGGCTGTTTCTACCAGAGCGCTAACCTGTGGCCCGAACGGTTTGCCCCTGCAGTTTGCCTGTCACGGCCTGAACAAGCTACCGGTAAATGGCTGACGCCCATGTCGTTTCACAACAGACATTTTGCGCAAACCCTTCAACGCCGCTTTGATCGGGTGGGCGGAGAAGAGTGACGGTAGGTCCGGATGTAGCCTGCACCAATGGTGCTGAATACCTGCCATGTATAGTTAACAATGCTATAGGACAGGTTTAATTGAGAGTGGCAAAAACCCCGACAAAGCCCAATAGGTGAGTGATAGGTCCCTGGCCAGCGGCCGGGTAGGTGTTCTCATATCTCTGAAACAGGTTCCAAGCTGTCTTGTAAGCCCTCAGAGTATTACTGGCCAAGGAATTGGCCATCAGTCTCTTAGCTATGGTGAGATAGGAGACTAGTCCCAGCGCAGCTGGGCCTGGTGAGGAAAAAAAAATTTTATTTTTATTTTTTTTATTTTTTTTTAATCTCCATGCGTGAGAGACTCTAATGGCGGAGTCCTGTGTGTAAACCTAAAGCGGAGAAGCCATGCGTGAGAGACTAATGGCGGAGCCATGCATGAGAGACTAATGGCGGAGTCATATGTGTAAAACTAAAACGGAGAAGCTCTGCGTGAGGGACTCTAATGGCGGAGTCATATGTGTAAAACTAAAACGGAGAAGCCATGCGTGAGAGACTCAGATGGCGGAGTCATATGTGTAACCTAAAACGGGGAAGCCATGCGTGAGACTCTAATGGCAGAGACATATGTGTGAACCTAAACGGAGAAGCCATGCGTGAGAGACTAATGGCGGAGTCATATGTGTAACCTAAAACGGAGAAGCCATGCGTGAGAGACTCTAATGGCGGAGTCATATGTGTAAACCTAAAACGGAGCAGCCATGCGTGAGAGATTCTAATGACGGAGTCATATGTGCCAACCTAAAACGGAGAAGCCAGGCGTGAGAGACTAATGGCGGACTCGTATGTGTAAACTCACACTGAGAAGCCATGCGTGAGAGACTCTAATGGCGGAGTCATATGTGTAACCTAAAACGGAGAAGCCATGCGTGAGAGACTCTAATGGCGGAGTCATATGTGTAACCTAAAACGGGGAAGCCATGCGTGAGAGACTCTAATGGCGGAGTCATATGTGTAAACCTAAAACGGAGAAGCCATGCGTGAGAGACTCAGATGGCGGAGTCATATGTGTAACCTAAAACGGGGAAGCCATGCGTGAGACTCTAATGGCGGAGACATATGTGTGAACCTAAACGGAGAAGCCATGCGTGAGAGATTCTAATGGCGGAGTCATATGTGCCAACCTAAAACGGAGAAGCCAGGCGTGAGAGACTAATGGCGGAGTCGTATGTGTAAAACTCACACGGAGAAGCCATGCGTGAGAGACTCTAATGGCGGAGTCATATGTGTAACCTAAAACGGAGAAGCCATGCGTGAGAGACTCTAATGGCGGAGTCATATGTGCCAACCTAAAACGGAGAAGCCAGGCGTGAGAGACTAATGGCGGAGTCGTATGTGTAAAACTCACACGGAGAAGCCATGCGTGAGAGACTCTAATGGCGGAGTCATATGTGTAACCTAAAACGGGGAAGCCATGCGTGAGAGACTATAATGGCGGAGTCATATGTGTAAACCTAAAACGGAGCAGCCATGCGTGAGAGATTCTAATGGCGGAGTCATATGTGCCAACCTAAAATGGAGAAGCCAGGCGTGAGAGACTAATGGCGGAGTCGTATGTGTAAAACTCACACGGAGAAGCCATGCGTGAGAGACTCTAATGGCGGAGTCATATGTGTAACCTAAAACGGGGAAGCCATGCGTGAGAGACTATAATGGCGGAGTCATATGTGTAACCTAAAACGGAGAAGCCATGCGTGAGAGACTCTAATGGCGGAGTCATATGTGTAAACCTAAAACGGAGAAGCCATGCGTGAGAGACTCTAATGGCAGATCCGTATGTGTAAAACTAACACGGAGAAGCCATGCGTGAGAGACTCAGACGGCGGAGTCATATGTGTAAACCTAAAACGGAGAAGCCATGCGTGAGAGACTCTAATGGCAGATCCGTATGTGTAAAACTAACACGGAGAAGCCATGCGTGAGACTCAAAAATGTATATATTATTATTATTATTTTTTTTTTATATATATATACATTTTTTATTTTTTTATTTTTTTCACTATCAACCACTTAAGCAGCTCTCGTATGGGCACAGCTCTGAGTACGAGCATGAAGAGCATGGTATAACGCAGATCACCTGCACGGACTAACTAACATCCTGTGCCTAAATAACCCCCTTGGAACCTTATGTACGGCCGGCAGCAGGAAGCCAGCCACCGCCTATGATCTGCTCCCCCTGACCGAGCCTAGTACTCCTTCCCCTGATCCCTGCCTACCTAACGGCACGGCGGCCCGTGCCAGACTTTCTTGAAGATGAGGAGCCTTACCCCCCAGCCGCGTGGGGAGCTCACGCTGCTCCCTGGCAGAATGCACCAGTGCGGGAGGGCCGACCCACCGCCGGCTGGACACTCGTACCGCGTGGGGAGCAGCGCCACTCCCTGGCAATGTGCACCGGATCAGAGGGAGCCCTTCCTTTACCGTGGGCCCCGGCCCCCGCTGGTTTGAACCGTGTGCCGCATGAGGAGCCGCACAGCTCCCTGGCATTGTGCGCCGGTGCGGGAGTGCCCCCCCTCACCTAGGGGCTGGTTATTGTGACTGGAACCCGCTGAGAGACTGAAGCCTAACTGAACCTACCTGTGACCGTGAAGGCTGACCTCCCAGGCTGTGGCTGACCCACGTGCGTAGTCGTGACGCAACTACCCGTAGATGCCCACCCAGTGCCTGTAGTTAACGGGAGTGCGACCGAGTCTGTGGATGTGACCGACTAGCCCCTATAGTCGTGAGGGGACCCTACATCGAGAGTAGCGGTAACGGACCATCGCCTGTAGACGTGGTAGTATTACCTCATGAGTCTGTTGACATGAGACTAATGCCTGCAGTCGTGGCCGGTCTTAATAATGAGTCTGCAGTCGTAACGGATTTGTGCCTGCAGTCGTGGCAGGGCTTTAGAGCGGGTCTGTAGTCGTGACAGACTGATGCCTGCAGTCGTGGCAGGACTTTATAACGAGTCTGTAGTCGTGACAGACTGATGCCTGCAGTCGTGGCAGGGCTTTATAACGGGTCTGTAGTCGTGACAGACTGTTGCCTGCAGTCGTGGCAGGGCTTTAGAGCGGGTCTGTAGTCGTGACAGACTGATGCCTGCAGTCGTGGCAGGGCTTTATAAGGAGTCTGTAGTCGTGACAGACCTGGCAAAGCAACATTCCTATCTATACCATTATTATAATTTTTTCTTTTTTTCTTTTTCTTTTTTTTCTTTTCCCCCCCACCAAAGGCCACGACTGTAGGCGCCACCCTGTAAGAGATGCGCCAGAGGCCTGGACATAATAGTCCACCATCCCCCGTCCCCCAAGCCTATGCAGGAGAAAAGAGGGGGTTGGCCCCCGCATGCACCACCCCTGACTCACCTGGCGGCCATGACAGCCACGAACCCCACAGTATCGTAAGTTAGCCCACCACCTGTGAACCTGAATAACCAAGGACAGACGTGTGAGTGAGCGCACGCCAGCTGGGCGACACTTCACTCATGCCACCGCTCCCTAGCTAACCACCGGATTATTGTGACTGCGCCCGAACCAACCCCCTGACTGACCGTATGGGCTTACGGGCGGCCCGGCTGCGTGCGCAAAGTGACGTGGCCAGCCCCCCTCCTTGAAGCCCTCTTTATATTTGATCCTTGAACATATTCCAAATTTTATTTAAATATTTTTTTTTTTTTTTTTTTTATACTCCTGCCTTAGTACCTAGCCACTGTGCCTGAGCAGAGGAGCCCTGCACCTGGACTGCAGTACCAGTATGGGCCTGTAGGTGTCGACCATCCCCCGCCCTCTCTCAAGCCAGGACCTGCTGGAGCGCAGCAAGCCAGTGATTCCCTTCTAGGTTAGAATTAACCATTGAAATCATAACTTGTTATACAGTGCACATGTCTGAGTATCTGCTTATCTTGTCTTGCCTGAGTTTGGCGCAGTAAAGAAGACGAGTTTATTCTGCAGCGGATTCCTAGACATGACTGAAAGTCACATAAGCATGTCCACCTTCACTGCCTCGCTAATTGTAATTACCAGGAGACCGTGCATCAGGATCGGCTGTGAGGGATTTGCGCTCCGCCATGTGGAACATTGCATCCCGTGCCCACCGCTATCGACTATTTGTACAGGGAAAGCCGCGGCGTATTAATCGCCTATAGGTTTCGGCTTCCGTCCCCTGATCCTGCAGCTGGACCTCCGCTTACTGATTGCAGCTAATGAATAGACCCCTGTGTGAGCGTTTTCCTCTACGGCGGAACGTTCTGATACGGGAGTGAGTGATATATAACGCTGCGTCGTGGAGCCGACGGCCGGCGTGACCGATGCTCAGGGTATGCGAGCGGACGTCGTGACCCGTCGCTGCTGAGCCACAGGTGAGGGGTGCCTGTCTGGGGGACGCTGCATGTGGGAGCAGGGGTGCTTAGCGCAGGGCCTGGAGCGGATCGGGGTGCCTGTCTCGGGGTACCGGAAGCGATCGGGAGTGCAGGCAGTCTCCAGCACAGCTGGGGACCGGCGGCACGCTCGGCAGCCCCACATGTTATACATAGCGAGACGGGTGTGCAAGCCACCCTGCCTACCTAATCACCGTAGCGACGAGCTCGACGCAGCCGATCCCCCGATCCTCCAGTGACGCATGCCCTTCTCTGGCACCAACCCACAAGCCGATTCGAAATCGTTCGAACCGACAAGTGGGGGGAGGAGGGCCAGGTTTAAATAGTGAACGCCCCGCCTCCCCTCACACAAATGCGGCACTCTTAATTGCCTACCACTTTTCCGCTAAAACACCCCACAAAAGCCTTTACAACAGATTACTGCACCGCAAAGCGGCAAATGTATTTTTTCTTCGTATATTTCTTCGTATATTTCTCTGTATCAAACAGCATTTGCACTAATAAGAATGGTTTTCTGGAATTACAGAGCTGTATAATAGCAATTTGGGTGCCAAGTCAGTGCTGCAAGGTCTAATAGGACCAGGCTGTCACCTCCTCGAATGAATCTTGTTCAGCAGAAATGCTGTGGAATGATTCCTCCCTATCCTTTCCCTACACTTTGAATAATTTTTCCCTGCACGTTTTTTCTATCACTGTTCCTAGCGCCTGCAGACATGTCTCTCCCTGCACTAAGTACGCTGGTGAATGGCAGAATCTAAGATGGCTGCCTTATTTATAGGGCTGTGACATCACTGGGCTGGCTGGCTGCTGATTGGCTGCATGCATGTCAGTATGGGTGATCCTGCCTTCCCAGAGTTCCTTTCTCCATGTCCTCACATGTGCAGCAACCATTTTAGGAAAAATGCGATTCGTTAACACGAAGCGCAAGAAAACTTGCAATTAATGCAAATCTCATTTTTCCTTAAATTCGTAACGGATTCCACTTCGTCAGCTTCAATTTGCTCATCTTTAGCTGTGACATCTGGCTGAAACGGCACTATGGGTCATATCACTATGAGTCATACATTTTCTTTGTAACACGTGTAGCAGCCATTTCAAGTAAAAATCTATTCATTACAATGAAGCGATAGGAAATTTGGATTTGTAAAGAATCAAAGTTTTCCTGAAATTCAGATCAAATTCAATTTGTTTCACTTCCATTTGCTCAACACTAGTGGTGACAGTAGGGGATTAGCAACAAGATGCAGCAGTGGCTGCAGCATCATCCATATCGTACATGTTGGCAGAAAGGCAGTAGCATGATGGAGGCAGGAGCAGCCTTACGGAAGATGATGGTCAGCAGGCTGCAGAAGTAGCATGATGGCAGCAGTGGCATAATGGAGGTGGCAGCAGCAGCTGTATAGAATGCCATGGTAGGCAGGTCTCAGCAGTGACTTGATGGCGGTGGTGGCAGGATGGAGTCAGGCAGGCACCTCCATCAAGGCCAGATCTCTTCATCAGCCTCAGCCGGAGGAGTGTGAAAATCCTCCCAAATCCAGGCTTGGTTCATTTTGACAAAAGTGACGTTTAGGACACTGGCAAAGGACAACTTAGTCCGTTTGGTTGCCACCATGCCGCCTGCGGCGCTGAAAACCTTCTCCGAGATGACACTGGAGGCTGGACAAGAAATAAGAAAGGGAGCATGCTGTGCCAGTTTGGGCCACTGTTCCAGTTTTCCTGTCCAAAAATCCATGGGGACAGGTTATGTGCAATAAACTGGACAGAGTTTAGGTAGGCCTGAACCTGGGTGTTGAGGCGGAAGCTGTCGGTTTGCTGCAAGTTGAAAAACTGCTCCATCATGTTGAGAAGAGTGAAATGGTTGCTGCTACTGCGGCTTCTGCTGCTTGTGGCGGCAGGAGGGGGGTGACTCTACAGGGAGTGAAGAGGGACTTTCCTTTCAGACATGCTGGTGGCAGGCATCTGTTCGCCGTAAGCTGTGGCAAGCTGCGTACACAGTGTTTTCTTGGCAATAACATAATTTGTCCTCTCTTTCTGTAAAAGGAAAAAATTCCTCCATTTTGCCTAAACCGCCTGTCACTATGTAAGCAAGTGAGTCTACAGGTCACCATTCTGGCCAGTGTGCCCAAGGAGCCAGTTCTCTCCACTTCTGCCTTGCATTGAGATGATTGGGTGCCATGGCCTGTGTCACCGTCATCGTCATCATCATCATCATCCTCATCCTCTTTCTCCTCCAAATCTGACTCCTCTTCCTCCTGCTCAAGTAGCAGCACCTCCACCTTCTCCCCATTGGAGTTTCTCATTGTGGGTCCCCAACAGCTACAGGCTGGACAGCAAGATGCGTTAGCTGTTCTTCCCCATCCTTCGTCGCTACCTGTTGCATGAGCATGAGCATTTCTTCAAAAATACATATGAAAGGGGTGAGGGACAACTGCAGCGTGAACGGCGTGAGCTGTCCTCAACAGGGAGACTCTCTTAACTATCTGCCATAGGGTGTGGTAGGGCTTTCTTGCCACTTTTTAGGAAAAAGGAATGTGCACCTTTAGAAATGGGCAGTAAGGACTGAGAGGGCTCCATTGAAAGCCTATTCTGGAGCTGCAAGGAGGAGAAGCAGGAGGAATGCTGTGACCCCTGGCTCCGCAGAAGGGTTTCGGACTCCAAAGTCACCTCCGCGTCATCCTGCTGTAACTGAGAGGAGGAGTGAGCCATCCAATCCACAATCTCATCCTCCTTCTCCTCAACAATAATGTTGCGCCTTTCCGAAGCCAACATTAACAACTGCGGCCTACTACTACTACTTTTGGCCGGATAAATGGTGCTGCTACTACCCATATTTTGGCTCTTTCATTTAGAACCCTTCCGTAGCCCTGACATTTTTGGGCCTCTCAGATCATTGTAATGCTAATTTAATAATAAAGCCAAACTGATGGCCAGCAAACGTCGTGTACCAGACACACTTTGCACAAGCCGTCACACTCTGAACACCCTTGAGGGCCGGGGTACTCCACCCACCTCCAGAAGGAAGAGGGGACTTTGGCAGAGCCCTTCCCAGGTGTCAGTAGCAGGGCAGCTGGTGGCTGGGCACACCGGTTGCAGTTGTCAGTAAATGTAAGCCAGGGCACAAGAACCAGAAGACAACCAAAACCATAGCCAGAGAAACCATTCACCAGATAGCTTCAGATCCAGAACCAGGAAAGCAACTGAATAATCAGCAGTGAGTGAGGGAAAAAGCCAGGTTTAAATATCCCTCCACGCTAGGGGTACCGGCATCCCAGGACCCCTGGGCAGCGTCAGCGCTGGGAATGATGGCATTCCGTCTCCCAGCAGTACCAAGATCCAGAGCAGATCTCACAGAGTGACACGTGCGTATAAAGCGCCAATCTGTACTAGTTCCCCCCTGGGGGGTGACACCCGACCCCTGGTGACCAGCAAGGGGTGAGGGATGTCCCGCCTGGGCGCCGGAGACCACCTGGGAGAATGAGAGACACTTCTCTGCGTGGTGACATGCTTCAGGTGAGACTGTGTAGGTTATGCCTGACAATCATGTTGTGCACTACCCTGTGTATTGGTGTAGTAATTATATATACAGGGAGTGCAGAATTATTAGGCAAGTTGTATTTTTGAGGATTAATTTTATTATTGAACAACAACCATGTTCTCAATGAACCCAAAAAACTCATTAATATCAAAGCTGAATATTTTTGGAAGTAGTTTTTAGTTTGTTTTTAGTTTTAGCTATTTTAGGGGGATATCTGTGTGTGCAGGTGACTATTACTGTGCATAATTATTAGGCAACTTAACAAAAAACAAATATATACCCATTTCAATTATTTATTTTTACCAGTGAAACCAATATAACATCTCAACATTCACAAATA
The DNA here is from genome assembly GCF_905171765.1 of Bufo bufo. Classification (NCBI taxonomy): domain Eukaryota; kingdom Metazoa; phylum Chordata; class Amphibia; order Anura; family Bufonidae; genus Bufo; species Bufo bufo. The sequence continues at coordinate 214,751,370 of NC_053392.1, forward strand.
TACATTTCTGACATTCAAAAACAAAACAAAAACAAATCAGTGACCAATATAGCCACCTTTCTTTGCAAGGACACTCAAAAGCCTGCCATCCATGGATTCTGTCAGTGTTTTGATCTGTTCACCATCAACATTGCGTGCAGCAGCAACCACAGCCTCCCAGACATTGTTCAGAGAGGTGTACTGTTTTCCCTCCTTGTAAATCTCACATTTGATGATGAACCACAGGTTCTCAATGGGGTTCAGATCAGGTGAACAAGGAGGCCATGTCATTAGATTTTCTTCTTTTATACCCTTTCTTGCCAGCCACGCTGTGGAGTACTTGGACGCGTGTGATGGAGCATTGTCCTGCATGAAAATCATGTTTTTCTTGAAGGATGCAGACTTCTTCCTGTACCACTGCTTGAAGAAGGTGTCTTCCAGAAACTGGCAGTAGGACTGGGAGTTGAGCTTGACTCCATCCTCAACCCGAAAAGGCCCCACAAGCTCATCTTTGATGATACCAGCCCAAACCAGTACTCCACCTCCACCTTGCTGGCGTCTGAGTCGGACTGGAGCTCTCTGCCCTTTACCAATCCAGCCACGGGCCCATCCATCTGGCCCATCAAGACTCACTCTCATTTCATCAGTCCATAAAACCTTAGAAAAATCAGTCTTGAGATATTTCTTGGCCCAGTCTTGACGTTTCAGCTTGTGTGTCTTGTTCAGTGGTGGTCGTCTTTCAGCCTTTCTTACCTTGGCCATGTCTCTGAGTATTGCACACCTTGTGCTTTTGGGCACTCCAGTGATGTTGCAGCTCTGAAATATGGCCAAACTGGTGGCAAGTGGCATCTTGGCAGCTGCACGCTTGACTTTTCTCAGTTCATGGGCAGTTATTTTGCGCCTTGGTTTTTCCACACGCTTCTTGCGACCCTGTTGACTATTTTGAATGAAACGCTTGTTTGTTCGATGATCACGCTTCAGAAGCTTTGCAATTTTAAGAGTGCTGCATCCCTCTGCAAGATATCTCACTATTTTTGACTTTTCTGAGCCTGTCAAGTCCTTCTTTTGACCCATTTTGCCAAAGGAAAGTAGCCTAATAATTATGCATACCTAATATAGGGTGTTGATGTCATTAGACCACACCCCTTCTCATTACAGAGATGCACATCACCTAATATGCTTAATTGGTAGTAGGCTTTCGAGCCTATACAGCTTGGAGTAAGACAACATGCATAAAGAGGATGATGTGGTCAAAATACTCATTTGCCTAATAATTCTGCACGCAGTGTATATATATATATATATATATATATATATATATATACTGGTTTGAATATAATCAATGGCGACACCCCCCCGCAAAATAAAAATTGATAGGAAACGTGTGGAGACAGAAATAATTGAAACCGGATTTAGGTCTAAATTACTTATCACTCACAGATAATTTTATATGTTACCCTGTGTTTTGCTGTAGTAATCACATATATATATATATGCTGGTTTAATTACATAGTTACATAGTTAACACGGTTAAAAAAAGACATAAGTACATCAAGTTCAACCAAGGGATAGGTGGGGACGCGAATCCCAGAAGGAAGTGAGACTCAGATTTCTACACATTTTCATAAGCTTTAATGTCAACTCATTTACTTTTAAGAATTCATCTAAACCCTTTTTAAAACTGTCCACTGTTCCTGCTGTGACTACGTCTATTCCACAGATTCACAGTTCTTACAGTAAAGAAGCTTTGACGCTTCTGGAGACTGAACTTTGTCTTCTCCAGTCGGAGGCAATGCCCCCTTGTCTTTTGAGGGTATTTGACATGGAACAGTTTTTAACTGTATTTTTTGTATGGCCCATTTATATATTTGTATAGGTTAATCATGTCCCCCCATTAGACGTCTCTTCTCAAGACTAAATAAATTGTATTATTTTATTCTTTCTTCATAACTAAGGCCCTCCATGCCCCTTATCAGTTTAGTCGCTCTACTCTGTACATTTTCCAGCTGCAGATTGTCCTTTCTATGAACTGGTGTCCAGAACTGAACTGCATGTTCCAGATGAGGCCGCACTAATGCTTTGTAAAGTGATAGTATTTCATCCCTGCCCTGCGAGTCCATGCCTCGTTTAATGCATGACAATATACTGGTAGCCTTAGGCCTCATGCACACGACCGTTGTGTGCACCCGTGGCCGTTGTGCCGTTTTCCGTTTTTTCTCGCGGACCCATTGACTTTCAATGGGTCCGTGGAAAAATCGGAAAATGCACCGTTTTGCAGACGCATCCGTGATCCGTGTTTCCTGGCCGTGAAAAAAATATGACCTGTCCTATTTTTTTCACGGCCAACGGTTCACGGACCCATTCAAGTCAATGGGTCCGTGAAAGAACACGGATGCACACAAGATTGGCATCCGTGTCCGTGATCCGTGGCCGTAGGTTAGTTTTTATACAGACGGATCCGAAGATCCGTCTGCATAAAGCTTTTTCAAAGCTGAGTTTTCACTTCGTGAAAACTCAGAACCGACAGTATATTCTAACACAGAAGCGTTCCCATGGTGATGGGGACGCTTCTAGTTAGAATACACTGCAAACTGTGTACAAGACTGCCCCCTGCTGCCTGGCAGCACCCCGATCTCTTACAGGGGGCCGTGATCAGCACAATTAACCCCTTCAGGTGCGGCACCTGAAAGGGTTAATTGTACTATCATATCCCCCTGTAAGAGATCAGGGCTGCCAGGCAGCAGGGGGCAGACCCCCCCCCCCCCCCTCCCCAGTTTGAATATCATTGATGGCCAGTGCGGCCCCCCCCCCCTATTGTAATAATAGGTTGGTGGCCAGTGCGGCCCCCCCCTCCCTCTATTGTAATAATAGGTTGGTGGCCAGTGCGGCCCCCCCCCTCTATTGTAATAATAGGTTGGTGGCCAGTGCGGCCCCCCCCTCCCTCTATTGTAATAATTCGTTGGTGGCACAGTGTGCGCCCCCCATCGGCCCCCCCTCCCTCTATAGCATTAACAACATTGGTGGCCAGTGTGCGGCCTCCCATCTCCCCCCCCCCATCATTGGTGGCAGCGGAGTTCCGATCGGAGTCCCAGTTTAATCGCTGGGGCTCCGATCGGTAACCATGGCAACCAGGACGCTACTACAGTCCTGGTTGCCATGGTTACTTAGCAATAGTACAATAGTAGAAGATTCATACTTACCTGCTGCTGCGATGTTCGTGTCCGGCCGGGAGCTCCACCTACTGGTAAGTGACAGCCTCAGGTCTGTGCGGCGCATTGCTAAATGAACTGTCACTTTCCAGTAGGAGGAGCTCCCGGCCGGACACGAACATCGCAGCTCCCAGGTAAGTATGAATCTTTTACTATTGTACTATTGCTAGTAACCCGCTGCCACCAATGATCGGGGGGATGGGAGGCCGCACACTGGCCACCAATGTTGTTAATGCTATAGAGGGAGGGGGGGCCGATGGGGGGCGCACACTGTGCCACCAACGATTTATTACAATAGAGGGAGGAAGGGGGGGGGGCGCACACTGTGCCACCAACGATTTATTACAATAGAGGGAGGAAGGGGGGGGGGCACACTGTGCCACCAACGATTTATTACAATAGAGGGAGGAAGGGGGGGGCGCACACTGTGCCACCAACGATTTATTACAATAGAGGGAGGAAGGGGGGGGGCACACTGTGCCACCAACGATTTATTACAATAGAGGGAGGAAGGGGGGGGGCGCACACTGTGCCACCAACGATTTATTACAATAGAGGGAGGAAAGGGGGGGCGCACACTGTGCCACCAACGATTTATTACAATAGAGGGAGGAAGGGGGGGGGCGCACACTGTGCCACCAACGATTTATTACAATAGAGGGAGGAAGGGGGGGCGGGGGGGGGGCGCACACTGTGCCACCAACGAATTATTACAATAGAGGGAGGAAGGCGGGGGGGGCCGCACTGGCCACCAATGATATTCAAACTGGGGAGGGGGGGGGGGGTCTGCCCCCTGCTGCCTGGCAGCCCTGATCTCTTACAGAGGGATATGATAGTACAATTAACCCCTTCAGGTGCGGCACTTGAGGGATTAATTGTGCTGATCACCGCCCCCTGTAAGAGATCGGGTGCTGCCAGGCAGCAGGGGGCAGTCTTGTACACAGTTTGTATTGTATTCTAACTAGAAGCGTCCCCATCACCATGGGAACGCTTCTGTGTTAGAATATACTGTCGGAAATGAGGTTTCACGATCTAACTCATATCCGACAGTATATTCTAACATAGAGGCGTTCCCATGGTGATGGGGACGCTTCAAGTTAAAATATACCATCGGATTGGAGAAAACTCCGATCTGATGGTATAAAAGGGACTCCAGACTTTACATTGAAAGTCAATGGGGACGGATCCGTTTGAAATGGCACCATATTGTGTCAACGTCAAACAGATCCGTCCCCATTGACTTGCATTGTAATTCAGGACGGATCCGTTTGGCTCCGCACGGCCAGGCGGACACCAAAACGACTTTTTTTTCATGTCCGTGGATCCTCCAAAAATCAAGGAAGACCCACGGACGAAAAAACGGTCACGGATCACGGGAAAACGGAACCCCGTTTTGCGGACCGCAAAAAAATACGGTCGTGTGCATGAGGCCTTAGAAGCAGCTGATTGACATTGTATGCTTTTATTTAACCTACCATCTACAAGGACACCCAAATCCTCCTCTATAAGTGACTCTCCCAATGTTACATCCCCTAGGACATATGATGCACAAAGATTATTACTACCAAGATGCATGAACCTAATTTGCCAAGTTGATGCCCAATCACTCAGAGTGTTCAAGTCAGCTTGTATTTTATGGACATCTTCCATAGACTGCACAGAACTACACAGCTTAGTGTCATCTACAAAAATAGAAATTGTGCTATTAATCCCATCCTCAATATAATCAATAAATAAATTGAATACGAGGACCCAGCACTGAACCTTGGGGTACATCACATATAACCTGGGACTACTCTGAATATATATGCTGGTTTAATTAAATTTAACAATCCCCCCAAAAATTTAATTCCAACCGAGTGGAAATGGAATTCATGGAAACGGACGATTGAGGCTTGCCACACATTTTCACATTAACACTCACAGGTAGATTGCTGCCCTACCCTATGTTTTGCTGTAGTAATCGTGTATATATGCTGGTTTAATTGAATTAAATAATTCCAAAACAAAATTAAATACCAACCGTGTAAATTAAATTCACAGAAACAGCCGATTGAGGCCTGATGCTCACTTTTTTGTTATCACTCACAGGTAGATTGCTGCCCTACCCTGTGTTTTGCTGTAGTAAGCATGTATATATACTGGTTTAATTAAATTGAACAATCCCGCCCAAAAAAGTAAATTCCAACTATGTGGAAATGGAATTCACAGAAACGGATGATTGAGGCTTGACGCACAGTTTCACATTAACACTCATAGATAGATTGCTGCCCTACCCTGGGTTTTGCTGTAGCAATCATGTATATATGTTGGTTTAATTAGATTGAACAATCCCCCCCAAAAATTAAATTCCAACTGTGTGGAAATGGAATTTACCAAACAAACTATTGAGACCTAACTCCCAATTTCTTTTTATCACTCACAGGTAGATTGCTGTCTTACCCTGTGTTCTGCTGTAGTAATCATGTATAGGTGCTGGTTTAATTAAATTGAACAATCCCCCCAAAGATTAAATTCCAACTATGTGTAAATGGAATTCATGGAAATGGACGATTCAGGCTTGAATCTAAATTATTTATAAAATTTTTCTTATCCTGTGTTTTGTTGTAGTAATCACGTATATATGCTAGTTTAATTAAATTGAACAAACTCCAAAAAAACTTAAATTCCAACCATGTGGAAAAGGAATTCATAGAAACAGACGAGACTTGACACTCAATTTCACATTAACATTCACAGGTAGGTTACTGCCCTACCCTGTGTTTTGCTGTACTAATCACAAACATATGCTGGTTTAATTGAATTGAACAAATAAAAAAATAATAATATGAAGTTTAAATTTAATATGAAGTTCACAGAAACAGAAGATTGAGGTCTGATGCTCAATTTCTCATTATCACTCACAGGTAGATTGCTGCTCTACCCTGTGTATTGCTGTAGTAATTATGTATATATGCTGGTTTAATTTAATTGAACAATCCCCAAAAAATTAAATTCCAACCATTTGTAAATTGAATTCATGGAAACAGATGATTGAGGCTTGATTCTCATTTTCACATTAACGGTCACAGGGAGATTGCTTACCTACCCTATGCTTTGCTTTAGTAATCACATATATGCTGGTTTAATTAAATTGAACAATCCTGCCCAAAAATGAGATTCCAACCATGTTGAAATGGAATTCATAGAAATAAATGATTGAGGCCTGATGTTCAATAGTGATGGACAAACATCGGCCGGGATGGTTCGAAAACGAGATCAAATGTTTGCGAACCGCAAGTTTGCGGCGGGCCCCATTCACTTTAATGGCAGGTGAACCAAAAAAACCTTCAGCTCATATTTGCAGCCAACAAACACTTACTAGAAGTACACAAATAGTCCCACAACATGGACAGTGATATACTAGAGGGGGTAATTGGCAAAAATTCCCACAAAAAATATGTATTTTAATCAGGGGCCATTTTTATGCGTTTTACAGGGAAACACAAAAAAATGTGCCCTGCTGAAGCCTCAAAATTTTTTATTTCCTATCGGTTTGATGTATACAAATGTGCAGCAAACCACGTTTTTGTATCCTGAAGAGTCTATTAAAAAAATGCATATGTTTACATAATTTTTTTTTCTACCATGCAACTGTATAGTGTACGGACGCCACTGTACGGCATCAGTCTGAGGCATCTGTTAATGCATACATTTTTGGTATGCATTAAATAGATGGCAAAAATAGGATGTGAACCCAGCCCTAGTGTCAGAATAAGCACCAGTACACATCGGAGCAGCGTGGCGGATAGGGGAGGCTGCCATATACTGACAGAGCGCTACCTGCTTCTGGTGGTCATGGATGAGGATTGTGTTTCTTAGGATCATTTTCTACTGGGAAATACAGGGCACAGTATAATACACTAGAATCTATATAATACTAGCAGAAGCACCCGGCTTCGCAAGGGTATATTTCATCTATTTCATTTTATGTTTCCGTGTGTCGTAAAAGGATATAGACAGTTTACCTCATAACAGTGACCTCTACAGTACCCGCCCCTTTAACATTGACCCCCTCAGAGTGGCCGCCCCTTTAACATTGACCTTCACAGTGCCCGCCCCTGTAACAATGACCTTCACAGTGCCCGACCCTTTAACAGTGCCTGCCCCTTTAACAGTGACCTCCACAATGCCCACCCCTTTACCAGTGACCGCACCTTTAGCATTGACCACCCCTTTAACAGTGACCTTCATAGTGGCCGTCCCTTTAACAGTGACCTTCACAGTGCCCGCCCCTTTAACAGTGACTTTCACAGTGCCTGCCCCTTTAACAGTGACTTTCACAGTGACTGCCCCTTTAACAGTGACCTCCACAGTGCCCGACCCTTTAACAGTGACTTTCACAGTGACCGCCCCTTTAACAGTGACTTTCACAGTGACCGCCCCTTTAACAGTGACTTTCACAATGACTGCCCCTTTAACAGTGACTTTCACAGTGACTGCCCCTTTAAAAGTAACTGCCCCTTTAACAGTGACTTTCACAGTGACCGCCCCTTTAACAGTGACTTTCACAGTGCCCCCCGCCACTTTAACAGGGACCTTCATAGCGCCCGCCCCTTTAATAACAGTGACCTCCACAGTGCACGCCCATTTAATAACAGTGACCTCCACAGTGTCCGCCCCATTAATAACAATGACCTCCACAGTGCCTGCCCCTTTAAAAACATTGACCTTCACAGTGCCCGCCCCTTTAACCACCTCAGCTCCCCTAGCTTAAACCCCCTTAATGACCAGACCACTTTTTACAATTCTGCACTACACTATTTTCACGGTTTATTGCTCGGTCATACAACTTACCACCCAAATGAATTTTACCTCCTTTTCTTCTCACTAATAGAGCTTTCATTGGGTGGTATTTCATTGCTGCTGACATTTTTACTTTTTTTGTTATTAATCGAAATTGACCGAAATTTTTGCAAAAAAAAGAAATTTTTCACTTTCTGCTGTAAAATGTTTCTCTAAATTTATTGTTCTACATGTCTTTCATAAAAAAAAATGCATTAAGTGTATATTTATTGGTTTGGGTAAAAGTTATAGCGTTTACAAACTATGGTGCAAAAATGTGAATTTACACACTTTGACTTTCTGAGCACCTGTCATGTTTCCTGAGGTTCTACAATGCCCAGACAGTAGAAACACCCCACAAATGACCCCATTTCGGAAAGTAGACACCCTAAGGTATTCGCTGATGGGCATAGTGAGTTCATGGAAGTTTTTATTTTTTGTCACAAGTTAGCGGAAAATGATATATTTTTTTCTTTTTTCTTTTTTTCTTACAAAGTCTCATATTCCACTAACTTGTGACAAAAAATAAAATTTTACATGAACTCACCATACCTCTCACGGAATACCTTGGGGTGTCTTCTTTCTAAAATGGGGTCACTTGCGGGGTATTTATACTGCCCTTGCATTTTAGGGGCCCTAAAGTGTGAGAAGTAGTTTGGAATCCAAATGCGTAAAAATGCCCCGTGAAATCCTAAAAGTACTCATTGGAATTTGGGCCCCTTTGCGCACCTAGGCTGCAAAAAAGTGTCACACATGTGGTATCGCCGTACTCAGAAGAAGTAGAGCAATGTGTTTTGAGGTGTATTTTTACATATACCCATGCTGGGTGAGATAAATATCTCTGTAAAAGACAACTTATGGGTATATGTAAAAATACACCCCAAAACACATTGTCCTACTTCTCCTGAGTACGGCGATACCACATGTGTGACACTTTTTTGCAGCCTAGGTGCACAAAGGGGCCCAAATTCCAATGAGTATCTTTAGAATTTCACAGGGCATTTTTTACGCATTTGGATTCCAAACTACTTCTCACGCCTTAGGGTCCCTAAAATGCCAGGGCAGTATAAAAACCCCACAAATGACCCCATTTTGGAAAGAAGACATCCCAAGGTATTCTGTGAGGGGCATGGTGAGTTCCTAGAATATATATTTTTTTGGCACAAGTTAGCAGAAAATGATATATATATATTTTTTCTTACAAAGTCTCATATTCCACTAACTTGTGACAAAAAATAAAATTTTACATGAACTCGCCATGCCCCTCACGAAATACCTTGGGGTGTCTTCTTTACAAAATGGGGTCACTTGTGGGGTATTTATACTGCCCTGGCATTTTAGGGGACCTAAAGCGTGAGAAGTAGTTTGGAATCGAAATGCTTAAAAAATGCCTTGTGAAATCCTAAAGGTGCTCTTTGGAATTTGGGCCCCTTTGCGCACCTAGGCTGCAAAAAAGTGTCACACATGTGGTATCGCCGTACTCAGGAGAAGTAGGGCAATGTGTTTTGGGGTGTATTTTTTCATATACCCATACTGTGTGAGATAAATATCTCTGTAAAAGGCCTCATGCACACGACCGTTGTGTGCATCCGTGGACGTTGTGCCGTTTTCCGTTTTTTTTCGCGGACCTATTGACTTTCAAAGGGTCCGTGGAAAAATCGGAAAATGCACCGTTTTGCAGCCGCATCCGTGATCCGTGTTTCCTGGCCATCAAAAAAATATGACCTGTCCTATTTTTTTGACGGACAACGGTTCACGGACCCATTCAAGTCAATGAGTCCGTGAAAAAACACGGATGCACACAAGATTGGCATCCGCGTCCGTGGCCGTAGGCTACTTTCACACAGACGGATCCGCAGATCCGTCTGCATAAAAGCTTTTTCAGAGCTGAGTTTTCACTTCATGAAAACTCAGATCCGACAGTACAGTCGTGGCCAAAAGTTTTGAGAATGACACAAATATTAGTTTTCACAAAGTTTGCTGCTAAACTGCTTTTAGATCTTTGTTTTAGTTGTTTCTGTGATGTAGTGAAATATAATTACACGCACTTCATATGTTTCAAAGGCTTTTATTGACAATTACATGACATTTATGCAAAGAGTCAGTATTTGCAGTGTTGGCCCTTCTTTTTCAGGACCTCTGCAATTCGACTGGGCATGCTCTCAATCAACTTCTGGGCCAATTCCTGACTGATAGCAACCCATTCTTTCATAATCACTGGAGTTTGTCAGAATTAGTGGGTTTTTGTTTGTCCACCCGCCTCTTGAGGATTGACCACAAGTTCTCAATGGGATTAAGATCTGGGGAGTTTCCAGGCCATGGACCCAAAATGTCAACGTTTTGGTCCCCGAGCCACTTAGTTATCACTTTTGCCTTATGGCACGGTGCTCCATCGTGCTGGAAAATGCATTGTCTTCACCAAACTGTTGTTGGATTGTTGGAAGAAGTTGCTGTTGGAGGGTGTTTTGGTACCATTTTTTATTCATGGCTGTGTTTTTGGGCAAAATTGTGAGTGAGCCCACTTTCTTGGATGAGAAGCAACCCCACACATGAATGGTCTCAGGATGCTTTACTGTTGGCATGACACAGGACTGATGGTAGCGCTCACCTTTTCTTCTCCGGACAAGCCTTTTTCCAGATGCCCCAAACAATCGGAAAGAGGCTTCATCGGAGAATATGACTTTGCCCCAGTCCTCAGCAGTCCATTCATCATACTTTCTGCAGAAGATCAATCTGTCCCTGATGTTTTTTTGGAGAGAAGTGTCTTCTTTGCTGCCTTTCTTGACACCAGGCCATCTTCCAAAAGTCTTCGCCTCACTGTGCGTGCAGATGCGCTCACACCTGCCTGCTGCCATTCCTGAGCAAGCTCTGCACTGGTGGCACTCCGATCCCGCTGCTGAATCCTCTTTAGGAGATGATCCTGGCGCTTGCTGGACTTTCTTGGACGCCCTGAAGCCTTCTTAACAAGAATTGAACCTCTTTCCTTGAAGTTCTTGATGATCCTATAAATTGTTGATTGAGGTGCAATCTTAGTAGCCACAATATCCTTGCCTGTGAAGCCATTTTTATGCAACGCAATGATGTCTGCACGCGTTTATTTGCAGGTCACCATGGTTAACAATGGAAGAACAATGATTTCAAGCATCACCCTCCTTTTAACATGTCAAGTCTGCCATTTTAATCCAATCAGCCTGACATAATGATCTCCAGCCTTGTGCTCATCAACATTCTCACCTGAGTTAACAAGACGATTACTGAAATGATCTCAGCAGGTCCTTTAATGACAGCAATGAAATGCAGTGGAACTTTTTTTTGGGATTAAGTTAATTTTTATGGCAAAGAAGGACTATGCAATTCATCTGATCACTCTTCATAACATTCTGGAGTATATGCAAATTGCTATTATAAAAACTTAAGCAGCAACTTTTCCAATTTCCAATATTTATGTAATTCTCAAAACTTTTGGCCACGACTGTATATTCTAACACAGAGGCATTCCCATAGTGATGGGGACGCTTCTAGTTAGAATATACTTTGAACTGTGTACATGACTGCCCCCTGCTGCCTGGCAGCACCCGCTCTCTTACAGGGGGCTGTGATCCGCACAATTAACCCCTCAGGTGCTGCACCTGAGAAGTTAATTGTGCATATCATAGCCCCCTGTAAGAGATCATGTGCTGCCAGGCAGGAGGGGGCACCCCCCCTCCCTCCCCAGTTTTAAATTCATTGGTGGCCAGTGGGCCCCCCCTCCCTCCCTTGTATTTAACACATTGGTGGCCAGTGCGGCCGGCCCCCCCCCTCCCTCCCCTGTAGTTAACACATTGGTGGCCAGTGCGGCCGGCCCCCCCTGCCTCCCCTGTAGTTAACACATTGGTGGTCAGTGCGGCCAGCCCCCCCTCCCTCCCCTGTAGTTAACACATTGGTGGCCAGTGCGGCCGGCCCCCCCTCCCTCCCTTGTAATACTGTAGATTCATTGGTGGCCAGTGGGCCCCCCCCTCCCTCCCCCTCCTAATTAAAATCTCCCCCCCTATCATTGGTGGCAGCGGAGAGTTCCGATCGGAGTCCCAGTTTAATCGCTGGGGCTTCGACCGGTAACCATGGCAACCAGGACGCTACTGCAGTCCTGGTTGCCATGGTTACTTAGCAATTTTTAGAAGCATTATACTTACCTGCGAGCTGCGATGTCTGTGACCGGCCGGGCGCTCCTCCTACTGGTAAGTGACAGCTCTGTGCTATAAGATATGCGCCGCACAGACCTTTCACTTACCAGTAGGAGGAGCGCCCGGCCGTTCACAGACATCGCAGCTCGCAGGTAAGTAAAAATGCTTATAAAAATTGCTAAATAACCATGGCAACCAGGACTGCAGTAGCGTCCTGGTTGCCATGGTTACCGATCGGAGCCCCAGCGATTAAACTGGGACTCCGATCGGTACTCTCCGCTGCCACCAATGATAGGGGGGGGAGATTTTAATTAGGAGGGGGAGGGAGGGGGGGGACCCACTGGCCACCAATAAATCTACAGTACTACAGGGGAGGGAGGGGGGGCCGGCCGCACTGGCCACCAATGTGTTAACTACAGGGGAGGGAGGGGGGGCCGGCCGCACTGGCCACCAATGTGTTAAATACAAGGGAGGGAGAGTTAAATACAGGGGAGGGAGGGGGGCAATATTTGCCACCAATGAGTTAAATACAGGAAGGGGTCTGCCCCCTGCTGCCTGGCAGCACCTGCCAGGCAGCAGGGGGCAGTCATGTACACAGTTCTTTTAGTATATTCTAACCTGAAGCGTCCCCATCACCATGGGAACGCCTCTGTGTTAGAATATACTGTCGGATCTGAGTTTCACAATCTAACTCAAATCCGATGGTATATTCTAACATAGAGGCGTTCCCATGGTGATGGGGATGCTTCAAGTTAAAATATACCATCGGATTGGAGAAAACTCAGATCCGATGGTATAAAAGGAACTCCTAACTTTACATTGAAAGTCAATGCGGGACGGATCCGTTTGCAATTGCACCATATTGTGTCAACGTCAAACGGATCCATCCCCTTTGACTTGCATTGTAATTCAGGACGGATCCATTTGGCTCCGCACGGCCAGGCGGACACCAAAACGACTTTCTTTTCATGTCCGGATCCTCCAAAAATCAAGGAAGACCCACGGACGAAAAAACGGTCACGGATCACGGACCTACAGACCCCGTTTTTGCGGACCTTAAAAATAACCGGTTGTGTGCATGAGGCCAAAGACAACTTTTCCCATTTTTTTATAAAAAGTTGTCATTTTACAGAGATATTTCTCACACACAGTATGGGTATATGTAAAAATACACCCCAAAACACATTGCCCTACTTCTCCTGAGTATGGCGATACCACATGTGTGACACTTTTTTGCAGCCTAGGTGCGCAAAGGGGCCCAAATTCCAATGAGTACTTTTAGGATTTCACAGGGCAGTTTTTACGCATTTGGATTCCAAACTACTTCTCACGCTTTAGGGCCCCTAAAATACCAGGGCAGTATAAATACCCCACAAGTGACCCCATTTTGGAAAGAAGACACCCCAAGGTATTCCGTGAGGGGCATGGCGAGTTCCTAGAATATTTTTTTTTTGGCACAAGTTAGCGTAAAATGATTATTTTTTATTTATTTTTTTTCTCTTACAAAGTCTCATATTCCACTAACTTGTGACAAAAAATAAAATTTTACATGAACTCGCCATGCCCCTCACGAAATACCATTTTAGGGGCCCTAAAGCGTGAGAAGAAGTCTGGAATATAAATGTCTAAAAAATTTTACGCATTTGGATTCCGTGAGGGGTATGGTGAGTTCATGTGAGATTTTATTTTTTGTCGCAAGTTAGTGGAATATGAGACTTTGTATAATAAAAAATAAAATTTCCGCTAACTTGTGCCAAAAAAAAATCTTCTATGAACTCGCCATGCCCCTCAAAAGTGATCTTTATAGCGCCGCAGCGATTTTACGGTGTTTTTGCAGTGATCAGAAAAAAAAAATTTCTGTCACTGCGGTCGGGCGGACTGAACGCAAGTGTGCGCACAAGATCAGGCCTGATCGGGCGAACACTGCGTTTTTTGTAGAGCCTATAGAACATGTCCTATTCTTGTCCACAATTGTGGACAAGAAAAGGCATTTTCTATAAAGTTCTGGCAATATGCGGATCCGCAAAATGAGGAAAGCACATTGCCGGTGTCCGTGTTTTGCGGATCCGCGGATCCGCGGATCCGCAAAACACATACGGACGTCTGAATGGAGCTTTACAAGGGGTGATCAATGACAGGGGGGTGATCAGGTAGTCTATATGGGGTGATCAGGGGTTAATAAGGGGTTAATAAGTGACGGGGGGGGTGTAGTGTAGTGTGGTGATTGAAGCTACTTACAGAGCTGCCTGTGTCCTCTGGTGGTCGATCCAAGCAAAAGGGACCACCAGAGGACCAGGTAGCAGGTATATCAGACGCTGTTAACAAAACAGCGTCCGATATATCTTTCAGGGGTTAAAAAATCGCATCTACAGGCTGCCAGCGAATGATCGCCGCTGGCAGGTTGTAGATCAGCTCGTTTACCTTCCGATCCTGTGAACGCGTGCTGCTGTGTGCGCGCGTTCATAGGAAATCTCGCGTCTCGCGAGATGATGCGCCGATGCAGCAAGGAGAAACAAACCGACCGCCCGCAGGACGCATCCCTGCGTTAGGCGGTTGGGAGGCGGTTAAGCAGTAAAGAAAATTGGCTGGGTTGTTATGGAAACCTGGAGTAAAACTGTGTTTATGACAGTTGGGATTTGAAGAAAAAGACATTGCAGGCTTGTATTGGCTAATGTGGGTAATTTTTTGGGAATATCTCAGGAACAGTATGTCCTAGAGAGCTGAGACCCGGTCTAAAACTTTTCCGGGCACCGGATGTATCTGTGTGCCAAATTTGGTGAAGATCGGTCCAGTCGTTTGGTCGCGCATAAAGAACGTCTAGACAGACAGAAACTTATTTTTATATATATAAGAGATAAAGATATTAACCCTACCCATGAATGATAATACAATTAGTTGATCATTTATTATATAGAACTACGTCTATTTTAGGCGTATTTCTGACACAGATTGTGGCGCAAAGGTCCTTAGCACCGTAATCTGCATATTTTTCCCGCTCATGCCAGGTCTAAAAAATGATGGCATGGGCAGGGAAAGGGATACAGTTATGGGCATCCAGATTTTGGATACCACCACCATACATTAACCAGATAACACCTCTGCACAGTGACCGGATAACACCGCCATACCGTGACCGTATAAAAGAGTATAAGAGGGCACAGTACAGGGAATGACTAGGGGCACTGCACAGGGTGTGGTAAGAGGGCACAATGCAGGGTATAAGGGGGCACAGTACAGGGTGGGGGGGCACAGTACAGGGTGGGGGGGCACAGTCACATGATCCTGTGACATTAGAAGGTCCTTATGGTGAATGCGGTTCATACGCCACCATAATGAGAGGCAGAGGAGTGAGACAAGGGTGTGATTATGTGGCTAGAGATAAAAAATGTAACTGTCGGCCAGTACAGGCCCGAAAAATTAGGCAATAGGCATTCACCTGACAGCACAGAACTTTGGATTCTGTGGCTGGAGGTACATTAGGCGGTCACAGGATAAAAATGTAACTGTCGGCCAGTACAGGCCCCAAAAATTAGCCAATAGGCATTCACCTGACAGCAAAGAACCTTGGATTCTGTGGCTGGAGGTACATTAGGCGGTCACAGGATAAAAATGTAACTGTCCGCCAGTACAGTCCACAAAAATTAGGCATTCAATGGACATAAAAGGCCTTTTATGCCGTTGTATTTACCTAAGACAGGGACCATGATTTGTTCTGAGTGGTGGCGGATATTTGTGGGCTGTCATGAGGAAATTCAATCAAACGTGGTCGTCACATATGTTGAATTCCTCCGAGATCCATGCCTCATTCATTTTTAGAAATGTGAGGTAGTCCACACTGTCGTGAGTTAGGCGAGTGCGCCTATCGGTCAGGATCCCCCCTGCTGCGCTGAACGTCCTCTCGGACAGGACACTGGACGAGGGGCAAGCCAACAGATCCATGGCAAATTGTGCCAGCTCTGGCCACAGGTCAAGCCTGCACACCCAGTAGTCCAGGGGTTCATCGCTTCTTAGACCGTCCACATCGGCCATTAACCCGATGTAGTCGGACACCTGTCGGTCTAGGTGTTCCCTGAGCCTGGATCCGGAGGACAGCTGTCGATGGGTTGGCTGCAAGAATGATCTCATATCCGAAGTCACCAACACATCTTCAAACCGCCCTCTTCTTGCATACGCTGTTGGATTGGTACCCACAACTGTTTCTCTGTGAGTGGAAATTCCTCTGGCAGCGCCCGCAAAAGCAGAATGCAGCATTTCTAGAAGCAAGGCCTGGAAGTGCTGCATTCTGACAGCCCTCTGTGATGGTGGTAACATTTCTGCCATCTTGTGTTCGTACCGGGGGTCTAAGTACGTTGGCACCCAGTACTGGTCCTTGCCCTTTGTGCTTTTTATACGGGGGTCCCTCTTCAACACTGGACCATGAAGGCCCCATTTTCACTAAACTGGAAGCGGTGGAGTGGCCTGGCACCTGCTCATCATCCAGGATAATGTCGTCCTCCTTCTCCTCCCCCCAGCCATGGACAACACCAGGAATCCCAGAAAAGTTTAAAGCATGCTCTTCTTGCTCCTCTTCCATCCCGGCACCATCCTCCTCTGACTCCTCTTCAGACTCTTGTTGTTGACTTGTTTTAGATGGAGTAGCCCCCCCTGGGAATTCATCCAGCATTGAGACTTCCTCATCTTCCTGCTCCTTCTCCTCGATGGCTTGATAAATGACACGACGCAATGCACGCTCCTGAAAGAAGGCGTAAGGTACGATGTCACTGATGGTGCCCTGGCTGCGACTGACCAGTTTGGTGATCTCATCAAATGGCCGCAGAAGTCTGCATGCGTTGCGCGTGAGCAGCCACTGGCGCAGTGAAAAAACCAAGCTCCCCAGAACCTGTCCCGCCGCAGAGTTCGTACAGGTAGTCGTTAACTGCACTTTTCTGCTGGAGCAGCCTATCAAGCATATACAAGATGGAGTTCCATCTCGTCGGGCAGTCACAAATCAAAAGTCTGACGGGCAGGTGGTGTCGCCGCTGAATGTCAGCAAGGCGAGCCATGGTCGTGTAAATCTTCTAAAATGGCCAGAGATTTTCCTGGCCTGCCGCAAGACGTCCTGGACCCCGGGGTATTTGGCAACAAATCGCTGCACGACTACGTTCAGGACGTGTGCCATGCACGGCACGTGTGTCATTTTGCCCTGTTTCAGCGCGCTCAGCAGATTGGCACCGTTGTCGCACACCACTTTACCAACTGTCAAATTGAGCGGGGTTAGCCACTGATAGGCCTGTGACCGCAAAGCTGAAAGGAGTGCAGGACCGGTGTAGCTCTTGGCTTCCAGGCACAACAGACGCAGCACAGCATGGCAACGTCTCACCTGGCACATCAAATAGGTTCTGGGGAGCTTGGGGGGCGCAGCAGAAGAGACGGTAGCAGCGAAAAAGGAGGAGTCAGCCGAGGAGGAGAGGGAGGATGGAGTAGGAGGAGGAGAAGAAGAGGCAGGCCTGCATGCAATCCGTGGCGGTAACACTAAATCTTCACAGGTGCCACGGGTTGTATGCTTGACGGCCATCAGAAGGTTCACCCAGTGGGCAGTAAAAGTTATGTACCTTCCCTTCCCGTGTTTGGTAGACCACGTGTCTGTGGTCAGATGTATCTTGGCACCGACACTGTATGCCAGAGATACATTCACTTGCCGCTGAACGTGGCAATATAGCTCTGGGATGCCCTTCTGGGAGAAATATTTCCTTCCGGGGACCTTCCATTGCTGTGTTCTAATGGCCACAAATTTTCTAAAGGCCTCCGAGTCCACCAGTTTCTATGGCGGGCTAGCAGTTCTGACAAGCCAGCGGTCAGCCGCTGGGCAAGAGGGTTATCCGACGTCATCATCTTTTTTCGCTCGAACATTTGGGGCAAGGAAGCCTGCCTTGTGCCAGATGAACACGACGACGGCACAGTGGAAGGTGGAGTGGAGGACAACTGGGAGGAGAGAGGAGAAGGAGAAGAGGCAGGATGGGGAGTGCCGGGAGTGTGGCTTTGTGGGTTCTGACGGTGTTGCTCCCACTGGGCTCGGTGATAGGAGGCCAGGTGCCATCTTAAGGCGGTCGTCCCTAGGTGAGTGTTTGGCTTACCGCGACTTATGCGTTAACAGCACAGGTTGCAGATGGCAATACTATTGTCAGGAGCGGACACGTTAAAAAAAGCCCACACTGAGGAGCCATGTGCCGGCATCCTGAAAGCGCCAGATGTGACCGTGCATGGTGGATGGCTCGTTCCAGAAACATTAGCAGTCTGCTTTTTGCCCCCTGTGCACTGTCAGTTCTGCCTGCTTCTCCTCCTTCTCCTCCCTATCTGCTGCTCCATTTCTCCCCCTTGTGGGCACCCACGTGACGTCCATTGACACGTTATCATCGGATTCGTCACCTTCACCACCACCAGTAATTGTACGCACCTTCTGAAACTTCCCACTTAAGCTCCGGCCTGGTGCACCTGCCCAACCCCTACCACTCCTGCTGAATGGCCTGCCTCTTCCTCTGCTTGTCATTTTCAAAATGACCCTGTGACAAAAGTACCAATAGAAGTGCAGTATTTGTGGAAGAAGTTATATCACACCCCTGCCTCAATAATTTTTTTTGGGGGGGCAACTGGTAAATCACACCAGTAGAAATTATTTCTTCAAATAGTGTTTTTCACTCTGTGTAGATGCGGTAACGCAGCAAAATCGCAGACAAATGCTGCACTACCTAAATGCACTATATAAATAGTATATTATTGGTATATAACACCCCTGCTTCAATCAGTATTTTTGGGGGGCAACTGGTAAATCACACCAGTAGAAATTATTTCTTCAAATTGTGTTTTTCACTCTGTGTAGATGCGGTAACGCAGCAAAACCGCAGACAAATGCTGCACTAACTAAATGCACTATATAGAAAGTATATTATTGATATATAACACCCCTGCTTCAATCAGTTTTTTTGGGGGGCAACTGGTAAATCACACCAGTAGAAATTATTTCTTCAAATAATGTTTTTCACTCTGTGTAGATGCGGTAAAGCAGCAAAACCGCAGACAAATGCTGCACTACCAAAATGCACTATATAGAAAGTATATTATTATTATTATTCGTATATAACACCCCTGCTTCAATCAGTTTTTGGGGGGCAACTGATAAATCACACCAGTAGAAATTATTGGTTCCAATAGTGTTTGTCACTCTGCATAGATGCGGTAACGCAGCAAAACCGCAAACAAATGCTGCACTACCTAAACGCACTAAATAGAAAGTATATTATTGGTATATAACACCCCTGCTTCAATCAGTTTTTTTGCGGGGGGCAACTGGTAAATCACACCAGTAGAAATTATTTCTTCAAATAGTGTTTTTCACTCTGTGTAGATGTGGTAACGCAGCAAAACCGCAGACAAATGCTGCACTACCTAAATGCACTAAATAGAACATATATTATTGGTATATAACACCCCTGGTTCAATCAGTTTTTTGGGGGGGGCAACTGGTAAATCACACCAGTAGAAATTATTTGTTCCAATAGCGTTTGGCACTCTGTGTGGCTGCAGTATTGCAGCAGAACCGCATACAACTGCTGCACAATACAATTGCACTATAATATACTTTCTATGTTGGAAAGTATATTATAAGTATATAACATCCCTGAGTATGTCACACCTATCGATAGCACACCTATACCCAGGCTCGGACTGGCCCACAGGGGTACAGGGGAATCCCCCGGTGGGCCCCTGAGCAAGGTGGGCACCTAGTCTCCCACCCCCTGCACAAGTGGCACATAACACAGTAGACTTACTGCACTACATACATATCTTCAATGTACAGCACCTCAACCAGCCTATGTTCATATAAAAAAACTTGTTAGATTATTTATTATATTTAAAAGTATCCGTATGGTGGCCCCCCAAAATAAATTTTACTGGTGGGCCCTAGGTACCTCAGTCCGACACTGCCTACACCAGTCCTTAAAAGGACTTTTGTTGCCCTATTAGCTAGCATTTTGTGTCCCTAACAATCTGTCCCTGCTCCACACAGCAACCTCTTCCTACACTGGCAAAAGACTGAATGTACAATGGCAGCCAGATCAGGTTTATTTATAAGGTAGGGGGTATGTTCATGTGCTGAAACGTCTCAATTGGCTGTCCTGTACCATCTGATGGATGTTTTATGAGTAAAAGTTCTTCACAATGTAAAAGAATATGGCGGTCGGCGAACAGTGAATGATCAAAGTTCGCCGCGAAACGACCACCGGGTGAACCGCAAATCCATCTCTAATGCTCAATTTCTCATTATCACTAACAGATAGATTGCTACCCTACCCTTTATTTTGCTGTA
Organism: Bufo bufo; assembly: GCF_905171765.1. Classification (NCBI taxonomy): domain Eukaryota; kingdom Metazoa; phylum Chordata; class Amphibia; order Anura; family Bufonidae; genus Bufo; species Bufo bufo. The sequence goes on from NC_053392.1 coordinate 214,771,886, forward strand.
GTAATCACGAACATGTGCTGGTTAAATTGAATTGAACAATCTAAAAAAAAATTATATGAAGTTCACAGAAACAGAAGATTGAGGTCTGATGCTCAATTTCTCGTTATCAATCACAGGTAGATTGCTGCCCTACCCTGTGTCTTGCTGTAGTAATTATGTATATATGCTGGTTTAAATAAATTGAACAATCCCCCAAAAATTTAATTCCAACCATTTGTAAATTGAATTCATGGAAACAGATTGAGGCTTGATGCTCAATTTCACATTAACACTCATAGGGAGATTGCTGCACTACCCTGTGTTTTGCTGTAGTAATCACGTATATATATGCTGTTTTAATAAAATTGAGCAATCTCCCCGCAAAAAATTAAATTCCAACCGTGTGGAAATGGAATTCACAGGAACAGACGATTGAGGCTTGATGCACAATTTTATGTTAACACTTACAGGTGATTGCTGACCTACCCTATGCTTTGCTGTAGTAACCACATATATGATAGTTTAATTAAATTGAACAATCCCCAAAAATTGCAATTCCAACCATGTGGAAATGGAATTCATGGAAACAAATGATTGAGGCCTGATGCTCAATTTCTCATTATTACTCACAGGTAGATTGCTACTCTACCCTTTGTTTTGCTGTAGTAATCACGCATATCTGATGGTTTAATTATATTGAAGAATCCCCCAAAAATGTTATTTTAACCGTTAGAAAATGTAATTCATGGAAACAGATGACTTACTATTATTCTGGGGAGCCGCTCCGTTCTCCTGCTATGTCCCCCGGTATTTTCGCTGACTTGGTAACACTGGGAGGATCCTGCCCTTTTTCTCCTGGGCATCTACTTCTCCCAGGCTGTAGCGCTGTCCAATTGCATCGCAGAGCTCACAGCCTGGGAGGTTTTTTTCTCCCAGGCTGTGAGCTCTGCGCTGCAATTGGACAGCGCTAAAGCCTGGGAGAAGAAACGCCCAGGAGAAAAAGGGCGTTACCAGTGTTACCAAGTCAGCGAAATCACCGGGGGACATAGCGGAAGAACGGAGCGGCGCCCCAGAATAATAGTAAGTGCAGTGAGATCCCGGGGCACCGCTCTACACAGCCTTATAGTTATCTTACAATCTTTGGACCGATGAAAGGTCCTCTTTAACACTCACAAATAAATTGTTATCCTAATGTGTATTTGTGTACTGATCACCTATATGCTGGTTTCATTTAATTTAATAACCCGTCCCCCCAAAAAAAAATGTTGTCAATCACTGATGTATAGTTGTGTTCAAAATTATTCAACCCCCACTGAAATTGAGTGTTTTGGCCAGTTTGACATTGATTTTGATCATTTCAATCATCTTGTTTAAAATTAAATCAAAGAGGCACTTGTAAGTCAGACAAATATAACATAACATTTATAATTAAATAACCACAAATGTATTTTCTGTGCTCACATCATTATCAGTTTTATTCAACCCCCAAGTGACATTCAATCTTAGTATATAGTACAACATCCTTTTCCAGTTATAACAGCTTTTAAACGTGAGGCATAGCTTGACACAAGTGTCTTGCAGCGATCTACAGGTATCTTCGCCCATTCTTCATGGGCAAAAGCCTCCAGTTCAGTCACATTCTTAGGCTTGCGCGCTGCAACTGCTTTCTTAAGTCCCACCAGAGGTTCTCAATCGGATTTAAGTCTGGTGACTGCGATGGCCACTTCAAAATGTTCCAGCCTTTAATCTGCAACCATGCTCTAGTGGACTTGGAGGTATGCTTGGGATCATTGTCCTGTTGAAAGGTCCAACGTCTCCCAAGCCTCAGGTTTGTGACGGACTGCATCACATTTTCATCCAATATCTCCTGGTACTGAAGAGAATTCATGGTACCTTGCACACGCTGAAGCTTCCCTGTACCTGTAGAAGCAAAACCGCCCCAAAGCATGATTGACCCCCCGCCATGCTTCACAGTAGGCAAGGTGTTCTTTTCTTCATAGGCCTTGTTCTTCCTCCTCCAAACATAGCGTTGATCCATGGGCCCAAACAGTTCTAATTTTGTTTCATCAGTCCACAGAACACTATCCCAAAACTTTTGTGGTTTGTCCACATGACTTTTGGCATACTGCAGTCGACTCTTCTTATTCTTTGGAGACAGCAAGGGGGTGCGCCTGGGAGTTTTGGCATGGAGGCCTTCATTACGCAGTGTGCGCCTTATTGTCTGAGCTGAAACTTCAGTACCCACATCTGACAAATCTTTTTTCAGTTCCTCAGCAGTCACATGGGGACTTTTCTCCACTTTGCGCTTCAGGTAGCGCACAGCAGTCGAAGTCAGCATCTTCTTTCTGCCACGACCAGGTAGTGTTTCAACAGTGCCCTTTGCCTTGAATTTGCGAATGATGCTTCCTATGGTGTCTCTTGGCATGTTTAACATCTTTGCAATCTTCTTATAGCCATTGCCCTCCCTGTGAAGAGAAATCACCTCTTCTCTTGTCTTCCTGGACCATTCTCTTGACTTCACCATGTTTGTAAACACACCAGTAAATGTCTAGAAGGAGCCGAGTATCACAGTCCTTTTAAATATGCCTAATTGGTGCTTATTATGCTTGATTGCTGCTCCTCGACATCCACAGGTGTTTTCAATACCTGATCGAAAACACTTGAATGAACCTCTGTTCTTAAGAGTGGTAGTCTTTAAGGGGTTGAATAATTGTGTCAATGAAGAAATCACAAAAAAAACATTTAATACTGTATTACAAAAACAATTGATGTCATTTTAGTTGCATTTGGTTCTTTAAAAAGTCCTTGTAAGATTTCATTCTGAACACAATTAAAAATGTACACTAAATTCCCTAAAACCCTTTACAGCATTGGGGGTTGAATAATTTGGAACACAACTGTATATGGCTGTTCAAACTAAAATATATATTTTTTAAATTAAATATGTAAAATGACCTTACAGTCATCTCACTAGTATTCTATATGCTATGCTAGATTGATGGTAGAACACGTGTTGGTAGTTTTACCTTATCCCTGCCCCTCCTCCCCAAAAAAAAGGATTTCTATGAAAATTGGAAAAAACAAAAATTTCCTTTAAATTTGCTTTTGAGGTTTGCAGCAGCTAATTCAATTCCCAGCACACATTCTTCTGGGGAACTTCCCTGCCTGACAAGCTAGAGTGTAGGTAGGACTGAACCTGGGAGTTGAGGTGGGAGGTCTTGGCTTTCTGCCTCAGCCTGGCCTAGTATGCGAAAAAGTAGCTGCTGCTGCAGCTTTTGCTGCTTGCGGTGGCGGGAGGTGGATGACTCTTGGGGGGATGGGGCAGAGAGGGGCCTCCCTTTCAGGCATGCTGACCGAAAGCTGCTGCAAGCTGCGTACACAGTGTATCCTGGTAATAATGTAATTTGTCCTCTCATTCGAATGGAGGAACACATTCCCCGATTTTTCTTTAATAGAGAGGTTCTAAGAGCATTGCTATCCAAGATGCGCTAGCTGTTCTTCTTTCACTGTCCTCCCCTGCTGCATAGAATGTGTCGGCAGATAAGAACCATTTGGCCCATCTAGTCTGCCCAATCTACTGAATACTATGAATAGCCCCTGGCCCTATCTTATATGAAGGATGGCCTTATGACTATCCCATACATGCTTAAACTCCACTGTATTTGCAGCTACCACTTCTGCATGAAGGCTATTCCATGCATCCACTACTCTCTCAGTAAAGTAATACTTCCTGATATTACTTTTAAACCTTTTCCCCTCTAATTTAAAACTATGTCCTCTTGTAGCAGTTTTTCTTCTTTTAAATATTATCTCCTCTTTTACCTTGTTGATTCCATTTATGTATTTAAAAGTTTATATCATATCCCCTCTGTCTGGTCTTTCTTCCAAGCTATACATGTTAAGGTCCTATAGAAACATGAGTATCAGTGTCTGCTCTAAGATAAATATGAGGGGGATGAGATTGTTCATGCCTCAGTTGTTTCTTACTGACAAACTTTGTGGCCTCTCTGAAGGGCTTCAGCTCCTGATAGGCTTCTCAGATGAGCTGCCACTGCCTTATCTCGAAACACAGTTTTCCCCGCTGAGGTGATCTGGTGCATGACAATTCACATCTTTCCGCTGCTCATACAGACACTCTAGCATGTGCAATGTTGAATTCCAGTTAGTTGGAACATCGTGGATTAAGCAATGTAACAGCAGATCCTTGTGAATGCCAGTGTACTTTTCATATTTTTTTATTTTTATTGCACGACTAGGCTAATAATGTCCACCATTAAGGGAGCATGTGTTATTTTATTGTCGCTGATTACCTTGCCCAATTGGAGTGGGCAGGATGGCAGCCAGTGGGATGTTTGCTGCTTGATGTACTTTAGCAACTGCTTGCCTATGTGACTACTCTCACCCAGACGCTGTACCCTGCTGCTGTTGACGGCAGGAGGGTGTCCATTAAGCAGGAGTTGATGGAGGTGGATAAGTGCCTGGTGTAGTAGCCAGGCTGGCACAATGGTGGTGGGTCAAAAGAACCCTGCCTTTTTGCTGAGGTGCTGCTTTTCTGCTTCTGAAACTGGGCCATGAAAGACATGTACTGTCCTGCCCGAAAAAGCTCCGCCAGGTGTCTGGACCTCCATCAATGTGGCCAATAGGGAATTAAGCTTGCGTACCAGTGAATTGCTGAGCATGTAGAGTTGTTTCCTGTCCATGTATTCCATTATAGATGACTAACGACGGAGCGAAGGAGAAAGAGGAGTCTGAGTGGGAGAAGCAGAAAGTGATGATGACGATGTGACAGACACCATACTGCCCGTGGATGTGGTCTGGCTGCCGCAAGGGAGACGGGAGAAGGAGGAAGCTCTTCTTGAGGTAGCTGGCGGCAACTTTTGCTTATGGGTGATGTTGTTTTATGTGTTTCAATAGAGCAGTAGTACCTATGTTTGTGTTTCCTGTCCACAGCTTATTTTTTTCTTGCAGAGCTTGCACAGGGAAATACTTCCAGCAGCCTGGAGAAAAACTGCCAGACAAAAGATACTCACGCAGCGCTAGAGGGAGCTGAGCTTTGCTTATCTTGGCATGTTTTTGTACCACCGAATCCCAAAGCAGACATGGCCCTGGCAGTTCTTTGTTGCATCTGCTCTTTATTGCTACCACTATCACCACCCTCCTCCTCTGATGTTGCCTCCTCCTTAACGCTTCGATCGAGCTCCCAGGTCCTGTCCAACAGACAATCATCATTGGAGTCCTCACCCTCCAATCCACTTTTATCAGACTGTGAGATATCATGGTGGGGTTCTCGGCCCCCCTCACCTGCTCTGCATTTGCCCCCACTGCCACTGTTTTTTCACCTGCAGTCAATACCATGGCTACGGGTGCCACTATTAACCACTACTGACAGAGCTACAGTATGCATGGGTTCGCCAGCCTTCTGCTGAACCTTGGGGCCATCCGAACGCTCACTGCTCCTACTGAAGTTATAAACAAGGAAACTCTATTGGCTATCTGCCGTAAGGAATGGTGGGGTTTTGTTGCCACTTCTTAGGAAAAAAGAAGGTGTCCCACTAGGAAGGGAAAGTGAGGACAGAGAGGCCGCCACTGAAATTCTTCTCTGGGGCTGCAAGGAGAAGAAGCAGGAGGTATGCTCTGAACCCTGACTTTAAGGCATGGTGTCAGACTCAGAAGTCACCTCCATGTTATCCTGCTGTGACTGAGAGGAGGAGTGAGCCATCCAATCCACAATCTCATCCTCTTTGTCCTCAATGATAATATTGAAGCTCAAGACCTGGCCCCAGGTCTTTCATTTGGAGCTCTTCACCTAATGTCTTCTGTGAAGTTATAATATTCAAATTCAGAAATAAAAGCTTTCTAAAGTGTAAAACACAAGTTGACAAGTTGCATGCACGTATTCTGTATTGCTATATTTTGTGAAACAAAAAAACTTGAAACGTCTTCAGACTCCTTAACAGGGAATTCAGGCTAGTATTTCACGTTTTCATGATTTAACCCATTACCCTCTGTATTGTGAGACACACGTTGCACACTAATATTGCTATATACACTCACCTAAAGAATTATTAGGAACACCATACTAATACGGTGTTGGACCCCCTTTTGCCTTCAGAACTGCCTTAATTCTACGTGGCATTGATTCAACAAGGTGCTGATAGCATTCTTTAGAAATGTTGGCCCATATTGATAGGATAGCATCTTGCAGTTGATGGAAATTTGAGGGATGCACATCCAGGGCACGAAGCTCCCGTTCCACCACATCCCAAAGATGCTCTATTGGGTTGAGATCTGGTGACTGTGGGGGCCATTTTAGTACAGTGAACTCATTGTCATGTTCAAGAAACCAATTTGAAATGATTCGAGCTTTGTGACATGGTGCATTATCCTGCTGGAAGTAGCCAACAGAGGATGGATACATGTTCTCATTCTGTTTACGCCAAATTCGGACTCTACCATTTGAATGTCTCAACAGAAATCGAGACTCATCAGACCAGGCAACATTTTTCCAGTCTTCAACAGTCCAATTTTAGTGAGCTCGTGCTAATTGTAGCCTCTTTTTTCTATTTGTAGTGGAGATGAGTGGTACCCGGTGGGGTCTTCTGCTGTTGTAGCCCATCCGCCTCAATGTTGTGCGTGTTGTGGCTTCACAAATGCTTTGCTGCATACCTCGGTTGTAACGAGTGCTTATTTCAGTCAACGTTGCTCTTCTATCAGCTTGAATCAGTCGGCCCATTCTTCTCTGACCTCTAGCATCCACAAGGCATTTTTGCCCACAGGACTGCCGCATACTGGATGTTTTTCCCTTTTCACACCATTCTTTGTAAACCCTAGAACTGGTTGTGCGTGAAAATCCCAGTAACTGAGCAGATTGTGAAATACTCAGACCGGCCCGTCTGGCACCAACAACCATGCCACGCTCAAAATTGCTTAAATCACCTTTCTTTCCCATTCTGACATTCAGTTTGGAGTTCAGGAGATTGTCTTGACCAGGACCACACCCCTAAATGCATTGAAGCAACTGCCATGTGATTGGTTGACTAGATAATTGCATCAATGAGAAATAGAACAGGTGTTCCTAATAATTCTTTAGGTGAGTGTATTTTGTCAAACAAAAAAACCTTGAATAATCTGGACATGTCCTGACATGACATAGATTTCTGACTTGTATTTCACATTATCATTTAGAGATTTCAAATGCTACCCTCTGTATTGTAAGAAACACCTGGCACACTTGTATTGCTATATTCCACTAAACAAAAACTAACTTTCTAGAGATGTCCTGGATTTTGGTCTAGTATTTTAAAATTTCACTTATATTTCAAATGCTACCTTCTGTATTGTAAGACACATGTTGCACACTAGTACTGCTATATTTCGCAGAAAAAAACCCAAAGATGCCCTGGCACAGATTTTGGACAGAATTTGATTATTTACGGTATCTGCCCTTTGGACTGAGGATGGTATGCTGAGGAGAAGTTCAACTTAAAATCTACCAATCCACAGAGACACCTCCAGAACTAGGATGCAAACTGGGTTCTTAGATCAGAAACAATGTGTGAAGGCAATCTCATAATAAATAGTCCACAGCAATATGTTACCAGGGAGCATCTTTTTTGTGAGCTATCCACTTTTGTTCTGGTCCTCAACTGTCTCATGTGTTCAACACTTTGACTCCCAGCTGATATAAAAGCTTATGTGTGGACAGGAAGTTGTTGTCTGTATTAATTTCTATGACAGCCTTGATATGAGTCTCATGCAAATGAGTAGAGAAACTGACTTGCAGTCCACACATAAGTCACAGCATTGGAGAGTTAGCATCGATCACATGACACAGTTGAGGACTAGAAGAAGGTGAATAATTCACAAATGCAGCTACCAGTATAAAAGATTATCTTCACTACAATTTGCATCATGTACCTTTCTAACAGGCCAGAGAATAGCAATTTTTGTAGGAGTGCTTCTTTAACAAAGAAGAAGCTGGTTCCAGAGTCAGTCCCTAAATGCTTAGTGGGACTTGAGGTCTGGATTGCTGAAAGGCCAGTCCAGCCTAGCATGGAGCAGGCAAAAAACTTTGGTGGTCATGTCCGCCTGGAAGGGAGCAGGAAGATGCTGGCAGGTATGGACCATCAGGTCAGACAACAGTGAGTATTCTGGTGGTCCTGCCTGCCGGGAAGAGGGAGATGCTGGCTGGAATGAACCGCCAGTGCTACATTAGTGCAGCATACTACCCTGTCCTGGCTGTCCAATATTAGGTGAGGCAAGGATAATGAATCTTAAAATACATGTGATGTTACAGTATATGCCATAGTCATACAGTTGCTAGAACTTTCAGTACCAGTTAATGATTTTTGCTCTCAGCCATTTCTGCTAATACAGTGTTGAATGATTTACCTGGCTTTGTTCATAACTAGAGATGAGCGAATCGAAGCTGACAAAGTGGAATTCGATCCAAATTTCAGGAATTATTTGATTCGTACCGAATTTCCTCACACTTCGTGGTAACGAATCGCATTTTCTCCTAAAATGGCTGCTGCACGTGTGAGGACATGGAGAAAGGAACTCTGGGAAGGCGGGATCACCCATAATGCCATGCATGCAGCCAATCAGCAGCTAGCCAGCTCTGTGATGTCACAGCCCTATAAATGCCATCTTGGATTCTGCCATTTTCCAGTGTACTTAGTGCAGGGAGAGACGTCAGCAGGTGTTAGGGAGAGTGCTAGAAAAAACTAGGAAGGAATCATTCCGCAGCATTTATGTTGAACAGGGTTCAGTAGGGGAGGTTACAGCCTGGGAAATAGGAACAATCCTATTACACCTTGCTGCACTGACTGGGCACCCAAATTGCTATTATACAGCTCTGTAATTCCAGGAAACTGTTCTTGTTATTGGGGTGCAAGTGCTGTTTGATACAGCCATTAATAGGGTTTATTACAAGGAAATATTTATATATCTTATTTGCCCTTGTGCGGTGCAGTTATATGTTCTAAAGCATTTTTTAGCTTGTATTAGTCGGAAAAAAGAGCTTATTAACCGTTGTGTGGTGAAGTGCAAAAATTACAGCCCTTTTTGTTGTGTATTAGTGGCAAAAGAAAAAGATATTTGCCGTTCAGCAGTGCAGTTATATGTTCTAAAGCCCTTTTTGTTGTGTATTAGTGGCAAAAGTAAAATATATTTGCCGTTCAGCGGTGCAGTTATATGTTCTAAAGCCTTTTGTGGTGTGTATTAGTGGCAAAAGAAAAAGAAATTTGCCGTTCAGCAGTGCAGTTATTCAGTATGTTGTAAAGCCTTTTGTGGCGTGTATAAGTGGAAAAAGAAAAATATATTTGCCATTCTGCGGTGCAGTTATATGTTCTAAAGCCTTTTGTGGTGTGTATTAGTGGCAAAAGAAAAATATATTTGCCGTTCAGCTGTGCAGTTATAAGTACTAAAGCCTTTTGTGGCATGTATTAGTGGCAAAAGAAAAATATTTTTGCCATTCAGCGGTGCAGTTATATGTTATAAAGCCTTTTGTGGCGTATATGAGTGGCAAAAGAAAAATATATTTGCCGTTCAGTGGTGCAGTTATATGTTATAAAGCCTTTTGTGGTGTGTATTAGTGGAAAAAGAAAAATATATGTTCCGTTTAGCAGTGCAGTTATATATAGAGGCCTAAATGTTTCTGGTGCAGGCACAGGTCGCAGCAGACTAAAGGACCGTGACAGCAGGGGTCACTTCAAGAGGCCTGAGCTCCCAGTGTCAGCTAGTGGTCGTGTCTTGACCAACAACCCAGCTGTTCTTGAATGGTTGACTCGATCTTCGACTTCGTCGCAAGTGACATCAGACACCCCCAGCCAAGAATCAGTGGGTTCGTTAGACACAACTCTTAGTTAGCATGGCCCTCGAGCACCTCACCTGGCCCTCACCTGTCCTCAACCTGTCTCTGTCCTTTTCTGTTCACTCAGCCAGAGAAGTAGTGTATGCTGTAGGCTCAGCTCCACTATACAGTGAGGACGAGCTACTATAAGACAGTCAGCAGCTACTGGCAAGCCAAGATGTGAAGGAGACATCCGCCGCTTCCTCCACTAGGCAGGCAAGTAGTAATGAGGAAAGTGGTGTGGGAGCTGGTGTTGTAAGCGGTCAGGCTCCTGACCCAGAGACGGCTGAGGAGGACATTAGTGATGTGCAGACAGTACTTGATGATGATGATGTAGCTGATCGCACTTGGGAGCTGTGTGACGAAGGGGCTTCATCATCGGGAGAAGAGGGTGGCAGCTTGCCCGTGAGGCAGTGTTGGAGCCAGCAAGTCGCTAGCATGGCCAGAAGTCTGCAGGGTGGCAGCAGTGGGAGGTCGGGAGTCAAATGTTCCCGGGGTAGATCACCTGCTGCGCAGGAGCCTACCTGCCCGGGAAGTAGCGGTGCACGGGTTCACGGAGGCAGCGGCGGTAGCAGTCAGTCAGTGCGTAGTGTTGGGGGTAAAATCACCTACTCGGCTCTGTGGCAGTTTTTTGTTAAGCGGAAGGGGTGAACATGGCCATATGTAGAAACTGTGGGCAAAAGGTGAAACGTGGCCAGAATGCCAATGTTAGCACCATGGCCCTGCGTCAATATATGCAGCATCACCATAAAGTGGCCTGGGTGAACTGTGGCTCCGTGTGGTGGTTCAGCCTGCAGCAACCGCTGCATCACCCAGTGGCACGCAGCCAATTTCAGGCAGTCAAGGCTCCACCACCTCAGCCGAAGGGAGCTGTCTGTCTTTCCCATCTTCTGCTGGTCCTGATGCTCCTGCTCCTCGCCATCCTACTCCTTGTTAGTCATTCCATCAGCAGTCCATCACCGAAGCAATTGCCAAGAGACAATAGTATGCGTGCACTCATCCAACGGCGCAGAAGCTGAATGTGCTCATGTCCAAGTTGCTGGTGCTGCAGTCCCTCCCTTTTCAAGTGGTGGACTCTGCACCTTTCAGGGAACTAATTGTTTGTGCCGAGCCGAGGTGGAGAGTCCCAAGCCGTCATGTATAACAGAAGGTGGGCCAGTCCTTGAGCCTGTCAGTGTCTGCCAAAGTGCACAGCGTGTGAAGCTGTAACTACGGTCAGGGACAATACATGTCCTTTACGGCCCACTGGGTGAAAGTGGTTCCTGCCAGTTAATGCCTCCTCCGCCTCCACATTCTCACACCGTTGGTCCTGCGACAATGTCCGCCTCTGCCTCCTCATCCTCCACCGTGTCCTCAGCCTCCACCGTGTCCTCCAATTAACAGTGCCACTCCAGCATACAACATGTGCAGGCCACGGCGGTGTCATGCTGTTCTGCACCTCATTTGCCTGGGTGAACTGAGTCACAGAGGGGAGGAACTGCTCCGTGTCCTTCATCAAAAAATAGAATCCTGGCTTTCTACGCGACAACTTAAAATCTGAACCACGGTGACCGACAACAGGAAGAACGTGGTGTCGTCGCTGCGTCAAGGAGGGCTGAGCCATGCGCCCTGCATGGCGCACATGTTCAATCTGGTTGTCAAGTGGTTCCTGAAGTCTTCCACCCATCTGCAAGATATCCTAAAAATGGCCAGGAAACTTTGCATGCACTTCAGCCACTCATACACCACAAAGCACACCCCCCTTTGAGTTGCAGCGGCAGAACTGCATCCCCCAACGTAGGCTGATATGCGACGTTTCCACCCGTTGGAATTCCACCCTCCATATGTTGGACCGACTATACAAACAGAGAAAGGCCATAAACGATTTCTTGATGACCCAAGCGGACAGGAGTACTCCCCTGTGTAACTTCAATGTCAGCCAGCGGCAGCTCACCTGCCGTTTGCTCAGGCCCTTTGAGGAGGCCATGTTTTTTGTCAGTCGCCAGGACTATGGGATGAACAATGTCATTCCACTGCTTTATGTTCTGGAACTGATGCTGGTAAATCTGGCTGGTCAGGGGACTGGAGACGTGGCGCCTAGATCTTACGGCCACATGAGGCCTGTGAGGGCTTAACTGGAGGAGGAGGAGGACATTGGAGCACAAGCAATGTGTAGCGAAATGGATGGTTTTTCTACATAGGTGACAGGAGAGGAGGAGCAGGAGCAGCCAGAGGAGCTACAGGGCGATGAGGAAGAGGAGGCAGATAACCCAGACACACCGTGGCAGTATGCAGTGGAAATGGAGGCAGGGTGTCCCTCCGAGTCACTTGCACAATTGGCCCGCAGCATGCTCACTTGCTTGTGTAGTGACAGCTGAATTGTCACCATTCGGCAGAGGGATGACTTCTGACTCTCCACCTTGTTGGACTCTCGCTACCGGTCCAAAATGGGGGCCTTTTTTACACCTGCTGAGAGGGAGGACAAACTGAACTACTATAGAGACATCCTATGTAGTCAGTTGGCCGCTGCCTATCTGCACCATTGTCTATCCTCTCGCAGGGCCCTCTGCGCTCATGTTCCACTGCCATGGCTGCTGGGGAGTGGCAGGAGCAGTACCAGCTTCATTAGCAGCAGCAGCAGCCTGAGTCGAGTCGCTGATGAGCAGCTTTTTTCCCCCGCATAGTGAATAAACTACTCACCAGCAGCTAGACATAGAGCAGAACCTGAAGCAGCAGGCGGTGGCATACTTGAAGTGCACCCTGCCAGCCATCATTGAAGATCCGTTGGACTACTGGGAAGCCGAACTTGATTTGTGGCACCAACTGGCCGAGTTTGCCCTGGAAAAGCTGTCCTGCCCGGCCAGTACTGTGGCATCAGAGCGGGTGTTTTGTGCGTCGGGGGCCATAGTTATCGCAAGAAGAACTTGCCTGTCCACCCAAAACGTAGAGAGACTGACCTTTGTCAACATGAATCAGGCGTGGATCAGCCAGGATTTCCACCCACCAATGCCTGATGCATCAAACTAGATAATCCATGGTGCCACACCAACAATTTGACAAAAGAGACCGGTTTCTTCTGGCTACCTGCCTCAGCTACTATTCTGATGCTGCCATCCGCCTGATGCCACACATCTGATGCCAAGTGCTCCTTCTTTCACCCACCATCTTCAGCTGGTACTGGTATTGCCACCCACCTCCACACTATGTCACCTTGCCACTCTGTGGCCTCCTGATGCTTCTGCCACCTTGCCACTCTGTGGTCTCCTCATGCTGCTGCCACCTTCAAACTATGTCACCTTGCCACTCTGTGGTCTCCTGATGCTGCTGCCACCTCCACACTATGTCACTATGCCACTCTGTGGCCTCCTTATGCTGCTGCCACCTCCACAATATGTCACCTTGCCACTCTGTGGTCTCCTCATGCTGCTTCCACCTCTACATTATGTCACCTTGCCACTCTGTGGTGTCCTCATGCTGCTGTCACCTCCACACTATGTCACCTTGACACTCTGTGGTCTTCTGATGCTGCTGGCACCGCCACACTATGTCATCTTGCCACTCTGTGGTCTCCTCATGCTGCTTGGTGAAGAAGGAGAAGAAGAAAAGGGAACGTCTATATCGGTGCTGTCAGCAGAAGTCAGATACCAGGTGAGTATTGATAAAAGCAGATAGTAATTTTTATTTTATCACTGTCCTGATGAAGAGGGAGCTCCGACCTTGAAACGCGTAGATTGCAAATAAAAATTACTATCTGCTTTTACCAATACTCACCTGGTATCTGATTCCTGCTGACAGCGCCGATATAAAGGTTCCCTTTTCTTCTTATTGTTCTTCACGGATCATTTCATCCCGACGACTGTATCCACGGCATGGGTAGGAACCGAGGCAGCAGCGCAGGCACCCCGTATGCTGATCAGGCAATATCAGCCAAGTTCAACACAGCTGTTGTGACTTTTCACAACAAAAGTTGCTAAGCTCAACTCATTACTTATTATCTCTCTAAACGAAACAGCACCACACATGAGGCGCTGCCTCCTGTCTCCTTCTTCTCCTCATGCTGCTGCCACCTCCACACTATGTCACCTTGCCACTCTGTGGTCTCCTCATGCTGCTGCCACCCCCTACACTATGTCACCTTGCCACTCTGTGGTCTTCTGATGCTGCTGCCACCTCCAAACTATGTCCCCTTGCCACTCTGTGGCCTCCTGATGCTTCTGCCACCTCCACACTATCATTGTGCCATCTGTGCCCCCCCCCCTTGATGCTGCTGCTGCCGCCACCACCTCCGCACTCTGTCATTGTGCCACTCTGTGGCCTCCTCATGCTGCTTACATCTCACTGCTATGTCATAGGGCCACTCCGTGGACTTCTGATGCTGTTCCCACCCTCCCCATTTCATGACTGGGCCACGATTTTTCCTTTCAACCTGGCTGACATAATCATTTATTTGACCCTTCTTCTGATCTGTCAGAAGGAAGGAAAAATGAGACGCACAACGGATCCTGTCTGTGTAGCAGCTGTAAGGCCTGTATGGTCCCATCAGAATTGGCTTGAGATTTTGTAGCCAAAAGCAGGAGTTGGTACAAAACACAGAAGACATGCAAATATTCCATTTATGTGTCATCTCTGTTTTGGATCCACTCCTGTTTTTTTTTTGTATTAGCAATACTGATGGATTACTGACCAAATGCTGACTGAGTAAAGGCGGATGCTCAACAGACAGGATCTGTTTTTTTGGGGTTATTGTTCTGACGGATCAGAGGATGGGCAAAATAATCAGTGACGTCAACACAAACTTACTGCTGACACCCTCACCACTCTGTCGGGGGGCTCTACTTGTATTAGCGTTTAGTAGAACAGGTTCTGTAGACATCTATGTGTAATCAGCTGATGATGGTGTAAAAGGAGTGCGCTTCTTCTTGGCGCTAACATCGACCTGTAAGGCTGAGTTCACACTTGAGTTATTTGGTCAGTGACTGCCCAAATAAGTGAAGTGTGCAGTGATTCTAAGAGCGACGCTTGTCATCTGCATGTCATACTGACTCACAGTATTATTTCACTACTACAGAAGACTCCCTATGCTGTTACTGCAAGGCACAGTGTTCTACACCACTATAAAGGCTCTCTGCAGCCAGAAAATAGCAGTTTTTTAACGCGATTTGGCACAAAAAAAATTGTATCGAACCAAATTTTTTCAGAAAATTCTGCGAACTGTCCGAATTGAATTTTTGAACAATTCGCTCATCTCTATTCATAATACTGTTACACAATAATTGGTTGAAAGCACTGAATTGATGTATAGGCCCAGAAGTATTGCTTTCTGGGCCTACCTACATGTATTGTATACATATTTTACATAATGTGTATACTTTTTATGCTTTTATATGTTATTATAATTATTTTTTATTTTAATTTTCCGTATATTAAGCCACATAGGTTTCTCCTTTGTTACAGTTTATTTGATTTTGGTCTGTCTTTTACATCTGTCTTTTACATCTCAGAATACCAACTCTGCTTTCTCATTCATTTTCCAGGTTGGTGGTGATGAAAATGCATATTATAGTAATAACTCTTATGAGTCAATAAGTTTGATTTGTATTTTATTTTTCCCCATGTTGTTTGTGTGACTTGTCAGGTCCCTGAAACAGAAGTCATTGGTCATTCCTGTATAAAATCCTCTCTTCATAATCTCACCTTTTCTTTTACTTACTGTAAGTGATAGAAAATCGATGAGGCCCAGTGTACCAGTTCAACAGTCATTCCCTCCGGGCCCTCTTGCTAACAGAATAGCTTCTATTGACAGCCATGCAGGTTGCTATTAATATGACAGCCTCCTCTATATCCCACTGTAATTTATAATGAAATACCTAATCTCCATTATTTTGATCCAAGCAGGCGATCCCAAGTCTTTTCATCCAGTTCCCAATGGCAGTTACATGAGAGATGGCAAACCAATAATTTTTGTCAAGTTTTATAAGCCAACAGAAATGCTTCTCCACAGCTCCAGTTTGAAAAGGCACAGATAAAGCTCATTCAGTGTGATGAATGAAAAAGCCATCTGGGGTTTTTCTTTTTGACTTCCTCTCCTTTTTTTTCCATCCTTGTAATCAAATTTGAGAAAAATCAAATGGGGCTTTCTATGAAAGTACCTTTTGTTGATCTGAACGAGCTGGTAATTTACAAAATACCCTTCTTTTGTGAGCCAGGCTAAAGATAAAAGAATTGGTAGCTTTTAAAGCTGGGCCTTGGTGGGACTCTAAACGCGATGAAAGCAGCTTGTGTGTAGAGACAGAAACACATTTGAAAGCCAGGCCTTGCTCAGGGTGTTCGGGATAAACTACCTCATGTGCTCGTTGCATGAATGATGGAATATAAAGAGTTGCCAAAAATCGGTGGATATACTACAACTCACGTATCATACTGACAACCTGAACTTTTCCTTGTCTCACTTGGATTTGGTGCCTCTACTGCTGAAAGTTTCATGTAGTTTGCCATCATTCACAGAACTGCAATCATTTTTATTTACTTGTAGCCACTTTTATTGTTTAGCCTCTAATAACAAGGGATGAAAACATGGTGACACAGATTTTCTGCCTTCGTCTTTTCCACCAATTCACTGCCATGATTGGATTAAAGATGGATTATTGTGGACATCTTGTGATTCCCCTCTATGTAAGTTTTCAGAATGCTTGATTCTTGCTAGTGACAATCTGAGATTCATTGAGTTAAATGTGTGCGTTCTGCTTCAAATCAGCATTTAACCTGTGCACGGATGGAACATACAGTAGAGCCTACTAAGGAAGATGTGAAGGCAGATTATTGAGGCAGAAGGGGTTAACGATGTGTCCTCCGGGGCCTGTAGTTGCAAATACACTGGCATGTGTTTATAGGGAACACGACGGGTAACATGCTGCTTGAATGCCAGCAAAAGATGTCTTTGTAATATTGAAATGATACCTATGAGATAAACCTCCAGCATAATGAAATCTAAAATTTAGGGACTTAATCACAAACAGTCACAATCTGAGCACCATAAAGCATGTGTACTCTATATAGATTTTTATTTTGCTTTTTCCGTAACAGAATGAATATAATTAAAAAAAATACATTATTGTGAACCGAGGTGTACAAGGTTCCTTCTGGTAACAAATAAAAATATAATCATTGTAGATTATATTTATGTCAAACCTAAGTGTAGCTGGTATGTCCTTTTTTTCCAATTTTATTTTTTTGAGAACACATTATGAAAAACATAAAAGAAATATGGAGATAGGTGGAAACAGTGTTCCTATAACATGTATGCTTGATGAGAGTGAATATATCAGGATATACACATATACAGGCTTGGAAATCAGGCAGAAAATTCATATATCAGGTAGATCCTGCTAAATAGGATTTATTTTCATTTGAGAGCCATTTGCTGCCTCCTAATGACAGCAGTCTCAAACAACACTTGTGGCAGGGTGCCAGACACATCTGCTTTATGTAACAGATTAATCCGTGTGTTGATCATTTAATTCTGAGGGCTTTGGTCACACTAGGTTCTCCTTGTATTTTTAGCTTTGATATTTTCATGGGTGATTCAGATACCAAACCTGTAACAGCAGAAAAACATATTTTATTATATTTTATGTTTTTGTTATTTTTCATTCTATCCTAACAATAGGATATATATATATATATATATATATTTAAAAAACATTTTTCTATTGTTAAAATATGTGATATTTTGTTATATTTTCTCATACTAATACAAATCTCATACTTTCTATACATTGTTAGACATAACTAATCCAAATAAATTAAGCCAAGAGTACATAAAAAATGTAATATAAAATTAAATTCACTGATATAAAACCATCAGTATATTTAGATATACGGTGATATTTTCTAATTTATTCTTCACAGTATAATTCTTTTTTATTCTCCCACATTGTATGATGAAAAAGATTTATACTGGTTTAACATGATTACATTGTATAATTTATCAATCATAGAAAGATAGGTAAAATATCAAAATCAAAACATGATCCCACATTTATTTTTAACAGACAGACCTATCATAGTGTAATAAAATCAGATCTTGGGAAATATATGTAAAATAAGCAGACATCAACACATTGTGTCAAACATGATTTTCTATATGAGACAATGAAGCAATACATATACACATAGTATGTTTGAATTATTTTAATTTCTGTAAATCCTGAAATAATGAACGGGTAACATGCTGCTTGAAATGATGATTGCTTAATGATGACTACTTACTTGGTAGACAACCCTTTTGCTTGTATTTTTAAAATATTCCTGGATGACAGTAGAATTTTGTTATTTCAGTCTGCCCATTTCACAATTTACTACAGTAAGTATCACTGGAAGTGTGTCCGATCTCAAGTGGGGAAAAATAAAAATAGTTGGGTGAATCCTATTACATTCCTTTTGCTATGAGCATATTACAAACGCCTTAAAGGGGTTATCCAATATTTCTTTATTTATTTCATGTTTTCTCCCTTGATTACAGTAACAACTTTTTCATTGGTACTTATTATACGCTGCTTACCGGGCCAGCGCTGCGCTCCTGGTCTTTATATGATCCTTGTACTTCTGGGATCGCATGGCATACATTGTGCACGTGATCCTAGTCTCGTTACAACCCACAGAATATGCATGAGAATAAAGGTTTCACTAGCGCTGTGGTGTGAGATTCATTACCACGCATGTGCTGTGGGTTGTAATCAGGCTAGGATCACATGCACAATGTACGACACATGAACCTGGAAGAGCAAGACGTACATAGGTACTGGGAGTGTAGTGCTGGCCCGGTAACCAACATTTGATAAGCACCAAATGAAAAAAAACCTTTTAAGGCCACTTTCACATTAGCGTATTAAAATCGTCTGTATTCTGGCTCTTGATTACGCATGGTTTCCGGATGGCATACCATCAGAATTGTCATCACTTCATCGCTTTAGGATTTCATCAGGATTTACATGCGTATCCTTTCCTCCATGCATTTTTGATGAACTCCCCTAGACTGTAATAGGCGTATTTGGAAACAATACATACACACAATACTTGGACTGTTGAAAATTATACACCCATGTGAATAGCCCTATTCATTAACATTAGCAGCGGATTCCAGTACATAAAATCTGAGCCATATATGAATTGCAAATACGCTCCTGTTAAAGCGGCCTAAAGCTGACTTTAAGTCATGCCCAGTTTGGCATTTAAAAATTTTATGGACTATTTTTTGTAAATTTTAGATATATAAAACCACAGTAGCAAGATGTTATATGTTAGTGAAAGTAAAAATAGGAAATTCCATACTCATGTTTTTTTAAGACTTTGTCATCTATCACAGTTTGTTTGTCACAGTTTTTTTGTGTTTTTGAACTGCAGTTAAGAGGTATGACAATTTAATGGTGCTTTTGTGGTTATTCTTCCTTATTGACTTCAGGAGGAAGAAATTTAGGATAAAAACATCATGTAAATGTGTAGTCTGTGATTCACTGGCAGAGTGAATATTGGGAAAATCTCCCTAGGTGACAAGGGACTTAAATGGCTAATTATATGCCAAGGGGGTGTTTTTCTGATGTACATTTGGACACTATTGGCATAATTTATTAAGACCAACGTTTTACACGGCGGTCTCAATACCCCTGCGCTGGCACTTAAAGCGCCTAAGTTATGTACATTTACGAACATATATACGCCACTTTTATGTCGTATATTGGTGCAGATTGTCGCATGCCATGTTGCGGCAGAATCTGCTTCTTCCCCGCTCACGCCAGGTCTAAAAAAGTGGGCGTGGTGTGGGCGGGGAAGGGGACAGGCCGGTAGGACCGGCTCATTCATCATTTTCTACGCCTGGTTTAGGCGTAGAAAATGGTCTACATGTAAGACAGCTAGGAAGCTGTCTTACATTTAGAATCAGCGGTGAATACGCCAGCACCTCTACATAATTTCAGCAATCCACCTCCAGCACAGGGGCTTACAAAGGCCGACGTCTAAAATGCCGTTCTTAATAAATGTGCATAAATATGGGCATACATTTAACACATCTTTTTCATATGGTCCTGCCCAACTTACCTGTACTTACTAAATGTCATGTTGTGTAGTCTTACATGAGGCAAAACCCACACCTACAGCAAGCGATAATTCTCAATCTCATCCATTTATGAACCCAGTCTAATTGTGTCTTAAGTAGGGTACTTAACACCGTATCTTAATATTTTCTTTCTTAAAATGGAATTAATAATTTGCTTTTAGTAATTGAATCCTATATTCTGCTTTGGTGTGGGGATTGTATATATTAATGTGGTTCTTGTGCAGAACACAATCTGAAAAGATAAGGTTTAATATTACTAAGGTCAAACTAATGGCGTAGTGAATGATATTGTTGGTCCTGGATTTACTGAAGCTTTGCACCTTGGAGCACAGCATTTACAGTGGATTATATGTGTAGCACTTCTGTGACCACCACCTGCACTTGACAGTAGTCACCAGTGATGTCCTGTAAGCTGCATGTCCACAGCTAGATTCTTCCACGTATAAAGGAGATTCATTTTACACAAATTTTATGCTCATTATTTTCAGATATGAAGTTGTTTGTGATACAGTAAGCTAAATTCTGATTTAATAGAAAGCTAAAATACACAATTTTTCCAGTAGATGTCACCATAGGCAAGAGGAAGCATATTATTATTACGTGGTCTCCTCAGCCAAGTGTTTTTTTTCTCCCTTTTCCCTTGTGGCATTGGCAAACCCTATAATAGCTGTAGGCATCTAACACTGATTGCCCTGTACTGTGTGTTTAGTGCCAGCTTATCCATTTTGTAGGTAATTGTTATTAATTTCATTTGCGGCATCATTTACACATTTGGAGAAATGTGCTGCTGAGGGCTTGCAAGCATCCTTTGGAAAGATGACAGTTTGTGTGTGGACCTTGAAGAATAAATCACTGCAGGAATCAAATTACATTTGAAGTCTGCATAGGAGAAGTTTAATGCACATTTTGATTTGTATATGGATTTATAGCCATACTGTATGTTTCATATCCTTATTTTATTTTGGGAATTAGTTACAATCTCCTGATCTCAATGTGCGGACAGATTGAAACTCATATCAAAGTGACCATCATTAAAATGAACTGGATCATTCAAGTGACCTTATCAAGTACATTTTTTTCTAAATATAATCTGTAAGGGAGCCTGTATTATGGAGCCATTCTAAGTATGGCTCTATGGTGATCTATACGTCACTGTATTACAGAGATAATGTCCTCTAGAATAACTGGAAAATAAAATGATACCTCTCTAAAAGACCATCTCTTTGACAAGACCACCCATTTATTGATAAATGCTTTTTTCTAGTACATATAATATGCACCCTTCCACAAAACCACTTTTAATAACATTTTAGTGGTCGTCTCGTAGAGATTTGACTGTCCTTCCATATTAGATTGAATACTTGTTGTTATCTTGAATTTTTATGGAAACTGATGAAAAATCTCTATATATCTTTTATAAAATCAAATGCATAGGGAGGTACTGTATAGTATGGTCCCATAGATGTAAACTTGAATCTCGTATAAGGTTGTAATCATTCCTCTATGCAGCACATCTCAGAGGCTAGCCCCACTCAGGGAAAGTCGGCTCCTGTTCAGACTCCCTGAGAACCCTCTTTAATGATCAGGCAGAGTGCTGCTGAATAGCTCTGCATCATCATAGTCAGAACTGTATAGTTGTACAGTCACAGCTGCACAGTCCTCTCTATCCCCTCCCTGTATTCATCTATATAATCAGTGCAGGGAGGAAACAAGAAGCTAAATAACCAGCGCTTCTTAATCCTTCAGTTACAACTAGGACAATGCTATAGCCTTGAGAAGTGAGTAACAACCCCAGGTACACAAGATGTTATGCAAGCCGGTGTGGACCCACTGTGCCGCTGACTGGCTATATTCTGGAGTTGCGTGACTAAGCAACTACCTGGTCTTCACTAGAGCCTCTGATGGTGAGGATAGGCTTGGGGCGTTAGGGTAGTTGCCAGGTGCCACTCCAGAGCAGTCCCAGAGTCAGTAGTAGCTGACCAGGGGGTCAGAAATACCAGTGCAAGCACCCAGGGGACATACGTGGTCAGGTCCGGGGTCAGGGCAGGCAGCAGTCAAGCAAGGTCTGTAAACAAAGTCCAATGTCAGAGGCAGGCGGCAAACAAGCAAAATCCAATAAATCCAAAAGCAGGGTCCGGTACACAGCAAAGCAGAACTTCAAAAACACCTTCACACAAGGAAGTAGACAAGCTAGTGACCATGAGTTGCTCAGGCATCTTCCTGGGGCAGGAAGCGCCTTTAAATACTTCCTGCAATCCAGCCATAGGCTGGTAAGACAGAGGGTGTGTACGTGCTGCCTCACAAGGGAGGAGAGACACAACCATGCAAGCCCTAACAAACAGTACAGATCTCCAGAAGGAAGTAAACTATGGCATGGAGCACAGATGCAACAGTTAAGCAACCTGCTGCCACGCTTGTCAGCATGGTGCATGGCAGCAGGAGGATAAGAGGGAACCCGGTGCCTGTGCCCCCGGGTAGGGGCAGCAGCGCTGGCACGGACCGCTGGGCTAACAGTTCCCCCCTTTACACCTCCTCTCCTTAGGCCTGGCCCTAGACAAAAAATTCAGAAGAAGAGGGGCATTGATGTTCTCTCTAGGTTCCCAAGATCTTTCCTGAGATCCAAACCCCTTCCAATCCACAAGAAACAGAGTTTTACCTCTACTCTTCTTCATCCCCAGAATAACTTTTGCCTCATAGACATTTTCATCACTGACCGCAACAGGAGCTGAGACAGGTTTTTTGACAAAACGATTCAGTATGACAGGTTTCAGCAGGGAGACTTGGAAGGAAATCCGTACCCGGAGAGAGGCCGGCAGCTTAAGCTTGTAAGAAACATCATTAATTTGCTCAAGAATCTCAAATGGACAGATGAAGCGTGGTCCCAATTTGTAAGAGGGTATTTAGAGCCTGATGCATTTGGAGGCAAGCCACACTTTATCACCAGGACGGAACTTAGGAGAATCTCTACGTCTTTTATCAGCAGCCTCTTTCAGAGCTCCCCTGGTCTCCTCCAAGATTTTAGAGAACTCTCTTGAAGTGGCATCCGCAGCAGGGATACCAGAAGTAGAAGACACCGGGTGGGGGATGTTAGGTTGTTGACCATAAACAACAAAAATGATGATTTCTTGGAAGACTCGCTAACATGATTGTTGGATGAAAATTCAGCCCAGGGTAATAGTTCAACCCAGTTTTCGTGATGAATATTAGTAAAGTGAGGCAAAAAGTTGGTAAGAATTTTGTTGACACACTCCACTTGACCGTTGGACTGTGGATGATATATTGAAAATAAGTCCGGGGATACATGCAGTAGCTTGCAGAGTTCTTCAGAATTTTGACATGAACTGTACGCCTCTATCGGACACAATACAGAGAGGGAAGCCATGGAGATGGAAAATGTGCTCCATAAATTTCTTGGCCAGTTGGGGAGCAGAAGAGAGTCCAGGCAGAGGAACTAAATGTGCCATTTTAGAAAAGTGGTCTACCACTACCCAGATCACAGAACAACCAGAGGAAGTGGGTAGATCCGTAATAAGGTCAATGGCCATTTGTTGCCAGGGAACCTCAGGAACAGGAAGAGGATGCAGAAGGCCAGCTGGACGTTGTTTGGAAGTCTTATTTTGCACACAGGATGGACAAGCAGCTACAAATTCTTGGATGTCTTGTTGCATGGATGGCCACCAGTACCGCTGCGCGATGAATCTGAAGGTCTTTCGCTGACCGGCATGACCAGCCACTTTAGATGAATGGCCCCATAGTAAGACCTGCTTTCTGAGAGACTCTGCAACAAAGGTATTTCCAGAAGGAATCTCGGATAGCTTAACAGGGCAGGCAGAGATTTTAGTGGGATTGATTATATGTTGAGGCTCCTCCTCCTGGTCGGTAGAATCAAAGGAGAGAGAGAGCATCTGCTTTGATGTTCTTATCTGCAGCACAAAAGTAAAGACCAAAATCAAAACGGGCAAAGAACAGGGACCATCTAGCTTGATGAGGATTAAGTCTCTGTGCAGACTGCAGATAGGTGAGGTTCTTCTGGTCGGTATAGATCACCACAGGATGACTGGCTCCCTCCAGAAGGTACCGCCATTCCTCCAATGCCATCTTGATGGCCAACAACTCTCTGTCCCCAATCGAGTAGTTGCGCTCAGGAGCGGAGAAGGCCCTGGAGAAAAAGCCACAGGTTATCATCTTACCTTAGGGAGACTTTTGTGAAAGCACCAACCCAGCGCCAATAGATGATGCATCCACCTCCAGAAAAAATTGCTTACTGGCATCAGGACGATGGAGTACTGGAGCTGTAGAGAAGACTTGCTTTAAGGCTTAAAGGCGGATTCAGCCTCAGCAGTCCAATTTTTGGAAATCGTCCCTTTGCGTGTTAAGGCTAAGATGCGAGCTGTCAAAGAAGAGAATTGTGGCACAAACTGGCGGTAGTAGTTGGCGAACCCCAGGAAACGTTGAATTTCCTTTAAACCCGAAGGACGAGGCCACTTCTAAATCGCGGACAGATTCTCAGGATCCATCTGCAGAACAGTATCAGATATTATGTACCCCAGAAATGGAAGCATGCTGCCTCACAAGGGAGGAGAGACACAACTATGCAAACAGTACAGAACTCCAGAAGGAACTAAACTCTGGCATGGAGCACAGATGCAACAGTTAAGTTACCTGCGGCCGTGCTTGTCAGCATGACAGCAGGAGGGAAAGAGGGAGCCCGGCGCCCATGCACGTGGGTAGGGGGAGCAGTGCCGGCACGGACCGCTGGGCTAACACAAGATTTACCTCTTCACTGCCCCCATCACAAAGCTTAAATAAACTCCTACTGCTCTACACCAACGAGGATCCTGGCATTAACTCCTTCATTTTCTTAGACCACTAGTGATACTGAAATTAAAATGGGGTGGACACAGCCGAGGGTCCCTGTGCATAAGCAGTATAGGGGCCCTTTGCTCACAAATAGCGCATCATAGGGCACCTTCTTATGTTTTTGTAACAATCCACCAGTAATTGTGAGCAATGAAATTCATTAGTTCCGGCACTTACAGGCAATCCACTTTACCTACTAGGCCCCTCTGCAGCTGCACAGGTTGCACATATGCTATGCTTATTTATAAAATTAACTCCTTTACTGCCCTAGACCACTTGAAATATTGACAACTGCTGTAAACAAGCAGGCATACTGGCAATAACCCTTTCATCATCCTAGACCACCAAGGATGCTGACACTAAACCCTTTAATTACCACACACTAGCAGGGATGGCGTTCTTAACTGCTTCACTCCCCTACACTACAAGGTATAGATACTGTGACGGTCTGCTCAACTCCCACCGTCAAGGGTCCCCCTTTTCCTGCCCGGATCGAAAATAATTCTGTCAGGCGTACTCCCTCAGGCATGAAATCATCCCACATATTAGCTGAGGCCTATTGCTGGGTAAACCATGAACTGAACTTTATTGACACACACACATATCAAGTTTTATACAATGCACATAACTCCTGCCCCAGTATCCTGGGAGATAATTGAGTGACAACATAAGCCAATCCCCCTCCCCATGTGTAACATCCTTAGTTGGCTGTGATAAAACTGTGAACAAGAGTCAAACAGTGTTCATGATGGAGGGCATAATAAAGGGCTTTCCTTCACAGATACATAACATCTTCAATGCCCTAGACCACCAGAGATACAGCCATTAACACGATTCACTGCCCTAGACCACCAGGAATGCAGACAATCACTGGTACTGTCCTACTCCTGGTTGCAGTACATTACTATTGGATGCCATTTGGCTCTATACTTCTCACTGCTGAACTATCATTTAAAGTTTTTTGTATTTAATTGTTGTTATATTATCTATGGTTTTATGCATATATATTTCTATGGTATTTTAAATATTTAATAAAACTGCCTTTCCATGAACCCATAAATAGAGTGCCTGCCCGCTATTACTTTATCTTTTAAGTTAAACATATCCTGAAATAATCTTTGGTGCTGCTTTTTTTAATTTTTCATGTCAATATCTATATATTTTTTTAAATCCTGTTTTTGGATTGACCACTAAGGCTAATAATCGGTATCAATTCTTGGTCTGTAAAGAAGACTTTTCAGCAGTCATCTCCTTATCGTTATAGGCCGGATTAGAATGACAGATACCATGTATCTACTGTATATAAATAACACAGGATCCCAAATTTACAATTGGCGATATCACAACTTATCTACTCCCTCCTGACCTCTGCACAGGTCACAGAGCATGCCTAGAAAACTCTCCCATAGAAGTCAATGAGGTCTCCTCCTGTCCATTGTGTCTATGGACCACGGTGGCTGCTGTAAAGCAGATCTCTAGATGCTGTTAAGAACAGCTCAGGCAAGCTGGTCGCTGTTCAGAAAATAGAATAAAAACATCTACCATCAGAAAATAAAAACTGATTCGAAAAACGGATATGTGCCACCATATGGTTTTAACTGGCAGAAAAATTATAGGTGACATATTCCCTTTATCTTGATTCTATATGTTCTTTCTCACCCAGCTAAGAGAGAACATTGTCTAAGCATGTACAGTACATCAAACGCATCCATAGGCTCCAATTCACATGACGGATGCTAAAAGTGTGTCCCTATTGGCCTCCATCAGGTTGCTATACGTTCGTATAACTTTTTTTTCCCCTCTGTATGGAAAGCACATACTGCTGTGCTATTCCACACAGATGCATGCAATAAAACATATAAACATGATATTCATTTGTTTTTAACATTGGAACCTATGGGTAATGGGTTTTGGCAAAATTGGTACAATTTGTATGTGTGCCCATAGGCTCCATGATTATTATTATTAGTTATTGGCCATCAAAATGTCACATGCACATGAAACTATATGTAAAGTAATCCCACCTCTAAATTTCAATCTGTTAGACAACATGCCAAAAAGTAGTGGCCAGGTGTTTTATGAATGTTAGTGTACCACTGCACCATTTACAATTCTGTATCTTTTTTTTCCTATACATATGTTGTAATGAGTCCCAGCTAGAAATTTTCTTTAATATATACTAAATGCTAAATGTGACAGAATTCTACTGCCAATGGCATAAAAAATGTGGAGTATTCACCCTCTGCAAAATGTATTTATGTGATTTAGACACTAGTTTTTTTTACACATACAGTATCTTGTTTAAGAGCATGGCTAGGAGCAGTTGTAAAATGTAGTATCAAATTTATTAAAGACGTGTGCTTTTATTTAACTGAAAAGTGATGTCAATTTACAGGAGCCATGAGGTACAGCAAGAAAAAGCTTCCTTTGTAACATGCACATAATATACACAATATTCAGCATTTTAATAAATGTCATGCACTTTGTGCCATTTTTACTGATTCCTAACTTCATGTATCTTATGCTAGGTTTACACTAGCGTAACTGTTCCATACTGTTCCGGTAGGCTGTTCTGGAACAAATAGCAGCTGTCGGCCAGACAAAAACTTCTGCATGCAATGGTATTTGTCCTGCTGAAACCTGGCATTTATTCTGGATCCTATTACAGTCAATGTGGATCTGGCGATGAGTGGCGGTATCCAGCAATGCGGATACAGTGAAATCTAGCAGGTTGTTCTCTGCCAGAATAGCCTGCTGGATTTCATAATGTACATGTGAACATACCCCGAGTAATACGTCTCCCCCCAAAGACTTTAACACTCACATACTGTTCTGTAAAACAAAAACAAAAAATGTAAATTAAGGTTCAAGTGTAAGTTAATAAAACCTTTTTTTTTACCAGTTATTTTAATAATACTAAGGGGGTTGTCCCAATATTAAATATCCCATTCTTTCCATAGATCTAAAAAAAATGAAGAATGTTTGCCATTAACATGCCGACTTCTTCTTCCCAGCCTATTAGGGTTGTAAAGCTCTGCATCCTGACAGCCTATTATGGACCCTGAATATAACCCTTTAGTTTCTTTTGTTATACAGTACATACGGTGGATGTCACACAGTGTATATGTTCACACATAACATATTTGCTGGGGAATAAAAATAGACTATATTGTTGGCTGCCAGAGGGGGATGGAGACCGACTCAGAGCCCACCACCAGCTGCAGGGTACAGGAAAGCAAAAAAAAAAAGAAAAAAGAGAATAGCATTTTTATGTGAGGAACAGCCATCACCAGCCTTTCAGGATACTTGGTATTAAAATGATCAATTAATAACCCAATTAAAGACTATGGGGGTCATTTTCTATTCTAAAATATGCCTAAATTAGATGTATTTCAGGCATAGATTGTTGCACAACGGTTAGTTGCGCCCCTATCTGCGACTTCGCCCCGCTCACGCCAGATCTAAAATTGTGGGAGTGATGTGGGCGGGGAAGAGGAGGGGCCAGCAGGCCTGTCTCATTCATCATTTGTTTGTTTTAGGCGTAGAAAATGATCTAAATTTAAGACAGCTCGGAAGCTCTCTTAAAACGGCTGCTGGATGCACTTAAGTTAATAAATGTGCCCCTATGTCCATTTCCACCACTACATATTTGTTGTTGCTTCAATGTATCTAAAATAGAAAAAAAATAAAATTTTTTTTTTTTTACAGATTTACTTTATTGTCATCTCCGGAATATACATCGCCATGGAAACAGACAACAAACCTTGTGTAGTCTGATCCTGCAGTCATACATTCAGTCATCGGACCTCTACTTTTTGTTATCAACCAAATGTTTGTTAGTAAGAAGTAGATGACAGAAGGAAGGGGTATGACTGCAGGATCAAACCACACAGGGATATTTTCTAAATTTACTATGTAGATCAGTGATGGGCGGCAGGGGCAATATTCGAATTCGCGATATTTCGCGAATATTTGTCATATATTCTCGAATTCGTGAGCTCCAGTAATTATTTTCTAAATTGCAAAAATCGGCAATCTGAAAATTCGCGATATGAAAATTCGCAATCAACACTACTCCTAAAGTCATAAATATTGCAGCCTTCTCATTGGCCCACAAGCAAAAAGCAGTGAGGGATTATGGGTACTGATGAAAAAAAATCTAGAATATTCGCGATTACGAAGATATAGCACTATATTCTAGATATTTGAGAATTCTCAAAGTACCAATATTCGCGATAAAAATTTGCGATTAGAATATTCGCCATCAACACTAATGGAGATGCACAGTTGTGTATATGGGTTGTAAACATGAAATAGGACATTTTTAATTAGTTTTCAGCATTTCTTCCTTACTTCATCTTAGGTAACTTGTAAGGGTCATTCAGTAATGATATCAGTAATGGAATTAGTAGCCATCTTTTCCTACTACCAAGGTTTGAGTAGAAATCAATATACCTGGTGGACAGGAAATAACTATATGAAATAAAAGGAAACTCGTGGAATTTTAGCAAACATGCATAAAGATGATTACACACTGAGATAAAAGGTAGATAAAAATGTAGAAGCTGTGTCTCAGAGATTCTTAATTATTTAAGCAGATATATCTTTGAAAACACTTGGCTCCTTACATAAAATCATTTCATGAACAATCCTTTTAAATTCTGTCCACTAAGGCTACTTTCACACCTGCGTTCAGGTGTCCGCTTGTGAGCTCCGTTTAAAGGGGCTCACGAGCGGTCCTGAACGCAGCCGTCCGGCCCCAATGCATTCTCAGTGGAGGCGGATCCGCTCAGAATGCATCAGTCTGGCAGCGTTCAGCCTCCGCTCCGCTCAGTGAGCGGACACCTGAACGCTGCTTGCAGCGTTCGGGTGTCCGCCTGGCCGTGCGGAGGCGAGCGGATCCATCCTGACTTATAATGGAAGTCAATGGGGACGGATCCGCTTGAAGATGACAACATATGGCTCAATCTTCAAGCGGATCCGTTCCCCATTGACTTTCAATGTAAAGTCTGAACGGATCCGCTCAGGCTACTTTCTGACTTAGAAAATTTTCTAAGTAATAAGGCAGACGGATCCGTTCTGAACGGATGCAAACGTCTGCATTATCGGAGCGGATCCGTCTGATGAAACATCAGACGGATCCGCTCCGAACGCTAGTGTGAAAGTAGCCTAAAGGAGGCCCACTTGGGCTGAATATTGGCAACAAGCTTTCATGCAAATGCCCGTTCCTGTTGATCACAGGTGATCTGGTCATTTATGTGGCACATAAATTCATTGTTTGATGGCAGAACATCACTGTGTGTAAGCAGGAATGTGCTGCCGACAAACAATGAAACTTTATGAGGATGAATGATCATAGTTACAATCAGGTTCAATGGTTGGTGCATAGAAATTTTGCCAATGAGGGGGCAGCAAATGGGAATGAAATCCTTCATGTGAACACTCATTCCCAAAGATTGCCCAGTAACATCGTCCACATGAGTGTACCTTTGAGTTCAATTGGTTGTCCAAGTGTTTAATATTAATGACCTTTCCTCTGGTGAGTGCCACGGGCTTCTTGTAACTTACCAGGCACAGTCCTGTCCATTGTACAGTGGCTGTGCTTGGTATTGCAGCTCGGCCCCTTTCAGTTGAATTGGACTGAGCTCCAACATCACTGGCCTAGGAGGAGGCTGCAGCTCTCAGGCGCCTCTGCCTTTTCAAACAGCTGATCAGAGCAGGTGCTGGGAGTTGGACCCCCACTGATCAGATATTATTTTATATATTAGCCATATTGCCTGAGCTGATGTTAACAGCATTTAGACATACAGAATGCTTTAAAATAGCCATACGGACCATATGGCACAGTAGAAAAAAGATGTTTATTGATTTCCATGGAAGAGTTTTCTAGATATCTTCTGTGACCTGTGCGGAGTTACAGACAATGGTAGCATCCATTAACACACTGCCTGCATGAATTTTACCTAGGAGTATCTCTATTTCACCAGTCATCTATGACGTTACTACTGTCAATTTACAGTTTAAACGCAGGTCAGATAATCAGGCCATTTCATCCACAGTAGTGGAAACATTACTTAGTACCTTGCTGGTGTCTTACTGGAGGATAATTGGTAACACATCACTGTGTACCAATTTCACAAAGGTCAGTATGACCAAAAAAATCCCACTTGGGATCCTCTCTTGTGGAAATTAAAACTTAACCTTTATATTTTAGAAATGAAAAAATAAAACAATCATAACCCCCAGATACCCCGTATTTGGGAGGGGAAGGGTTAAAACTATCAGCTGTATTATTAGAGCTGAAGTTATTGTCTAATATGAGGCCTCTGATGTGGTGGATATGATCACAATTGGGATCTCAGGGACAGCAAACAGGCTGGAGTGTGCTCAGATGTTGGGTTATGAAAGAACAATGTTGCCAAATAAATCTCGGCTCATTTGAAATGTATGTTGCAAACAGCAATAATATTTGTATTCTTTTTATGGACAGCAAACTGCTTAGGCTACAAAGTAGCAAAAATCACTATATTACTGTTTGGTACTTGGTGTAACCGTTACTTCATACATCATTCAAGTGCACTTTTTCCCGGTCCTCCAAGTAATCTCCCAACAGGAGTATTCATACATACAAACACGCCTTTTTGCTCTCCAACAGCTAATTTATGTCAGTTGACCTAATAGAACTCCCGCAACCCTCCCGACATGTTTCACTGCTGGTGCGGCTTCATTGGGGGATATTAGGTTGTACATCACTATGTAGTATCATACATTACATGCCTACTACAGTGTATAAATATACCTATGATGTAACATGGTTGCATATGACATAATAATCACATTACAGGCCTGGTCAATCAGATAATATTCCAACAGTTCAACATGGGTAGTATTGCCACCATAACAGGTCAAAGGTAATCCATAGCAACTAAGCTCGCAATAACAGTCAAAACAATAAAAAAAATTGTAAGTAGGGATGCATTCATTATCATCTTTCTTACACTCCCCCATTTAATGAATGCTATCCTCAATGTTCACGTGGGTTAAACAATGGGAGTGATTTCAGCTTCCAGCACAGGGTTGGTTTCTGCAGCATGTTGGAACTTATGTCTCTTTGGGCCTCTCCTTCTATTTAGGGAACATATGTAACCTCTTTGCTCTTGTTCCCCTCAATGGCGGATCCAGAGCCTGGTCTCGGTAGGGTTACTTCCAGATTATTTTCTGTTCGCCGCCACAAAACAATGGTGCTTATAGAACAGACTATACAGTGTAGAGGTATACTGTATATTGTGGGGCACAGTGTAGTGGTATACTGTATATTGTGTTGCACAGTGTATGCTATATGTGTATAACATAAACATATTTCACATGAAAACTTACAATTACTTGACTTGGCCCTTGGGGATCTCGGACGCCACTTCCACACTTTGGTCGGGGGCACGGTGGAGCTGATGTTGTGCTTTATCCTAATGAGAAAGATTTCATAATAAGGATTTGGAGAAGGGGCAGAGGGATAGCAGAGCAGGGAGAGGCTGGTGCTGCTACTAGGGGGTCATACAATGGGGGAGTAATAAAACCACCATAATGCCCCCCCAGTAGTAATAATTCTCTTTATAATAGACAGTGCAAAGAACACCCCCTTGTAATGCCCCCAGTTGAGCTAATGTCGCCATAGTGACCCCCATAATGTGCCAATATAAAATACCCCTATATAGTGCCCCCAGTAAATGCCCCCATAGTGCACCTCTCCCCCTTCCTCCTAGTGCCCCCATAATGTACCAGTATAAAATGCCCCATATATAGTGCCCCAGTAGATGCCCTCAATGTCCC
This sequence comes from Bufo bufo, assembly GCF_905171765.1. NCBI lineage: Eukaryota > Metazoa > Chordata > Amphibia > Anura > Bufonidae > Bufo > Bufo bufo. Next base: position 214,804,495 of record NC_053392.1, read on the forward strand.
CCATAACTTGCAAGTATAAAATACCCCTTCTTAGTGCCCCCCGTAGATGACCCTTTAGTACTCCTCTCCCCCCTTCCCCATAGTACCCACCATAATGTGTCCCAGTATAAAATGCTACTGTACAGAGCCCCCCATTAAAAAATACCCCTTCTTTGTGGCCTCAGTAGATGCCCCTATAGTGCCCACCAATAATGTGCTAGTAAGAAGTACCCCCAATAATGTGCCAGTAATAAGAGCCCCCCATCACGTGCCAGTAATAAGAGCCCCCCCATCATGTGCCAGTAACAAGAGCCCCCCAAATGTGCCAGTAAAACTATTGTACATATAAAAAAAACCCCAAAAAAAACATATACTTACCTCCATGTCAGCGATGCGATGCAGGCCTCTTCCGGCCTGTGTCCCGTGCTGTGCTGGCTTAGTGCCTGCAGCCATCTGTATCGCTGTCCTGAGGACGGCGATACAGATGACTATGGAGATGAGCGCTTCTACAATGGAAGCGCTCATCTCCCTGTGCCCTGCGGCCGCCCCTTTGCCCCCCCCTGGATCCGCCAGTGGTTCCCCTATGTATGGATATTTGCCACCATTCTGAAATCACAAGCCACTCAGCTCTTAAAAGACATTCATGTCATGGACTCCTGACTGACAATCTGACAACTTCAGAGCTTCCCAGTAAGGCTGTTTCATCCACAGAGCTCAAAGTGCATTTCTATGACACCAAGCCCAGGTGTATTAATGTGGCCAGGATCTTCTGATTGATGCCAAAGTTTCAGAGCACCCACTAGGCTTGAACCAGGTCCAGTATAAATTCCCTGGACATCGTTGTCAAGTACACAAGTAACTTGGCGTCCATTTATAATTATTATTTCATCGGGTATTTTCCATTTGTCTGATAGTCTGTTGAGGGAGAATTAGACAGGTCTTTTTATTTTTTCACAGTCATGAGCCTTTTTAGTTTTAAAATGGTGGGTCTTCTTCTTGTTTCTTCTTCTCTCTGAGGCATAAGACCAATCAAAAAGAACAAGACCAAATACTGTGAGATAATTGGACATGTCAAAATATTTCAGGTTGCTTACTTTTATCTACTGTGTATAGTTAGCTTTTTTACTTATTTATATATGAGAACTTCTTTATATATGAGAATATAACAAATATCAGTGCAAATATGTAGCAGGCCACATGGGAGATGCATGGAGGAGAGGATGGGAGTGGTACTCTTGTGAGAAGATGGTGTTACAGTGGCATTGGTCCTTCTCCAGCACTTCCTAGTGTGTACCCATGTTCCTCTGGAGCATACCCTGGCGCACAGTCTCCTCTCTCGTGGAAGTTGGAATGCCCTTGGTGTAGGTAGATTGTAGGGGTGCAAGCAGGAGGTGTTGAAAAATGCAATTGGAGAGATAGTGTGATGCAGTGGTGTAGCCACTGAATGATGAGTTCTGAGGTAACAGTTGAACCAGGAAATTTAACTTTACTGGAAGTTCAGTAGCATATACATACCTCCAAAATGGGGTGCAGGAACAGATCTTGAACATTGCTAAACAGTTCCTTTGGCTGTGTATATGGGGTGGGGGGACAGTACACGTGCTCCACTTTCTAGTGAACTGGGGATATCTTTACAAATATCTTTCTCAGATTGCAGTAGGCCCTGAGAAGGAAGGGGAAGTGCAACAGCACAACTGGAATAATGGGGTTTATAAATGGGAATCCTAGAAGGAGTCCATTGGTGTGTCTCAGAGTCGACCTAGGAAACTAACACTCAAACACAAAAACAACACAGTGAGTCTCTTACCCAGAAAGTAGCTCCAAAATAAACAAACAATTAAGTGTTGCTTGAGGATGGCCAAGCCAGACTACTTACTTTTCTCTGGTGTGATGGATGCTAAGACCGCAGCTGCAGCTGGCAGTTTGAGTTCCTCTGTGGCGGCCTTGTGGTTCAGTTTCTTCTGGCCTAGAGGATTGTTCAGGTGCAGTGGTTGAGACTGGATCTCTCTTTTGGGCTGGTGCTAGAAGATGGTGATACACCTAGCACTGTGCCCACTCTGTCTCCACTTTGACATTCTGTGCCTCTTAAATTTTCCAAGGCAACATGTATAAAAGTTTGGGACTGTCATTGACAAACACTCATTCCAGAGATAAAAGTTCCATCAAGGCAGCTGGAATCAAAAGGAGACAACACAGGCCGATATCTCTTCTCTGGGAGGAGATGGAAGGGCTCTGTCTGAACTCCCAGTCAGGAGACAGGCCTGCATTGGAGACCCTCCTCAATTTCATAGAGGCTGAAGTCTGTTTATGAGGATCATTCACCTCTTCGCACACGTATGGGGATAGGGGTGGCATTTTTTTCGACGTTCCGGAAAAGGTAGTACCCGTAGTGTATAGACTCTGCGGTCAATTCATCTGGGTGAAGTCAACCTCCTTGACCCGGTGGAGTTTAGAAAGCTGATCGTTAATGTAATGTCTTTTTATAGAACCCTGGATTAAACCGAAAATCTTCTACACAAAAAATATAAAGACAACCTTCCTCCACCACCCCAGAATGAGATTGCCAACCCTAGGATGGTCCAGGTATCTTTTCACGAGATTCCCTTTGACCCCCTTCTTGTACTTGGTGAAATTGAACCAGGTTCTTTGAGCTCAGTGTCATGACCGGCGTGCCGATCACATACGTGACGCAAAGGGAGGGAAATGGGAAGGCCCTGTCCAAGGGAGAGGGAAAGGTGTTGACCCCTAACTCACCTTAAGGCTGGCACCTGACTGCCCTGACGTCCCTAGACGGGTTTCTCACCCGTACGCCGATCACGTGCCTAAACCCTGGCTTTCCCTGAGATGAGCCCTACGTAGTGAATAGGGCGGTGGGAACACTAGTCCGCACCACTAACACTAAAGGGAAACACCAAGGAGAGAACAGACAATACAGACAAACATATAATCCCAGGTGGGCGACAACAGCGGACAACAAAAGCCCAACAGGGATCCGGAGGGTAACGCTCTGGAACAACAACCAGGAATCACAGCTACACAGCTCCAGTGGGTCAGTATAGAAGTCCAGGCAGGAAGCTCTATATCTGGCAACCAGAGAAGTGGGAGATGGGAATATAAGGAGGTTGGGATTGCTGGACAAGAAACAGCTGAGGAGGAGAAGCTACGAATCCCTGAGTGAGCCAAAAAGGATTGCAAGGCAAACCCAGAAAGCTACCATTAAGAAACAGCACTATCTTTAGACATAGAGCGCGCAGCCACCCGCTGCGACTTCCTGACCCCGGGTATAACGGAGTCAGACGTGGCTCTTGACACCCTCGTGACACTCAGCTAACTGGAAAGTATTCTCACATTCCGGGTAGTGACTCAGTAGGGGCCATTCCATCCGGAGTGTGCAGTGGCCGGGTTTGGGGTGGCCCCAACATGATGCTGGGTCCCCTGTACACCATCGAGGTGTCACCACGTACTGCTGCTCTCAGGAAGGGATGGTAAGGCGTGGTGCACACAAATAGAAAATAATTCCAGAGAGTCAGGGTCTGCAGTAAACCAGTGTGCTTATTTATGGGAAGAATTCAGGTGCAAAACAATACAGTACTTGCCATTTATCCGGGTGAAGTCAACCTCCTTGCCCCAGGGGAGTTTATAAAGCTGATCGTTAAAGTAATATCTTTTTATAGAACCCCAGATAAAACCAAAAATGAAAAAGATAAAGATAACACCCCTCCACCACCCTAGAATGAGATTGCCAACCCTAGGATGGTCCAGGTATGTTTTAACAAGATCCCTTTTGACCCCCTTCTTGTACTTGGTGTAATTGAACAAGGTTTCTTTGAGCTCAGCTAACTGACAAATCTTCTCACATTCCGGGTAGTGACTCAGTAGGGGCTACTCCAGTCGAGTGTGCAGTGGCCAGGTTTGGGGTGGCCCCAACACTACGGTGGGTCCCCTGTACTCTGTTGAGGTGTCACCATGTATTGCTGCTCTCCAGAAGGGATGGTAAGGTGCGGTGCACCCCAAATAGAATAGTCGAGGTCTGCAGGTCTGCAGTAAACCAGTGTGCTATGCAATGGGAAGAATTCAGGTGCAAAACAATACAGGCAAGGCATAGGGCTGGCAGTCTCCTCCCTGGCAGAAGAAGGGTTTGATGCTGAGGAAAGGCCTGAGTTAGCTGTCTCTCTCTCTCTTTTCAGAAGGCTGGTGATCCAGGGTCTGTGGCAACGCATCCCCGCCTCAGTATCTTCTTCTGGTCACTCAGTAGTCTGGCAGAGTCTCCTCTTCAAAGCACTGTTCCCTAACTGCAGAACACTAAGGGATCTGACTGCTAATATACAGTTTCTAGCTAGACTGGAACCTTCTAGTAGGAGGGGTGGAGTGGAGAAACTCGGCGCAAACAATTACAAAGTTACCACTCCAGTCTGGCATAGACTTACATTAGAACTTCAATGATAATCAATGGCAATGACACAGCAGTATTTCCAGACAAAAACAAGACTTAACATAGCTAAACCCGACATTTAAAAGGTCAATCTGTCTGGTTTTGGTGGTAAACAAGTCTGTCTTTTCCCCTCCAAAACATGCTGCTCTTTAACCCCTTTAAGGACTTAGGACGTACCGGTACGCCCTGTTTCCAGAGTCCTTAAAGACCCAGGACGTACCGGTATGTCCTGTGTAGTTTTGATCACTGCCGCACGTGATCGGAACAGGGTGCCTGTTGAAATCATTCAGCAGGCACCCTGTGACAATGCCTAGGGGGGTCCTGTGACCCCCCCGCATTGCCGATCGCTACATGCGCTTATGCAAGTCTCTGATCCCTCAAAGTGCCTGTATTTATGAAGGTTAACCCACCCCCCCCTGCAGCCCTCTGTGTTTTTGTGCCTGCGGGCGCAGCGGGGGGGAGGAGGATTGCGGGCGGTGCTGGAGGCGGGCGGGAGGTGTGCGGCAGTGTGGGGGGCGGGTGCGCGATCTTCCGCTCGCCCCCCGTTTATTTTCAGGATGGCCGAGCGGTTGAATCGGAGTGTCAGCTCATTGCTGACACTCCGATTCAAACGGCAGACATCTGTGCAGATGTCCGCCGTTTTAACCCCTTCCATGCCGCGGTCTGTACGGACCGCTGTATGGAAGAGGTGAATAGGGAGAAAGCTCCCTCCCTCTCCTATCGGGGGGCTGCTGTGCCTTTGCAGCCCCCAGACAGGATGGGGTGACAGAGGGAGGGAGCCCCCTTCCTTCCCCTTCCTGTCTGCTCAGTTGTGGCCACAACTGAGCAGACGGGGAAGGTTCCCATGGCAACAGGACGCCTTCTTGGGCATCCATGGTGCTGAACAGATCTGTGCTAAAGGCATAGATCTGTTCACACAAAGCGTAAGTAAAATACAGTACAATACACTATATAGTGTACTGTACTGTATTATTCAGACATCAGACCCACTGGATCTTCAAGAACCAAGTGGGTCTGCATAAAAAAAAATGTTAAAAAAAGTGAAAATATCACATGACCTAACCCCTCAGATGCACACCGTAAAAAAAAAAAAACTGTGCTAAATAAACAATTTTTTGTCACCTTACATCACAAAAAAGTGTAATAGCAAGCGATCAAAAAGTCACACGCACCCCAAAATAGTGCCAATAGAACCGTCATCTCATCCCGCAAAAATCATACCCTACCCAAGGTAATCGTCCAAAAACTGAAAAAATTATGGCTCATAGACTATGGAAACACTAAAACATGATTTTTTTTGCTTAAAAAAAATAAATAATTGTGTAAAACTTACATAAATAAAAAAAAGTATACATATTAGGTATCGCCGCATCCGTGACAACCTGGTCTATAAAAATATCACATGATCTAACCTGTCAGATGAATGTTGTAAATAGCAAAAAATAAAAACGGTGCCAAAACAGCTATTTCTTGTTATCTTGCCTCACAAAAAGTGTAATATAGAGCAACCAAAAATCATATGTACCCTAAACTAGTACCAACAATACTGCCACCATATCCTGTAGTTTCTAAAATGGGGCCACTTTTTTGGAGTTTCTACTCTAGGGGTGCATCAGGGGGGCTTCAAATGGGACATGGTGTAAAAAAAAACAGTCCAGCAAAATCTGCCTTCCAAAAACCGTATAGCATTCCTTTCCTTCTGCGCCCTGCCGTGTGCCCGTACAGTAGTTTACAACCACATATGGGGTGTTTCTGTAAACTACAGAATCAGGGCCATAAATATTGAGTTTGGTTTGGCTGTTAACCCTTGCTTTGTAACTGGAAAAAAATTATTAAAATGGAAAATCTGCCAAAAAAGTGAAATTTTGAAATTGTATCTCTATTTTCCATTAATTCTTGTGGAACACCTAAAGGGTTAACGACGTTTGTAAAATCCGTTTTGAATACCTTGAGGGGTGTAGTTTCTAGAATGGGGTCATTTTTGGGTGGTTTCTATTATGTAAGCCTTGCAAAGTGACTTCAGACCTGAACTGGTCCCTAAAAATTGGGTTTTTGAAAATTTCAGAAGAATTCCAAGATTTGCTTCTAAACTTCTAAGCCTTGTAACATACCCAAAAAATGAAATATCATTCCCAAAATGATCCAAACATGAAGTAGACATATGGGGAATGTAAAGTAATAACTATTTTTGGAGGTATTACTATGTATTTTAGAAGTAGAGAAATTGAAACTTGGAAATTTGCAATTTTTTTACAAATTTTTGGTAAATTTGGTATTTTTTTATAAATAAAAATGATTTTTTTTTACCCAATTTTAGCAGTGTCATGAAGTACAATATGTGACGAAAAAACAATCTCAGAACGGCCTGGGTAAGTCAAAGCGTTTTAAAGTTATCAGCACTTAAAGTGATACTGTTCAGAATTTCTTGTTCTGTCACTGGAGAATTTAATTTCGCTAATTGCGCCTCAGTAAGATGTGGAAGGTCAAGAGAATTCAGAAACTGTTCTATAGCTACAGATGTTAATGGGGCTTTATCTGATGGTGGTTTCAGGTTATAGAGGGCTCTATAGAAGTTTTGGAAGGAGTTTGCAATTCCTTGCGGATCCATAATCTTTTTTTGTGCTGGTTTTGACGTAATAAACGGAATCTTACTCTTAGCACTTCTCTCTTTCAATCTACGGGCAAGCAGTTTCCCCGATTTGTTATCCTGTGCATAGTACATTGCACGGATCATTTTTAGATCTTTTTCATATTTATAAAGGAGATGCGCTTTTAATTGAAGGCGGAGATTTTGTATTTGAGTTGTTATAATAGGGGAGGGGTCTGTTTTATTATTAGATTCTAGAAGCTTGATCTCTGTAATCAAGCTATTTGTCCGCTCCTCTCTATCTTTCTTGGCTTTGGAGCCGGCCTGAATAAACAACCCTCGGATGAATGCCTTATGAGCATTCCAAAGGGAAAAGGGGCTGGACACTGATCCATCGTTAATATAAAAAAATTATTTTAAACCTTCCTGCAAGAATGTTTTATATTTAGAATGCTCTAGTAAATACGTATTGTTACGCCAGGGAGCGTAAGGGGGTCTGTTTATGGTTTCTTCGATTGTTAGAGTAACAGGGGCATGGTCAGACCATGTGATCGTTTCTATGGTAGACTGCATAGCTTTACATAACAAATTTCGATCAACTAAAAAAAAGTCAATCCTGGAGTAGGTTTGATGAGCATTTGAAAAAAAAGAGTAATCTCTTTCTCTATCGTGGTGAAATCTCCAGACATCATAGAGATCTTCTTTCAATAAGAGGGAGTTGAGATTCTGGGGGTGAGACGCAGCTCCAGACGAGGAATCCAAAATTGGGTCCAAAATAGCATTAAAGTCTCCCCCCCAGAGGATCAAACCCCTCCTAACGGTATTCACCTTATTTATCAATTTTCCTAAGAAATGCACCTGATGTTTGTTAGGAGCATATACACAAACCATAGTATATATCAAGTTATTTATTGATGCTATTAAAATAATATATCGGCCATTCTGGTCTATTATGGACTTAAGCAGCTGAAACGCAACCGAGTCTCTGATTGCCACCATAACCCCTCTCTGCTTTTTCCCATAATGGGAATGGAAGACATAAGGAAAGTGGGGATTATTAAGTCTATGGGCATCCTCTTTCAGCAGGTGCGTTTCAGTTGCGCAGATAATGTCCCCTTTCAGATTTTTGGCTTCTCTCCAAAGCATGGACCTCTTAAATGGGCTATTGAGGCCCTTCGTATTCACTGCAACGATTTTAAGAACCATAATAAAGGAAAAAAAAAAGGGGTCCATATTCTGGAGAAGCTGCTCTCGATTACAGAGCATACCACCCTCCCAGCACCTCTCCGCAAATTAGAACCCATTGACAAATTTCTCTGATGGTGCACTGTTAAACAAAACATACATAACAAATAATCTGCATAAAACGAAGAAAAATAATAAGGAAAAAAAATTCATTTTTTGACAAACATTGAATCGGCATTTAATGCCGCTAGACATTTGGTGGGGCATATACTTCGGCTCTTAGCCAAGAGGCGCTGCTCAGCGCTACCATAGTGAACTCTACTCCAATGGTATCTATAGTATTCATCAGTGGCGGGATCCCTTCCCTTGAGTGACCACCTGCCAATCCGGGTCCATAGGGATAAGCGGACTTTGGACCGGGATTTCCATTCCTATATTCCAAGCGTCTAATAGTTGTTTCCCGGATTCCAAAGAAGTCACTGCATGAGTAGTCCCCAGATAATAAATCAAAACTTTAGTCGGAAACCCCCATCTATAGGGGATATTATTAGATCTTAAAGCTGTGGTAAAAGGACTAAGTGAGCGGCGTTGTTGTAAAGTGGTAATAGACAAATCCGCAAAGATCTTAATATGACCGTACGGAGAAGGCAAGGTGTCAGATTTCCTAGCTGTCGCCAGCAATGCAGTTTTAATATGGAAAAAATGAACCCGCACTAAAACATCCCTAGGTGAGGAGTTAGGGAGGTGTTTAGGTTTCGTCAACCTATGCACTCTGTCCAGAGTGAGATCGTATGGGGAGAGTTCTGGAATCAGGGCTTTCATTAAACTCTGTAGGTAGGGGGTCAAATCTTTCGGGACAATTTCCTCTGAAATCCCCCGAAATTTGAGATTGTTCCGACGCGATCTGTCCTCTAGATCGACCACTTTTACCTTAAGTCGATCTATTTCCTCTAGCAAATCCTTGTGTGCCCCCTTCATCTGATTATAAGAAACGGCATATTCTCCCATTTTAAATTCAATAGAGTCCACCCTGGTCTCCACTTCTGCTACTGCAATCTGAAGTGGTCGGACCAAGGAGGCTAAATCTTTGTGAATAGACTCGCTGAAAAGAACTAGCATGTCCTTCAGAAGATTGCTTGATGCAGGTTGGTCATTAGTAGGTATCGCCTGAATAGTTGAGGTAATGTAATCGCTCACCTCAGTTATCTGGGTATCCCCGCTTTGTGGTGGTCCAGATGGCAGCTGTTCTCCTGTAGGGGAGCCCAGGAGTGGAATCAGAGGGGCAACACGCTCCTGTGCTCTCTCAGCTCCAAGTCCGCGGCTCTCTCCAAACCTCTCACTTCCGGCGTGTGCACGTGTCGATGTGTGACGAGGTACGTCAGAGAAGGCGTTTGGTGAGGTTAACGCTGTATCGGATCCAGGACTGCTCCCGGCTTCCTCGGCTCCGGAGTTCCGCTGGCGAGATTGCAAAGGCGTTTGCGATGCTTGAGGAGATTGAGTATTTCCAGGTGAACTTCCTTTTGCCAGGAAGGGGTCCATCTTCCCCTGTTTTTTTCCAGGTCTCGTACCTCGGGTCATCTTCCAGACCAACTTCAGGGCCAACTAATCGAGTGAGTGTTCCCCGCTTCTCTGCAGTCCAGGGTCGGTTAAAGGGAGTATTGTCCCGCTGTTATTCAGAGTAGCTGGAGTAGCTATAGCAGTGCTGGAGCTCTCACCTCACGCAGCCATCTTACTCGGCCAGCAAGCCACACCCCAACTGGGTCCGTTTTTTACATTTTTATTGAATGATTGCACTGTACTTTTATTTATTTTATTTTTATAATTTGTTTGTTGTACATCGATTGCTGTATTAGCTTCGGCTAAGTTAGTGCTGTCAAGCTCGTTACGAAAAACATCAACTGTAGAGCCGTTTTCTTTGCTTTATTTATGATTATGTATGTCTTTAAAACCAATAAAAACTATTGATTAAAAAAAAAAAATTAAAGTGATACTGTTCAGATTTGCAAAAAATGGCCAAGTCCTTAAGGTGAAATAGGGCTGAGTCCTTAAGGGGTTAATCCCTATGGCAGCAGTGAAAAATTACCAGCTTCTTATTCAAAGTCCCAAAAGCCTCTCAGTATTCATTAACCCTTTCCACAGAGGCTTGTAAATACAGTGATAATGAACAGGATATATATCACATACATATAAAATGCAGTTTCACAGTGCACGTTAACCCTTTCAAGTGAAATAAAGTAAGAAGTTTATAACTTTGCATAGAGGAAATAGGCAAATGTCCACAAATGTCCAAACGTCAAAGTACCCTGGCTCCAGGGCACTACACTCTCTCCTACTTTAACTGTGTCGGCCCCGACACAGTCAGGACTACTGAAGAAAGAAAATTCATGCAACAGGCACTAACCTTATACATAGGATTTGAGATAGTCCAGCTCTAAGGGGGCCTTCAATCTTCTCCTAGGGTGCAGGCTCTTAACTGTTACAAACTGTAATTAAGCATAGGCTTAGTAGTCAACAATAAGGCTTGTTTTTTTTTCACATCTGATTGGTGGGTCGTCGATGTAGATGGTTCTATGGAACATGTGGGATATACCATATGTGGACAGGATACAAGGCTTTAGAGGTCAAGCTGGTTATCAGTGTGTCACAGTGGGGAGTGGGGGAAACCCCCCACCATACAATAAGGAGCGGCAAGAGCAACTAGACCTGAGAGATAGGATAAGGGAGCAGGTAACCTCTTATTGCTTCCCTAATCCTGGCCCTTCCACCGTATGAGCAGACCTGGATGGTAGGACGTCTCATACCCAGGAACCCTTAGTCGCCCTGATAATCCCTCAAATAAACAAAGGGCTGAGATGACCTGTTCATCCCAGACACGAATGAACAGGAATCTCACTGGCCTAGCTGCCAGGGAAGGGATAGACAGTGCACAGCTACTGAATCTGCACGCAAGTGCCCAGAAACAACATGCACATACCTGCCACGGCAACAACGACAACCGGAGCCCCATGCGGACAGGATGCATGGTGGCCCCCTGGCAGAGCTGCATACTGACTTGTGGAACCCTGAGACCCCCTTCAGGAGGCACAACACACAGGGAACATGTCTAGCAAACATGCTGGACTACAGACACCAACCGACCAGACATGTAACAACCACTAGACAAGACAACAACCATCCATACATAAACATCACCAAACATATGCAAGGGTAGTGAAGGGAAGGTAGGCAATGGAATGACATAGAAAACATCGCAGAGACATTGATGTCTCACTAGGTGGCCCTCAAGGACTGGGCAGATAAAACACCCAGGAAAGGAGCAAAGCTCTAGCACCAACTAAGGATGGAGTACAACTGACTCCAGCCTGGAAGCCACAGGTGATAAAACCCAAGTGGCCACACCCAGCCTGGAAGTTAACCTCTCCAGAGGGGAGGAACCAGGAGAAGGGGAGCAAAGCCCATACATGCTGCGACAACGCGTTGCCCCTGGCAACCAGCATGTATGGCTAATGTGTCACGGCGCACAACAAAGACAGTGACACAGTGGTCATCAAGCTGGAAGTTGGCAGACTTCAGTAAAGTCATAGAAATGGTCATCATTGGTCACCACCAGGGCAGAACAGGGTAGCAGGTACTGTATTCAGGTCACAGATCTAGGACAAGTAGGGCTACCCGCTCCCCTACTTTTTCATTAGCTCTCTGGATGGCATCTGCACCTCAGCAAAAAGACTCAAAAGAACATTGCTATCTAGACTGAACCAATTACTTGACTGGCAAACAGTACCGCCAACATAGTCATCATCCACAATATACACGGTGTACATGAGAAATCCCCTTTTCAAGTAGTGTTGGGCACGAATATTCGAATAGCGAATATTATTCGCGAATATCAGCACTTCGAGAATTCGCGAATACTTAAAATATAGTGATATATATTCGTAATTTCAAATATTCTAGATTTTTTTCATCAGTAACCTCCCTTCTTGCTTGTGGGCCAATGAGAAGGCTGCAATGTCTTTGTCTGAGCTTAGCAACATCCCTAGCAACCAATAGGAAAGGTGCCTACCCCTTACTATATAAGAACCTCCCCAGCAGCCCTTGTATGCAGTATTTTGCAGATCTGAGAGAGACAGCAGTGTTATTGCCATGCTCTCTGCTTTCCTGTATCATTATTAGATAGTTAGTTAGCTTATATATACAGTCAGGTCCATAAATATTGGGACATCGACAAAATTCTAACATTTTTGGCTCTATACACCACCACAATGGATTTGAAATGAAATCAACAAGATGGGCTTTAACTGCAGACTGTCAGCTTTAATTTGAGGGTATTTACATCCAAATCAGGTGAACGGTGTAGGAATTACAACAGTTTGCATATGTGCCTCCCACTTGCTAAGGAACCAAAAGTAATGGGACAGAATAATAATCATAAATCAAACTTTCACTTTTTAATACTTGGTTGCAAATCCTTTGCAGTCAATTACAGCCTAAAGTCTGGAACGCATAGAGACGCTGGGTTTCATCCCTGGTGATCTACCAGGCCTCTACTGCAACTGTCTTCAGTTCCTGCTTGTTCTTGGGGCATTTTCCCTTGAGTTTTGTCTTCAGCAAGTGAAATGCATGCTCAATCGGATTCTGGTCAGGTGATTGACTTGGCCATTGCATAACATTCCACTTCTTTCCCTTAAAAAACTCTTTGGTTGCTTTTGCAGTATGCTTTGGGTCATTGTCCATCTGCACTGTGAAGCGCCATCCAATGAGTTCTGAAGCATTTGGCTGAATATGAGCAGATAATATTGCCCGAAACACTTCAGAATTCATCCTGCTGCTTTTGTCAGCAGTCACATCATCAATAAATACAAGAGAACCAGTTGCATTGGCAGCCATACATGCCCACGCCATGATACTACCACCACCATGCTTCACTGATGAGGTGGTATGCTTAGGATCATGAACAGTTCCTTTCCTTCTCCATACTCTTCTCTTCCCATCACTCTGGTACAAGTTGATCTTGGTCTCATCCATCCATAGGATGTTGTTCCAGAACTGTGAAGGCTTTTTTAGATGTTGTTTGGCAAACTCTAATCTGGTCTTCCTGTTTTTGAGGATCACCAATGGCTTACATCTTGTGGTGAACCCTCTGTATTCACTCTGGTGAACTCTTCTCTTGATTGTTGACTTTGACACGCATACACCTACCTCCTGGAGAGTGTTCTTGATCTGGCCAACTGTTGTGAAGGGTGTTTTCTTCACCCAGGAAAGAATTCTTCGGTCATCCACCACAGTTGTTTTCCAGGGTCTTCCGGGTCTTTTGGTGTCGCTGAGCTCACCGGTGCGTTCCTTCTTTTTACGAATGTTCCAAGCAGTTGTTTTGGCTACGCCTAATGTTTTTGCTATCTCTCTGATGGGTTTGTTTTGTTTTTTCAGCCTAATGATGGCTTGCTTCACTGATGGTGACAGCTCTTTGGATCTCATCTTGAGAGTTGACAGCAACAGATTCCAAATGCAAATAGCACACTTGAAATGAACTCTGGACCTTTTATCTGCTCATTGTAATTGGGATAATGAGGGAATAACACACACCTAGTCATGGAAAAGCTGAGAAGGCAATTGTCCCATTACTTTTGGTTCCTTAACAAGTGGGAGGCACATATGCAAACTGTTGTAATTCCTACACCATTCACCTGATTTGGATGTAAATACCTTCAAATTAAAGCTGACAGTCTGCAGTTAAAGCGCATCTTGTTCGTTTCATTTCAAATCCATTGTGGTGGTGTATAGAGCCAAAAATGTTACAATTGTGTTGATGTCCCAATATTTATGGACCTGACTGTATATAATACAGATAGTTAGTGGGAGAGACCTGTTAAAATGTGAAGTTGCACGTATTGCGCCAAAATATTTGCATCATTAGTGCAGATTTCGCAATCGCGAATAAATTGGAGCACTCTATCTGCATATAAAGCTATTGTAATGTTCTCAATCTCAGGAAACTTCTAGCAGCTTGAAAAATTTAGCTATAGTGACTTACCCCTGTATTTTGCGCGCATTACGCGAATATTACATTGCCGATTTTTCGCGATCAAGAAAATAATCTCGAATTCGCAAATATATGACAAATATTCTACCAAATATTCGTGAAATATTGCGAATTCGAATATTGCCCCACCCCCGCTCATCACTATTCTCAACGTGGTCATTATTTTAAGCATGATTTTATTTTTATTTTTTTTCCACATTATTTTTATTAATATTTTGTAATGAACACAGCTTGAGTGTGGACACAGCCACTAAGAATGCGAGATACAAATATATACCAAGTGTAAAAGTGGACGCAGCCACTCGGAAAAGGTAACAGAAAGAAAGTCAACAGAAAACATGTCCTACGGCACCCGCATGGGTGCTGCCAACGTAGAACAATATAAGAGATGACAGTATAATAAAACTGATCTAAGAGCAGATTCAGATAACCAAATAAAAACATTAAAGCAACAAAAAAATACCATATTACAAAGTTATTGATGGTCAGGAAATTGTCTCTAATAGGGATTTTTTACTAGTCTAGGAAAGGTGAAGTAAGTCATGGCGGAATGGGGAATTTTGAGAGCCATGATGTCCAAGAGGACTGGAAACGGTGCAGCCTATTGGTCCGCTGAGCCCATAGGCGTTCGTAAATAGCATGGGTGGAAACTCTGTCTTTGAGTTCACTCATAGAGGGGATGGTGGGAGATTTCCAATGTTTTGCGACCAGAAGTTTGGCCGTGAGTAAGATATGACAAGTCAGTAGTCTAAGGTGACGTGGAACCCTATCAAAGTCCAGTAAGAGGAGCGTCAAAGCCGGGGTCAGAGAAATTTTGGAGCCTGTTTTGGAGACCTTCGACATTAGCCCAGAAGATTTGCATAAGCGCACAGTCCCAAAATATATGTATGAGGTTGCCGGGTGACTTCCGACAGTGCCAGCACGAGTTCTCCACATTGGAATAGAATCTATTGAGTTTAGCGGGTGTAAAGTACCACCGGGTAAGTAATTTATGATAACACTCTAATAGGCTAGAGCACCTTGTAGCTTGAAAGGTAATTCCTATCGCCGCTTGCCTATCACGGTCGGCGTGGCTATCACATACGTGACACAGAGGGAGGGAACGAGGAAGGCCCTGCCCAAGTGAGAGGGAAGATGGTGACCCCTGACTCACCTGGCGGCTGGCACCTGGCTGCCCTGACGTCCCTAGACGGGTTCCTCACCCGTACGCCGATCACGTGCCTAAAGCCCTGGCTTTCCCTGAGCTGAGCCCTAGGTAGTGAACAGGGCGATGGGAACACTAGTCCGCACCACTAACTCTAAGGGAAAACACCAAGGGGAGGACAGACAACACAGACTCAACATATATTCCCAGGTGGGCGACAACAGGAGACAACAATAAGCCCAACAGGGATCCGGAGGGTAGCACTCAGGAACGACAAGCAGGATTCACCACTCCAGTGGGTCAGTATAGATGTCCAGGCAGGAAGCTCTATAACTGGCAACTAGAGAAGTGTGAGGGGAGAATATAAGGAGGTAGGGAGTGGCAGACAAGAAACAGCTGAGGAGGAGAAGCTACGGATCCCTGAGAGAGACAAAAAGGATAGCAAGGCAAACACAGAAAACAATCACTAAAAAACAACGTGATCTTTAGATATAGAGCGCGCAGCCACCCGCTGCGACTTCCTGACCTCGGGTATAACGGAGTCAGACGTGGCTCTTGATACCCTCGTGACAGTACCCCCCCTTTCACGAGGGGCCTCCGGACACTCAGGACCAGGTCTCTCCGGATGAGAGGCATGGAAAGTCTGAATTAACCTGTTGGCGTTTACCTCTGACGCTGGAACCCACATTCTTTCCTCGGGACCGTAATCCCTCCAATGTACCAGATACTGAAGAGAGCGGCGGACCCGACGAGAATCAACAATTCTGGCTATTTGAAACTCCAGATTACCAGCCACAATGACAGGAGGAGGTGGCAGCGGCGATGGTTCTAGAGGTGGAACATACTTCTTGAGTAACGATTTATGGAAGACGTTATGGATCTTAAAAGTCTGAGGTAGCTCCAGGCGAAAAGCCACAGGGTTAATGACGGCTACTATTTTATAGGGACCAATGAACCTAGGACCCAGTTTCCAAGAAGGAACCTTCAACTTAATATTCCTAGTAGACAACCACACATAGTCATTCACTCCTAGGTCCGGACCTGGCGACCGTTTCTTATCGGCCATGCATTTATATTTACCACTCATCTTTTTCAAGTTAACTTGCACCTTCTGCCATACCGATGAAAGAGATGAAGAAAACCTTTCCTCTTCGGGAACCCCAGAAGACACCCCCTCTTTGAAAGTACAAAATTGGGGATGAAAACCGTATGCACCAAGGAATGGTGACTTGCCAGTGGACTCCTGATAATGATTATTTATGGCAAACTCAGCTAACGGTAAATATGATGACCACAACTCTTGGTTTTCAGACACAAAACACCTTAAATATGTTTCTAGGTTTTGGTTGGTACGCTCAGTCTGTCCATTCGACTGAGGATGGAAAGCTGAGGAAAAGGACAAGTGAACCCCCAAACGGGAACAAAAAGCTTTCCAAAACTTAGAAATAAACTGGGTTCCCCGATCCGAAACCACATCGGAAGGGACCCCGTGAAGCTTCACGATTTCACTGATAAACACCTGAGCGAGAGTTTTAGCATTAGGAAGTGCGGGTAGCGCAATAAAGTGTACCATTTTGCTAAACCTGTCTACTACTACCAAGATAACTGTTTTACCCGCCGACAACGGTAAGTCAGTGATGAAATCCATTGACAGATGTGTCCATGGCCTATTGGGGATGAAAAGTGGCAATAAAGACCCTGCTGGACGTGTATGAGAGACTTTCGCGCGTGCACAAGTAGAACAAGTAGACACGAAATCCATTACATCCTGACGCAACCTTGGCCACCAAAAACGACGAGATAAAAGCTCCAAGGTTGCTTTACTACCCGGGTGTCCAGCAAGTGCCGAATTATGATGTTCTTTTAATAATTCAAGACGCAGGTTTAACGGTACAAACAATTTCTCTGAGGGGCAAGAGGCCGGGGCGTCCCCCTGAGCCTCTAACACCTTTCCCTCTAGAACAGAGTGTACAGCAGAGACAACCACTCCTCTTTGTAAAATAGGTACCGGATCACAAACATTACCCCCTCCAGGGAAACTACGAGATAATGCGTCTGCCTTGGTATTTTTTGCCCCAGGACGATAGGTGATTACAAAGTTAAATCTGGTAAAGAATAGCGACCACCTAGCTTGTCTAGGGGTGAGACGCTTAGCCGATTCTAGGTACAGAAGGTTCTTGTGATCCGTAATCACCGTGACGGGGTGGATTGCTCCCTCTAAGAAGTGACGCCACTCTTCAAGCGCCAGTTTAATCGCCAACAGTTCCCTATTTCCAATATCATAATTCTTCTCCGCAGAAGATAATTTTTTGGAAAAGAAAGCGCAAGGACGCCATTTGCCAGGAGACGGACCCTGAGACAATACAGCCCCCACTCCCACCTCTGACGCATCTACCTCGACAATAAAAGGCTGGGAGACATCAGGTTGAATTAGAACAGGTGCCGAGGTAAACCTCTCCTTTAGAGAGGAAAATGCATCTTTGGCGGCGACAGACCATTTGGAAAAATCCGTCCCCTTCCTAGTCATGTCGGTAAGGGGTTTAACGATCACTGAATAATTTTTAATGAACTTTCTATAGAAATTAGCGAAACCCAAAAACCGTTGTAGGGCTTTAAGGTTCTCAGGAAGATCCCAATCTAAAATTGCCTGGACCTTCCCAGGATCCATGCGGAAACCTGAAGCAGATAATAGATATCCCAGGAACTGTAATTCCTGAACAGCGAAGACACATTTTTTAATTTTCGCATATAATTTATTCGTCCGTAGGACCTGCAGTACTTGCCTGACATGCACCTCATGTGTTTTCAGATCAGCCGAATAAATTAAGATATCATCTAGGTATATGACTACAAACCTGCCGATGAGATGACTAAAAATATCATTAACGAAATGTTGGAAGACAGCAGGGGCATTGGTCAGACCGAAAGGCATAACTAGATTTTCATAATGCCCCTCAGGGGTGTTAAAAGCTGTCTTCCACTCATCCCCTTCCCTGATACGAATCAGATTGTAGGCCCCCCTAAGATCAAGTTTGGAGAACCACTTAGCACCCGCAATCTGATTAAAAAGGCCAGTTATAATATCACGGTCGGCGTGGCTATCACATACGTGACACAGAGGGAGGGAACGAGGGAGGCCCTGCCCAAGTGAGAGGGAAGATGGTGACCCCTGACTCACCTGGCGGCTGGCACCTGGCTGCCCTGACGTCCCTAGACGGGTTCCTCACCCGTACGCCGATCACGTGCCTAAAGCCCTGGCTTTCCCTGAGCTGAGCCCTAGGTAGTGAACAGGGCGATGGGAACACTAGTCCGCACCACTAACTCTAAGGGAAAACACCAAGGGGAGGACAGACAACACAGACTCAACATATATTCCCAGGTGGGCGACAACAGGAGACAACAATAAGCCCAACAGGGATCCGGAGGGTAGCACTCAGGAACGACAAGCAGGATTCACCACTCCAGTGGGTCAGTATAGATGTCCAGGCAGGAAGCTCTATAACTGGCAACTAGAGAAGTGTGAGGGGAGAATATAAGGAGGTAGGGAGTGGCAGACAAGAAACAGCTGAGGAGGAGAAGCTACGGAGTCAGACGTGGCTCTTGATACCCTCGTGACATTGCCACTGTGCGGTGGAGTACGAGAGCCGCAAATCTTTTTCCCAATTAAGAAAGTGCACCCTTTTTGTCAAGAGCAGGTCACCGGTGACAGTTTTATAAATCGTGCTGGTAGGTGTCTGTAAGCCACCCCGCATGTGCAAAATATAGTTATGAAGGGCAGCTGGAAGTAAAATATCTCTCCTAGGCAATTTTGGTCAAAAAGTGGACTATCCTATTATAGTGGTAATGATAAGAATCCGGTATCCCATATGAAGCTTGCAAGCAAGAGAACGTTTTCAATAACACCCGTAACCCAGCTTTTCACCACCCTCCCACCGAGATATCCGGAATATAGTATTGCAAGACCTCTATGGGTATCTGCACCACCTTCTTTGGAGATGTTGGGCCAATACGTTGGATTAATAGTTTCCATACTTGAACGGATATTTTCAACGTCAGAGCTGATGGAAGTGGGAAGTTAGGGTCCATATCGTGCACTATGAGTAAAGAATAAAGTGACTTCCCCTTATTGAGATCTACCTCTATCTGCGGCCAGCTAGGAGTATTATCCTGTCGACACCAGAACCTCAGCTGTTTGAAAACAAAGGACTCATAATATCCCTGCAAATTCGGAACTTCCATGCCCCCATGAGACCTATGGTTGTATAGCATAGAGGCTGCTAGTCTACGAGGACCTTTTTTCCAAATAAATGAAAGCATTTGAGTCTTAAATTTTGCCATGACCGTGGCGGGCAGAAGGGTGGGGAGAGTGCGAAAAAGGTAAATGATCTTTGGCAGAACCATCATATTGTATGTTACCATTCGCCCCAGCCAAGTTAGATTCAATTTATTGTATCGATCTAGGTCGTTTTGGAGGGAATTATACAGTAGGTCGTAGTTGCATGTGACTAACCGTGCGAGGGGAAAGCAAAGTTGTATGCCAAAATATGTGATCGAGGAATTGGCCCATTGGAAGGGAAATTCATTCTCCAGTGCCAAACGCAGTGAAGATGAAACCCTGACAGCTAGTATTTGGGATTTAGATTTGTTGATCTTATAGTATGAGACATCCCCAAATTCTCTAATAATCTCTAAAGTGGCCCTCAAGGAAGACAGGGAGTCTTTTAGGGTCATAATAACATCGTCCGCAAACAACCCTATCCTATGCTGCCGATTACCAGCTGGTATACCAAGTACTGTCTCTGACATCCTAATAATTTCCGCAAAGGGCTCCATCACCATTAAAAAGAGAAAAGGGGGCATCCCTGTCGGGTGCCATTTGTGATAGAAAAAGGTGAAGAGAGGGAGCCATTAGCCAATACTCTGGCTGAGGGATTAGAGTACAAAGCTTGGATCGCATTTTTAATAGGGCCTCGAAAGCCAAATTTATCTAGTACCGTTGATACAAATCCCGAATGCATCCAAGGTTAGAAGCAGAGAAGGCGTCCTCACCCCCCCAGCCTTCTGTATCAGACCCAATATCCGTCGAGTACCATCTGGCGCCTCTCTACCCTTTGTAAAGCCAACCTGGTTACTGTGGATCAGCAGTGGCAAAAAATTTTAAAGTCTGCGAGCCAACAGTTTTGCGTATAATTTCACGTTGCAGCCTAAGCATGTCTCCCAGGTATTTCTGCAGGTTGGCAGGGGGTACTGTATCTGGGATCCCCCTAAATTTAAGTTTGTTGCGTCTATTTCTGTCCTCCAGGTCGGCCATT
The DNA here is from genome assembly GCF_905171765.1 of Bufo bufo. Taxonomy (NCBI): domain Eukaryota; kingdom Metazoa; phylum Chordata; class Amphibia; order Anura; family Bufonidae; genus Bufo; species Bufo bufo. Next base: position 214,825,174 of record NC_053392.1, read on the forward strand.
TTGGCCTTCAACCCTGCAATCTCATCCTCTAGACAGTAGTGAGCATCAATAAGCTCATTGTGAGAGTTAGTTAGTTCACCTATCTTATTTTCAATATGGTTCACCCTTGAGCCTATGTCGTCCAAGGAAGATGTAATGGAAGCAGCAACTTGTTGCAATTGCGTAATAAGTGAATGATGGACGGCCGTCATCATGGCCTTAAGTGTATTCTCAGATACTGCTTGGTCGGTATATGAGAAATTCTGAAGTGGGTCTGCCACAGCTGCCACATTAAATATTGCCTGGTCTAAGGATGTATTCTGAGACCTATCTGCGGGCCCCCTACTGATTGCTGCAGCGCCGGCTATAGTGTCACTCACCGGCGGCGTGGCCATCATGGTGTCCCCTTGTTCAGGCCTAGGGGAGTTGCAGCTGAAGAGCTGTCTGTCCCCAGTAAGGGATAACTGCAGCACTGGTGAGGGTTCTTTCCATCCCTTTGTGGCCCCAATAATAGGGGGAGAAGGGGGTGATATGCCCGGTCTTCCTCTGGAAGATGTGGGAGAGCCATCCTCGGCCGCCTGCAGCAGAGGTGGAGAGGCCGCGTGTGCTGGCGGGAAGCTGCCATCAGACTCCTGTGTCGCAAAGAAATCTGTGAGGCGGCGGAGACCCGGACGGGAGAATTTCTTTCGGGTCATCATGTCACCTTCAAGGTAGGAGGAGGTCTGCAAGCGCTGTTACTCCTCTGCCAAGGTGCTTGTAGTCGCTTCACAGGGATGGTGAGCCGGAGATCTCTCACCAAGCAGCCATCTCGGTCGGCAGCAGGCCACGCCCCTCATTATTTTAAGCATAATTTTGACCCTTTTTCACTTAACCCTCTATAGGGCTGACCATAACAGGTTTGTCTTTTATGACAGCTGGCAATATAACAGACTTCTGAACTAAATGTGATCAGTACATAGCCTTTTACAGAGCAGGCAGCAAGACAGTTTTTTTAAGATATATACTGTAGATCTTCAGCAAAAATAGACAGCATCCTAGAACATTTTCCGAAGAAGACTTTTCTTTATAACAGCCATTCTTCATTAGTAAGTCTCTGGCTAGTAATGTAGGATACAGTAGTAATGCAGGATACAGTCTTATTAGCATAGTCACTTGTTACCCTTGTGGCAGATCCCACAAGGGTAAAACTTACAGTCACAAATGCTTTCATGGGCTGGTTCACCTCAAGTGATAGTATAAAGCCATGGCACTCCAATATTTCTTTATCTTCTCTAATTTATTGCACCAAAAACAGCAACGTTTCGACCTGTCCTGTCTTTATCAAGCTTGATAAAGACCGAACAGGTCGAAACGTTGCTGTTTTTGGTGCAATAAATTAGGCACAACAGACAGGGAGAGTTAACTCTATCAGAACTGCAGATCAGAACAACAGGAAACACAGGTACAAAACCGGGCGTTGCCCCTGGCAACCGGCATACACGGAGACACCCGCAGCCAGTACGCCAGAGCACAACCAACCCGGCACCACAGACAAACAGAAGCATCACAGGAAACAACCTCCCGTGACACTGCAGAGACGGGGAGAGCAAACATACACAGGCTGTTCACAACAGACCTCGCAGCCAGCATGCAGCCCCTAGCAACCAGCCTGCACAGGATTTCGGCCTGCAGTCAGTACGCAAGTGTGCATGCACCCAGCCTACACGGAAAACATCACCGTCAACCGCACTGTGACACACTGTATGTGGTAATAACTTTGGAACGCTTTTATTTACCCAAGCGATTATGAGAATGTTTTTTCATGCCACATTGTACTTCATGACAGTCATAAATTTGAGTCAATATATTTCACTTTTATTTTTGAAAAAATCCACAATTTACAACAAATTAAAAAAAAATTGCAATTTTCAAAATTTAATTTCTCTACTTTTAAAACAGAAAGTGATACCTCATAAAATATTTATTACTTAACATTCCCCATATGTCTACTTTATGTTGGCATCTTTTTGTAAATGTCATTTTATTTTTTTAGAACATTAGAAGGCTTAGAATTTTAGAAGCAATTCTAATTTTTATTTTTTTTATTTCCAAAACCCACTATAAGGACTAATTCAGTTCTGAAGTCACTTTGTTCAGGCTTACATAGTAGAATCCCCTCATAAATAACCACATTCTAGAAACTACACACCTCAAACTATTCAAAACTGATTTTACTAACTTTATTAACCCTTTAGGTGTTCCACAAGAATTAAAGGAACCTGGAGATGAAATTTAAAATTTTCACTTTTTTGGCAGATTTTCCATTTTAATCCATTTTTTCTGTAATAAATCAAGGGCAATCAACCAAACAAAGTTCAATATCTATTACCCTGATTCTGCGGTTTACGGAAACACCTCACATGTTGTCGTAAACTGATGTAAGGGTGCACGGCAGGGCGCAGAAGAAAAGGAGCTCCATATGGTTTTTGGAAGGCAGATTTTGCTGGACTGGTTTTTAGGTACCATGTCCCATTTGAAGTCCCCACTGATGCACTCCTACAGAAGAAACTCCCAAAAAGTTTGGGACTTCAACTTTTGGGGGTCTGATCGTCTCTGCAACTTTTGGGGGCCTGATCCCCTCTGCAATGCATTACAATACATCTGTATTACATCTGTATTGTAATGCATTGCCTGTTAGTGTATTACACTGAGTAATACACTAACAGGTTGCCTAGGAGACCCAACCTGGGCTGGATCTCCTCAGTTTTCAAAGAAGGCAGGTCCCGATGCCTTGCAAGGCATTGGGCAGCCTCTGCAAGGCATTAGGCTGCCTTCTCATCCATCGCGTCCCCGCCACAGCAGAGCGGGGACCTGATGGGCTTCCTCACCTGCCACAAATACTTTCTATGCTGCGGTCAGCGCTGAACATGGCATAGAAGGAGTTAATACACCGGCATGATCTTTTACAGCGATGCCGGCGGATACAGCAGTGACTGCCGGGCCCCTTCAGTGATCGGGTGGGCATCGCTCCGGTGCCCGCCCAATCACCACGACGTAATAGTATATCAAAATGCGGCAAGTCATTTGCCTCTATAACGTACTATTACATCATATGTCAGGAAGAGGTTAATACTTAATCTGTTCTGTTACAAATAGACTTACTGTGCTTCAGACTCATTGTCAACAGGCGGTCTGATATATAGGTGCGTTTATCTAGTTCATCAGCTGCGCCATTTATACTTAATCTGTTCTGTAGAATTGAGCAAATTGACCATCGAATCATAAATCCAAAGTCGATTCATTCAAAAACTTAGTTTTTAATCCTGCTTCCAAACAGCATTAAAATGTATTGGGTCTGTGGAGCCAAACTTCGTTTTACCCGAAGTTGCGCAAGACTTTGGTGAATTACTATTGTATCCTTATCTGCGTACTTAAAAACATTTTAGCATAGGAATCCGAAATGGGCTTTGGTACCGAGGTACCAGCCTGTACCAAAGCCCACTTTGGATTCCTATTTAAAAATGTTTTTAAATATACAGACATGAATGAAGTAGTAATTCACCGAAGTCTTGTGCAACTTTGGGCGAGACTAATTTTGTCTCCACTGAGCCAATACATTTTAATGCTGTACAGAAACAGCATTAAAAAAGAAGTTTTTGAACGACTCAACTTCGAATCTATGATCCGAAGGTCGATTCGCTCAAGCCTACTTTTCTGTTATACTGTATATAGACTTACTGTGCGTCAGACTTGTTTATCTAGTTCATCTGCTGCACCATTTATACTTAATTTGTTCAGTTATATACATAGACTTAATGTATATCAGACTCAGTGTCAACAGACCAGAGCTGCCACCGTCACCTTGTGACCTAGGACCTAGGTAAGGGATGTGGCAAAAGATACATTAATGTGTGTCAAAACAATGCTGCAAAATACTGGTGGAACATCTAATAGGATGTATAACACTTAGGGCATATATGTTAGTCTAAAGTTGATCAAAATGTATGATTTTGTTGGGTGAAATTCAACAACAAATGAATATTTTTGCCATTATCGTTTGGCCAAATGAGTTAATATTTAATATAGTTGGTCAAAAGATCTCTCATTCAAGGAAACACTGTTCATGAATGAAAGATCTTTCTTTGAAAGAAGGTTCCCAGAAAGATCTTTCATACATTGCCTGGTTTCACTAAACGTGCATGGGCAGTTTGAACAGCTGTAACAGCCAATGTGGACTAAAATGTGTATGGCTGTGTCTGCAAAACAAACATTCACAGATGATTGTGTGTTCAACTGGTGTTCAAGCATCAACTGACTTCTATGTAATGTATATGGCCAGCTTTAGCATAGCAGTGATGAAATTTTAGCTCCAGTTAATTTTCTGAATCTCCAGTATAATCTCATGTGCGTGTATAGCATGTGTGTGTGTATCTCTTTCTTTTTCTATTCCTCTCTCTCTCTCTATTGTCAGGGATCGCTCTCTCTCAGAAAATAGTACTCACAGACATCTTTCACGGACACCAGGTTTAAGGTCCAAACGGTGCATTTATGTGGCAGTCTTTACACACCAGCACAAACATAGCAAAAGAAACACCTGCCCGTCTAGGCACAAACTAAACAAATATGACGTGTCTCTCTTACTCACCTATACATCACAGTTCACACACTGTTTCAGGTGTGGCTTTCTCAGCCCAATAGACCTACAGCCTCCAGGCTGTAGCATATACGAGTCCCCCAAATTCCAGGCTATCTCCCAGCCTCGTGGCCCCTCAGCCTAGCCCGGCTGAGACCACACTCACAGAGCCTCAGCAGCACTCTGCTAAAAGGTCTTCTCTCTCTCTCTCTCTCTCTCTCTCAGACTGACAGCCTGGGACAGGATTTTATTTCCCCTGAACGATCCCAGATGACACCTGGAGATCCCTCAGGCTTAGGGGAAAACAGGCCCTGGAATGGAGTTGACTGAGGAGGTCCCACTACCAAGCCTACCTTCCCCAGTCCAATAAAACCCAGCCCATGAACTACCAAAGAAAAATAGCTTCAAAAACTACTGTATGTTTGCTGAAGCCAGTACCAACCTGGATATTATTTACCTCACACAGTTGAGGAACCTGGGTGAGATATACACCCCTTCCGGGACTTTCTCCCACATTTCGCTGTTCACATCACAACAGTATATATATGTTTTCTTCAAAGAGCACATTATCAAATAGCTACTGTTGAACTGACCCGCCATTTCTGAAGTATGGGACCCAATATTTTGATATTTTGGGCATGCTAAATGCAAATATGCAGTGTCTTGCTATTAAGGCAGCAACCACTGTTTCTCTCTGGTGGTACAGTTTGGACAGCAGCTGTGTGATAATGTGCACAGTTAGAATTTGATGACCCAGTGGCAGGTCCTCTTTAAAGTTGTCCTGTCAGTTTAATATACTGCCCTATGTGAGGACAGCACATTACAGCTACAAGTCTGTACTAATGTGTACTACAAAAAAAAGCTATGCCGTTTGGCAACTAGGAGTGCTGAAAAAATACATTGGACCCATAATCTGATGTATTCATGTGAAAAGCGCTCGACCACCTTTCCCTGACCCCCCAACTCTCAGGACAATGAATTACAGACAGGCTGCGTTTTTTGGAAAGTATATATATATATATATATATATATATATACACTCACCTAAAGAATTATTAGGAACACCATACTAATACGGTGTTGGACCCCCTTTTGCCTTCAGAACTGCCATAATTCTACATGGCATTGATTCAACAAGGTACTGATAGCATTCTTTAGAAATGTTGACCCATATTGCTAGGATAGCATCTTGCAGTTGATGGAGATTTGAGGGATGCACATCCAGGGCACGAAGCTCCCGTTCCACCACATCCCAAAGATGCTCTATTGGGTTGAGATCTGGTGACTGTGGGGGCCATTTTAGTACAGTGAACTCATTGTCATGTTCAAGAAACCAATTTGAAATTATTCGAGCTTTGTGACATGATGCATTATCCTGCTGGAATTAGCCATCAGAGGATGGATACATGTTCTCATTCTGTTTACGCCAAATTCGGACTCTACCATTTGAATGTCTCAACAGAAATCGAGACTCATCAGACCAGGCAACATTTTTCCAGTCTTTAACAGTCCAATTTTGGTGAGCTCGTGCAAATTGTAGCCTCTTTTTCCTATTTGTAGTGGAGATGAGTGGTACCCAGTGGGGTCTTCTGCTGTTGTAACCCATCCGCCTCAAGGTTGTGAGTGTTGTGGCTTCACAAATGCTTTGCTGCATACCTCGGTTTTAACGAGTGGTTATTTCAGTCAACGTTGCTCTTCTATCAGCTTGAATCAGTCGGCCCATTCTCCTCTGACCTCTATCATCCACAAGGCATTTTTGCCCACAGGACTGCCACATACTGGATGTCTTTCCCTTTTCACACCATTCTTTATAAACCCTAGAAATGGTTGTGCGTGAAAATCCCAGTAACTGAGCAGATTGTGAAATACTCAGACCGGCCCGCCTGGCACCAACAACCATGCCACGCTCAAAATTGCTTAAATAACCTTTCTTTCCCATTCTGATATTCAGTTTGGAGTTCAGGAGATTGTCTTGACCAGGACCACACCCCTAAATGCATTGAAGCAACTGCCATGTGATTGGTTGACTAGATAATTGCATTAATGAGAAATAGAACAGGTGTTCCTAATAATTCTTTAGGTGAGTGTATATATATATATACTGTATCTCACAAAAGTGAGTACACCCATCACATTTTTGTCAATATTTTATTATATATTTTCATGGGACAACACTGAAGATATGACACTTTGATACAATGTAAAGTAATCAGTGTACAGCTTGTATAACAGTGTAACTTTGGTGTGCCCTCAAAATAACTCAACACGCAGCCATTAATGTCTAAATCGCTGGCAACAAAAGTGAGTACACCCCTAAGTGAAAATTGTCAAATTGTGCCCAATTAGCCATTTTTCTCCCCGGTGTCATGTGAGTCGTTAGTGTTACAAGGTCTCAGGTGTGAATGGGGAGCAGGTGTGTTAAATTTGGTGTTATCGCTCTCAGACTCTCTCATACTGTAAAAGTAGTAATGTAGAGTCGCACTCACCAGATCTTGCGGTGATCCAGAATGCAGCGGCCTGCCTGGAGCCCTAGATCCATAAAGGCTCCTATGTATATAGTCCAATAAGTAATAATGGAGGCAGCATGTCCGGTGAAAAAAATCCCTTTATTGGGAACTGCTTACATGAATAGACATGTAAAAAAAGGTTGTTACGTTTCGGCTAACACATAGCCTTTATCAAACACCAAGTGTTATCCAAAATATCCTGTTTAAAAAGTATAAGCCACACCCACACGTACGGATGTGGCCAATTACACACTAGCTTAATTACTCACAGTGTCTCAAATGTGTGCATATAAATACGCATTATCTGTACAATGGTGTTCACCCATATAGAGCATAAGATCCAGTCTAGCACATACCTCTATGGTGCACGCTTCCAGCGCGTCCCTCGGCAGCTAAAGCGCATGTCCGGGTAGGAGGGGCCATTCACTCACATGTCTGTCGCTAGTCACATGATCGCAGGCTGACATGCCCAAGTGATCACCAGTGATGCCGGATCTCCTCCCAATCCCAGCCCAGTCAGCGTATCGTTGCCCGCCCTCGTCTCTAGCGTCTTGACATAGCACGCATCATACGTAAGGAGTGGCATATTCTACAGAAAGGATTGCCCGAGATTGTTGAGTTTGGGGGTTTCCCCATGATGGCGTACAAAAGAGGCGCCAACCTACGTGATAAGTTGGCAAAGACAGAGGTTGGGGACGCCCGGGGTGATGGACAAAGGTATCTGGCGCCAAGGAAGTTAGGATGCTACCCCTGCCTTGGCTGTTGCAACTGTGGCAACATGGTGAAGGGAGATACCTTTGCCCATCCTGCCCTCATCTCTAGCGTCTCGACATAGCACGCATCATACGTAAGGAGTGGCATATTCTACAGAAAGGATTGCCCGAGATTGTTGAGTTTGGGAGTTTCCCCATTATAGCGTACAAAAGAGGCGCCAACCTACGCGATAAGTTGGTAAAGACAGAGGTTGGGGACGCCCGGGGTGATGGACAAAGGTATCTGGCGCCAAGGAAGTTAGGATGCTACCCCTGCCTTGGCTGTTGCAACTGTGGCAACATGGTGAAGGGAGATACCTTTGCCCATCCTGCCCTCGTCTCTAGCGTCTCGACATAGCACGCATCATACGTAAGGAGTGGCATATTCTACAGAAAGGATTGCCCGAGATTGTTGAGTTTGGGGGTTTCCCCATGATGGCGTACAAAAGAGGCGCCAACCTACGCGATAAGTTGGTAAAGACAGAGGTTGGGGACGCCCGGGAAAATGGACAAAGGTATCTGGCGCCAAGGAAGTTAGGATGCTACCCCTGCCTTGGCTGTTGCAACTGTGGCAACATGGTGAAGGGAGATAACTTTGCCCATCCTGCCCTCGTCTCTAGCGTCTCGACATAGCACGCATCATACGTAAGGAGTGGCATATTCTACAGAAAGGATTGCCCGAGATTGTTGAGTTTGGGGGTTTCCCCATGATGGCGTACAAAAGAGGCGCCAACCTACGCGATAAGTTGGTAAAGACAGAGGTTGGGGACGCCCGGGGTGATGGACAAAGGTATCTGGCGCCAAGGAAGTTAGGATGCTACCCCTGCCTTGGCTGTTGCAACTGTGGCAACATGGTGAAGGGAGATACCTTTGCCCATCCCTATAGTGGTAAAACTTACAAAATCAAGGAATTTTTCACATGTAGATCCCGTGATGTAGTGTATATGATCACGTGCCCATGCGGTCTCATCTACATAGGTGAGACCACGATGGAAGCCCGAGAACGGATCAATTGCCATAAAAGCAATATTAGAAGGGCCCAAGTGGACAAGCCTGTGGCAAAACATTTCTTGGAACGTGGACATTCGGTCAACCAGCTTCGGTTCCGAATCATTGATTCAGTTGGTAAAATGAGACGTGGGGGTGACAGGGATCGGATCCTACAAAAAAGGAGCTGAAGTGGATCTATGAATTGAGGGCACTCCAGCCTTTTGGGATGAACTTGGAGTTCTATGTGGGGAACTTATAGGTGACCCTAGTGACGTTAATATGAATCTGTAACCTGTATAGTGTTTTTTAACTGACAACAGTTTTTTTCACAAATTTTATATGCACTTATGCTCACTGTGTTTCATTTAGTGAACACTGCCTCTTGATCCACCTGACTGAGGAACTGGCCCCCCTCTGTTATGATTGCTGGCGCTTTTGAATAAGGACACCTTCACAGGTGGCAGAGACGAGGGCGGGCGGCTTTCTGCGCGTCCCTGGCAACGATGCGCTGACTGGGCGGGGATTGGGAGGAGATCCGGCGTCACTGGTGATCACTTGGGCATGTCAGCCTGCGATCATGTGACTAGCGACGAACACGTGAGTGAATGACCCCTCCTCCCCGGACATGCGCTTTGGCTGCCGAGGGACGTGCTGGAAGTGTGCACCATAGAGGTATGTGCTCGACTGGATCTTATGCTCTATATGGGTGAACACCATTGTACAGATAATGCGTATTTAAATGCACACATTTGAGACACTGTGAGTAATTAAGCTAGTGTGTAATTGGCCACATCCGTATGTGTGGGTGTGGCTTATACTTTTTAAACAGGATCTTTTGGATAACGTTGGTGTTTGATAAAGGCTATGTGTTAGCCGAAACGTAACAACCTTTTTTTACACGTCTGTTCATGTAAGCAGTTCCCAATAAAGGGATTTTTTTCACGGGACATGCTGCCTCCATTATTACTTATTGGACTCATATTGGTCACTGGAAGTTTAACATGGAACATCATGGCAAAGAACTCTCTGAGGATCTAAAAAAAAGAATTGTTGCTCTACATAAATATTGCCTAGGCTATAAGAAGATTGCCAATACCCTGAAACTGAGCTGCAGCACGGTGGCCAAGACCATACAGCTATTTAACAAGACAGGTTCCACTCAGAACAGGCCTCGCCATGGTCGACCAAAGAAGTTGAGTGCACATGCTCAGCATCATATACAGAGGTTGTCTTTTCAAAATAGACATCTGAGTGCTGTCAAGATTTCTGCAGAGGTTAAAGGAGTGGGGGTCAGTCTGTCAGTGCTCAGATCATACATCGCACACTGCATCAAATTGGTCTACATGGCTGTCATCCCAGAAGGAAGCACCTTCTAAAGATGATGCACAAGACAGCCCGCAAACAGTTTGCTGAAGACAAGCAGACTAAGGACATGGATTACTGGAGCCATGTCCTGTGGTCTGATGAGACCAAGATAAACGTATTTGGTTCAGATGGTGTCAATTGTGTGTGGTGGCAGCAAGGTGAGGTGTACAAAGACAAGTGTGTCTTGCCTACAGTCAAGCATGGTGGTGGGAGTGTTATGGTTTGGGGCTCAATGAGTGCTGCCAGCTGTGAGAAGTTCATTGAGGGAAGCATGGCTGCAAACATGTACTGTGACGTACTTAAGCAGAGCATGATCCCCTCCCTTTGTAAACTGGGCTGCAGAGCAGTATTCCAACATGATAACGACCCCAAACACACCCCCAAGACATCCACTGCCTTGCTAAAGAAACTGAGGGTAAAGGTGCTTGACATGCCTAGCATGTCTCCAGACCTAAACCCTATTGAGCATCTGTGGGGCATCCTCAAATGGAAGTTGGAGGAGCGCAAGGTCTCCAACATTCTCCAGCTCCGTGATGTCATCATGGAGGATGGAAGAGGATTCCAGTGGCAACCTGTGAAGCTCTAGCGAACTCCATGGCCAAGAGAGTTAAGGCAGTGCTGGAAAGTAATGGTGGCCATACAAAATATTGACACTTTGGCCACAATTTGGCCATTTTCACTTTGAGTTATTTTGAGTGAACACCAAATTTATACTGTTTTACAAACTGTACACTGGCTACTTTACATTGTATCAAAGTGTCATATCTTCAGTGTTGTCCCATGAAAATATTTACAAAAATGTGAGGGGTGTACTGTATATACAGTATTATCAATCAATTAGAGTCCTGACAAGCACTCTCCTCATCAATACACTAGACTTGTAAACAATATCTCTGGTGTATTCTTTAAATGCTCCTGGTGCCCAAACAGAGCAACATTTTTTGTGCTGTTGTATCTGCTAGTAGTAAAGCCATGTTGTTATAATATACTGTACTTATATAGGGCAACATATTAACATATTAAGCTGACAGGTCTGCTTTTAATTTTTAAATTTGCCTTGTAAAGTCTTTTCTAATCTGAAAAACCTTGAAATAATCTAAAATTTCTTGAATGGCATGAATGGGTAAGAATTTACAGTGGCTATGGCCATTTTAGGATCGGATTTTAATCTGCAGTCCCATTGAAGTTTCACACAAAGATATTAAATTGCAACATTATTGCATTGACAAGTGATTAAATTGCTTATGTCAAATGGGACATTGGAACAATCGCTTCCAAAATGCAGGTTCACTGTTATACATCCAATGGTTTCTCACTGTGCAACTGCGAATCGCCTATTTAGGCTAATATACTGTAGTATCAGTGACAAGATAATAATGTAGTGGATCACTACAGTCAAAATGAAATGACATTAAAATGTTCATGACCTTCAAAGGGGTTTTCCAGCTTTGTACACTGTTTATAATTTCAAGCCCAGCCTGCTCTACCTGTGGGAAAAACCATACTCACCTGCATCCTACTGCTCTGTTCCAGCTCCCTGGGTCTCTGGCTCTCTTCTGCAGTCTTTAGGTGCTCGTACTGTAAACTTCTCGATGGATGGGATCACGTGCGCTGCGGCAGCCAATGACTGGTCTCAATGATGACATGTCCACAAGCAGCATGTCACTGCTTGGTCACATGTAGCTGTGGACAGTCATTGACTGCAGCAATGCACGTGATCCCATCCATGTGGAAGTTTACAGTACAGGAACTGGAGAATTGCAGACGGGAAACTGGGACGCAGGAAATCGAAAGCAGTATGTATGGGGAGGGGGACATGTGAGTGTAAATTTTTTAATAGGCACAGAAGGCTGGGCTCAAAAAGTGTATAAATCTGTCCATGTATATCTGAAATGCCGCAGATTTATTGTCTGCATTTGAAGATGGAAAATACGCATCAGTATACAGTAGTATATAAAGTTATGATACACATAACCACAGAACAATTTTGTTTCTTCCAGAACCTTATTACACTTATTACAGATCCAGACATTTAATGACAGCCCCTGTAATATTACTGCACGTGGGTGGTGATTCTCGGGATGCTCCCCCAGGTCAGATGCTCCCCCAGTGCTGCACAAGTCCAGAGAGTTGCAGTTGAACGTCACAGTAAGCAACAGTTCAATTAACTGATTTCGAACAAGGCTGGAATGCAAGTCTCTCTTAAATATACATGTACAGTGGTGAGCCAAGCAGATCGTTTAACAGTCTTTGAACTCAGTGGGAATCACATAGTCTCTTGTATCCCGAGTAAATGGTAGCATCAGTACCAAGTGGCTCCTGTAACTGACCTGAAACACTTGTAGAGTCAAAACCCCCACAACACCCCTAGCTTAATTTCTTGAAGGTGTAGTTTCCTAAATGGGGTCATATCATGAGGGTTTCTACTGTACTTCAAGGACAAATGTGACCTATCGCTTCAAAGTCCAAATGTCACAACTTCCCTTCTGAGCCATGCCTTGTGCACTTACTACAGTTTACGACCACATATGGGATATATACTGTATGTATTCAGGAAAAATTAAGTAACATGTGTCATGTATTTTCTCATGTTAACTCTTGTGCAAATTAACACTTTAAGCTAAAAGAACATAATTTTGGAAACATGCAAATTACATTAACAAAGCCCAGACTGTTGGAGCGCTGCAGTGATGGCTGACATTCTGGAAGATTCTCCCATCTGCACACAGGATCTTTGGAGCTCAGCCAGAGTGACCATTTCACCACTTATAAAATATACAGAGAACAAAACTTGAGTTGTATCTTTTACTATGAGCATGTTCAATTCACACTAAGCAAGTAAAATAAAGTTAAGGGACTGTGCTACTCTCCTGGAATTCATATATACGCCCCTGAAGAAGGAGGGATGAAACCTAGGGCGGGCAGACTCTGAGAAACTGGAATTTTATATTTGATATGCCTTGTTTTAATCAATTCTTGTGAGTAGAATAAATCCGCTTTTAGCCCAAAGGGCATGCGGTGCTTCACTATCTTGATTCCTAATATACAGGTTGATCGGATGTGAAAATAACTGTGGAGCTGCACTGCATCACGACATAGTAGCAGTGTTTGGCGGCATAAGGAAGGAGAATTGGAGGAAAGATCGGGCACCTGACTTAACCTTTGTTTGTGGATTGCAGGAGAGCAGCGCAGTCCCTTAACTTTAGTTTAATTGGTCACCTCTTGGTCACCTCTCTTACCAAGGCCCTTCTCCCCTGATTAGTTACTTTGATGGGGCAGCCAGCTCTACAAAGAGTCCTGGTTGTTCCAAACTTCTTCCACTTAAGAACTAGAAAAGCTACAATTTCTGGGGAAATTGTGTGAAGTGTTCTTGCCTCCACCAGTAGTCTACAACTGGAGTGGGCAGAGTAACTGGGTGGAGTGGCTTGAGTAACTGTTGTGTGGTTGGAGTAGCTGGAGTAACTCTGGAAAGGTTGGACTGGGCAGAGTAACTTTATGGAGGGGGCAGAGTAACTCTGTGGAGTGTTTGGAGTGAGTAAAGATAGTAAACATTACACTAACCAATTGATTGATCAAATTTAAAAAGTGCACATGGCAAGCTTGATAGAGTGAGAAATGCATTTCAACTTTTATTTATTTATATAGCACATTTAATTGCAATGTTGTGGCCCAAAGTGCTTCACAGTTACATTAAAACATACATTTACAGCTGTAAAGTTAAAGTAAATATCCCAGCATGCATTGCAGCAAGCATCTTCAGAGGAGTAGTCACATGACATCCCTGCCCACCTCTGTTCCTATAGAGACAAGAGCCCCTCAGACTTCTGTACAGACACAGCAATAGCAAGCACACCCCAGTCCCAGCAGTAAAGAGAGGTCACTTCACTGGCGGTTGCCATCTTCAAATGGTTGTAGTTAACAAAAATTATGAATCCTACAGCGAAGAGCTTTATATTGTGAGGATCACAAGACCTTGACCTACATTTTGATGCATAGTATGTCTCTGAAATATTAAAAATGAAAGCACAGTCACAGTTTAGAAATTGCCTTTCAAATTTGAGGTAGCTAGAGTGGAGTTTCAATGAATGTCAATGGGTGGCGTGAGTTGAAAACAAAAAGGTCATATTTAGTGTTGAGCAAACTTGTATTTTAAGTTCGGCGTCTAAAGTTCGGGTTCGGGTTATCGAAGTATCCCGTTATGGATTCCGCTACCATGGACCATAACGGAATTTAGAATCCATAACGGGATACGTCGATAACCTGAACTCGAACTTTAGACGCCGAACTTAAAACACAAGTTCGCTCAACACTAGTCATATTGTGAAAACTATCAGGACTTTAGCTTAGCTGTGGACATTTTTAGTGGCAGCAGGGATAGCTGAACGTTTTGATCTAAGATTTGTGTAGGTGGGCTTGATAATGAGGGAGTGGTGGCAGTTTAGAAATCATGTCCTGATTTTTCAGCTCACACTCTAGCTTTTAAAAACACTGATATTTCGTGAACCATTTGGCGAAACGTGCCACAAAGTAATAGCACACCAATTGGGAACAATCCGCACGTTTTGGTATATTACTGTCTATGTAGTGTAAAAACTGTGGGAGGAGTTAGGGTGGTAAATTTGGATATAATAATAAGAATATACAGTACAGACCAAAAGTTTGGACACACCTTCTCATTCAAAGAGTTTTCTTTATTTTCATTACTATGAAGGCATCAAAACTATGAATTAACACATGTGGAATTATATACATAACAAACAAGTGTGAAACAACTGAAAATATGTCATATTCTAGGTTCTTCAAAGTAGCCACCTTTTGCTTTGATTACTGCTTTGCACACACTTGGCATTCTCTTGATGAGCTTCAAGAGGTAGTCCCCTGAAATGGTTTTCACTTCACAGGTGTGCCCTGTTTAATAAGTGGGATTTCTTGCCTTATAAATGGGGTTGGGACCATCAGTTGCGTTGAGGAGAAGTGTGAATCTACAATTTTCATAGTCATGAAAATAAAGAAAACTCTTTGAATGAGAAGGTGTGTCCAAACTGTAGGTCTGTACTGTATATGTGAGATAACAGTAAGTTGTCTTGCCATGCAAGAACACTTAATTATGGAGGCCTCTGTGCTCTTGGGAACTGTCAGTGCAGCAGAAATTTTTTTGTACCCTTCTTCAGGTTTGTGCCTCCAAACAATCCTGTCTTTTCTACCCATGGCTTGTTTTTTGCTCTAATATGCATGTCAGCTGTGAGGCCTTATATAGACAGGGGTGTTTATTGCCAAATCATATCAAATCAACTAAATTTGCCACGGTGAAGGTGTAGAAACATCTCAAAAGATAATCAAGAGAAATGGGAGGCCCCGAGAGCTAAATTTCAAGTGTTATAGTAAAAGATCTGAATACTTATCCCATGGGAAATTTAAGTTTTCTCTCTTTATCAAATAAGAAAACATTTCTAAAATTCTGTTTTGACTTTCTTATTATGGGGTCCTGAGTGCAGATTGATGGGGGAAACCTGATTTTTTTTTTATCTTATCTCATGGCACAATATAGTGTACCAAGATGTGAAAAAAGTGAAAGGGTCTAATAACTTTTTTAATGCATTGCATGCTGTATCCATCATCTTTTTCTTCATGCAAAATGATTGTGCACTAATTTTATATGGAGCTAAAAGTGATAGTATAAACTGTAATATAGTGATATTTAGCTATAGCATAAAGTGTAATAACACATTCTGCAACTGAAAGCTACGGTGGAAAAGTAATAAAGAGAATAGGGTAAAGAGGGAGGCAGGATTTACTGCAATCATCTACATGTTTACATTTTGCAGAAATATACAGTAGCACCCTTTTTTCAGAGAAGGAGCTTAGACATGATGTCGTCTATTCCTTTCTCTTAGCGCTACTGCACTCCTTGCATGATTTGAGTCTTCTTTTCGATCTTCTTTCTCTCTGTGTCATGTTCCTCTATTGCCCCTACAGGCAGTAAATGGTTAGTGGAAAGTATATTTTCCTAGTCCATTGCCTATATAGCACCCGATGACACTTGGTTCGGCTCAGTCTTAGTCAGGGAGAGCTGCAGCAGAAGGGACAGATAGTGTAGGGACAGGAATTGTTTAGTGTTGAAAGGTGTTAGAGACCCAAAAATCCTTTTAAGGACTATTGTTTTATCTGGCTGCAATATATAATATTAGCGCAACCGGCGCTAAATTGTGTGCAATTTTTGGCCGCTGCTGACAGTGACACAACCTCTGCTACATCTGTTGTGTTACATTAGCGCATCCTAAATATCTGTGACATTCAGTCAAATTTTTTCACTCCTGGTGACAGCGACATTACCTATGCTACATCTCCTGTATAACGTTTGCGCATCCTAAATATCTGTGACATTCAGTCTAATTTATTTGCGCATACACTTACAAAACCTGCGCTACTGTATGTGTGACATACTTTCAAACATATATACCATTTAATATGCTCAAGGTGAGCAGTAAGGGACGGGGAAGTAGCTGTGCTGCTGATGGTGTACGCAGAGGCTGTGGCCCTGGGCGCGGTGAAACTGTGCCTGCTGCCAGAGCACAAGAAACACACTCGTGCAACCAGATGGTCGGTTGGATTGCAGCAGATAATGCTTCCAGTCGGTTAAGCACCACCCTGTCTTCCACAAAGTCCAGTCTCAGTAGCCAAGAGTCTGGTCAACAGAATCCTCACTCTGATCCTCCTTCCTCCCACCATGGAGAGTCTTGGCAAACATGTGATCCCACACTCGGATATTCCGAGGAGCTCTTTTCAGCACCATTCCTTGATTTGGCCCTCTCACCAAGCCCGTTTGAACAGGAACATGAGGAGATCTTGTGCACTGATTCCCAAACTCTTGAGCATCCACAGTCAGAAGAAGATGACGGTGTGGAACGGCAATTAGTGTTTCACAAGGTGGATGATGATGATGAGACACAGTTGCCAATAAGTCAATGGCAATTAGTGTCTCAAGAGGTTGATGATGAGGATGAGAAACAGTTGTCAATAAGTGAGGTTCTTGTTAAGTCAACAAGTCAGGAGGATGACCAGAGTGAAAAAGTGGAAGAGGAGATGGTGGACGATGAAATCACTGACCCAACCTGGGAAGGTAGCAAGTCGAGCAAGGACAGCAGTACAGGGGGGGGGGGGGGATCCGCAGCACTGAAACAGGCTGGAAGAGACAGTGGGGTGGCAAAAGGGAGAAGGTGGGCATCACCAAACAATATTCCTTGCCACGGGGTAGGTGTTCCGCAATCTGTCGCTTTTTTGTGGAAAGCGCGGACGATAAAAGAATTGTCATTTGTAACCTGTGCTATACCAAAATGAGCAGGGGCGTGAACACTAGCAACCTCACCACCACCAGCAAATATCCGCTACATGGCATCAAAGCACCCTAATAGGTGGGCCGAAAGCCTGGGTTCACAATCATTGTCTGCGGGTCACACCACTGCCTCCTCTTCCCCTGTGTTATGTGCTGGCCAATCCCCTGTCCAAAACGCAGGCCCGGATGCCTCCCGCCCTGCACCTGGACCTTCACAAGCACCATCAGCTAGCACATCCACTTCTGTGTCCCAGCATAGCGTACAGATGTCCATACCCCAGGCCTTTGAATGAAAGCGCAAATACCCAGCCACAGGACCCACATAGCACTAAATGCGCACCTTTCCAAATTGCTGGCCCTGGAAATGTTGCCATTTAGGTTTGTGGACACTGAGGCTTTCCGCAGCCTGATGGCAGCGGTGGTCCATCGTTACTCAGTCCCCAGCCACCACTGTTTTTCTCCGGTGTGCCAGTCCCCGCCTTTCACCAGCATGTGTCCCGTAACATCACCCGTGCCCTGACCAACGCAGTTATTGGGAAGGTCCACTTAACGACTGACACATGGACAAGTGTTTTTGGCCAGGGACGCTACATTTCCCTGCCAGCACACTGGGTGAACGTTGTGGAGGCCGGGAGAAAGTCGTACCCTGGCATGGCACAGGTGCTACCAACGTCAAGGATTGTGGGCCCTACTTCCATCAGGATTTCCGCCACCACCTACATTAGTGGCTGCAACCCCCCCTTCTCCTCCTCCACTTCCACCTCTGAATTATCATCTTGCAGCACCAGTCAGCCATCAGTCAGTAGCTGGAAGCAGTGTAGCACTGCAGTGGGGAAGCGGCAACAGGCCGTGCTGAAACTAATTTGCTTAGGTGACAAACAGCACACTGCCGCAGAGCTGTGGCAGGGTATAAGGGACCAGGCATGGTTGTGTCTGATAATGGCCGTAACTTGGTGGCGTCTTTGGAGCTCGGCAAGCTCACACACATACCATGCCTAGCCCATGTGTTCAACTTAGTGGTTCAGCGGTTTCTCAAAACCTACCCCAATTTGCCTGAGCTACTGGTGAGGGTGTGCCGCATGTGTGCACATTTCCAAAAGTCATCTACAGCTGCCGCCGGTCTGGCAACGCTGCAGCAGCGTTTGCAATTGCCAGCTCACCGACTGTTGTGTGACGTGAGCACACGCTGGAATTCCACGTTCCACATGTTGGCCAGGCTTTGTGAGCAGCGGAGGGCAGTAGTGGAATACCAGCTGCAACATGGTCGTCTCCTTTCCAGTCAGCTTCCCCTCTTCACAAGTGACGAGTGGGCATGCATGTCTGACCTCTGTGAGGTTTTACGCAACTTTGAGGAATCAACACAGATGGTGAGCGGCGATGCCGCTATTATCAGCGTAACCATCCCACTTGTGTCTACTGAAACACTTGCTGCTCACAATGAAGGTGGATGCTTTGCATGTGAAAGAGGTGGAAATGGGGGAAGACAGTACACAGGTTGATAGCCAGACCACCCTTCATTCGTCTTCTCAGCGCGAATTGGATGATGATGATGAGGAAGAGCAGGAGACGGTTGCCTCCGCTACAGAGGGCAGTACCCACAGCAGGTTTATTCCATCTGTTCAGCGTGGATGGGCTGAAGAGGAGGAAGAGGATGAGCAGATTGAGAGTCATCCTTCTGATGAGGACAGCAAACTCTTGTCTGTTGGGACTCTGGCACACATGGCTGACTTTATGTAATGCTGCCTTTCCCGTGACCCTCGTGTTATACGTATTTTGGCCAACACCGATTACTGGTTGTTCACCCTTCTCGACCCCCGCTACAAAGAGAACTTCTCTTCTCTTATTCCTGTGGTGGAGAGGACTAGCAAAATGGTGTAATACCAGATGGTCCTTGTGGAAAAATTGTTCCAACGATTTCCTGCTGACAACACTGGCGGCAGAGTACGTAGTTCCATGGGCAACCGAGGAGGGGAGACGAGGGGAACACACAGCAGTTCCAACAGAGGCAGGGCAACACTCTCCAAGGCCTGGGACAGTTTCATGACACCCCGCCAGCACCCTCACTCTGATTCGCAGCCTAGTGTCACAAGGAGGTAAAAATTTTGGAAGATGGTGAAGGAGTATGTAGCAGACCATGTCAGCGTCCTCAGTGATCCCTCTGTGCCTTACAACTATTGGATGTCCAAGCTGGACACATGGCATAAACTGGCGCTCTACGCCTTGGAGGTGCTGGCCTGCCCTACCGCCAGCATTTTGTCAGAGCAGGTATTTAGTGCTGTTGGGGGCATAATAACTGATAAGCGCATCCGCCTGTCAACTGAAAATGCTGACAGGTTGACTCTTATCAAAATGAACAAGGCCTGGATTGCCCCTGACTTCTCTACTCCACCAGAGGAAAGCTGCTGAACATAAAGGCACTTTAAATGTGGCTTTTATGGTGTATTGAATACACTGTATTCCCATGTACCCCTTCCACCACAAAAACGGGTATATGGTTAAATCTTCCATTTCTCGTCCTCCTCTTTCTCCTTCTCCATCATATCAACATGCTTATTAGGCTGCCTTCTCTCCTAATGTTTTAGAGGGACAGCTCAGCAGCAGACCCTCCTCCCTAATGTTTTAGAGGGTCACCTGCAGGACCTCGCCCATAATGTTTTAGATGGTCAGATCAGCAGCGGGCCCTTGCCCCTAATGTTTTAGATGGTCATATCAGCAGTGGGCCCTCGTCCCTAATGTTTTAGATGGACAGATCAGCAGAAGACCCTCAACCCTAATGTTTTAGATGGTCAGATCAGCAGCAGGCCCTCGCCCCTAATATTTTAGAGGGTCAGCTCAGCAGCAGACCCTCACCTCTAATGTTTTAGAGGGTCACCAGCAGGCCCTCGCCCATAATGTTTTAGATGGTCAGCTCAGCAGCAGACTCTCACCCCTAATGTTTTAGAGGGTCAGCTCAGCAGCAGACCCTCACCCCTAATGTTTTAGAGGGTCAGAAATAAAAATAAAAAATCTGGATCTATTAGTAGGAGGTTGAGGAGGCAGTAGATGGGTGGATGTGGCGGTGTAGGTTAACGTGGCGGTGTAGGTGGAAGAGGCGGTGAAGGAGGAATAGGTAGCCAACACTGATTTGTGTTGTTTTTTATTTTTAAATTGGGGAATCCCCCAAAATATTGGGACATATAACAAAATAAAACAGAGAATAAGTGCACTTGAGTACAAGAATGGATGGTTGAGGCTGGTATAAATGCCTATTCTGCACAAGGTACGGACAAGTCCTGTGGGATCCATGCCTGGTTCATTTTAATAAACGTAAGCTTGTCCACATTGGCTGCGGCCTGTGATAATGCTCTCTGCCGTGCTAAACACACGTTCACAGTATACACTGGATGCAGGGCAGGTCAGTACCTCCAAGGCTGAAAAAGCTTTTTCACATTTTGGCCATGCTAACCCTCTATTCTCAGGTGCTGGTGGTGCCCCAGCACGTGTTCAACTTAGTGGTTCAGCGGTTTCTCAAAATCTACCCCAATTTGCCTGAGCTACTGGTGAGGGTGTGTCGCATGTGTGCACATTTCCAAAAGTCATCTACAGCTGCCGCCGGTCTGGCAATGCTGCAGCAGCGTTTGCAATTGCCAGCTCACCGACTGTTGTGTGACGTGAGCACACGCTGGAACTCCACGTTCCACATGTTGACCAGGCTTTGTGAGCAGCGGAGGGCAGTAGTGGAATACCAGCTGCAACATGGTCGTCTCCTTTCCAGTCAGCTTCCCCTCTTCACAAGTGACGAGTGGACATGCATGTCTGACCTCTGTGAGGTTTTACTCAACTTTGAGGAATCAACACAGATGGTGAGCGGCGATGCCGCTATTATCAGCGTAACCATCCCACTTGTGTCTACTGAAACACTTGCTGCTCACAATGAAGGCGGATGCTTTGCATGTGAAAGAGGTGGAAAAGGGGGAAGACAGTACACAGGTTGATAGCCAGACCACCCTTCATTCGTCTTCTCAGCGCGAATTGGATAATGATGATGGGTCAGATCAGCAGAAGACCCTCAACCCTAATGTTTTAGATGGTCAGATCAGCAGCAGGCCCTCGCCCCTAATATTTTAGAGGGTCAGCTCAGCAGCAGACCCGAACCCCTAATTTTTTAGAGGGTCACCAGCAGGCCCTCGCCCATAATGTTTTAGATGGTCAGCTCAGCAACAGACCCTCATCCCTAATGTTTTAGAGGGTCAGATCAGCAGCAGGCCCTCTCCCCTAATGTTTTAGAGTTTCAGCTCAGCAGCAGATCCTCAGCCCTAATGTTTTAGATGGTCAGATCAGCAGCCAGCCCTCGCCCTTAATATTTTAGAGGGTCAGATCAGCAGCAGACCCTCACCCCTAATGTTTTAGAGGATCAGATCAGCAGCAGGCCCTCGCCCCTAATGTTTTAGAGGGTCACCAGCAGGCCATCAATCATAATTTTTTATGTGTGTGTATGAAAAAAATTTTTTTTTAAGCACAGTCAGCAAAAAAGCTGTATTTCTGGACTAGCAGACATGCAGATAGATAGTGCTGCACCAGCATGTCTGCATAAAATGGCTGCCAATTAGGCATTCATAGTGACAAACTGAAGTAAAAAAAAAAAGTGCAGGCTTAAAAAAACTGTGCACTGCACCCACAAAACACATTGGATTGAGATTGCTGAGTTATAAGATAGTTCTTCTTAGTATTTATCCCTGATCTGTCCCTGACAGCAGCAGCATCCTCTCCCTACACTAAGAATAGCAGAGTGATGTGCAGCGCTACGTGACTCAGCCTTATATAGAGGCTGGGTCACATGCTGCAGTTGGCCAATCACAGCCATGCCAATAGTAGGCATGGCTGTGATGGCTTCTAAGGGCACACAGTTAAACGCTTGTTGATTGGCTGCTTTGCAGACTTTCAAAAAGCTCCATAAAAATCGCCGAACACCGAACACAAACCCAAACTTTTACGTAAATGTTCGTGTTCGGGTCCAAAAAAAGCTAAAGTTTCCATACGAAACCGAACTTTACAGTTCGGGTTCGCTCAACTCTACTAGGGAATAAAGAGGTCACCTCCTAGCAAACCCTGACTCTCTCCCTAAGCTGCTAACCACATGTGCAAGTCTCAAAGGTAGAAATACACATGCACGGCAACCTAAGATTGCTGACACACTGCACCAAACCATCAGCTTAGGGAACAGGGAAAGAGGCAACCAGCTTCATCCAACCTGAAGAAGCCAGTGTCTCCCTGAGGCCTAGTCAGGACAGACACAACAAGAAAAGGGAAAGGACTTAGCTTGAGAAGCAACTGGAACAGGAGAATCACCACACAAGCAGAGCACTCCTCAGAAGAACTATTAGCCGCAGGGAAACCAGTGAAAGGCGGAACATATAAAGGGGCCACCTGACTGATAATGAGCAACACCTGCGAAGGGGTGGAAACCTGTCAGCAACAATGAAAACAATAGAGATCTGTCAGATCGACTCCTGAGTCTTCCGTCTATCTGAACTTCTAAGATCTCTCCCAGAGCCGGCGGTGACAGTACCCCACTTCTACGGGTGACCTCCGGGCACCCAGGACCAACTTTATCAAGGTGGGCTCTGTGAAAAGCCTTCAGCAGCCGACTGGCATTCACATCAGTCACTGGGACCCACATTCTCTCCTCCGGACCGTAACCCTTCCAATGAACGAGGTATTGAAGGGAACCCCGAACGACACGAGAGTCAATAACTTTGGAAATTTGAAACTCCAGATTCCCGTCAACCATGACAGGTGGAGGTGGCAAGGAAGATGGTACAGCAGGTTCCACATAACTCTTTAACAAAGATTTATGGAAGACATTATGGATCTTCCAAGCCTGTGGAAGTTCAAAGCGAAAAGAAACCGGATTAATAATGGCAGAGATCTTGTATGGACCAATAAATCTTGGACCTAACTTCCAGGATGGCACCTTCAACTTAATGTTCTTGGTGGACAACCACACCAAATCACCCACATTCAGGTCCGGACCAGACACACGTTTCTTGTCAGCCATACGTTTATACCTATCGCTAGGGGTGCACCGAAATTCCGGCGGCCGAAAATATCGGCCCGAAAATGGGCCTAATCCATTTCGGCCGATATTGGTACATATCGGCAGAAAATATGGGGTCTGGGATTTGTGGGATTTGTCACCCACCCACGTATTTTTCGCCCCATAAGACGCACTTTTTCTTCCCCCAAAATGGGGGAGAAATGCCCCTGCGTCTTATGGGGCGAATGCTTGCCGTTTTACATCGCAAGCTGCGATGTAGGAGCGAGCAGGGACTCGGGGAGGGACTGGGAGGAGGATCTGGGGGCTGGCAATAGCGGCGGGGCGGTGCAGTCAGTGTAGTATAGCCCCGCCGCTCTGGTATACTAATATAAGATGTCATATTCATTTATTGGTTATTAAACATGCCCCCTCAGTCCTATTACTACCTTACATCCTAATCGCATCTGTAGAATTCAGGCAGGCCAGGCGGGCGCCAGCGTAACTCTTGTCATGTGCCTGAATGAAGCCGGCGGCGCAGGCAAGTGACGTCAGTGAGAGATGCGCCGGCCGTCCGGCTTGGGCTGCCTGAATTCTACAGAAGTGATTAGGATGTAAGGTAGTAATAGGACTGAGGGGGCATGTTTAATAACCAATAAATGAATATAACATCTTATATTTGTATACTGGCGGCAGCGGGGGGGGGGGGAGGCGGGGGCGATCTGTGGATGGCACAGTTATGGGCTGGGGGGGTCTGTGGATGTCACTGTTATGGGCTGGGGGGGTCTGTGGATGTCACTGTTATGGGCTGGGGGGGGGTCTGTGGATGGCACTGTTATGGGCTGGGGGGTCTGTGGATGGCACATATATAACAGTGCAGATCCCCCCCAGCCCATAACAGTGCCATCCGCAGATCCCCTCCTGTAACAGTGCCAGCCACAGATCCCCCCCCTGTAACAGTGGCAGCCACAGATCCCCCTGTAACAGTGTCCGTCATCCACAGATCCCCCCCATAACAGTGTCCGTCATCCACAGATCCCCCCATAACAGTGTCCGTCATCCACAGATCCCCCATAACAGTGTCCGTCATCCACAGATTCCCCCCATAACAGTGTCCATCATCCACAGATCCCCCCCATAACAGTGTCCGTCATCCACAGATCCCCCCCATAACAGTGTCCGTCATCCACAGATCCCCCCATAACAGTGTCCGTCATCCACAGATCCCCCCCATAACAGTGTCTGTCATCCACAGATCCCCCCCATAACAGTGTCTGTCATCCACAGATCCCCCCATAACAGTGTCCGTCATCCACAGATCCCCCCCATAACAGTGTCCGTCATCCACAGATCCCCCCATAACAGTGTCAGTCATCCACAGATCCCCAGTAATAGTGCCATCCACAGACCACCATTAGTTCCAAACCCACCAAACACACAGCACACCTTTTGGTTAAAAAAATATTTTTTCTTATTTTCCTCCCCAAAAACCTAGGTGCGTCTTATGGGCCCGTCTTATAGGGCGAAAAATACGGAAATATGATTTATTAAATTCATGAAAAAGAATTATTAATAAAATCATTAAAAAAAAAGTATTTTAAAAGTATTTGGGCAAAAAGGCAGTTTCGGTTTCGGTTTCGGTTTTCGGTCAAGGGCATCCTGAATTTTCGGTTTCGGTTTCGGACCAGAATTTTCATTTCGGTGCACCCCTATCGCCCATCTTTTTTTAAATTGATTTGAATTTTCCGCCAGATAGATGACAAGGAAGAAGCAAATCTCTCCTCATCAGGAATACCAGAGGAATTATTCCCAGAGAACGTACCAAACTGAGGGTGAAACCCATATGCACCAAAAAATGGTGACTTATCAGTGGACTCCTGACGACAGTTATTCAAAGCAAATTCAGCCAACGACAAAAATGAGGACCACTCCTCCTGATTCTCAGCGACAAAACACCTCAAATATGTCTCCAGATTCTGGTTAGTGCGTTCAGACTGTCCGTTCGACTGAGGGCGAAAAGCGAAAGAGAAGGACAAACTAATCCACAGGCGAGTACAGAAAGCCTTCCAGAATCTGGAAACAAATTGAGTCCCTTCATCAGACACCACATCAGAGGGAATGCCGTGTAATTTCACAATGTTATCAACAAATGTCCGAGCCAGAGTTTTGGCATTGGGTAAACCAGAAAATGGAATAAAGTGTGCCATCTTACTGAAGTGGTCAAACCACCACCAAAATCACCCTCATCCCAGAAGAACTGGGCAAATCAGTGATAAAGTCCATGGACAAGTGCGTCCGAGGACGGGATGGGATGGACAAAGGAAGAAGAGATCCTGAGGGCCGAGTATGAGTCACCTTGGCACATGCACAGGTCTCACAAGCTGCCACATAGCCCTCAACACTCTTACGTAAACCCGGCCACCAGAATCTCAGAGAAATAAGATCAACAGTGGATCTGCTCCCAGGGTGTCCAGCAAGGACAGTATCATGATGTTCCTTAAACACTTTGTGACGAAGCTCAGAAGTTACAAGCAACTTCCCTGGGGGACAGGAATCAGGTGCCTCTCCCTGAACTTCTAACACCTCCGCCTCCAGTTCAGGATAGAGGGTGGATACAACCACCCCACCAGCCAAAATCGGACCAGGATCCTCAGTATCACCTCCCCCAGGGAAGCTACACGACAAGGCATCCGCCTTGATATTCTTGACCCCAGGGCGAAAAGTGACTATGAAATTAAATCTGGCAAAAAACAAAGACCATCTGGCCTGCCTTGGGTTCAAATGTTTAGCTGACTCCAGGTAGGCCAGATTTTTATGATAGGTAAATACAGTAATGGGATGAATCGCTCCTTCTAACCAATGACGACATTCCTGAAAGGCCAACTTAATGGCCAGCAGCTCTCTATTGCCAACATCATAATTTCTCTCGGAAGAAGAGAGTTTTTTCGAAAAAAAAAAGCACAAGGGCACCATTTGCCAGGAGAAGGACCCTGCGACAGAACTGCACCAACTCCCACTTCTGATGCGTCCACCTCAACAATAAATGGCTGAGACACATCAGGCTGCACCAAAATGAGAGCAAAAGAAAAACATTTCTGTATAGTGGAAAAAGCATTTAACGCCTCTTCCGACCATACAGAAAAATCCACCCCTTTCTTAGTCATGTCAGTCAGAGGTTTGACAACAGTGGAATAATTCAAGATACATTTTTTGTAGTAATTGCTAAACCCCAAAAACCTCATAAGCCCTTTCTGATTCTTGGGCAGTTCCCATTCCAAGACTGCACTGACTTTTTCGGGATCCATGCGAAAGCCTGAAGCGGAAAGCAGGTAACCCAGAAAAGGAATCTCTTGAACAGCAAACACACATTTTTCAATCTTGGCATATAACTTATTCTCCTGGGGGATCAGCAAGTCTTGTCTCAAATGATTCTGATGACTCTCCATGTCGGGCGAATAAATCAATATGTCATCCAGGTATACAACAACAAACCTTCCCACCAAATGATGAAAAATGTCATTGATGAAATGTTGAAATACTGCCGGGGCATTGGTCAAACCAAAAGGCATGACCAAGTTCTCAAAATGATCCTCTGGGGTAAATAAACGCAGCCTTCCATTCATCCCCTTCCTTGATCCTGACCAGATTATATGCCCCTCTTAGGTCTAATTTAGAAAACACCTTAGCTCCAACAATCTGGTTGAACAAATCTGGGATCAGGGGAAGGTTGATAAGGATCAAGGATAGTGATGCGATTCAACTCTCGGAAATCTAGACATGGTCTCAATGTCCCATCTTTTTTCTTTGCAAAAAAGAACCCTGCCGCCATAGGTGACTTAGATGGTCTGATGTGTCCCTCTCAGAAATATACTCTCAGCAATATACTTTCGCATAGCAACTCTTTCGGGTTCAGACAGGTTATACAACCGAGACTTTGGCAACTTCACTCCGGAAATCAGATTGACAGGGCAATCATATTCTCCTGAGGGGGTAACTCCTGATCCACACCCTCAGCGAACACATCAGAGAAATCAGAGAGAAACGGGGGCAACATCTTAGTGGATATCCCAGCAAGAGATGTGACGAGACAGTTTTCCATATAGTAATCACTCCAGCCCTTGATCTGTCTCGCTTGGCAATCAATGACAGGATTATGTTTGGACAACCATGGCAACCCTAGAACCAGAGGGGCCAGCAGACCCTTCATTATAAAACAAGAAATACCCTCAACATGAGAAACCCCCACCTATAAATGGATATCCTGCACCATGTGAATCAAAGATTTTTGAGAAAGGGGGGCAGAATCAATAGCGAACACTGAGATCTCTTTGTCCAGTGCATTAGATTTAAAACCATGCATCAGGACAAAGTGGTCATCCACAAGGTTAACCCCTGCCCCACTGTCCAAAAATACCTCCACATCAATATTCTTGGAATCTAGCACCACCCTGGCTGGCAGGAGAAAACGGGTACTACCAGTAAAAGACAAGAGCATGTTCTCAGATTCCCCAACTACTCTGCCAAGAGTTAGAGAACAAAACTTATTGGTTTCTCCTTTTTTTTAATTCTCGCCTTGATATTTTACATAGGGACAAACATTAACAAAATGACCCTCTTTACCACAGAAAAAGTCTTTCTAGCCCTGAAGTTCTTATCACCAGGGTCTGGAGAGACCTGTCCCAATTGCATAGGTTCATCTCCAAACATGGGCTCAGGTGTCTCAGTACCCCGAGTGTCAGAGGGGACCGACATCCCTTCAGGTATACGTCCCGAGAGAACGGAGTCTTGCAACTTTCCCTCAGATGTCTATCAATTCCGCACCGCAAGAGACATGGCAGCTTTCCATAAAAACAGGATTTTCATGGAGTGCTAGGGCATCTTTTAGTCCTCAGAAAGCCCCTGACAGAACTGACTCCGGAGGGCAGGGTCATTCCACTCAGAATCAGTTGCCACCTCTGAATTCAGAGCAGTAGGACTCAGCAGACGATTTCCCTGATGCAAGCTGCGCAAACATCTCTCCCAGAGCCGGCGGTGACAGTAAACACCCTTATAAGAAAGGCCTCCGGTCTGTGCAGTTTTATAATTTTATGTCATGAAACCTTTTTTTCACAAGCTTAAAGGGATTCTGTCGTGACTATTTAAGGCCCTATAACCTAAACATATGCCAGGTCCGTCCAAATAGCATGAATCCGAAACTGTACTTATTAAATGTGCCTGTGGCTCTATTAGCACATAAAACCTGGCCATATGTTTAGGTTATAGCCCTAAAATATCATGACAGAATCCCTTTAACTCTTTAACTACATTGTATGGCATCAGAGAAAAAAATAATATTTTTGCACCAGGGCCTCTCATGTTCATGGAAAGTTTGCAATACTAGGCACACTATGCGGACAAGCAGTGCAGTGCTTCTGGAAAATGGGAATCTGTACCTGACTCTCCTGGTGGCTGCTTTGAAAACAAAAGATATGGGTTTGGAATTCAACATGCCCAATTGCCCCGGATGGTTGTCAGTCCTCCTTAAATCAGCCAACATTTATTTAATGTCCTAATGTTTAGATTTTTCCTGTTACATAGCCTTATTGGGGCTTATTTTTTGCAGGACAAGTTGTAATTTGTAATGGCACCATATACTGTTGCATACAATGTAGTGGGATGTGGGAATAAAATTCCAAATGGGGTGGAATTTGAAAAAAAGGCAATTCTGACAGAGGATTAATTTTTTTTACACCATTCACTATGCGGTAAAATTGACCTGTTACCTTCTCCAGGTCAGTACGGTTACAACCACATATGGTTATAACAAACTTGCATCATTTTTCTTGCGTTTTAATACTGAAAAAAAATATTTTGTTTTTCATCACCATATTCTAACCCCTATAACTTTTTTGTAGTTATGTATACAGAGCTGTGTGAGGTCTAATCTTTTGCGGGATGATCGGTACTTTGCAGTGATACAATTTTGAAGTGTGTGTGACTTTTTTATCACTTTTTATAAAAAAAATTGGGGAGTTGAAGTGACAAAAAATCGCGGATTGGCTGTTCTTCTTTTTCTTTCCCGTTACACCATTTATGGTGGAAGTCGCTGAAGGGGTTAAAAATAATTATTACAATCAAAATATTTCTCTATATTTGTATTTCCTATTTTAATAGTAAACGGGTTGTATCCCATAGGCATCTTGCTTAGTATAGAAGCCGATCATTCCTGAGACTCCAGCAGACAGCTGAATTTTGTAGGGAAAGATGTGACCCGCTGCTCTTAAAGGGTAACTGTTGTTTTAGGAACTTTGTAATATATCTTATCACAGATAGATAACTCCTCATCTGTCCCTTCCCTTTAATTAACTCTCAATGCACTGGTCAGATCTGTCTTCATTGAAGATATGCTGCCTGCTCACTGAAGGATCAAAAGTCTATGGATGAGATAAGGATGAGAAGGGAAGGGATGCTGGAGACAGGTTTAGGCAGAGAGACTAAAAAAGAGATTGATGCTGGTTGTTGTCTCAATTATTAACTTCTTAATTAAAATCAAAACTGCTTAGTTCTGCTGTTTAATGTCTTCTAATACGTTTGCTGCTACTGAGGTTCAGCTAGCAAGGAAGCAAGAATACCTGTTTATCCATGTGTACTATATGGGCAGCTAGTCTCTGCTCATTAGCTCTGAAAAAAATTTTAATTATGGAGAAGGAAGGAAAAAGTGCTAAAAAGGCTAGATATAAGTTATATAATTCTGAAAAATTTCATTTTAGGGCATCTTATTTAAAGGAAATGTGTCTCCAAAAGTTTTACATGACAGTTAAAACCAGATAATAACACAAATCCTTTTTTTCGAATCTGTCTTTATTTTCTAATTACATATTTTTTATTCTATTTCCTGAACATGATCATGGGGGCAGCCATCTTGCCTGAGCTGTTCTTAGCAGCATTTACAAGGCATAAAAAAAATTGCTTTACAGTAACCATATGGGCCATAGACACAATGGTCAGGAGGGGACCCCATTGATTTCTATAGGAGAGTTTTCTGGGCATGCTCTGTGACCTGTGCAGAGGTCATTGTACAAGGAAAGAATAGATAAGCTTTGACAACTTATATATACATTGGGGCAGATTTACTTACTCTCTAAAATTAGACAGTGTAAACTTAGACAACATTGTCTAAAGAAAAAACAGTTTAATAAAAAGTGGCAATGGGTGGACTGGGAAATGAAAGTGGCCCTGGAAAAAAACTAAAAATGGCCCCATGTTGTAGGTATGTCCAAATTGACAGAAGGCCAGGCAACATAAGTAGGCAGAGTCTGCAATACTGTAGTGCAGCACAAAATATCACCCCAGCAGAACCAAATACCAAAGTGCAGCACAAAATACTGCTGCCCTCACCACAGTATTCAGGAGGGCACTTGCGGCTGTTGGCCTGGTGCGTCAGTACCTGATGCTCCTAGCATTAATTAATGCTGAGAGCATCAGATCATTATGTACCCAGCCAGCAGCCGTGAGAAGGGCTTGGGCAACCCTCTAGGCATTGGCCCACCAGGAAATTTCCCTGCAGGGTCTATGGCCAGTCTGCCCCTGAAAGGGACTGATGATGATTGATAATTTTGGTGCATCTTTGGACTCTCTAGTCTAACTTTATGCCACCATTAGCTGGCTTTTTTTTAGTCAGAATTTTGGCACACATTGTTGCTTCTTTAACCATACCCCTTTCTCGCTAAGTCACAATCCTTTTCCTCTGAGCCATTAGAATGGTACATGCCCTGTGTGAGTGGCGGCGTGAAATGATCTGAACATTTAAAAGGTGAGTATAGGTATTTTTCTTTATTTTATTCAACCACCTTGTCTCTGGCACAATCTTGGACAACCCATTACTGTGAAGGACAAGGACATATAGGAAATTTTCTATGGATATATTCAAATATGCTGGAGTCATAATTCAGTATTTTTCAGTGTGTAGCAAGATAAACTAAAGAAACATCAGCACATCTTTACTGTGGTACAATTTATTGTGTTTTTTTTTTAATGTATGATAGTTAATTCAGACCTGTCTGTTATCCCTGAGGTTTGCTATGGGGGATTACTTCTCTCCTGCAGATAAATAGATTACAACTTTCCCTAAATTGTTGCTACGGTATCCCGTGTGGTTTATGTAGCCTACAAATATAAAGCTCAGACATACAAACATATAATCTATTCTGCTATGTATTTGTAATGTCCTGTTGACCTCACACTGGCCACTTTATGAAAAGGTTAATCCATGCTTCCCTGTCGTGTTCATATGATAACTGCATGGTTCGTTTGAACCTTAATATTTCTCTTCTATAGCATTGTCACAGAGTTTCATATGGAACTTATGCTTTGCCTTTAGATTGACAGCAGGCAGATTAAAGGATTTACTTTGACACTATAAAATTGCTTAAACTGTATGTGTGTGTGTGTGTATATATATATAGCAAAGAATGAACCAGCACCTCCAGGTGGATAGCAGGTGCAAGCTACCATGGCTATTATATATGTAGAACTAGAAGTAGCAGCACACCACTATATGCACTAATGCACAAGTAAACAATAAATATGTGAAAAAAGTAGAATGCATGACTGCTATACTTACTATGAGACAAAGTAGAAGCTCTTAGTGCATATTATTGATCAAAAAATATGTTGGGCTCATCTACCTACGACAAGGTGCTTTTATTTTATTCAGGAATATAACGATAGCTGGATGCTCCTTTGACCAGAATCTTGTAGGATACAAGCATGTGTTAGAGTAGGTCCCGTCTGTTAGAAGCCATCTTGCCGTAGGTAGATATAGTGGTGTGCTGCTTGCTACTTCTAGTTCTATTTATATATATATATATATATATATATATATATATATATATATATATATATAAAATGAAATATTATTTATTTATTATTTATGAAAATGAACTATTTAATGAGGTTCATGTGATTGGCGGGTACAGCCATCGGGTACAGCCAACACTCTAATGTGTGTGTGGATCTTCGAACTCTCCCCTGATAGCTGATGTTTAGGGAGACAAGTATTGGGCAAAATAAATATTTTTGCACAATCCTTTTCTTCTCCCAGGAGATTAACCGCCACCAGAAGTGTCTGGCAGTGGCTTACTCCGCTCTCCCCACAGAATACACATACACGTTCGACTGAGCTGAACGTGTATGTGTATAGGGAAGTCGAGAGTGAATCGGGAGAGATCATCTCTAATTCTCAGGCTAGTGGTACAAAACCAGATTTAAGATTTGGTTGGCCAGACAGTCCCTCACTGTGTGGAAGAGTGCACTGGCAATATTCCCTCTCATGTCAGCAATGTCTATATCAGCCTCAAACGAGCATAGTATCTTGCTGACTGACTTCAATGCACAGCCTTGCAGGTTCTGGACCTAGTCTTCCTTCTCTTTCTCTCTCTCTCTCTCTCTGGAGCATTTTGGATAAAGCTAAAACTTTATCAGAGGTCATGGTTCTCTGGGACTTGGGCTTAGGAGCAACACATTTCCTCTCAGTAGCACAGCTAGGATAGAACTCCCTGTACACCTTAGGGCAGACCCAAGTCCATCTCCTACAACTGAAAGGGGCTGGATCAGGATTGTTGACCCTGACTTATCCATACAATTCTGTTAAATAGGCAAACATAAATACAACAAATCTCAACATTTTACTTAACAGTTCAACATTAAGACTGCCAATTATGTTCTTATATTAAACTATATTATGATTTTTGTGGCACTAAAAATAATTGTCTCAGGTAAAATCCAACTGTGAAATTTACTTTATAGTCAAAATTCCACTTAATAAAGCTGTATTTGGCGCTGTTCTGAATTCTGTTTTGCATCATGAGGTAGATGGTTAAGTAATATAGTTTTTCCGGACCTGGAAGAAAGTCAGAAAATCTATTAGCTTCCTTATAGATATCTGTGAAATTCTAACTGTAGATTAATGCTATTTAAGATGACACATAGACTATATTATTCAGCCAAATTGCTCTATTCTCTGACCAGTGCCTGAGGTGTACTGCTGTAGGAGCAGATTGGATCCATTTTGTATGGCATTGTCTAAAGATTTTCAGATATTAGCAGGAGCTTCTAAAGAATATTTATGGTAGATGCGGGGTTAATATCCCCTTGGATCCATGGAATTGTATACTGGGGAATTTAGCCTTTTTTTTATTGGGTGCTATTCAATAAATATTATGGAATATATTATAGTTTACTGCAGTAACACACATCTATAGGAAACTGATCTAGATGGATAATGTATTTTGAACATAAAAAGACCATAGGAGGATCTTATACAGCCAGGTCCATAAATATTGGGACATTGACACAATTCTAACATTTTTGACTCTATACACCACCACAATGGATTTGAAATGAAACGAACAAGATGAGCTTTAACTGCAGACTGTCAGCTTTAATTTGAGGGTATTTACATCCAAATCAGGTGAACGGTGTAGGAATTACAACAGTTTGCATATGTGCAACCCACTTGTTAAGGCACCAAAAGTAATGGGACAATTGGCTTACCTGTTTTATGGCCAGGTGTGTGTTATTCCCTCATTATCCTAATTACAATGAGCAGATAAAAGGTCCAGAGTTCATTTCCAGTCTGCTATTTGCATTTGGAATCTGTTGCTGTCAACTCTCAAGATGAGAGCCAAAGAGCTGTCACTATCAGTGAAGCAAACCATCATTAGGCTGAAAAAAGCCCATCAGAGAGATAGCAAAAACATTAGGTGTGGCCAAAACAACGTTTGGAAACATTCTTAAGAAGCAATGCACCGTGCAGTGCAGAAGGACAATGACCCAAAGCATACAGCAACACCAAAAGACCAAGAAGACCATGGAAAAACACTATGGTGATGACCGAAGAATTCTTTCCCTGGTGAAGAAAACACCCTTCATAACAGAACACTCTCCAGGAGTAGGTGTATGTATGTCAAAGTCAACAATCAAGAGAAGACTCACCAGAGTGAATACAGAGGTTCACCACAAGATGAAACCATTGGCGCCTCAAACACTGGAAGGCTAGATTAGAGTTTGTTCTGGAACAACATCCTATGGACAGATGAGACCAAGATCAACTTGTACCAGAGTCATGGGAAGAGAAGAGTATGGAGAAGGAAAGGAACTGCTCATGATCCTAAGCATACCACCTCATCAGTGAAACATGGTGGTGGTAGTGTCATGGCGTGGGCATGTAAGGCTGCCAATGGAACTGGTTCTCTTGTATTTATTGATGATGTGACTGCTGACAAAAGCAGCAGGATGAATTCTGAAGTGTTTCAGGCAATATTATCTGCTCATATTCAGAACTCGTGACAATGACCCAAAGCATACTGCAAAAGCAACCAGAGTTTTTTAAGGGAAAGAATTGGAATGTTATGCAATGGCCAAGTCAATCACTTGACCTGAATCCGATTGAGCATGCATTTCCCTTTGCTGAAGACAAAACTGAAGGGAAAATGCCCCAAAAACAAGCAGGAACTGAAGACAGTTGCAGTAAAAGCCTGGCAGAGCATCACCGGGGATGAAACCCAGCGTCTGGTGATGTCTATGCGTTCCAGATTTCAGGCTGTAATTGACTACAAAGGATTTGCAACCAAGTACTAAAAAGTGAAAGTTTGATTTATGATTATTATTTTGTCCCATTACTTTTGGTCGCTTAACAAGTGGGAGGCACATATGCAAACTGTTGTAATTCCTACACCGTTCACCTGATTTGGATGTAAATACCCTCAAATTAAAGCTGACAGTCTGCAGTTAAAGCACATCTTGTTCGTTTCATTTCAAATCCATTGTGGTGGTGTATACCCTCAAAAATGTTAGAATTGTGTCAGTGTCCCAATATTTATGTACCTGACTGTATATATAGTGAGCTTGGCAGTAGGAAAGTCAGAAGACCAAGCCAGTACTACTACTGACAGGTTGTGTTGAGCGCGAATATTCGAAAAGCAAATTTTTTCCGCAAATATCGGCACTTCGAGAATTCGCAAATATTTAGAATATAGTGTTATATAGTCGTAATGACGATGATTTATATATATATTTTTTTTTATAACAGTACATTTCAGGTGATCATCCCTCCCTTTATCTAGCTTGTGGGCCAATGAGAAGGCTTTGTCACAGCTTAGCAACATCCCTAGTAACCAATAGAAAAGTTGTCTACCCCACGCTGATATTCTGCGTGCATTACGCAAATAATACATTGCCGATTTTCGCAATCAAGAATATAATCTCGAATTGGCGAATTCACGAATATATGAGGAATATTCTACAAGATATTCGCAAAATATTGCGAATTCGAATATTGCCCCTGCCGCTCATCACTACTGCCAAGATAATGATAGATAGATAGATAGATAGATTAATAAGCTAATTGATTCTAACAAATTGATTTGTCTCAATAGCAAGAGTACCTGTAAAGTTTGGGTTTGTAATGCAATATCTGTAATATTTTTACATGCTATGCAGTGTTACAGCAGCAGATGATTTATCGGTGGCACTGGGAACAGAGCTAACCACTCAACCCCCCCTCCCATTTGATAGGAGTGGGCCACTAAAGTTCTCCAAGCTACAGTGTTTACATTAAGCAGAGTGATTAGTACTACAGCTATAAAGACTCTGCTGCAGGTAAAGGGAAATGTGTTAAGACACTGATCACCACAGTTCAGGACAGGCACACTCACAATCCTGCATTTCACATGTGGACACCTACAGCCACAAGTGCTACCTTATTGTTGTTAGCAAGAGAATCAGGCAAGAGACTTTTGCTGGCTAGTATACTCTGAGTGCTATAATCTGCCACCATACATCATCATCTGGGGAGTGAAATTGAACTTTGTTTAAACTGCTGCTGGATGTACACTTATCCTTTGCATTTAGTAAAAAATGACTTTTGTTCTTTTACTTCAGTCATGATTCCTTGCAACTTTGTTTCACTGCACCGATACCCAGAGAGCAACAGCCTGAGGGAGCGCATCATGATCTAACATCTCATCAGGGCCACTACAACTTCTATCCTCTGCATCAGCTCCTCAGTGGCTTGGTGCACTGTCTACACATGTGAAGGAATACCCACCAGCCAATCTGGGCCCTACACTGCTGATCCAAGTAGTCATACATGCACAGAATCTCAAAATCGGCTTTGGGAGCAGTGACTGCTCATGTGCTGCTACACTTCCTAGTAGTGGCACAAGCACAGTCGCTGCTCTTGAAGCCGAATTTAAGCTTCAGCGCCTGCGTCTCCACTCGGATCAGCGGCGCAGGACCCATAATGGCAGGACCGGGCTAGATGTCTGGCCCTGTCTATCAACGGGCAGGTGGGTGCTGTTTCACCTGTTGGGAGTGCCTCTCATAGGTGAAGAGCTCCTGCTAATAAGACAAATCAAATTGTTAGAATCAATTAGCTTTTTCCTAAGATAGATAGATACTGAAATAGATAAATGGTCCTTCATTTAGACAATGATAAATGGTAAAACCAGAATTGTATAGATACATTCCATATTTGTTTACTCCTCTGTACCCTTTTCATGACTGTGCAGTTTCTTTAGAGAGTAGGGACTTGCATAGGTTCTTACATTATGTAGTAGAGTGAATGGGACCAACTAGGGTCAAATGGCCCCATAGCAACTACTTGATTTTGAGTTTATGGTAGTTATGCACTTGGTCAGTATCTAGTCTACTATGGTTATATTTTAATAGGTGGATTGCATAAAGTTCACAAGGTCTAGGCAAAACCTTGATACTGCATTTATAATGGCAAGAAGATTTAACAGTACAGTAGCTTATTTTAATAAATTGAAGAGCCCATGCTTCATGTACACACATTTAAAGATATACGGAGGCTGGCTTTTAAAATAATTTTAGAAAGTTCTGAAGAGCACTTGAATGGTTTGTTGATTGGAAATAAATGTAATTCTTTATCTTGGATAAATTACCAAACACTGAGCAGCTGCTGATAATTTGGTGTGAGTAATTGTAGAGCCAATAAGTTGAAGGACTACTTATTAAAAGAAGCTGCTTTTCTATCTGCTTGCAAGTCCAATTTAGTAATGTACTCTCCATGTGGTCTGATCGTCTGATGCTGGGTAAATTATGCACCTGATTTAAAAACACTCCATCCATAAGAGCTCCTATTTTGCTCATCCATAATTTTTTTTTTTTACTTTCTTCATTACTAGTTACTTGCAGCAGCTTATAGCACAATATGTATCAAATTAGCCATGGAGAACATCTTAGGCAGGCACCCTGCTGACTTCAAACATGCACTTAATGTGTAATGCAATTTCAGGAGAATGTTGAACATCCTCCATCAGAAGGGTTACTCAGATGATTTTAAGGGAATGCCCTGGTGCTGTAGTTTTCTCACTGACATGCCATTTAAGCTATAATTTAGCTCACATCTGAATGTGTTGCAGTGCTGAGAATCTGGATGCCCTTCTAAATGCATTTTATTATTTTGAGAGATTGATTTTGTTGCTTATATCTCAGCCATCAAATTTGGGAGGACATCCCCTCCTTGTAGAAAGAAAACAATCTTCTAATATAAGGGTTAGGGCAATGTGGACGCTAGGCTTCTCTACAGTGGTTGACATAATGTTTAACTTTCACTGAAATTATAGGATAATGGGAAAAGCAGAAATGTTGTGGTCCCTATCCAGCACATAACAAAGAATTTTATCCCTTTACATTTTGAATTCCAATAATAATTGTAACTTTCCTTTTTCACTTAACCACTGCTTTAAAGTGCATCTGTCAGCATGATCAACCCTATCAAACCAGCCAGCAAACAGCCTGGTCTGGTTGATCATGCTGATTAAAACAACATTATTATTAATATGCAAATTACCTAACTGGAGCAGCAAGGGGCTGGCCAGAGCCCTTGGAGCACTAGTATGTTACACCACCTTCAGCTTCAGTCCCTCCACCTTCCTCTGATTGACCAGGCTAGTTTTCTACCATCTGCTACTCTCCCAGTACCTGTCTCCTGTCTTTGTTCTATCTTCTGGTCTTGATGCTCCTGCTGCACAAATTCAAATTGAGCAACACTTGTCATCTCCAGCCTGCACTATCTCTCCCAATACCTGTGGATTTAGAATGGGATGTCATAAAAGCTCCTGTATGTATAATGTGTAGGTATTCAATACTTTTGTTCATATAGTGTTTTTTTCTCTCTTTTTTTAAAGAAAATGCTACAGTGCCTGTCTGAGCAACATGGCTTTTTAAAAAATCTGATCAGTGGGAGTTGTGGTAGTCAGATCCCCAGTGTTCTGATATTGATGGCCTATCCTAAGGATTATAGGCCATCAATATTGGCATCTAGGACAACCATTTAAAGGAGTTGGCATCTAGGACAACATTTTTCAAACCAGCAGCTGGGTCTGAATACTTTTGTAATTACATGTAATTAAAAATTTTGTATAGCCAGTGAGCTATTCAATAAAATATATATGTATAGCGTCAACTGCTATTTGATCTTTTCCTTATTTCTTGTTTGCCTCACTGAGGTGGTCGCACATGTTTAGTTTAGATCTACAACTGTCACCAGCCATATCTTCTGTTAGAAGCTATGACAGTAACAAGTAAAAACAGCTGCAGCAGAAAAGACATCCCCTTCATGAGCAGCCAGGCTAAAGAGAATCTAGCAGAACAATTGTTGCAATGAATAGGGAGATTTCTTGATCCATGTGCGGTACTGGGCTGGTTCTAGCTTTGTTAGGAAGGTATTGACCAGTGTTGATCGAGCACCAAAGTGCTCGGGTGCTCGAGTAGAACACCTCGGGATGGAAGTCAATGGGAGAACCCGAGCATTAAACCATTAAACACTCTGAAGAGGGGAGGGTGTCTGGTTCACATGAAAAGGTCAGAAATTGATGGAAACACCAATGAAATGGTTCGGAAACAGCATAGGGAGGATGTCTGGATGCATCTTGGACTCCAAGGTCGCTGCTGGAAGCAATGTTGTCCGAGTAGTACGCCAATTTTACAGACAGACAATAATAAGCACAAAACCGAAGATAGAATTGATTTTAGAGGAAACATTGTTAGGAAACATTCTTTCATGTACATTTACTTGTATATAAAGTGTAAGTGCTGCCAAAAATTACAAGGAACAGGCACTCCGATACAACCTGTATATCACATAAAGGAGGGCCTCATTCACATCGTGGTACAATTGTTCAGGTAGTGGGACTTATAGACTCATAAAGCCTATGCACTAAAGGCTGCCAAAAAATACAAGGAACCAGAACTCCAATACACCCTTTATTACACATAAAGGAGGGCATCATACACACCCTTGAAAAATTATGATTGCTGGCCTGCTGGTGACCCTCTAAAAGATTAGGAGCAAGGGCCTGCTAGTGACTCTCTAAAACATTAGGGGCGGTGGCCTGCTGCTGGTCTTACCATCTAAAACATTAGGGGTGAGGGTCTGCTGCTGAGATGACCATCTAAAACATTGGGGGTGAGGGCCTGCTGCTGATTTGACCATGGAAAAAATTATGGTTGAGGGCCTGCTGCTGAGCTAACCATCTAAAACATTATGGGCAAGGGCCTGCTGCTGAGCTGACCATCTAAAACATTAGGAGCGAGGGCCTGCTGCCGAGCTGACCATCTAAAACATTATGGTTGAGGGTCTGCTGCTGAGCTGACCATCTAAAACATTAAGGGTGAGGGTCTGCTGCTGGGCTGACAATCTAAAACAATTAGGGGTGAGGGTCTGCTGCTGAGCTGACCATCTAAAACATTAGTGCCTAGTGCCTGCTGCTGATCTGACCATCTAAAACATTATGGGCGAGGGCCTGCTGCTCAGCTGAATCTCTAAAACATTAAGGGCGAGTGCCTGCTGCTGAGCTGACCATCGAAAAAATTATGGTTGAGGGCCTGCTCCTGAGCTGACCCTCTAAAACATTAGGAGCGAGGGCAGCCTAATAAGCATGTTGATATGATGGAGGAGGAGGAGGAGGACGAGAAAAGGAAGATTAAACCATATACCCATTTTTGTGCTGGAAGGGGTACATGGGAATACAGTCACATTTAAAGTGCCTTTATGTTCAGCCGCTTTCCTCTGTTGGAGTAGAGAAGTCAGGGGCAAACCAGGCCTTGTTCATTTTGATAAGAGTCGACCTGTCAGCATTTTCAGTTGACAGGCGGATGCGCTTATCAGTTATTATGCCCCCAGCAGCACTAAATACCCGCTCTGACAAAATGCTGGAGGCAGGGCAGGCCAGCACCTCCATGGAGTAGAGCGCCAGTTCGTGCCACGTGTCCAGCTTGGACAGCCAATAGTTGTAAGGCACAGAGGGATCGTTGAGTACGCTGACATGGTCTGCTACGTACTCCTTCACCATCTTCCAAAACTTTTCCCTCCTTGTGACACTAGGCCACGCATCAGGGTGAGGTTGCTGGTGGGGTGTCATGAAACTGTCCCAGGCCTTGGAGAGTGTTGCCTTGTCTCTGTTGGGACTGCTGTGTTTTCCCCTCGTTTCCCCTTCTTGGTTGCCCATGGAACTACGTACTCTGCCGCCAGCATTGTCAGCTGAAAATTTTTGAAGCAATTTTTCCACAAGGACCTTCTGGTATTGAACCGTTTTGCTAGTCCTCTCCACCACAGGAATGAAAGATGAGAAGTTCTCTTTGTAGCGGGGGTCGAGAAGGGTGAACAACCAGTAATCGGTGTTGGCCAAAATACGTATAACGCGAGGGTCACGGGAACGGCAGCATAACATAAAGTCAGCCATGTGTGCCAGAGTCCCAACAGACAAGACTTGGCTGTCCTCATTAGGAGGATGACTCTCAATCTCCTCATCCTCTTCCTACTCTTCGGCCCATCCACTCTGAAAGGATGGAATAAACCTGCTGTGGGTATTACCCTCTGTAGCAGAGACAACCGTCTCCTGCTCCTCCTCCTCATCATCATCCCAATTCTCAGTGACAAGACGAACGAAGGGTGGTCTGGCTATCACCCTGTGTACTGTTTCCCCCCATTTACACCTCTTCCACATGCAAAGCGTCCTCCTTCATTGTGAGCAGCGAGCATTTCAGTTTTCAGTAGACACAGAAGTGGTATAGTTACACTGATAATAGCGGCATCACCACTCACCATCTGTGTCGATTCCTAAAAGTTGCGTGAAACCTCAGAGAGGTCAGACATCCATGCCCACTCGTCGCTTGACGAAAGCGGAAGCTGACTGGAAAGGCGACGAGCATGTTGCAGCTGGTATTCCACTATTGCCTTCTGCTGCTCACAAAACCTGGCCAACATGTGGAACGTGGAGTTCCAGCGCGTGCTCACGTCGCACAACAGTCGGTGAGCTGGCAATTCCAAGCGCTGCTGCAGCGTTGCCAGACCGGCGGCAGCTGTAGATGACTTTTGGAAATGGGCACACATG
Organism: Bufo bufo; assembly: GCF_905171765.1. Lineage (NCBI taxonomy): Eukaryota > Metazoa > Chordata > Amphibia > Anura > Bufonidae > Bufo > Bufo bufo. The sequence goes on from NC_053392.1 coordinate 214,867,126, forward strand.
CGGTTCACCTTCACGAGTAGCTCATGCAAATTGGGGTAGGTTTTGAGAAACTGCTGAACCACTAATTTGAACACGTGGGCTAGGCATGGTATGTGTGTGAGCTTGCCAAGCTCCAAAGCCGTCACCAAGTTACGGCCATTATCAGACACAACCATGCCTGGTTGTAGGTTGAGTGGCGAGAGCTACCAGCTCAATCTGGACCCTTATACCATGCAATAGCTCTGCGGCGGTGTGCAGTTTGTCACATAAACGTATTAGTTTAAGCACGGCCTGTTGCCACTTACCCACTGCAGTGCTACACTGCTTCCAGCTACTGACTGATGGCTGACTGGTGCTGCAAGATGATAATTCAGAGAAAGAAGTGGAGGAGGAGGTGGAGGAGGAGAAGGGGGGGTTGCAGCCACTAATGTAGGTGGGGGCGGCAATCCTGATGGAAGTAGGGCCCACAATCCTTGGCGTCGGTAGCACCTTTGCCATCCCAGGGTACGACTCGCTCCCGGCCTCCACAACGTTCACCTAGTGTGCCGTCAGGGATATGTAGCTTTCCTGGCCAAAAGCACTTGTCCATGTGTCAGTCGCTAAGTGGACATTCCCAATAACTGCGTTGGTCAGGGCACGGGTGATGTTACGGGACACATGCTGGTGTAAGGTGGGCATGACACACCGGGAAAAATAGTAGCGGCTGGGGACTGAGTACCGAGGGACCGCCTCCGCCATCAGGCCGTGGAAAGCCTCAGTGTCCACAAGCCTAAATGGCAACATTTCCAGGGCCAGCAATTTGGAAAGGTGCGCATTTATTGCTATGGCCTGTGGGTGGGTGGCTGAATATTTGTGCTTTCATTCAAAGGCCTGTGGTATGGACATCTGTATGCTGCGCTGGGACACAGAAGTGGATGTGCTAGCTGATGGTGCTTGCGAAGGTCAAGGTGCAGGGTGGGCGCCATCCGGGCCTGCGTCTTGGACAGGGGATTGGCCAGCACATAACACAGGGGAGGAGGCAGTGGTGTTACCCGCAGACATTGATTGTGGACCCAGGCGTTTGGCCCACCTATTAGGTTGCTTTGATGCCATGTGTCGGATCATGCTGGTGGTGGTAAGGTTGCTAGTGTTCACTCCCCTGTTCATTTTGGTAAGGCACAGGTTGTAAATGACAATACTTTTATCGTCCGCACTTTCCTTAAAAAAGCGCCAGACTGCGTAACACCTACCCCTTGGCAAGGGAGATTGCCGCAATGGGGTGCTCTGGGGAACAGTTGCAGGCCTGTTTGGTGTGGCCTGCCTTCTCCCTTTTGCCACCCCACTGCCTCTTCCAGCCTGTTGCGGTGCTGCTGATCCCTACCCCTCTGTACTGCTGTCCTCGCTCGGCTTGCCACCTTCCCAGGTTGGGTCAGTGATTTCATAGTCCACCATCTCCTCTTCCACTTCCTCTTTCTGGTCATCCTCCTGACTTGTTGACCTAACAATAACCTCACTTATTGACAACTGTGTCTCATCCTCATCATCAACCTCTTGAGACACTAATTGCCGTTGACTTATTGGCAACTTTGTCTCATCATCATCCACCTCGTGAAGCACTAATTTTCGTTCCCCACTGTCATCTTATTGTGACTGTGGATGCTCAAGAGTTTGGGCATCAGTACACAATCTCCTCTTGTCCCTCTTCAAGTGGGCTTGGTGAGAGTCCCAAATCAAGGAATGGCGATGAAAAGAGCTCCTCGGAATATCCGAGTGTGGGATAACTTGTTTGCCAAGACTCTCCATAGTGGGAGGATGGAGGATCAGGGTGAGGATTCTGTTGACCAGACTCTTGGCTACTGAGACTGGACTTTGTGGAAGACAGGGTGGTGCTTAACCAACTGGAAGCATTATCTACTGCAATCCAACCTACCACCTGGTCGCACTGGTGTGACTTCGAGAGTGGTGTCCTGCGCCGCTCTGCAAACTGGGACATGAAGCTAGGTATCATGGATGAGTGTGTTTCTTGTGCTCTGGCAGCAGGCACAGTTTCACCGCGCCTCGTGCCATGGCTTCTGCATGCACCATCAGCAGCACGCCCACTTGCCCATCCCTTACTGCTCGCCTTCTGCATATTAAATGGTATATGGTGTATGCGCAAATCAATTAAACTGAATTTCACTGATATTTAGGATGTGCAAACGTTATAAAGGAGATGTAGCGCAGGTAATGTCGCTGCCACCAGCAGAAAATTTTTTGACTAAATGTCACGGATATTTATGATGTACAAACGTTATACAGGAGATGTAGCGCAGGTAATGTTGCTGTCACCAGCGGCTAATAAAAAATTACAGGGAATTTCACTGATATTTATTATGCGCAACCGTTATACAGGAGATGTAGTGCAGGTAATGTCGCTGCTGTCACCAGTGGCTAATAAAAAATTACAGGGAATGTCATAGATATTTGGGATGCGCAAGCGTAATACAGGAGATGTAGAGCAGGTAATGTCGCTGCCACCAGCAGAGAAACAATTAGACTAAATGTCACTGATATTTATGATCCGCAAATGTTATACAGGAGATTTAGCGCAGGTAATGTCGCTTCCACCAGCAGAGAAAAAATTTGACTGAATGTCACTGATGTTTATGATGCGCAAATGTTATACAGGAGATGTAGCGCAGGTAATGTCGCTGTCACCAGCAGCTAATAAAACATTACAGAGAATATCACTGATTTATGATGCGGCAAATGTGTATCAGGAGATGTAGTGCAGGTAATTGTCGCCTGCCTCACAGCAGAGAAAAAATTAAACGAATGTCCACTGATATTATGATGCGCAAACGTTATACATGATGTAGCGTCCGGGTAAGTGTTTGCTGCTGGCCAGCCAGCCGGCTAATAAAAAATTACAGGGGATGTCTACAGCTATCTTGGGATGCGCAACACGTTATACCGGAGATTGTAGCCGAAGATAGTGTCGCTGCCAAACCAGCAGAGAAAAAAATGTGACTGTAGGGTCACTGATATTTAGGATGTTGCAAACGTTTACAGAGATGTAGCGCAGGTAATGTCGCTGGGGCTGTCACCAGCGGCTAATACAAAACTACATGGAATATTACTGATATTTATAGATGCCCAAACGTTATACCGAGACGTAGCGCAGGTTATGGTCGCTGCCACCAGCAGAGAAAAAATTAGACTGAGATGTCACTGATATTTAGGATGTGCAAACGTTATACAGGAGATGTAGCGCAGGTAATGTCGCTGCTGTCACCAGCAGCTAATAAAAAATTACAGAGAATGTCACAGCTATTTGGGATGCGCAAACGTTATACAGGAGATGTAATGCAGTGATATCGTTGCCAACAGCAGAGAAAAACTTAGACTGATTGTCACTGAATTTATGATGCGCAAACATTATACAGGAGATGTAGCGCAGGTAATGTCGCTGCCACCAGCAGCGAAAAATTTGACTGAATGTCACTGATATTTAGAATGTGCAAACGTTATATAGGAGATGTAGCGCAGGTAATGTCGCTGCTGTCACCAGCGGCTAATAAAAAATTATAGGGGCTGTCACAGCTATTTGGGATGCGCAAACGTTATACACGAGATGTAGCACAGGTAGTGTCGCTGCCACCAGCAGAGAAAAAAATTTGACTGAATGTCACTGATATTTAGGATGTGCAAACGTTATACAGGAGATGTAGCGCAGGTAATGTCGCTGTTGTCACCAGCGGCTAATAAACAATTACAGTGTAATGTCCACAGCCATTTGGGATGCCAAACATTATAAAGGAAATGTAGCGCAGGCAATGTTCTGCCACCAGCAGAGAAAAAATTAGACTGAATGTCACTGATATTTAGGATGTCCAAACGTATGCAGGAGGATGTAGCGCAGGTAAATGTCGCTGCTGTCACCAGCACTAATAAAAAATTACAGAGAATGTCACAGCTATTTGGGATGCGCAAACGTTATACAGGAGATTAGCGCAGGTAATTGTCGCTGCCACCAGCAGAGAAAAACTTAGACTGATTGTCACTGATATTGATGATGCGCAAACGTTATACAGGAGATGTAGCACAGTTAATGTCGCTGCACCAGCAAAGAAAAACTTAGACTGATTGTCACTGATAGTTTATGATGCACAAACGGTATAACAGGAGATGTAGTGCAGGTAATGTCGCTGTCACCAGGGGGCTAATAAAAAATTACAGGGAATATCACTGATATTTATGATGCAGAAAACGTTTTACAGGAGGATGTAGTGCAGGTAATGTTCTGCCACCACATGAATTTTTTTTACTAAATGTCACTGATATTTAGTGATGCGCAAACGTTATACAGAAGATGTATCGCAGGGTAATGTAACTGTCCGCAGCGACTACCGTTTACGTAAAAAGAACACTGGATGTAACAGATATTTTTAGTATGCAGAACACGTTAAACAGGAGATGTAGCGCAGATAATGCCGCTGTCCACAGCATCTACGTAAGAAGTACACTAGATGTCACAGATATTTTAGTATGCACACACGTAAACAGTTGATGTAGCGCAGATAATGTCGCTGTCCCGCAGCATCTACAAAAATATTACACTGGATGTCACAGATATTTTAGTATGCTCACAAATTAAATCGAGATATAGCGCAGTAATGTAACTGTCCGCAGCTGACACGGTCTACGTAAAAAGCACACTGGATGTCACAGATATTTTAGTATGCACACACATTAAACAGGAGATGTAGCGCAGGATAATTCACTGTCCGCAGCATCTATGGAAAAATGACACTGGATGTCACAGATATTTTAGCAGCCACAACGTTAAACAGAAGATGTAGCGCAGATAATGTCGCTGTCCGCAGCGTCTACGGAAAAAGTTACACGGGATGTCACAGATATTTTTAGTATGCGCACTACGTTAAACAGGAGATGTAGCGCAGGTAATGTCCATTGTCCTGCAGCATCTACGGAAAAAGCACACTGGATGTCACAGATATTTTTAGCTGCGCACATGTTAACCAGCAGATGTAGGGCAGATAATGTCGCTGTCCCTCAGCGTCTACGGAAAAAGTACACTGGATGTCACAGATATTTTTTGTATGCGCACACGTTAAATAGAAGATGTAGCGCAGGTAATGTAACTGTCCGCAGCGGACACCGTGTACGTAAAAAGTACGCTGGATGTCGCAGATATTTTTAGTATTCGCACACGTTAAACAGGAGATGTAGTGCAGGTAATGTCACTGTCCGCAGCATCTACTTAAAAAGTACACTGGATGTCACAGATATAGCGCAGGAGATGTAGCGCAGATCATGTCACTGTCTGCAGCGGCCAAACATTTGCAAGCTATTATTATATTATTATAAAAATATATATTGCTGCCAGATACAACAATAGTCCTTAAAAAGACTTTTGGGTCTCTAACAATTGCACGCAATTTAGCGCAGGTTGCGCTAAAAATATATATTGCTGTCAGACTCAACAATAGTCCTTACTGTCCTTATAGTCCTTATCCAATTGCACACAATTTAGCGCAGGTTGCGCTAATAATATATATTGCTGCCAGATACAACAATAGTCCTTAAAAGGACTTTTGGGTCTCTAATCGCACACAATTTAGCCCAGGTTGCGCTAAAAATATATGTTGCTGCCAGACACAACAATAGTCCTTAAAAGACTTTTGGGTCTCTAACACCAACCCTGCCTAACCAAAAAATTAAATTAAATTCCCTACACTATCTGTCCCTTCTACAACACAGCTCTCCCTGATTAAGACTGGCCGAACCACGTGTCATCGGGTGCTTTATAGCACCCAATGACGCGTTACGGCCAGCCAATCACTGCAATGCCAGTAACCAACATGGCTACGGCATTACATTTAGTGGCAGTACTTACCAGCACGTTATTGGCTGTGTAGCAGTCAACAGGACGTGCTGGGAGGAGAGTCAAGCATGGCGCTCGAGCACACGCGGTATTTTGCCGAACACCTCGATGTGCCGAGCATCGCGATGCTCGAGCCGAAACTGGTGTTCAGCAGGAGCAGGCTTGATCATCACTAGTATTGACATGTAGTATATGATGTATGATTTTAATTTTTTACATCAATCATGGAATAACCCCTTTGACCTAACATTTGAAATTAGCTTTAGTAAATAGTAAAGTTCATGCCTATATAAATATTAATGAAAAAATTATACTTTATTTGCTCTACTTTCAAAAAATTTCTACCCAGAACTCAGTAATTTGGAAGTAGAGATTGTTCAACCACAATAAATACACTTTCCTTTTTAAGGCTGATCAGTTTACTAAATATTTGCCTTTGAAACTGTTAATGCTTAGGCTAGGACTACATGGAGACACTGGGCGCACAACAGCTGTCGCAGCCAGGATCACAGAGTAGCACTGATCCCATAAAAAATAATGGGATTGCAACAAGATTCACAAAAAAAACATTAGTAACTCATCACTGTGTTAGGCAAATTAGGACTTTAGTGCAATGAGGGTGTCACCATTGCTCTCATTATACCCAAACTCCGCTGCTTTCTGTGACCAGCCCCTTCCTCACTGCTTTGCTACTGCCTGGCCCTGCCATGATGGAGTGGGCTGGCCATAGGAAGAAGTGGAGCTTGGTGACCTGCACCTATCAGACAATGTCTGAGATGGGAATACCCCTTAAAGTTTTGATAATTATAAAAAAAAATCACACAAAGCACCTGTACTCCATCTCCAATACAATGAGTACCAGCTAAACCTGGCCAAAGACAGCACCGTTCTGTGGGTTAATTATTTTTATTTTTTAACATAACTTTATTTAAACTCAGATATCAGAACAAAAAAAAACATAAATTGTGCTGCAAAACAGGCTGGAACACACTGCAATATGCAATCTTTGTAGTGCAGGGGCACAATGTACAGCACAGGCACAGATCCACTATCATACATTACGCTTCACACCACACCGACATTATAATAAAGCATCACAGATCAATCAACAAGCATCAGACAAGTGATAGGGGATGGGGGTTCGGAAAAGAGAGGAGAGGGATGGGAGTCACAGGACCAACGCTTTCTTCACAGACAAACACAGCAAGGGAAGAGGGAAAAGGTTTTGAGTCTCCTATTTCATTGGCTGCCCCTGATGGAATAGTCTCTGAGCAGGGTGTGGACCAGAATGAGGCAATCCTGAAGGAACAGCGTGTTATGCTCTGCACACATTGTTTCTGAGCCCTACGTCATTGCGCTTGCTACTCACAAAGAAATGTACTTCGTGACAAAGTATTTCGTCACAAAGCGAATTTCTTTGTGAAATTCGGGGAAGCAGCCGTATCAACGTTTTATAACCTTTGCTCATCTCTAGTGTACACCTCAAGCATATCCACAGAGTGTCACTTACCTAATGGAAATCCAAAGAGTACCATTTAGGCATCAGATGAGGTGATATTTGTGGACATACCCATTTTATGTACTGTGTAAGAAGTGTAGCAGCCTGAACTTTCCTATATAGTGGGACACCTCAAAAAATGCATACCGTGTGGTTTGTGATCTTTTATAATTGAAGTCAGTTAAAGGGAAATATTCACCGTCTTCACCCAGGCAGCACCTCTGAGGTGAGCATTGGAGCATCTCATTCTCCAATGCCCTCCCTTGCCCTGCGCTGTATCATGTAGCGCAAGGGCATTTTTCTTTAGAAACTTAAACTGCTAGGCAGAGGCTTCCACCTAGCAGTTTTCCCAGTGACGTCACCGGCACTGATGGGTGTTATTTTACAGGCTAGGGCAGCTCTAAGGCCCGCCCATAATGCTGGTGACATCACCGGGAACACTGCTAGGTGGAATCCTCTGCCTAGCAGAGACCCAGTATGTCACCGGATCTAATAAAAAAGCGATACAGAAGGAAATGCTCCGATGCTCATCTCAGAGGGGCTGCCTGGGTGAAGAAGGGGATATGTCCGAGTTCGGCTCTGAACCAAGATAACCCCTTTAATAACATATGCCACGCTATACATGTCATACATTAGAGGCTTCTGTCACAGATATACATTAGGATACATCTAAGACCTGTACCTCCGACAGAAGGTTCAGAAGCAGTGTGCACAGAGCCTAAGTGACATCAAAACAATACATTCAGGCACAATTTGTTGAAATTTTACAATACAATGCCGCTATTTTCAGTGGGATTGGGTCGAGGATAAGGTATAAATGTCTGACTTTTCTATACAAGATACAAGTGGTGTGGAGAGGGGAGACCATTACACAAAAAAATAATGAAGCGGTGATATACTGTACATTGTAACATTTTTCCTATAGCATTTGGGTTATTATCAGCTGCCCCCTAAGAGATCCTTTTATTCTAGCCTTTGGTAATATTCCTTCTATATGTTTGCTCATCCTTTTCCTTTCTTCAGTTTTTCATCTGTGTCTCTGCTCATGTAATTCTCCATGTGTTTTTCTCTCAATGCGGAGGGCAGCCATAGAGGTGCAATAGAAAATTGCCATCTGTGTGTGCTTCTGAATAGTGACTGATCACTCTTTTCAGAAACACCTGCTGACAATCCATGGATAGCTTTATAATCAGCTTGATAAAGCAGTTACTTTCTTGTCTCGCTGCCCAAGATGTGTGCTGGCTAAGGTGCAATGAAATCAAATGAAACAGATCAATCTATATTTCTAAAACTGTCCTTTTTTAATGTTCTAGAAAAACATGACCTCAACCTTGTATGAAAAAGAAAAACTGTGAGGATGTAGATTTTAGGTGCACGGTAATTTTCGCTTTTTACAGAGATTATGTGGAAAATGTATAAATTATCTCATTGCTTTAATCCAAGTTTAACTTTTCTGGTAAAAAACAGCCTAGCAACCCATGTATATACTATGGGCAATATGTAACTCTGCATCTTCCAGTCTGGCCTCATGTTTAGCATGTACTTCGCGGAGACCTAATGCTATACCCTATTCTAAACCCATCATACGACTTAAAAGGGTTGTCCCATCTTGCTGTTTACATGGTGAGCCGGGGTTATTGAAGCAGCTGTCAGTGGCTGGTGCTCTGCTGTTTCAGAGACTCTCATAGCAGTGAATAGGAGCAATGTAGACATCATAGTAAAGCAAGCTACAATGTTTCTATAACTCCCTGAAACATTGGAACGTTGACCACTCGGCCATTTCTGTAACAAGGTCTCTTCTGGTTAGCGCCATCGCTTAGTCCATCTTGGCCATGGAAAAGGTGAGATAGGACAATCTCTTTAAAGATGACCCCAGCTGAAGTCTTCTTTTGTCTTCATCATAAAACTACTACGTTTGTATCACATACACTATCAGCATGAAAAATATATACAGAAAATGACATGTATAAAGGCACTTAGCCTAGCTCTTTTCTACAAACATAGACTCAGCCACCATCCTTGATTTGAGTAATGCAAGGAGCAGTAGGGCACTAGATTAGGCAATACATAATTTACAGGGGCTCTAAACTTTTCACATTGCAACGGATCCTGAACTGCTGAGGTCACTGGGTCTTGTAGACTTACATAGTGGGCCAATGGAGCCTATGAGTGTCTCAAGCCTTACTGACTAGTGAGTTTCTACTTCTACAATATTATTCAATTTGAAATTCTGATAGTATATTCTACTGGCCCATAGTTTAAGAGGTTGTTTGAGATTACAAAAAAAAGATAGCAATATTTACAAATCAGCACTATCCTTTTTCCTTTTTCTAGAAACCTCGCCTAATTTAATTTTTGCAATAGGAAAAATTTCCTTAGTACCCGTAAGAGTAAAAATAACACTAAAAGATAAAATATATACTCATATTTTCTATTTTGTCTCTCCTACATTGTTGCTAGTGTACTATATATAGTATATTCTGCTATGGTTTGTGTTAGACTGTACTCTATGTAGACAGACAGAGAAGAGAAAGGGATAAACCTTGTAAATTATCGCAAAAATGCCGAAGTTATTATGAAATTTTCATATGGCCCTAAAGTTATTCATACCTCCTTCATGGAATAAACTACATGCCAAATCTGAATTCAACATACACAATATTACATGAGTAGCTGTAGGAACACTGTAGGATAAAAAAAAATGAAGTTGGCAGTGTTACAGTATATAAGAATAAATGCCATGGAGATGTCTTGGAAACATTCCAATATCCTCAATGCTATCCAAGCAGTTGCAAAAACATGTTTTTCACATCTTGTGGATTCAAATTTTATTGAAAATGAAAATAAGAAGTGAAAAAAATGGAGACCTACCCATTTATCGCAGTAATATATATGAATAAAAAAAAAAAACTGTCTTCTCCATATAGCAGTTAGGAACGTTGTATCTATTTCCTCCCATTGCAGAATACTTATGGAAATGATTGCAGAACAATTTCAAATCAAATTTTCAATACGATTTCTTAAGTGTGGTGCTTCAAAGGGAAGGTTTGGTCAAATTAGAATACTTAAAGTTGATAGAGTACAATAGTAGAATTTCCCAGGGAATAGAAGTGCTGGATTGCTCAGTTCAGTGTATGTACAGTTGCAAGAAAAAGTAAGTGAACCCTTTAGAATGATATGGATTTCTGCACAAATTGGTCATAAAATGTGATCTGCTTTTCATCTAAGTCACAACAATAGACAATCACAGTCTTCTTAAACTAATAACACACAAATAATTAAATGTTACCATGTTTTTATTGAACACACCATGTAAACATTCACAGTGCAGGTGGAAAAAGTATGTGAACCCCTAGACTAATAACATCTCCAAGAGATAATTGGAGTAAGATGTCAGCCAACTGGAGTCCAATCAATGAGATGAGATTGGAGGTGTTGGTTACAGCTGCCCTGCCCTATAAAAAAACACACACCAGTTCTGGGTTTGATTTTCACAAGAAGCATTGCCTGATGTGAATGATGCCTTGCACAAACGAGCTCTCAGAAGACCTACGATTAAGAATTGTTAACATGCATAAAGCTGGAAAGGGTTTTAAAAGTATCTCCAAAAGCCTTGCTGTTCATCAGTCCACGGTAAACCAAATTGTCTATAAATGGAGAAAGTTCCGCACTGCTGCTACTCTCCCTAGGAGTGGCCGTCCTGTAAAGATGACAGCGAGAGCACAGTGCAGACTGCTCAATGAGGTAAACAAGAATCCTACAGTGTCAGCTAAAGACTTACAAAAGTCTCTGGCATATGCTAACATCCCTGTTAGCGAATCTACGATACGTAAAACACTAAACAAGAATGGATTTCATGGGAGGATACCACAGAGGAAGCCACTGCTGTCCAAAAAAAACCATTGCTGCATGTTTACAGTTTGCTGTGAGCACCTGGATGTTCCACAGCAGTACTGGCAAAATATTCTGTGGACAGATGAAACCAAAGTTGAGTTGTTTGGAAGAAACACACAACACTATGTGTGGAGAAAAAGAGGCACAGCACACCAACATCAAACCTCATCCCAACTGTGAAGTATGGTGGTGGGGCATCATAGTTTGGGGCTGCTTTGCTGCGTCAGGGCCTGGACGGATTGCTATCATCGAAGGAAAAATGAATTCCCAAGTTTATCAAGACATTTTGCTGGAGAACTTAAGGCCATCTGTCCACCAGCTGAAGCTCAACAGAAGATGGGTGTTGCAACAGGACAATGACCCAAAGCATAGAAGTAAATCAACAACAGAATGGCTTAAACAGAAGAAAATATGCCTTCTGGAGTGGCCCAGTCAGAGTCCTGACCTCAACCTGATTGAGATGCTGTGGCATGACCTCAAGAAAGCGATTCACACCAGACATCCCAAGAATATCGCTGAACTGAAACTGTTCTGTAAAGAGGAATGGTCAAGAATTACTCCTGACTGTTGTGCACGTCTGATCTGCAACTACAGGAAACGTTTGGTTGAAGTTATTGCTGCCAAAGGAGGTTCAACCAGTTATTAAATCCAAGGGTTCACATACTTTTTCCACCTGCGCTGTGAATGTTTGCATGGTGTGTTCAATAAAAACATGGTAACATTTAATTCTTTCTGTGTTATTAGTTTAAGCAGACTGTGATTGTCTATTGTTGCGACTTAGATGAAGATCAGATCACATTTTATGACCAATTTGTGCAGAAATCCATATCATTCCAAAGGGTTCACATACTTTTTCTTGCAACTGTATGTGAATTTTTTATATTTAATTTATATCTTGCTACAAAAGAAAAGTTTAAAAAACAAACAATATCATTAGAGATGATCGAATCCCATGAAGTGGAATTCGATCCGAATTTCAGGATAAATTCGATTCGCCTAGAAGCCAAATTTCCTCGTGCTTCATGTCAGCGAATCAATTTTACCTGAAATAGTATAAAAAATAAAAAAATTCAAACTTACCTCCTCCATTTGCTCGCGACAGGCCGCCAGCATCCATCTTGCTTGAAGATCTCAGCCGGCGTGATGACATTATCTCGCGTCGCACAGGATTTCGACCAAGATCTTCAAGCAAGATGGCGGCAGCTGGCCCGTCGTGAGCAAATGGAGGAGGTAAGTTTGATTTAATTAATTTTATTGTTAATTTTACACTCAGATGCCGCAATCATGTATGAACGCGGCATCTGAGGAGTACAAGATGGGGGCGGCGCTATCGCAGCTCCCTGTCATTGCACCCGCTACTTACAAAAAAATGCGCTCCGTGACAAAGTAATTCGGCACAAAGCTAATTTTTATGTGAAATTCGGCGAATCAGCTGAATTGAACTTTTAAGAAATTCGCTCATCTCTAAATATCATGTAAATAGCATGTAAATTCTAAAAATGAAGCTACTATATGATCCAAATGTTAAAGATCATATAAGGGTAACCAAGAAGAATTAATACTATTTTGAAGTCAAAGGGTAGCCACATCAAATTATTGATTTGATATAGATTTCTCCTTTGTTCATTGATTTGATAAATATAAACTATTAGCACTTCTATTTTTTAAATCATTCTTAGGCCAGCTTCACATATATCTGGCAGTCAGGCTTAGTTCCCCTCCGGCAAGGTGCCGAAAAAGCCAGAGGGGAGCTGAAGCTAGAACTGATAGTTTTCTATGGAATCTTTTAATTCATGCTGTGCATCACTGATGATGCCAGATGTCAGGTATACCCAGGCCACTCTGCCTTAGGGTACGGCCACACGTAGTACGTCCATGCAGCGATGAAGAACCATGCGGTCAATGAAGACCACACTGTATAGTCGGTCTTCATTGTTAATGGCCACGCGGCACCTTCAATGGACTTTTAATCAGGGGCTTTTGCTGGTATGGGGTTTGGCTGGTTAGGTGGGGACACAATATGCAAATTATTGCTGTTCGGGCCTGCAATCTCCTGCAGGTTATTTGACAGTAAACACAGAATATTAATCAGCTCTGGCATACCCACTACTCCAACCCCAACGGTCTCCTGCACTACAGGTGGGAGCCCTTCTTCTGCCATCTGCGTTTCATCCTTTTTCAAGAATATGTCATCAGGAACATTCCAGCTCCTCCTCTCTGCATCTTGCTGAACTTTCTAATACATAGAGTCTTTGAAGGTGATTTGGAATAAGCAAAGCCAGCAATAAATGAGGATGGTCATCATTTGACCTGGTCCCCCTATGGGGTGCAGACTGGATGGCATTAGTTGACACGCTAGCACCAAACAATAAAGATTCCATCTTATTGGTATTGAATTATATATCTTACTTTACGGCTGATGTAGGAATAAGTAAATGTACAAATTAATAAATAAAACTGATGCAGAATAATTCTCCCTGCAGTGTCCCTGCACTCTCCCTCTTCAATAATCTTCTACTAATCTTTTTCACTGTCCCTAGCGGATTAGCGCTTTTTACATCTCTACCTGTGCTCAGCTCACAGGATAATGGTGGAGACCGCGTGGGATGAGGGTTTTATAGGGCTGTGACATCACAGGAGATGGCTATCTGTGCATTGGCTGGGTGTATGGCATCATGGGTGAACTTGCGTTACCGGGCTTGTCTCCTGTAAACTTAGTGTAAATTTATTAAATGTGCAGCTGTCGTTTTAGGAAAACCCAATTCATTACCATGAAGTGCGGAAAAATTCGGATTTGTTTCGAAACAAAGTTTTTCTAAACTTCAGACCGAATTCCGGTTAGAATGCTTCACTTCGCTCAACACTAATGACAGCACAGAAAAAAACACACCAAATGATGTCACCATACAGGTATAATGCACATAACGATCACACAGTACAATAAAAAAGAGATTGCACAGGAGTAATGCAAACAATTTTGTTGTAGAACAGTGATGATGCAAGTAACCACTTCTATAACAAAACTTGGAATGGACACCTCACTGTGGATCATCCATAGTGTTAACATCACATTCCCTCTGACTGGTCTATTGCCCCATTAGCTGTTGGGCAACCAGAAACCACTATGGTTGCTACTCTGGTTCTGTTGCAAATGGCTGTTACTATAGTATGCAACTGTTAATTGATATTGTATGGCAGCCTTTTTCTGGCACATGAAGGGGAGCTTGAGTGTGATTTAGGGAAATTGCTAAATTCTGTGATCCCCTAAACTCTTCTTGGTCACTGTTCTAAAACTACAATTCCTAGCTTTGACTTGTTATTATAAGTTGTTTTTGGGTCAAAATGACTATCTCCAATGCTGTCAATTTAAACCCATCAAAATCTAGTTACAAAGGAATATTTTCTAAGTCTTCAGTCTTTGTCTAATGATATTACAACAACTAATTATAACATATAGTAATTTTCTTCTAAACAGGGTATAATTTATTCTAGAAAGATACTTTATTTCTCTGACAAAACTTTCAGTAATCTTGCAAGATATAAGCATAGTGGGCAATCCCTGTGTAGCCAGGTCTCTTTCTCCCCTTCTCTTTACTCTTTACTCATTGTTCTAGGTTGGTATTACTCAATGTTTCTAAGCCAAGTAACCCTCAATTCAAATAAATTACTATGCATTAAAGAACTCACAAGGCTATAATGATGCACTGTACTACACACTAAAAGCATAGGGACAATGTGTGTAACCCCTAGAGACATGGGCCTACATTTACTAATGTATACACATTGACCTTGTCATAAATATAGCCAAAATTTGCTACACGTAGGTATAAAGTTAGACAAAGGTGTCTAATCCCTGCACTACATTTATTATTCAGCCTGAGCCCCTGGGGTAAATCTGGTGCAGGTCTAGACAGCCTAACTATGTTAGTAAATCTACCCCATGATGTGTCCTGTACACGTACTACAGGTTGAAAACCTATATTGTAGCCTTTATGCCTATATCTTTTCCATCCTTCCTCTCACACATTCTCATTGCTGCCCTTCACCTTGTGAACAAAAGTACAAGATTAAAAGAACAGGAACGAAATTCAAGAACTTCATTTGGTCTTTGGGCCCTATGCTGTATGAACAAACTTGCCACTCTCATTGCCAAGATTTAGGGTTACCCTAACTGGAATAGGAAAATGTTAGCATTTATTCTAACATGCAAGTTCCTGTGTACATTATGTATAATTTACCTGACTGATAAATGTATAGCTTTCAACATAAACAGGCAAAATAAATATGCATCTACTGTAAATTGTGCAGTATTTCAGAAAGAACTTCCAATCTAGGGCATGCACCTTTATGACTAATGCTATATATATGTTTTTGAAGCTTGATTCAAAAATTATTTCATTTAAAGCTTTGAAAACAGAATTCCATTTCTGCATCCTGACATACAAGCTAATTTGTATAAATTACAGGAAGGAATAGGAGTCATTTGTAAAGTAATCACACATTTATGGAGTGATTAGTAGGTACCTCTGGCAAGTACTGATCTCAGCAAGGATGGTTGGTTATAAAAATATAGTATTCGAAAATGATGTGGGCTTTAGTGCTAAGCATTGTTAATAAATGCATTGTTTTGGTGTAAAATTGTTAACATAGCATATTTAGTATATAGATAATTTTTTTTATAACTCTACTAACCTCCAGGGTGTTGTGCACATGAAATACAGAGTGGCATGATAAAAAGAAGCTAGTGCAATAAAAGACATGAGCTTACTAAGAGGGCATTTCCCCGAGGTCTTACAATATTATGAAAAGAAGAAGGGGACACAAGATAAAAGTTAAAGCTGCTCCTACAGTTGTGTACTGAATAGAGAGGCTTTTTGCAGAGTATAAGCTTTTCTGAAGAGGAGGGTCTGAGGGTAAAGGTTTGGATGGAAGCAAAGAGTCTGATGTGTTGCGGTAGAAATCTTGGAGACAATAATGTTAGGAGGAAACAAGTGAAGGAAAGCTGGCTTTGTGAGGGCTGGAGGTTACATCTAGGGAGGTTAGAACAGAAATATATGGGGGAATGCTTGTGGGCTATCATGCATGCCAATGTTTTATGGTCTAATTTACATTGTTGAGTAGAAGTATGATTAACCCCCCCCCCCCCCCCCCGAAACAAAACAAAAAAAAAACAGTTTCAATGTCTACAGATTGTACTATAGCGGGAATGTACAGTACAGACCAAAAGTTTGGACACACCTTCTCATTCAAAGAGTTTTCTTTATTTTCATGACTATGAAAATTGTAGATTCACACTGAAGGCATCAAAACTATGAATTAACACATGTGGAATTATATACATAACAAACAAGTGTGAAACAACTGAAAATATGTCATATTCTAGGTTCTTCAAAGTAGCCACCTTTTGCTTGGATTACTGCTTTGCAAACTCTTGGCATTCTTTTGATGAGCTTCAAGAGGTAGTCCCCTGAAATGGTTTTCACTTCACAGGTGTGCCCTGTCAGGTTTAATAAGTGGGATTTCTTGCCTTATAAATGGGGTTGGGACCATCAGTTGCGTGGAGGAGAAGTCAGGTGAATATACAGCTGATAGTCCTACTGAATAGACTGTTAGAATTTGTATTATCGCAAGAAAAAAGCAGCTAAGTAAAAAAAACTAGTAGCCATCATTACTTTAAGAAATGAAGGTCAGTCAGTCAGCCGAAAAATTGGGAAAACTTTGAAAGTAAGGGCTATTTGACCATGAAGGAGAGTGATGGGGTGCTGCGCCAGATGACCTGGCCTCCACAGTCACCGGACCTGAACCCAATCGAGATGGTTTGGGGTGAGCTGGACCGCAGAGTGAAGGCAAAAGGGCCAACAAGTGCTAAGCATCTCTGGGAACTCCTTCAAGACTGTTGGAAGACCATTTCAGGGGACTACCTCTTGAAGCTCATCAAGAGAATGCCAACAGTGTGCAAAGCAGTAATCCAAGCAAAAGGTGACTACTTTGAAGAACCTAGAATATGACATATTTTCAGTTGTTTCACACTTGTTTGTTATGTATATAATTCCACATGTGTTAATTCATAGTTTTGATGCCTTCATAGTCATGAAAATAAAGAAAACTCTTTGAATGAGAAGGTGTGTCCAAACTTTTGGTCTGTACTGTATATTCTTCTGGAAGTAGCTCTTTTACACACCTAGTACATCATGTAGCTTGTAGACTAGTTTTGGATGGTCTCAAGCAAAAATTTTCCGCCAAATATACAGTATGTCTCCCACATAGTGCTGAGCGCGAATATTCGAATTGCGAATTTTAATCGTGAATATCACCACTTTGAGAATTTGTGAATATTTACAATGTAGTGCTATATATTCGTATTCGCGAATAGTGTTGAATATTCTAATCGCAAATTCATCACAAATTTATCGCAAATATATTACATTGTGTCACGGAACCATGAACCAGACGTACAACAAGGGATAAGTGAAAATAAGAAGGCTTTATTGAAAATAAAGCTGTAAAGCAAAAGTCCAAACGGATGGCGAAACCGAAGCAGAGTCTTTGCGAAGCCAGAGGTCAGGAACCAGAAGGGTAGTCAGACGAAGCCAGGATCAGGAACCAGCAGGGTAGTCAGACGAAGCCAGGATCAGGAACCAGAAGCAGCAGCAGCAGCAGTCTAGAAGCATGTGAACACAGGAGGACCAAGCAAGGAACTGAAGCCACAGACCTCCTATATATATGAGCTAGGCATCCAGCTCCTCCCAGTGGGAAGGAGGAGCCGCAGGGTGGGAGGCTACAAGAAACCCAGAAACCAAGATGGCCGCCAGCACATGTCAAACGAAGGAGAACAGCAAGAAGGTAAGACCATGACAGTACCTCCCCCTCAAGGGCCCCTCCTCCGCGGAGTAAAGAACGGTTTCTGAGGGAAGCGTGCGTGGAAGGCTCGGAGCAAGGCAGGAGCATGGACATCTGCGGAGGGAACCCAGGAACGCTCCTCTGGACCATAACCACGCCAATGGACCAAAAACTGCACCCGACCGCGGACCAGGCGTGAGTCCAGGATATTGCTCACCTCATACTCCTCACGATTACCCACTTGGACCGGACGAGGCCGAGGAACCGAGGAAGTGAAACGATTACACACCAGTGGCTTCAACAGGGAGACATGAAACACGTTGGAGATCTGCATGCCAGGAGGAAGCGCAAGGGCATAGGCTACCGGGTTTACCCTGCGAAGCACTCGGAAGGGACCAACAAAGCGAGGCGCCAGCTTGGGAGTGGGCACTCGAAGGTTGAGGTTGCGGGTGGACAACCATACACGGTCTCCGACCTGGTAGGAAGGAGCAGGCGCTCGTCTGCGATCAGCCTGGAGTCTCTGGCGCTGCGCAGAGACCTCAAGGGACTTCTGGATCAGTACCCAAGAAGCACGTAGGACGGAAAGGTGATCCTCCACAGCCGGAATATCCTGGGGAGAGAATACCTCCGGTAACACGGCAGGTTGGAACCCATAATTGGCCATGAAGGGAGACGTCCCAGAGGAAGAGTTCACCGCCGTGTTCCTGGCAAACTCAGCCCAAGGCAGGAGGTCAACCCAATTGTCTTGGTGATCGGAGACATAGCAACGAAGGAATTGCTCCAAGGCCTGATTGGATCGTTCTGCGGCCCCATTGGACTGAGGGTGGTAGGCCGAGGAGAAGGAGAGATGAATCCCCAACTGGGAGCAAAAGGCGCGCCAGAACCTGGACACAAACTGACTCCCCCGATCCGACACAATCTCCTTGGGCAAACCGTGCAACCGGAAGACCTCCCTGGCAAAAATCGTGGCCAACTCTTGTGCAGAGGGTAACTTCTTGAGAGGAACACAGTGGCACATTTTGGAAAACCGATCCACAATCATGAGAATGACCGTATGGCCTCGGGATGCAGGGAGGTCCACAATGAAATCCATCCCCAGGTGTGACCATGGGCGCTCCCCGGTGGCTAAGGGTTGCAGAAGGCCCAACGGAAGGTGCCGAGGGGACTTACTCTGGGCACAAACGGAGCATGCCGCTACATATGCGGCGATGTCGGAACGTAGGGAAGGCCACCAGAACAGACGTGAAACAGCCCAGGACAGCTGATTCTTTCCAGGATGCCCCGCGGTCTTGGAGTTATGGTAGGTTCGCAACAACCGAGTGCGCAACTCCTCAGGCACAAAACATCTGCCGTTGGGTCTCCCAGAGGGAGCACCAGATTGAGCCGCCAAAATCTGCTCACCCAGGGGAGAGGTCAGGCTGGTGCGAATGGCGGCCAAGATCTGATTCAGAGGTATGACCGAAGTCGGAATCGACTCCTCCCTGGACAGCTCGGAGTACTGCCGTGATAAGGCATCCGCCCTGATGTTCTTGGAACCGGGTAGGTAGGAGACCACGTAATTAAAACGTGACAAGAACAGAGCCCATCTGGCCTGACGTGGTGTCAATCTCTTGGCCTCAGAAAGGTAGGTCAGATTCTTGTGGTCCGTCAGGATGAGGACCGGAACCACCGAACCCTCGAGCAAGTGCCTCCATTCTTTAAGGGCCTGCACGATGGCCAATAACTCCCTGTCACCAATCTGATAGTTGCACTCCGCGGAAGACAGTTTCCGGGAGTAAAACCCACAAGGAAGCAGAGGACCCTCTGGTGTTCTACGCTGAGACAGAAGGGCGCCTACTCCCGTCTCAGACGCGTCCACCTCGAGGACAAAGGGCAACCCAGGGTTGGGATGCGACAGAATCGGAGCCGACACAAAGGCGGACTTTAGAGCCTCAAAAGCTCGGATGGCCTCGAGCGGCCAGACCTGGGAATTACTGCCCTTCCTGGTCAGATCCGTGAGAGGCTTGGCTAGCATGGAAAAGTCCCTGATGAACTTCCGATAATAATTGGCGAAGCCCAAAAAGCGCTGCAGGGAACGAAGACCACTGGGCTGGGGCCACTGTAAGACAGCCGAAACCTTCTCAGGATCCATGGAGAACCCCTCAGCGGAAATGATGTAACCTAAGAAGGTTACCTGGGATCGGTGAAATTCGCATTTCTCAAGCTTACCGAACAGCTTGTTCTCTCGTAACCGTTGCAACACTCGTCTGACATCCAGAATGTGGGCCTCCATGGATTCAGAATATACCAAGATGTCATCCAAATAGACCACCACACACTGCTGCAACAGGTCACGGAAAACATCGTTGATGAATTCCTGAAAGACTGCGGGCGCATTGCACAACCCAAAGGGCATAACCAAGGATTCATAATGACCGGTCCTGGTGTTAAACGCGGTCTTCCACTCATCGCCCGCCTTGATCCTTACCAGGTTATATGCCGCCCTCAGGTCGAGTTTGGTAAAGACCGTGGCCCCTTTAAGGCGATCGAACAGCTCGGAAATCAAGGGTATCGGGTAAGCGTTCTTGATCGTGATGCGATTGAGACCCCTGTAATCGATGCAAGGCCTCAACTCACCGCCCTTCTTTTTCACAAAGAAAAATCCAGCCCCTGCCGGGGACGAGGATTTGCGAATGTGTCCGCGTGAAAGCGCCTCCCTCACGTACTCCTCCATGGCCTCATTCTCCGCTACCGACAGTGGATAGACTTTGCCACGAGGAGGAACGGCACCAGATTGTAACTCTATGGCACAATCGTATGAGCGGTGCGGAGGTAGGGCAACCGCGCGCACCTTATCGAATACATCCCGGTACTCCTCGTATTCAGGAGGCAACAGAGAGTCCGAGGAAGTACACAGCAACTTGACAGACCCATGGATGCAACTAGCCCCACACTGCGGTGACCACGAGAGGATCTCGGCCGATCTCCAATCGAAAGTCGAATTATGCTTCCGGAGCCAGGGGTACCCCAAGACCACCGAGTAGTGTGGAGATGAAATAACCTGGAGGCAGACCGACTCTCTGTGAACGGCACCAATGGCTATCCCCACTGGAAGGGTCTCATGAGTCACGTGTGGCGGCAGAAGGGGTCTGCCGTCTATCGCCTCAAGAGCCAGTGGGGAACCTCGAGCCTGCAGAGGAATGGAATTGGCGGCAGCGAACACATTATCAATGAACAAACCACCAGCACCAGAGTCCACCAACGCCTGGGTCGTCACCGAGCCCCCGACCCAGGAGAGGACAACAGTGATCAGTGGTTTGTCAACACGGGAAACCGGGGACGAGGAGACTCCACCCAAGATCTGCCCCCGACAGGATCTCAGGTGCGAGCGTTTCCCGGACGGTTCGGACATGCCAACCGAAAATGCCCACCGAGACCACAGTACATGCATCGGCCCTCGCGTCTCCGGAGTACCCTCTCCCCCTCGGACAGGCGAGCAAACCCCAGCTGCATGGGTTCACCCCCAGACAAGTCATCCCCAGGAGGCGTGGGAGGAGAGGGAGGCACGGGTGGGACAGCAAACGTAGGCACCAATCTGTTAGAAAACCTCCGCAGGCTCTCCTTAAAGGAAGGTCTCTCCCTGAGTCTGGTGTCAATCAAAATCAGGAAAGAAATAAGAGACTCGAGCTCCACTGGTAGGTCCTTAGCTGCAACCTCATCCTTCAAGGCATCCGAGAGACCATGAGAGAAAGCAGCGACCAGAGCCTCATTATTCCAGCCCACCTCTGCTGCCAGGGTACGAAACTCAATGGCGTATTCAGCTACGGATCGTGAACCCTGTCTGATGGACATAAGGAGCTTCGCAGCAGAGGCAGCACGAGCCGGCACATCGAATACCTTCCGAAGAGAAGCAACAAAACCGGAAAACTCGGCAACCACCGGATTGTTGTTCTCCCATAAACTCGAAATAAATGCCCACCTGGTTAAGGAAACCTCGGCACTGAGTTGGCTCTCCCCCAAAGCACCGTGGAAGAGGGGCAGAACCGGTCATACCCCGAAACACCGCAGGTGCAACAACAGGTGTCGGGGTAGACTCTGGCGCAACAACCGGAGCGGCAGTAGGAGCGGGCCCAGGAGCGACAACCGACCCATCGGCAACGGGAGCGAAATGAGCCGTGCGTTCAAGCAGGGTTTGCAACGCCACAGCGAACCGACCCAACAGGTGATCCTGCTGATCAAGTCTGGCAACCAGCGTGGGTAGCGAGGATGGCCCTGTACCGTCAGAATTCATGGCTTGGTCCTAATGTCACGGAACCATGAACCAGACGTACAACAAGGGATAAGTGAAAATAAGAAGGCTTTATTGAAAATAAAGCTGTAAAGCAAAAGTCCAAACGGATGGCGAAACCGAAGCAGAGTCTTTGCGAAGCCAGAGGTCAGGAACCAGAAGGGTAGTCAGACGAAGCCAGGATCAGGAACCAGCAGGGTAGTCAGACGAAGCCAGGATCAGGAACCAGAAGCAGCAGCAGCAGCAGTCTAGAAGCATGTGAACACAGGAGGACCAAGCAAGGAACTGAAGTCACAGACCTCCTATATATATGAGCTAGGCATCCAGCTCCTCCCAGTGGGAAGGAGGAGCCGCAGGGTGGGAGGCTACAAGAAACCCAGAAACCAAGATGGCCGCCAGCACATGTCAAACGAAGGAGAACAGCAAGAAGGTAAGACCATGACACATTGCCAATTTTTGCAATCAAGTAAACAATGACTGGAGATCACGAATTCTCGAATTTACTAATTTATGGCGAATATTCGGCCCAAAATGAGCGAAATATCACGAATTTGAATATTGCCTATGCCGCTCATCACTACTCCAACATAGAGCCAGGCAATAGCTATCTGAAAATGGACTTACATGCATATTTTACAATTGCGGATGTTCTCATTCTCAATATCCACCTCAAAACCACAGCAGTTAATAATGCAAAGGATGCATGGGAGCTCAGAAAAATAACCTACTCAACAGTCCATTCCACAAATACAGAAGAAATGATCTGGTTAAAAATGTGAGCAAAATGTTTCTATTAGATTTTAATGGATATTTTTTGAGACATACTGTATTTTTATCTTAGGTTATGGAAATCTTTAAAATTACAGGTGAGATAATAATTAGTGTTGAGTGAATCGAAGCCAAATTGACTTTGATACCAATTTAAGGATAAATTCCTTCATGATAACAAATCTATTTTTCCCGAAAGAACGTTAAAAAAGGAAAATACATACTCACCTTAGCAAAGATGCTGATTTAACCATCTTGATTGCAGAAACTGCGAGAAATCTAGAGATTTTGCGCTATGTCTTCAATCAAGATGGCCACGGCAGCCTCTACTTAAGCAAATGGATAAGGTGAGTATTTCATTTATTTTACCCTAGAGATTTTGCGCTATGTCTTCAATCAAGATGGCCACGGCAGCCTCTACTTAAGCAAATGGATAAGGTGAGTATTTTATTTGTTTTACCCTGATTAACCTCTGAAAAGCAAAATTTGTAACCTCAGATGCCATGATCAGCAATGAATGCAGCATTTGTGGGGTTTAATGACGGAAGGTTGGCGCGATCGCTATTCCCCATCATTGTGCCCATTACATAACAAAGGAGTGCACTTTACTGCGTCACAAATCAAATTTCTTTGTGAAATTCAGCGAAGCAGCCAAATAAAATTTTTCATAAATTTGTTAGGGTACTTTCACACTAGCGGAATGACGGATCCGACACGCTGTTCACCCAAGAGGCCGGTGAACTAAAAAGTCGGACATGCAGTACTTTTAGTCCGGCGGCCTTTCACCTTGCACTGCTGTTCTGCGTCGGAGCTCCACCCCGTCCCCATTATAGTCAATGGGGACGGAGCGGCGGTCCGGCAAAATAGAGGCAGGACGGAACCGACAGGGTGAACAGCCTGTCGGATCCGTCCTGCCGCTAGTGTGAAAGTAGCCTTAATCTAAAATAATACGTATAGCTTGTAAGGGGTTATGTCTCAACAAAGTGCAACTGTCAGAACTACCTATTTCATTGAAACAGTAACCGCATGGATATGGCCATACCTGAGGATAATGCAAGTCATTGCAAAAGGGAGATTGAATATGTTGCGTATATCTAGAATCATAAGACCAGGTTCACACCTTCAGGATTCTGTCAGTAATTTAGGCTTCTACTCCTAAATCCTGAAAGAATCTGCTGAAGTTCTGCTCAAGTATGTTATACCCTATTCACACGCTCTGGCAATAATCTGCATGGAATAATTAACACACTACTGATTTTAAGACCCACAGCATGTTCATTAGGCTACATGCACACAACCGTATGTGTTTTGCGGTCCGCAAAAAAAAAAAATGATGACATCCGTATGCCATCGTTTTTTTTTTTGCGGATCCATTGTAACAATGCCTAAAACGGACAAGAATAGGACATGTTCTATTTATTTGGCGGGGCTACGGAACGGACATACTGATGCGGACAGCACACGGTGTGCTGTCCACATTTTTTGCAGACCCATTGAAATGAATAGGTCCGCATCCTATCCGCAAAAAAAAGGAACGGACACGGAAACAAACAACATTTGTGTGCATGTAGCCTTAGTGGCACAGATTCTGCATGGAAATACCACAAATTAGCACCATTTCATTACAATGGAGCTAATCCACCTGTGAATCCGCAGGACAATCCGCAACAGAAATTTGAGTTTCCGCTTTGGATTTCTAAAAAAAAATCCAGCCACCCATAAATTCCATAAATAGGGAGTTTTTTTGTGTCTGTGATTTTCTTAACCCTTTCAAGACCCTGGGATTTTCCATTTTTGTGTTTATGTTTTTTACTCCCTGCCTGCCAGGAGCCATAACTTTTTTTTATTTTTCAGTTCATATAGACGTAGGATGGCTTGTTTTTTGCAGAACAAGTTGGACTTTCTAATATTGCATATGATGTAGGGGGAATTGGGAAAAAAACCTCAAATGGGGTAAAGTAAAAAAAAAAAAATGCAATTCTGCCTTAGTTTTATAGATTTTGTTTTTATGGCATTCCCTATGTGGTAAAGACGACCTGTTCCCTTCATTCTCTGGGTCACTAATATCACAGTGATACCACATTTGTATAGTTTTTCTTGTGTTTTAATATTTGTAAAAAAATATAAAAACCTTGAAAACAACAAATTTTTGCTTAGCATTGCCATATTCTGCCCACATATCTTTTTCAAATTTTAAAATTTATGGCTACGGAGCTGTGTGAGGGCTCTTTTTTCCAGGGTTATCTGTAGTTTTCAGTGATAGCATTTTGGAGTGTGTATGCCTTTTTGATCACTTTTTCTTGGCAGGTAAAGTGACCAAAAAAACTGATTTAAATTTTCTCCATTATGTGTTCACGGTACAAGATAAATATGTTTATACTTTAATAATTCAGCCTTTTGGGATTAGTGTTGATCGCAAATATTCTAATTGCGAATTTTTATCGCGAATATCGGCATATATAGTGCTATATCTTCGTAATCGCAAATATTCTAGATTTTTTTTCATCAGTACCCACCTGCTTCTTGCTTGTGGGCCAATGAGAAGGCTGCAATATTTTTTTCTGAGCTTAAGAACATCCCTAGCAACCAATAGGAAAGTTGCCTACCCATTACTATATATGAAACTCCCCAGCAGCCATTTTCTGCAGTTTTTTGCAGTTCTGAGAGAGAGAGAGCAGTGTCATTGCTGTGCTCTGTGCTTTGCTGAGTCATTTACATTGCTGAGTCAATTACATTAGATAGTTAGTTAGCTCATATATAATACAGATAGTTAGTGGGAGATAGTCAGTGTAGGTTGAATAGTGATATAGTGTAGCTGATAGGTTCCAGTTCAAGGTGTTAGGTAGTGTGATAGGAATTACTGTACTGTGAATTTTCTCCAGTCTCAGGAAACTTCTAGCAGCTTAAAAAATGTAGCAAAAGTGACCCACGCCTGTATTGCGCGTGCAATACGCGCATATTACATTACCAATTTTCACAATCAAGAAAATAATGACTGGAGATCATGAATTCTAGAATTTGCCAATTTATTGCAAATATTAGGCCAAAAATTTGCAAAATATCACGAAAATGAATATTGCCTATGCTGCTCATCACTATTTAGGATGTGGTGGTGCATTTGAATTGTAAAGCACTGCGGAATATGGTGGCACTAATTAAATAAAAATTATTATTATTATATGATTTTTATTTTTTATTTTTTTATATATTTCAAAAAAACATTATTTTGACTTTTTTTGCACATATTCTAAGTCTTCTTAGGCTACTTTAACACTAGCGGCACGGACCTCCGACTGGCTGTTCCGTCGAGTGAACAGCCTGTCGGATCTGTCCTGCCGCTAGTGACCGTGTGCCTCCGGACTGCCGCTCCGTCCCCAATGACTATAATGGAGGCGGGGGCGGAGTTCCGGCGGAGGCACAGCAGCGCACGGCAAGAGGCTGCCGGAATAAAACTACTACATGTCCGACATTTATTTCAGCAGCCTCTCAGCGTGTGCTGCCATGCCTCCGCCGGACCTCCGCCCCGCCCCCATTATAGTCAATGGGGACGGAGCGGCAGTCCAGGGGCACACGGTCACTAGCGGCAGGACGGATCCGACAGGCTCTTCAACCGACGGAACAGCCTGTCGGAGGTCCGTGCCGCTAGTGTGAAAGTAGCCTTAGGTGACTTTAACAAGCAATTTTTAGACTGCTTGTCCCATGAACTGCAATAAATTAGCATTGCAGGCTTTGGCATGTTACTATGGAACCCTGCCACCTGCAGGCCTCCTTAGGAGCTACTGCTATAATAGCCTTGGATTTTTCAGAGGGGCCCATTTGTTATTAAAAGAAATAAACACTTCCCATGTCGGGGAGCCATTCAGGTCCTGGGAGTGCAACTCTCCTGGGGAAAGCCGCCTTAGATGCCATGGTAACAAATGAGCATGCATCTGAGGGGTTAAATGTGTGCAATCAATGTTATCGCCAATGGCCGACATTGTCTACTAGTTGTCTACTGTGTGAAGCAGCAGAAACCTGGTGGTTATGGGGACAACCTGTGCTCAGGAGTGGGCAACATTTTTAAGACCCATATGACAGAGGTTGGGAAGGGGTTAAAGCTGATGCGAGTTATCATCATCATTTCACAGTTCACAGTAAATGCCGCTTCATATCAGTATATTTGGGGGAGGTTTATCAAAACTGGCTTAGTTGCCCATAGTAACCAATCAGACTCTACATTTTATTTTTCACAACTCCTTTGGAAAATGAAATCAATCTGATCGGTTGCTATGGGCAACTAAGCCAATTTCCCCCTGTACCACTTTTGATAAATTTCCATTGACTTATAGACATATATTGTTTATGACCTTTATGAATTGTTACGATTTTCTAATGTTTCTGTAGAAAATGTCAGTTGTCCGTGATTTTTTTAAATACTTTTTTTCAAAAAAATAAAATAAAAAATCAGGTTGGCACCCGTGTATCTATCAATACATTTGTGTGTATGTATTAGTGCTTGTATATATATTTACTATCTGTGAGAACATCTAGAAAGCTGATGAGCAGCAGTCATTGCGAGCAGTATATTTCTTTTCACATGATTATACTAATAGACTAACAGTGGGACTATCGAGCTCTCAGTAGGAGGACCCTGCATACAAATCCTCTGCTTTCCTGTGCACATCGCCAAAGACGTTGTGTGCATGGATTTTCTTAACAATGCTAAAAAATGTAATAAGGTGAGAAAAATTCATGCATGGAGTCTAAATAAAAGCCACTTGTCTGCTGTAGAAGGGCTGTTATTTCTTCTCTCTGCCGCCTGTAAAGAGATAGTTATATACACAAGACATTTGAAATGTGAGGGCCCCACGTTTCTATGTAATTGGCTGCTCCTTTTTTCCCCCCTCTCTCTCTAGCAGTCCGTAAAAAATGTGTTTCTTAGTGGCCATTAAAAGCCAGTGGTTGCACCATACTGTGATTTGGGAGCTGAAGAAAATAGGCGAAACTGACTGATATCTGATAAACAGTAACAGGAGTCAGTTTATTGCACCAATCGTTAAATAATGGGGCTGATTATAAGGCTGCTAACTGCAGATGCTGTAATTGTCTGTCATAAATCTTAGTCATTTGTGACAGGAGTACAATGAAAGAAAGCATCTGCTTGAGGGCAAATGACTTCTGATAAATATCAGCTCTGCTGAAATGTACTTGGATGTGTCTCAATATTTTGGAGAACCATTCATGTTGCTTCCACAAATGTGAAGTTATTATTGGCCTGTATTGATTTAGCCACCTTCTCTTAAAGAGACAGAGGGAAGCTCAAGGTTGAAGTTGAATAGCTTCTTGCGCCTTTATCTGATCGTCTCGCTCTCCTCAAAGACACATTTAAGGTAGGGAAAAAATGCTCCTTTTTTCCTACCATGCAAACATCATTGCAGAGTCACTAAGCTGCCGCTTTCATTCCCCTCTTATTTTCACAAGAGAAAAAAAAAAATTAGCTTTCAGTGGAAAATATGAAATAGAAATTTCCAAGGCAGGGTCTGGTGAGGTGATTTAGGTTTCTGCCACATATACATTGAAATGACTTTATTTACATGTATTCAAGTGCATCCTCCCCAAATCCTTCTTTGATGGATGAAGTATACAGATGCATAAAGTGCAATTCCAGGTTCTAATGTAATATTTTGTCATTCGGAAACCCTAATAGCTCTTGTTTTAGGGTTCATATACATGGCGATTCTCAGATTAGTGTTGAATGCAGAATATGGTGATCCATGACAGTTGTTTTATTTTCTTATGGATTTGTATGTAAAATGTGACATTGTTCACTTGTTTAAATGCTGGTATTATGCAGGTATTCCCCTCTGGAAGCTATGTTTTACCAAAGAGTGTGGTGCCTAACAGAGGCACTACAACCCAGCCACTCTTTGGTCTGTACCACATAACCACAGGTTTGCTGCTGTGCATGAGCAGCATGTGTGAATGGGGATTTCTATGGGGAGAATATGTGTGCAATTCGCTGATGCATTGATATTATTAAATAAAAGGGTTGTAGAGTGTCATGATATTGATGACTTATCTGCAGGATAGGTTATCAATATCAGATCACCAGGGGATGACTTCGGGGCAACCTCACTGATCAGCTGTTTAAAGATGCCATGGTGCTGATACGAGAGCATGTTTACCCACACTCCCATTCAAGTGAATGGAAGTGGAAGTTGTAATTACATTTCAATGCTGCTACAATCTAGATCAGGGGCGCACATTCTGTAGCCCTACTGGACAGCAACACAGTTGATCTTGCAATCAGCTATGTTTCTGACTGGAGTGCCACACAGCACTTGATTAAAGGTCCTACTTCTGCACTCTAGCAAGAGCAGGTCAGGTTCCCCTCCTGTTAGTGACAGCTGGAGACCCGAGGAGAAGACAGAAGCAGTTTGTTACTACTTCTGCCTTGCAGCTATTCTGCTTCTTCTACTGGACCCTATTAGGCTACTTTCACACTTGCGTTTGGGTTTCCGCTTGTGAGATCCGTTTGAGGGCTCTCACAAGCGGCCCCGAATGGATCCGTTCATCCCCAATGCATTCTGAATAGATAAGGATCCGTTCAGAATGCATCAGTTTGGCTCCGTTCCACCTCCATTCCGCTTTGGAGGCGGACACCAAAACGCAGCTTGCAGCGTTTTGGTGTCCACCTGGCTGTGCGGAGCCAAACAGATCCGTCCTTACTTACAATGCAAGTCAATGGGGACGGATCCGTTTGACGTTGACACAATATGGTCACCATGGGAACGCCTCTATGTTAGAATATTCCATCGGATTTGAGTTAGATCGTGAAAACTCAGATCTGACAGTATATTCTAACACAGAGCGTTCCCATAGTGATGGGGACGCTTCAAGTTAGAATATACTAAGAACTGTGGACATGACTGCCCCCTGCTGCCTGACAGCACCCGATGTCTTACAGGGGGCTGTGATCCGCACAATTAACCTTCAGGTGCCGCACCTGAGGGGTTAATTGTGTGTATCATAGCCCCCTGTAAGAGATCAGGTGCTGCCAGGCAGCAGGAGCCAGACCCCCCTCCCTCCCCAGTTTTAAATTCATTGGTGGCCAGTGCGGCCCCCCCTCCCTCCCTCCCCAGTATTAAATTAATTGTTGGCATGTCGGGCCCCCCCCTCCCTCCCCAGTATTAAATTCATTGGTAGCCAGTGCGGCCCCCCCGCCCTCCCCAGTATTAAATTAATTGTTGGCATGTCGGGCCCCCCCTCCCTCCCCAGTATTAAATTCATTGGTGGCCAGTGCGTCCTCCCCTCTCCCCCCCTAATTAAAATCCCCCCCATCATTGGTGGCAGCGGAGAGTTCCGATCGGAGTCCCAGTTTAATCGCTGGGGCTCCGATCGGTTACCATGGCAGCCAAGACGCTACTGCAGTTCTGGCTGCCATGGCTACTTAGCAATTTTAAAAGCATTATACTTACCTGCGCTGTCTGTGACCGGCCGGGCGCTCCTCCTACTGGTAAGTGAAAGGTCTGTGCTATAAGCAATGCGCCGCACAGACCTTTCACTTACCAGTAGGAGGAGCGCCCGGCCGGTCACAGACAGTGCATTAAACTGGGACTCCGATCGGAACTCTCTGCTGCCACCAATGATGGGGGGGGGGGGTGATTTTAATTGGGGGGGGAGAGGGGAGGCCGTACTGGCCACCAATGAATTTAATACTGGGGAGGGAGGGGGGGCTCGACATGCCAACAATTAATTTAATACTGGGGAGGGAGGGAGGGGGGCCGCACTGGCCTCCAATGAATTTAATACTGGGAGGGAGGGGGGGCCCGACATGCTAACAATTAATTTAATACTGGGGAGGGAGGGAGGGAGGGAGGGAGGGGGGCCGCACTGGCCACCCATGAATTTAAAACTGGGGAGGGAGGGGGGTCTGGCCCCTGCTGCCTGGTAGCACCTGATCTCTTACAGGGGGCTATTATACGCACAATTAACCCCTCAGGTTAGGCACCTGAGGGGTTAATTGTGCGGATCACAGCCCCCTGTAAGAGATCGGGTGCTGCCAGGCAGCAGGGGGCAGTTATGTACACAGTTCTTAGTATATTCTAACTTGAAGCGTCCCCATCACCATGGGAACGCCTCTGTGTTAGAATATACTGTCAGATCTGAGTTTTCACGATGTGAAAACTCAGATCTGAAAAAGCTGTTTATGCAGACGGATCCGTTCTGAACGGATGCAAGCGTTTGCATTATAGGTGCGGATCCGTCTGTGCAGATACCAGACGGATCTGCACTGAACACAAGTGTGAAAGTAGCCTTACCAGGGCCAGCGTCAGCAAGTCACAGATCTGACTTGGGACTCTTCCTGGCTTAGGAGTCACTGCTCCAACTTCATATAATGATATGTGCACATTGTCAGTATGCTTGGGGACTTCCTGTGTATTTAAGTCTAATTCCTGCTGGGATTTTAACTCACAACCTTTGACATTAAAGGCAAGAACCTTAACCACTGAGCTATGGAGCTCAATGCTAAGCTATGACAGAAAAACATTATTGTAGTTTCTCATTTCTTAGTTATTCCTATACAGCAGAAGTATAATGATTTTTTTAGTATTAGTAAGTATTCCTATACAGTAGAAGTCTCATATTTATTTATATTTTTTTAAGTAACTGCCCATGCAGCTCTATAGTGTAGTGGTTAACTTTCTGGGCTGTAATGTAGAAGGTTGTAAGTTTGAATCCTGTCAGAAACTTTTCAGAAATAGAGGCTAAATTTAATGTAAACATATATATAAGTTTTTAGCCATAATATATTTACATATATTATTATATATTTAGAATATATAATATATGTAAATATATGTAAATATATTATGGCTAAAACATCAGTAGTAGTTTTCCACAAATTATGCCTTCATATATATCAGAAGTATGATTTTATATATATATATATATATATATATATTTATTTATTTTTTATTTTGTTTTGTAATTGCAAATTTTTTACAATTACTAAAAAAATATAAAATATATAAATTTAATTTAGCCTCCATTTCTGAAAAGTTTCTGACGGGGTTTGAACTCACAACCTTCTATATTACAGCCTAGAATGTTAACCACTACACTATAGAGCTCCATGACTGTTTGCTAAAAAAATAATATGAGACTTCTGCTGTATAGGAATACCGTACTTACTACTAGTAAGTATTCCTATACAGCAGAAGTCCAATTTTTATTTTATTTTTTAAAATTATTAACTGGCCATGCAGCTCTATAGTGTAGTGGTTAACATTCTTGGCTGTAATGTAGAATGTTGTGAGTTCGAATACCGCCAGAAACTTTTCAGAAATAGAGGCTAATTTAGATTTAAATACACTGGGTGTCCCCAAGCACTGACTCCATATATGGACATAGCTATATATGGAGTCAAAGCAGGCACTCCTATGCCAAACTAGAGTCCCGACACCCTCCCCTCTTCAGAGCAGGGGGCGCATGGTTTAATGCTCGGGATCTCCTATTGACTTTCATTGTGCTCAGGTGCTCTGTAGAGCACCCAAGCATCGGGAAGTGTTCTACACGGGCACTTTGGTACTCGACCAACACTACTAATTACAAAAAAATATATATACAATAATACCTCAGATATATATGAATGCATAATATGTGGGAAACTACTACTGAGGTTTTTAGCCATAATATAGTTACTGCAGGTTAATATGAAGCTCTATAGCTCAGTGGTTAAGGTTCTTGACTTTTATGTAGAAGGCTGTGCAATCGAATCGCAGCAGAATCATTTAAAAAATAGAGGCTAAATAAAACTTAAATAGACACACCAACCTTTCTAATTTGTGTAACTATAATTTTTTTTTTGGGAAAGGTGGCGACCCTAACAGAACTCCTTCTACCTGGTGACCTCCATAACTTCTTTTATAGTTATGTCTATGGAGATGTGTGGGGGCTCATTTGAGGGAAATCTATCTTTTTTGACAATACCATTTTGGGGTGTGTATGATGATCACTTTTTATAAAAAAAAAATTGGGAGATAAAGTGATGAAAAAACGGCAAATCAGCCTTTTTTATTTTTTTCTGTTACATCCTTCACCATATTGGGTAACTTTTTTAAAATATTTTAATAGTATGGGTGTTTTCGCATGCGACGATGCCCATAATGTTATTCTTTTTTTGTTTATTTTTATTTTGGGGAAAGTGGGGTGATTTAACTTTTAAAGTTTTTTTACATTTTTTAAAACTTTTTTTACTTTTCATCAGATTGCAAATTATACAGAATAATGGAAATATCTTCATTATTCTGCATATAAATCACTATATCACAGTTTAGTGCTGCCCCCTAGTGGTCTGAACTGGGATATACTATTAATGAGCCTGGAAGCTTAGTACAGGCTGCGGCTCATTTTTGGAACAGGGTGCTTTCCACGATTTTCGCTGGGGGAAGACGCCTCTGAGCAGGAAGCCTGTCACGCTGGGTAGGATACAAGATACAATAGAAACACAGAAAACCATAAAACAAGTGTCTAGGCCAGAAGCTGTGGATAAAGGTCACCTCCTGACAAATCCCTACCAACTCTCCCTGGACTTCTGTGCCCACGTTCAGACCCTGAAGGTGGTAATAAACGTGCCCCCGTGCCTAACACTGAAGAAACCCTAAGATCCCTAAGATGGTGGAAAAGGGGAAAAGAGACAGCCTGCTTCCTCAAGCAAGGAGGGAGCAGGTGTCTCCCTAACAGCCTAGACAGGACACAAGAGAGAAACAAAAACAACTTATCTGTAGCTGAGCAGAAACAGCGATTGATTCCTTCCTTCCTTCCTTCGTTCCTTCCTCAGAGCAAGATAGAAGCTATAACCCGCAAATCCAAACCCAAAAACAAAACAAACTACACACGTGCTGCTAACCTGGCAGTCCTCCGCACATAACCTGAGCAGGGCATGACAAAGCCCGAGCTTCAGTTTTCTAACACTCTCAGATGCCGTGGTGATATTTGACAAATTCCACAAGGGGGCCCACTGAGATTTATTGCCCAAGGGCCCACATGAACCTGGAGCCGGCCCTGCCTATTACACTGCACGATTTTCAGGCCAGTTACTGGGAACAGGTGTTTATAGGAACGCCCATTCCTGATAACTGGCCCAAATAATCGTGTCATCAATCAGCTGATAAATGATCAATCACTCGGCTTATTCGCATCTTTCCTCAGAATGAAAGATTCACGATTATTGCCAGCACATGTCCCAGTGCAATTATTGATGTACTGCTAATACTCAATTGGACTGAATAAGGGAGGAATGACTGAGGTAGCGATCATTCCTCCCCACTCACTTTGCATCAGCCTGTGTAATAGGCCAATCATCTAAAGTGTTGTTTTGTGGGTTTATTTGCGGCCCCTTTAAATAAAGCAACATGTCAATGCAGCCCCCAGACCAAAAAAGGTTGTGCACCCTTGATTTAATGGTCTGCAGGTAAACAATGAAGAGGATGCAGCACTCACACAAGTTACAAGGCCTCTTAAAACAACTGATTGTGGGGGTGCTAGAAATTGGGGATGCTGGGGATAGGATATCAATATCATGTCATTGCATAACCCCTTCAAATCTTGGATCAGGCACATGGATCCATGAGAAAAGTAGATGTGTGAATTAAGAGAAAACTCGTGTGGATAAGCCTTAAAGGGGTTGGCTAGTTTCCTATGTTGATGACCTATCTCCTATATATATGGCCTATCCTCAGGATAGGTCATCAACATCAGATCGACGGGGGTCTGACTCAGCAGGTGTAATTGCAGCTGTCCGTCCCCATTCATTTTAATGGGGAGGACCAGTTACACTCTGTCTACTTCTCATTGAAGTGAATGGAGACGGGGGAGCTGTAATTATACTGCTTGCCACTGGAATGGAACAGCTGATTGGCAGGGGTGCCGGGAGTCATACCCCTGTTGATTTGATATTGATGACCTATACTGAGGAAAGGTCTTCAATATAAGGAACTGGTTAAGCCCTTTACGGGTGAATAACACCATAATACGACATGGCATGGAGGACCACATGGTGGTACATGGAGTGACTTTGGCTCCATAATATATATTATTCCTAATATATATTATGAATGTTTTTATTATACATCATTAAGTTGGCTATCCAAGGAGGATATTGCAGGAAGCAATAGTAAATTAAACTGATTGCTAATGTTATTAACGGTGTTATCCCATGATTAATGTAAAAATGAAAATTAGACACCATCTAGACTAGACAATTTTGTTGGCGCACATAAAAAAATTTTTGGGCTCACAGAGAAAATTCTGGCAAACAGGCACATTTTTCATGCATGGACAAAATTCCAAAATTCTAGCATTAATGTGGTACAGGATTTACAGTACTCCAAATTTATAAAGGAATATATATATATACTCACCTAAAGAATTATTAGGAACACCTGTTCTATTTCTCATTGATGCAATTATCTAGTCAACCAATCACATGGCAGTTGCTTCAATGCATTTAGGGGTGTGGTCCTGGTCAAGAAAATCTCCTGAACTCCAAACTGAATGTCAGAATGGGAAAGAAAGGTGATTTAAGCAATTTTGAGCGTGGCATGGTTGTTGGTGCCAGACGGGCCAGTCTGAGTATTTCACAATCTGCTCAGTTACTGGGATTTTCACGCACAACCATTTCTAGGGTTTACAAAGAATGGTGTGAAAAGGGAAAAACATCCAGTATGCGGCAGTCCTGTGGGAAAAAATGCCTTGTGGATGCTAGAGGTCAGAGGAGAATGGACCGACTGATTCAAGCTGATAGAAGAGCAACGTTGACTGAAATAACAACTCGTTACAACCGAGGTATGCAGCAAAGCATTTATGAAGCCACAACACGCACAACCTTGAGGCGGATAGGCTACAACAGCAGAAGACCCCACCGGGTACCACTCATCTCCACTACAAATAGGAAAAAGAGGCTACAATTTGCACGAGCTCACCAAAATTGGACTGTTGAAGACTGGAAAAATGTTGCCTGGTCTGATGAGTCTCGATTTCTGTTGAGACATTCAAATGGTAGAGTCCGAATTTGGCGTAAACAGAATGAGAACATGTATCCATCCTCTGATGGCTACTTCCAGCAGGATAATGCACCATGTCACAAAGCTCGAATCATTTCAAATTGGTTTCTTGAAAATGACAATGAGTTCACTGTACTAAAATGGCGCCCACAGTCACCAGATCTCAACCCAATAGAGGATCTTTGGGATGTGGTGGAACGGGAGCTTCGTGCCCTGGATATGCATCCCTCAAATCTCCATCAACTGCAAGATGCTATCCTATCAATATGGGCCAACATTTCTAAAGAATGCTATCAGCACCTTGTTGAATCAATGCACGTAAAATTAAGGCAGTTCTGAAGGCAAAAGGGGGTCCAACACCGTATTAGTATGGTGTTCCTAATAATTCTTTAGGTGAGTGTATATATATATATAGATATATACATATATATCTCAAAACAGGATTTCAATTATCTCTCTGACATTTTCCCTCTCAACCCAGCTCCACCTTCCTTTTTTCTCTGTATGTCCCTCCATACATGGAGTGCTGCTGAAATATGATTTATACTTAATCTAAGGAAGCAGTAGTGCAGTGATATGGTAGGCCCATACAATCACCCCATATGCTAATTATCTGTGGCGTTATAAACCTCCCCCCGACTCACACTAACTGCCTATACTATTCTATATGAGCTATGTGCAACATTTCCAGTGTATTTCTATGAGATTCAGCTTCACACTGCTCTCACTGCTTCCTGCTTGTAAGAGCTGACAGGGAGAAACTTATAACAAGCAGGGAGCAGTGGAGGCAGGCTGAAACTGTATGACATAGTACATTGAGTTAGGAGAAGCCAATGTGGAAGATGGGAGTGGTAATGGTTCTGGTTGCTACTGTCAATCTCAGTTTCTTTCCTCACACTGTTGCTCACTAGAACAATGCAGTGAAAGTAAGGATGACCCTTTCTTTCTTCGGGGCACACCCTGATTCTGGAGCTTCTGCCTGAGGAAAGATGGGGTGTCTGTGATATTAGGTATATGGGTGCAGGATATGCGGAGTGCAATGGCTAGTTTATAGTGCAGGAATCAGTAATCAGGCCAGATTTAACAAACTAAATATTTCTTTTTACTTAAGTACAAAATAGGATTTGTAGTACATCCAGTTATAGCAGACGCAGGTCCAACTGTACACAATGCAATTGTATAGATTTATGCAAGGCAGATCCTGCTATATTAAATATTTATTTCATTATTAGCAATAATACAAAATGTTGTGAATAACACTAGTCCTTTGCCTTCCTGATTGTAAACTTTTAGAAAAGAATTTTTATTCAATATAATCATAAGTTTTTAAGGCTAGGTTCAGCTAGACTGTTACATTTGGACTTTTATATATGGACTTTCGGTATGAAAGTCCATATATAAAAGTCCAAATGTAACAGTCCAGCTGAACCTAGCCTTAAAAACTTATGATTATATTGAATTAAAATTATTTTCTAAAAGTTTACAATCAGGAAGGCAAAGGTATTTCCTCCTAGGCACTTCTCACCAGTGTCGGACTGGGGTGCCTAGGGCCCACCAGTAAAATTTATTTTGGGGGCCCACTATACGGATATATTCAAATATTATCTGCCCACACAGCAAGAAGATGCTACCAGATGATTGAATATAGCGGTCCCTGCAGCACCTCTTAGAAGGTAGGTCCTGGGAGAAAGAGGATACTGGCTACCGTAGCTTTCCTCTATACCTAGAAGTCATCTCAGCTCTGATCGTGTCTATAATAATAAACTGGAGAGTTTCTTTAATAATTAGAGATGAGCGAATTTTAAAAAAATGTAATTCGCCGTTTTGCTGAATTTTTTGGGAAAAATTTGGTTCGATCTGAATAAATTCGCTGCAAATTTTGTTAAAAAACGGCTATTTCCTGGCTGATGAGAGCCTTTATAGTGGTGTAGAACACTGTGCCTTGTAGTAATAGGGAGTCTGCTTTGGTAGTGAAATAATACTGTGAGTCCGTATGACAAGCAGATGATAGGTGTCGCTCTTAGAATCACAGCATGCTTCACTTATTTGGGCGGTCATGGGGCCAAAACTGACCAAATAACTCAAGTATCAACTCAGCCTTATAGGTAGATGTTAGCGTCAAGAAGAAGCGTACTCCTTTTACACCCTCGTCAGCTGATTCCACATAGATGTCTACAGAACCTGTTCTATTAAACGCTTATACAAGTAGAGCCCCCGACAGAGTGGAGAGGGTGTCAGCAGTAAGTTTGTGTTGACGTCACTGATTCATTTTCCCCATTCTCTGATCCGTCACAACAATTACCCCAAAAAAACTGATCCTGTCTGTGGAGCATACGCCTTCACTCGGTCAGCATTTGCTCAATAATCCATCAGTATTGCTAAAGGCAAAAAAAACCCGGAGTGGATCTAAAACAGAGATGACACGTGAATGGAATATTTGCATGTCTTCTGTGTTTTGTACCCACTCCTGCTTTTGGCTACCAAATCATAAGCCAATTCTGATGGGACCATACAGGCCTTAAAGCTGCTACACAGACAGGATCCGTTGTGCGTCTCGTTTTTCCTTCCTTCTGACAAATCAGAAGAAGTGTCAAAAAAATTATGATGTCAGCCAAGCCAAAAGCCAAAATAGTGGACCAGTCATTAAGTTGGGGGGTAGGAACAGCATGAGAAGTCCACAAAGTGGCCCAATGACAGGGTCTGGAGGTGGCAGCAGCATGAGGAGACCACAGAGCGGCACAATTACAGAGTCTGGAGGTGGCAGCAGCATAAGGAGACCACAGAGCGGCACAATGACAGAGTCTGGAGGTGGCGGCAGCATGAGTAGGCCACAGAGTGGCGAGTCTGGAGGTGGTGGCAACATCAGGAGGCCACAGAGTGGCAAGGTGACATACTGTGGAGGTGGGTGACAATACCAATGGCCGCTGAAGATGATGGGTGAAAGAAGAAGCATTTGGCATCAGATGTGTGGCATCAGGCGGGTAACAGCATCAGAATAGTAGCTGATGCATCAGGCATTGGTGTGTGGAAATCCTGGCTGATCCACGCCTGATAGATCTTGTTGCAGTGTCCCACTATGTGCTATATGTGGGCACTTTAAACTCTTGCTAAATGTCATATCAAATGTATTGTGGTATCATGCTGTAATTCCCTTTAACAGGCTGGCAGTGTCATTTACCTTAATTCGCCCCTAGGTGGTGCTTGCACCACTTATATATATAGCTAGGTGTGTGTGTAAAGTTAGTGTGTCCAATGCTAATGAAGATATGAGGAAGTTTATTGGAGGAGGTGGAAATTTGTATTTCCACCGAAATAATTAAAAAGAGATTTTACCGCATATGTGCGGCGCTTAATGCTGAATACAAGATTTTTTGTCCACGGAAATAATTGAAAAAAGATTTTACCCAATATAAGTAGAGTTGAGCGGACACCTGGATGTTCGGGTTCGACGGGTTCGGCCGAACTTTGGAAAAAAGTTCGAGTTCGGGACCCGAACTTGACCCCGAACCCGTCGAAGTCAATGGGGACTTGAACTTTTGAGCACTAAAATGGCTGTAAAAATGTCATGGAAAGGGCTAGAGGGCTGCAAATGGCATCAAAATGTGGTTAAGAGCATGGAAAGTGCTCTGCAAACAAATGTGGATAGGGAAATGACTTTAAATAACATAAAATACGTAAAAATAAAAAATAATAATTTGATCTAGGAGGATGAGGTCCATATGGAATAGGAGGTTGAGGAGGCGGTGGATGTGGCGGTGTAGGTGGAAGCGGCGGTGGAGGAGGAGGTAGCCTACACTGCTTTTTGGTTTTCAATTTTATTTTTTAAATTAGGGTACACCCCAAAACATTGGGAAATATAACCTGTGATAACCCCCTGCAGTCGTGCTAAACACACGCTCAGACAATACACTTGCTGCAGAGCACCTCCAAGGGGTAAAGGGCAAGCTCAGGCCATATGCCCAATTTGAAGATCAGGAAGTTGCAGGGGCTGACCCCTGTCAGTTAGTTTGTGTAGGCGTGTGCAAACTTACTGCCCCACCATGTCGCACGTCCCCGTGATGTTCACGATCCAATTTGATATCAGCTCTATCAACTTTCGATGTTCTTTTCTGCGCCTACCATGGTGATCACGGGTAGCGGGGAATCAGGGTTCCACACCAGAGAGGGAGCGTGAGAAAGAGAGACCACATCCAAGGGAGGATTTATTTTTTCAAATTTAAAATTATAGAGTTGAATTATGGGAGAAATGATTAAAGCATAAAAGTGTGACAACTTTTCAAAGTTTAAGCATTGAATGAAAAGATGTGGCGCGCATTAATTACTAAAGAATTTATTACATTTTATTCCCTGTCACCTATGCAGAGCGGGGGTTTATTCACGTCTAAAATTGTATAATGTCAACCCAAGAATGTAACAGAAAAATTAGTGAAATTTATTAACCTTTCTACTTGGTAGAGCAGTGGTCTATGACAGAAAAAAATTGTTTATTGTCACCCGAAAATGTTAAAGGAAAAATTATTGAAATTTATTAAGCTGTCAACTAGGTAGAGGAGGGGTATATTACACCCAAAAATTGGTGAATTTCACCAAAAAATGTAACTGACAAATACATTTTTATTTTTTACCTGTCTAATAGGTATAGCAGTGGTACATCACACCCAAAAATTGTTGAATTTTACCAGAAAATGTAACTGACAATTTTCTTTTTTTTTAACCTGTCTACTAGGTATAGCAGTGGTACTATACACCCAAAAATTTGTGAATTTCACCCGAAAATGTAAATGACAAAGCAGTGACATGACATAAAATTAAATACGTACAAATAAAAAAAAATTATTTGATTTATGAGGTGGAGTTCCATATGAAGTAGGAGTTTAAAGAGGCAGTGGAAGTAGCGGTGTAGGTGAAAGTGGTGGTGGAGGAGGAGGAGGTAGCCAACACAGGTTTTAGGTTTTAATTTAATTTTTTAAAATTAGGGTACACTCTAAAAGAGTGTGAAGTATCCAAAATACAAGAATGAACAATTGCGCTGCAGTATAACAATGGCTGGTTAGTGCCGGTATACATGTCTATTCTGCACAAGATACTGACAAGTCCTGAGGGATCCATGCCTGGTTCATTTTAATGAACGTGAGCTTGTCCACATTGGCTGTGGACAGGCGGCTGCGTTTGTCTGTGATGACGTCCCCTGCCGTGCTAAACACACGTTCAGATAATACACTGGCTGCAGGGCAGGCCAGTACCTCCAAGGCGTAAAGGGCAAGCTCAGGCCATGTGCGCAATTTGGAGACCCAGAAGTTGAAGGGGGCAGACCCGTCATTCAGTACGTGTAGGCTGGTGCACACATACTGCTCCACCATGTTGGTGAAATGCTGCCTCCTGCTAAGATGTTCCATATCAGCTGGTGGTGCTGGTTGTTGTGGCGTTCTGACAAAGCTTTTCCACATTTCGGCCATGCAAACCCTGCCTTCTGAGGTGCTGGCAGTGCTCCAGCTGCGTTGGGGACCTCTTCCTCTGCCTTCATCTTGTGCTTCCACTGTGCCCCTGCTGTCAGGTGGGAATGCCACCAGCAGCGCGTCTACCAGCATACGCTTGTACTCGTGCATCTTACGATCACGCTCCAGTGAGGGAATTAAGAACGGTACGTTGTCCTTGTAACGGGGATCCAGCAGCGTGGCCACCCAGTAATCAGCACAAGTTAAAATGTGGGCAACTCGGCGGTCATTGCGGAGACACTGCAGCATGTAATCGCTTATGTGTGCCAGGCTGCCCAGAGGCAACGAAAAACTGTCCTCTGTGGGAGGTGTATCGTCTGTGTCCTCTGTATCCCCCCAGCCACGCACCAGTTATGGCCATGAGCTGGTCTGGGTGCCACCCTGCTGTGAACATGGTTCCTCCTCCTCCATCTCCTCATCCTCCACCTCGTCATCCTTCAGAACTGTGCCCTGGCTGGACAATTGTGTACCTGGCATTTGTGGGTGCAGGAACCCACCCTCGGAGCCACTTGTGAATGACTGGCCAAAAACCCTATGAAATGATCCCTCTTCCTCCTCCTGTGCCACATCCTCTTCCATCAACGCCAGGAGGGTTTTTTCAAGGAGGCATAGAAGTGGGATAGTAACGCTGAGAACGGCGTTATCGGCACTGGCCATGTTGGTGGAGTACTCAAAACAGCGCAACAAGGAACACAGGTCTCGCATGGAGGCCCAGTCATTGGTGGTGAAGTGGTGCTGTTCCGCCGAGCGACTCACCCGTGCGTACTGCAGCTGAAACTCCACTATCGCCTGCTGCTGCTCGCACAGTCTGGCCAGCATGTGCAAGGTGGAGTTCCACCTTGTGGGCACGTCGCATATGAGGCATTGAGCGGGAAGGCCGAAGTTACGAGCAGCAGCAGGGTGAGAACACCGAAAGCGCGTACAGATGGCCCGCACTTTATGCAGCAGCTCTGTCATATCGGGGTAATTTGTAAGGAATCTATGCACCACCAAATTCGCCAGGTAAGGGTTGTCCGTCAAACCGGATAGTCCCAGAGATGCTACGAGATTTCGCCCATTATCGCACACCACCAGGCCGGGCTTGAGGCTGACTGGCACAAACCACTCATCGATCTGTTGTTCAAGGCCCATCCACAGCTCCTGCGCGGTGTGGGGTTTGTCCCCCAAACAGATAATTTTTAAAACTGCCTGCTGTCGTTTACCCCTGGCTGTGCTGAAGTTGGTGGTGAAGGTGTTACGCTGACCTCATGAGGAGCTGGTAGAGGATGAGGAAGAAGAGTAGGAGGAGGAAGCAAAAGGAGGCAAACTGAAGCACCCTGCAATCCTCGGTGGTGGAAGGACATGCGCCAAACTGCTATCCGCCTCAGGCCCAACCGCCACTGCATTTACCCAGTGTGCTGTTATGGAGATATAACCACGTATCTGTAGTGAGGTGCACCTTGCCACAGATGGCGTTGCGCAGTGCACACCTGATTTTGTCCCCTACTTGGTTGTGCAGGGAAGGGATGGCTCTCCTGGAAAAGTAGTGGCGGTTGGGCACGATGTACTGTGGGACATCCACCGCCATAAGGGCTTTAAAACTATCCGTCTCCACCAGATGGAATGACAGCATTTCAAAGGCCAGTAATTTAGAAATGCTGGCATTCAGGGCTAGGGATCGAGGGTGGGTGGGGGGGTGCTTTCTCTTCCTCTCCAGCGTTTGGGAGATGGAGAGCTGAACGCTTCCGTGGGGCATTGTGTAGATGCTTGGTGACCCATGGTCCTTGGTGTTAGTGTTGCTGGCAGATCCTATGTTTGCGGGCTGGCAGGTGGCACTGTCACTCCAGAGGTGGATGAAGAGGCCAAGACTGCAGCAGAAGAGGAAGCAGGAGGAGCCAGAGACCTTTCTTGGTTTTTGAGGTGTCTACTCCACTGCAGCTCGTGCTTTGCACTTAAATGCCTGGTCATGCAGGTTTTGCTCAGGTTGAGAACGTTCAGGCTCTGATTGCACTGCATTCAAACCACTCGTGTCTTGTCATCAGCACATTGTCTGAAGAACTGCCACGCCAGGGAACTCCTTGGAGCTGGCTTTGGTGTGCTCGGTCCCTTGATGCGGTGGACAGTAGCAGGCGTACTGTCTATAGGATGGCCGCTCCGCTTTTGCACCCTGCTCCCTCTTCTGCTGTGCTGGTGGCTCTGTGCGACCACCGCCTCTTCCTCCGAACTACATAGGTCACTCGCATGACTTTGATTCCATGAGGGGTCAAGGACCTCATCGTCCTCCACATCATCTTCCACCCAGTCTTCACCCCTGCCTTCCTTGTCGGTCTGCACACTTTCGAAAGCCCCAGCAGTTGGCACCTGTGTCCTGTCATCATCCGAGACGTGCTGCGATGGTCCTCCCATGTACTCATCTTGAAAGATAAGTGGTTGGGCATTGGTGCACTCAATCTCTTCCACTTCTGGGGCAGGGCTAGGTGGATGGCCCTGGGAAACCCTGCTAACTGAGTCTTCAAAAAACAGAAGAGACTGCTGTATGACTTGGGGCTCAGACTGCTTGGCTGATTTGCAAGGGGGTGAGGTGAAAGATTGATGGACATCGGCTGCAGGTGCCAACTGTGGTCTTTCAGCAGGAGACTGGGTGGGAGACAATGTGAAGGGACTGGATCCACTGTCAGCAACCCAAACTACTATCGCCTGTACTTGTTCAGGCCTCACCATTCGTAGAGCCGCATTAGGCCCGACCAAATACCGCTGCAGGTTCTGTCGCCTACTCGCACCTGAGGAAGGGTTTTTACTACTGCGTGTAGCTGGCACAGATCGACCACGTCCTCTCCCTGGAACAGGGGCTCCACCAGCAGC
Source organism: Bufo bufo (assembly GCF_905171765.1). Lineage (NCBI taxonomy): Eukaryota > Metazoa > Chordata > Amphibia > Anura > Bufonidae > Bufo > Bufo bufo. The sequence goes on from NC_053392.1 coordinate 214,911,620, forward strand.
ATACGACCTGGGCCACGTCCCTTATTTGACGCTCTCCTCATATTTCTTGAATTTAGGATCTTGCCCTAAATGGGTGTTTAATTAATAGTAGAATAGAACGACAGTATGTACAGGGTGTATCTCACACGGCCTGAACCAGACTAGGCCTCAATTAAATTTGTTTGGACAAAATGGCTGTATTTCAAATACGTGAATAGAAGCCCTGTATTTAAAGGGTGTATCTCACACGCCCTGAACCAGACTATGCCTCAATTAAATTTTTTGCCCAAAATGGCTGTATTTCGAATACCTGAATCAAACCCCTGTATTTAAAGGGTGTATCTCACACGGCCTGAACCATACTAGGCCTCAATTAAATTTGTTTGCCCAAAATGGCTGTATTTAAAATACCTGAATAAAACCCCTGTATTTAACCACCTCCGGACCGCTGTACGCACAGACGCGTCCTGAAGGTGGTTGATTCATTCCGAGTGGACGCATATACGCGTCATCTCGCGAGACGCGAGATTTCCTGTGAACGCGCGCACACAGGCGCGCGCGCTCACAGGAACGGAAGGTAAGAGAGTTGATCTCCAGCCTGCCAGCGGCGATCGTTCGCTGGCAGGCTGGAGATGTGTTTTTTTTAACCCCTAACAGGTATATTAGACGCTGTTTTGATAACAGCGTCTAATATACCTGCTACCTGGTCCTCTGGTGGTCCCCTTTGTTTGGATCGACCACCAGAGGACACAGGTAGCTCAGTAAAGTAGCACCAAGCACCACTACACTACACTACCCCCCCCCCCCGTCACTTATTAACCCCTTATTAGCCCCTGATCACCCCTAATCACCCCTGATCACCCCATATAGACTCCCTGATCACCCCCCTGTCATTGATTACCCCCCTGTCATTGATCAACCCCCTGTAAAGCTCCATTCAGATGTCCGCATGATTTTTACGGATCCACTGATAGATGGATCGGATCCGCAAAACGCATCCGGACGTCTGAATGAAGCCTTACAGGGGCATGATCAATGACTGTGGTTATCACCCCATATAGACTCCCTGATCACCCCCCTGTCATTGATCACCCCCCTGTCATTGATTACCCCCCTGTAAAGCTCCATTCAGATGTCCGCATGATTTTTACGGATCCACTGATAGATGGATCGGATCCGCAAAACGCATCCGGATGTCTGAATGAAGCCTTACAGGGGCATGATCAATGACTGTGGTTATCACCCCATATAGACTCCCTGATCACCCCCCTGTCATTGATCACCCCCTGTCATTGATTACCCCCCTGTAAAGCTCCATTCAGACGTCCGCATGATTTTTACGGATCCACTGATAGATGGATCGGATCCGCAAAACGCATCCGGACGTCTGAATGAAGCCTTACAGGGGCATGATCAATGACTGTGGTTATCACCCCATATAGACTCCCTGATCACCCCCCTGTCATTGATTACCCCCCTGTAAAGCTCCATTCAGACGTCCGCATGATTTTTACGGATCCACTGATAGATGGATCGGATCCGCAAAACGCATCCGGACGTCTGAATGAAGCCTTACACGGGCGTGATCAATGACTGTGGTTATCACCCCATATAGACTCCCTGATCACCCCCCTGTCATTGATCACCCCCCTGTCATTGATCACCCCCCTGTCATTGATCACCCCCCTGTCATTGATCACCACCCCTGTCATTGATCACCCCCCCTGTCATTGATCACCCCCCCTGTCATTGATCACCCCCCTGTCATTGATCACCCCCCTGTCATTGATCACCCCCCTGTCATTGATCAACCCCCTGTCATTGATCAACCCCCCTGTCATTGATCACCCCCCTGGAAGGCTCCATTCAGACATTTTTTTGGCCCAAGTTAGCGGAATTATTATTTTTTTTTCTTACAAAGTCTCATATTCCACTAACTTGTGACAAAAAATTAAATCTCACATGAACTCACCATACCCCTCACGGAATCCAAATGCGTAAAATTTTTTAGACATTTATATTCCAGACTTCTTCTCACGCTTTAGGGCCCCTAGAATGCCAGGGCAGTATAAATACCCCACATGTGACCCCATTTCGGAAAGAAGACACCCCCAGGTATTCCGTGAGGGGCATATTGAGTCCATGAAAGATTGAAATTTTTGTCCCAAGTTAGCGGAACGGGAGACTTTGTGAGAAAAAAATAAAAAATATCAATTTCCGCTAACTTGTGCCAAAAAAAAAAAATTTCTATGAACTCGCCATGCCCCTCATTGAATACCTTGGGGTGTCTTCTTTCCAAAATGGGGTCACATGTGGGGTATTTATACTGCCCTGGCATTCTAGGGGCCCCAAAGCGTGAGAAGAAGTCTGGTATCCAAATGTCTAAAAATGCCCTCCTAAAAGGAATTTGGGCCCCTTTGCGCATCTAGGCTGCAAAAAAGTGTCACACATCTGGTATCGCCGTACTCAGGAGAAGTTGGGGAATGTGTTTTGGGGTGTCATTTTACATATACCCATGCTGGGTGAGATAAATATCTTGGTCAAATGCCAACTTTGTATAAAAAAATGGGAAAAGTTGTCTTTTGCCAAGATATTTCTCTCACCCAGCATGGGTATATGTAAAAAGACACCCCAAAACACATTCCCCAACTTCTCCCGAGTACGGAGATACCAGATGTGTGACACTTTTTTGCAGCCTAGGTGGGCAAAGGGGCCCATATTCCAAAGAGCACCTTTCGGATTTCACTGGTCATTTACCTACTTACCACACATTAGGGCCCCTGGAAAATGCCAGGGCAGTATAACTACCCCACAAGTGACCCCATTTTGGAAAGAAGACACCCCAAGGTATTCCGTGAGGGGCATGGCGAGTTCCTAGAATTTTTTATTTTTTGTCACAAGTTAGTGGAAAATGATGATTTTTTTTTTTTTTTTTTTTTTTTCATACAAAGTCTCATATTCCACTAACTTGTGACAAAAAATAAAAACTTCCATGAACTCACTATGCCCATCAGCGAATACCTTGGGGTCTATTCTTTCCAAAATGGGGTCACTTGTGGGGTAGGTATAATGCCCTGGTATTTTAGGGGCCCAAATGTGTGGTAAGGAGTTTGAAATCAAATTCTGTAAAAAATGACGAGTGAAATCCGAAAGGTGCTCTTTGGAATATGGGCCCCTTTGCCCACCTAGGCTGCAAAAAAGTATCACACATCTGGTATCTCCGTACTCAGGAGAAGGTGGGGAATGTGTTTTGGGGTGTCATTTTACATATACCCATGCTGGGTGAGATAAATATCTTGGTCAAATGCCAACTTTGTATAAAAAAATGGGAAAAGTTGTCTTTTGCCAAGATATTTCTCTCACCCAGCATGGGTATATGTAAAAAGACACCCCAAAACACATTCCCCAACTTCTCCTGAGTACGGAGATACCACATGTGTGGCACTTTTTTGCAGCCTAGGTGGGCAAAGGGGCCCATATTCCAAAGAGCACCTTTTGGATTTCACTGGTCATTTACCTACTTACCACACATTAGGGCCCCTGGAAAATGCCAGGGCAGTATAACTACCCCACAAGTGACCCCATTTTGGAAAGAAGACACCCCAAGGTATTCCGTGAGGGGCATGGCGAGTTCCTAGAATTTTTTATTTTTTGTCACAAGTTAGTGGAAAATGATGATTTATTTTTTTTTTTTTTTTTTTTCATACAAAGTCTCATATTCCACTAACTTGTGACAAAAAATAAAAACTTCCATGAACTCACTATGCCCATCAGCGAATACCTTGGGGTCTCTTCTTTCCAAAATGGGGTCACTTGTGGGGTAGTTATACTGCCCTGGCATTCTAGGGGCCCAAATGTGTGGTAAGGAGTTTGAAATCAAATTCTGTAAAAAATGACGAGTGAAATCCGAAAGGTGCTCTTTGGAATATGGGCCCCTTTGCCCACCTAGGCTGCAAAAAAGTGTCACACATCTGGTATCTCCGTATTCAGGAGAAGTTGGGGAATGTGTTTTGGGGTGTCTTTTTACATATACCCATGCTGGGTGAGAGAAATATCTTGGCAAAAGACAACTTTTCCCATTTTTTTATACAAAGTTGGCATTTGACCAAGATATTTATCTCACCCAGCATGGGTATATGTAAAATGACACCCCAAAACACATTCCCCAACTTCTACTGAATACGGAGATACCAGATGTGTGACACTTTTTTGCAGCCTAGGTGGGCAAAGGGGCCCACATTCCAAAGAGCACCTTTCGGATTTCACTGGTCAGTTTTTACAGAATTTGATTTCAAACTCCTTACCACACATTTGGGCCCCTAGAATGCCAGGGCAGTATAACTACCCCACAAGTGACCCCATTTTGGAAAGAAGAGACCCCAAGGTATTTCGTGATGGGCGTAGTGAGTTCATGGAAGTTTTTATTTTTTGTCAAAAGTTAGTGGAATATGAGACTTTGTAAGAAAAAAAAAAAAAAATCATCATTTTCCGCTAACTTGTGACAAAAAATAAAAAGTTCTATGAACTCACTATGCCCATCAGCGAATACCTTAGGGTGTGTACTTTCCGAAATGGGGTCATTTGTGGGGTGTTTGTACTGTCTGGGCATTGTAGAACCTCAGGAAACATGACAGGTGCTCAGAAAGTCAGAGCTGCTTCAAAAAGCGGAAATTCACATTTTTGTACCATAGTTTGTAAACGCTATAACTTTTACCCAAACCATTTTTTTTTTACCCAAACATTTTTTTTTTATCAAAGACATGTAGAACAATAAATTTAGAGCAAAATTTATATATGGATGTCGTTTTTTTTGCAAAATTTTACAACTGAAAGTGAAAAATGTCATTTTTTTGCAAAAAAATCGTTAAATTTCGATTAATAACAAAAAAAGTAAAAATGTCAGCAGCAATGAAATACCACCAAATGAAAGCTCTATTAGTGAGAAGAAAAGGAGGTAAAATTCATTTGGGTGGTAAGTTGCATGACCGAGCAATAAATGGTGAAAGTAGTGTAGGTCAGAAGTGTAAAAAGTGGCCTGGTCTTTCAGGGTGTTTAAGCACTGGGGGCTGAGGTGGTTAAAGGGTGTATCTCACACAGCCTGAACCAGACTAGACCTCAATTAAATTTGTTTGCCCAAAATGGCTGTATTTCAAATACCTGAATCAAACCCCTGTATTTAAAGGGTGTATCTCACACGACCTGAACCAGACTAGGCCTCAATTAAAGATTTGTTTGCCCAAAATGGCTGTATTTCAAATACCTGAATCAAACCCCTGTATTTAAAGGGTGTATCTCACACGGCCTGAACCAGACTAGGCCTCAATTAAAGATTTGCTTGCCCAAAATGGCTTTATTTCAAACACCTGAATCAAACCCCTGTATTTAAAGGGTGTATCTCATACGGCCTTAACCAGACTAGGCCTCAAATAAAGATTTGTGCACCAAATAGCGGTATTTCAAATATCTGAATATAACCCAAATATATAAAGGGTGTATCTCACAATGACATATGCAGCAAAGGCTGCCAAATAAATAATTTTTTTGCCCAAACGGGTGTTTGTTTAATAACTGAATATGGCAGCAGTATATAACCTTGGAATTTCAAACGTCAAGATGTTGCAAGGCCTGAAAAATTGTGTATTTTGCCCCAAAAAGGGTGTTTTATTAATAGAAGAATATAAGCCCTGCATATACAGGGTGTATCTCACACGGCCTGACCCACACTAGGCCTCAATTAAATTTGTTTGCCCAAAATGGCTGTATTTCAAATACCTTAATAGAAGCCCTGTATTTAAAGGGTGTATCTCACACGCCCTGAAACAGACTAGGCCTCAATTAAAGATTTGTGCACCAAATGGCGGTATTTCAAATATCTGAATATAACTTAAATATATAAAGGGTGTATCTCAGAATGTAACCAGAAAGCTCAGCGGCTCAACCTCTCACCGTATGAAAAAAGGTGCTCACCTACAAGTCCCACCCTAAGGACCAAAGTGAAAACGTGAATAACTAAAGCAAAGAAGGGGCACATTTAAAAGGGCTCACTTGCAAGAACAATGATGCACAATTTATTTAACCTAAAAACATACCCCCTAAAATAAAATTTACATAAAATGCAGGCTATAAACAGATAATATGACCTCTATATAGATAGGATTGAGTCCCGTATATCAATGCACCGTCCCAGGGTGATTCCTATAGCATATATGCCGGCTGTATACCGTTGAAATAAAACCTGTGCTGATCAATAGAAAAGATGGTCCATATATGCCGGTTATATAGCACTGGGAATATGGCACGTGTGTCAGTATACCGCAGCCAGATGTAAATCAATGGACATACAGCACATGTACAGGTGTGATGGTAAAAGCTGTGTAGCACTTAATGCCAATGACTTCTGATCATTCACAGTCAAAGTCCAATTAATATATGCGGCAATATTCACAGTTGGTAGCACAGCCAAAAGTCACCTGGTACATTCACAATGCCATAATGGGTGCATCCCAAGGAGCTGGGTCTTACGCATCTTCACTGCCTCTTTTGCAGCGCTGATTCCAGGCGGCCGCACACCAGCGGCGTCCCACATGGTGTGCTAGACCTCAGCATGGCGTCCCATGTAACCTGGTTACTTAGGAGATCGGGTAAAGCTGAGATGACGTCACTAATAGGTGACCGCTTGCTCAGAATCCGGACAAAGCTAATTCTCCTTTATCTTCTTTTCTTATTGCAGATATTCAGTGCAACGCTCACTCCTCATGCCAGACGCGTTTCGAGGTGCTGTACCACTTCCTCAGTGGCCAACTGACTGGTTGGCAGTTAATGTTTTTTTTAGATGTGGCAGATGTGTCAATTGTAGAATTACTACTTTCTCTAAGAAAACCACTAAGGTGGAGTCAACAGTCAACTCCTTTAGTCTGGACATACAAGAATGTTTGACATGTGATTCCACGGATGTTATCTATTTGCTGGAATCCAGCTGCAGAAAGCAGTATATAGGGAGAACGAAAAGAACCCTCAAAAAGAGGGTAGCGGAACACATCTCAAACATCAAGAAGGGGCTGGACACACATTCATTATCGAGACATTTTAAGTTAATACATAATTGTGACCCCACCGGTTTAACATTTACGGCGATTGAGAAGGTTAAAAAGCTTTGGAGAGGGGGGAACCATATAGCGCACATCTCTAGACAGGAATCACGAAGGATCTTTGAATATGACACGATTGTTCCGAGGGGCTTGAACGCTGAAATGGAGGTCTTTGGTCTCCTGTGAGGAGTGGGGGGGTTGCCCGGTGGTGATGGGAAATCGGAGTCTGGTCGTCTATCGACACTCCAATCTCCCCTCCCTGTCGGACAGCTCTCCCTTCTACATCATCCTCATTCTCTTCTGGGGACTGGGGATCTCCATGTTCAGAGGGTCCCTGTCAAACAACGTATAGTTGGGACCATATTTCATTTTGGGGTCCTTATACTGACATGCTGGCTGAATATTGATGTGTCCTCTCAGTGTCTACAGGATAGCTACCTTCATGGGGAAGCATGAATCTATTCACACACGGCACCCCATTTGATAAAGGAACAAATCGCACAAGAAACGCAGGTTTACACCTATGCGTTTTTGGTGCGTTTTTTTGGCAGGTTACTGTGTGACCTTGCGTATTTCTCCAGATCCTATTTCAGTTGATGTATACAGCATCGTATTTTTTATATACAATATTATATACAATTTTATATATGTTTGATTATTTATGTTTTATATATATATGTTTTATTCATGGAGACATTGGAATTTCTTGTATAAGATGATGGCAGTAGTATGGGCCGTTTCGATACTAGGTGGTTAGGGAGTATAATAGGAAGAAGGAATATGACCCTGATCCACTCCGGAGTTTAGTAAATGCATGACAATGTGAAGCATTATGGGAGTAGTTGTCCCATATATAAGAGTGAGGATACGCTCACTCAGTTGGCCACTGAGGAAGAGGTACAGCACCTCGAAACGCATCTGGCATGAGGAGTGAGCGTTGCACTGAATATCTGCAATAAGAAAAGAAGATAAAGGAGAATTAGCTTTGTCCGGATTCTGAGCAAGCGGTCGCCTATTAGTGACGTCATGTCAGCTTTACCCGGTCTCCTAAGTAACCGGGTCACGTGGGACACCACGCTGAGGTCTAGTACACCACGTGGGACGCCGCTGGTGTGCGGCCACCTGGAATCAGCGCTGCAAAAGAGGCAGTGAAGACGGGTAAGACCCAGCTCCTGGGGATGCACCCATTATGGCATATATGCTATAGGAATCACCCTGGCACGGGTGCATTGATATACGGGACTCATTCCTATCTATATAGAGGTCATATTATCTGTTTATAGCCTGCATTTTATGTACATTTTATTTTAGGGGATATGTTTTTAGGTTAAATAAATTGTGCATCATTGTTCTTGCAAGTGAACCCTTTTGAGTGTGCCCCTTCTTTGCTTTTGTTATTCATGTATCTCACAATGACATATGCAGCAAAGGCTTCCTAAATAAACTTTTTTTGCACAAACGGGTTGTTTGTTTAATAACTGAATATGGCAGCAGTATATAACCCTGGAATTTCAAACGTCAAGATGCTGCAAGGCCTGAAAAATTGTGTATTTTGCACAAAAAAAGGTGTTTTATTAATAAAAGGAAAATGCAAATGTGATCGCACACTACATCCAGCACTCTGCCCTCCATGCTGGATGAGACATTGGTTTATATTTTGGCCAAAGCATAGTAAGCCACTCACCGCGTCAAGGTCGTCTCATGAGTGGTCCCTAACTCTTGTTCCTACCTGTTCATGGGCCATGACAGCCACATAAAATCCAGGGAATGCAGGTCAGCATGCAAGCCAAGTACACTTTGCTTGTAACCCCGTCCGGTGCCATTACAGCTTTCATCGGATCCAGGGATGCAAGTACCAACATGCATGCTGAACCCACCATATACTTCTCCTGGAGCCAGATGGCTCCAGGAGAAGTATATGGTGGGTTCAGCATGCATGTTGGTACTTGCATCCCTGGATCCGATGAAAGCTGTAATGGCACCGGACGGGGTTACAAGCAAAGTGTACTTGGCTTGCATGCTGACCTGCATTCCCTGGATTTTATGTGGCTGTCATGGCCCATGAACAGGTAGGAACAAGAGTTAGGGACCACTCATGAGACGACCTTGACGCGGTGAGTGGCTTACTATGCTTTGGCCAAAATATAAACCAATGTCTCATCCAGCATGGAGGGCAGAGTGCTGGATGTAGTGTGCGATCACATTTGCATTTTCCGTTTATATATGTATTTCGCCATAGTGATCTGCACCTACAGGCAGGTTGTGCTGACCCAACCCCTTATTTTTTTCTTATTAATAAAAGTATCAAACCCCTGTATTTAAAGGGTGTATCTCACATGCCCTGAAACAGAATAGGCCTTCTTTTAATTTTGTTTGCCCTCAAATACCTGAATAGAAGCCCTGCATTTTAAAGGGTGTATTTCACACGCCCTGATCCACGGTAGGATGCTATCAAAGAATTGTGCCCAAAATGGCTTTATTTCAAATAACTGAATAGAAAGACAATATGTAAAAGCAGTATCTCACAATGACAGCTGCAGCAAAGGCTGCCAACTAAAAATTTTTTGCCCAAACGGGTGTTTGTTTAATAACTGAATTTGACAGCAGTATATAACCCTGGAATTTCACACGTGCTGATTCTGCAAGGCCAGAAAAATAGTGGAATCTGGCAAAAAAGTGTGTTTTTAAAAACCCAGAAAATGATGGCTATATTTCTAGCTGAAATTGCACACTGACTAATCCAGATGTTGTATATTGCCAAAAAAGTGTTTTTTTGGTAACAGAATATGAAAGCTGTATATATTAAACTTGAATTGAACACTTGCAGATCTGGAAAATAGTGTTTTTTGGCAAAAAAAGTGTGTTTTTAAAAACACAGAAAATGATGGCTGTATTTCTAGTTTAAATTGCACACTGACTAATCCAGATGTGTATATTGCCAAAAAAGTGTTTTTTTGTTAACAGAATATGAAAGCTGTATATATTAAACTTGAATTTAACACTTGCAGATCTGGAAAATAGTGTTTTTGGCACAAAAAGTGTGTTTTTGAAAACACAGAAAATGATGGCTATATATCTAGTTTAAATTGCACACTGACTAATCCAGATGTTGTACATTGCCCAAAAAAAATGTTTTTTTGGTAACAGAATATGAAAGCTGTATATATTAAACTTGAATTTAACACTTGCAGATCTGGAAAATAGTTTTTTTGGCAAAAAAGTGTGTTTTTAAAAACACAGAAAATGATGGCTGTATTTCTAGCTTAAATTGCACACTGACTAATCCAGATGTTGTATATTGCCAAAAAAAGTGTTTTTTTGGTAACAAAATATGAAAGCTGTATATATTAAACTTGAATTTAACACTTGCAGATCTGGAAAATAGTGGTTTTTGGCAAAAAAAGTTTGTTTTTAAAAACATAGAAAATGATGGCTGTATTTCTAGCTTAAAGGGATTCTGTGATCAGATTTTACCCCTATAACCTAAAGATATCCTCATGTCCGGACTAATAAGAAGAATCCTAAGCAGGCCTTATTAAACCTCACTGTGGCTCTATTAGTCCAAAAAACAGGTTCTTGTAACCTGCCAATAACTTACTTAAGGTGCCCAAGGGGAGGTCCATTAATACAGGGTGCCCGGCCGCACCCCTCGCCGTCCGGTGCCCAGCGCCGCCTTCCGTCTTTATCGCCGCCTTCCCTGTCTTCAGCGCCGCCTTCTACAGCTCAGCACCGCCCCTGCAATCCTCCCGTCCCTCTGCCAGATCCCGCGCCTGCGCACTAAGCTCAGCCAATCTGCAGGTCATATTAGGGTTGAGCGAAGTGCGCATCAGGCCGGCGCATGCGCACTTCGCTCAAAAAAGCCGCTGCCAGGAGTCCGCACGGGCGCATCAGGCCGAGCCTAGTGCGCAGGCGCGGGATCTGGCAGAGGGACGGGAGGATTGCAGAGGCGGCGCTGAGCTGTAGAAGGCGGCGCTGAAGACAGGGAAGGCGGCGATGAAGACGGAAGGCGGCGCTGGGCACCGGACGACGAGGGGTGCGGCCGGGCACCCTGTATTAACGGACCTCCCCTTGGGCACCTTAAGTAAGTGATTGGCAGGTTATAAAAACCTGTTTTTTGGACAAATAGAGCCACAGTGAGGTTTAATAAGGCCAGCTTAGGATTCTTCTTATTAGTCCGGACATGAGGATATCTTTAGGTTATAGGGGTAAAATCTGATGACAGAATCCCTTTAAATTGCACACTGACTAATCCAGATGTTGTATATATTGCCAAAAAAGTGTTTTTTTGTTAACAGAATATGAAAACTGTATATATTAAACTTGAATTTAACACTTGCAGATCTGGAAAAAAGTGGTTTTTGGCACAAAAAGTGTGTTTTTAAAAACACAGAAAATGATGGCTGTATTTCTAGTTTAAATTGCACACTGACTAATCCAGATGTTGTATATTGCCAAAAAGTGTTTTTTTTGGTAACAGAATATGAAAGCTGTATATATTAAACTTGAATTTAACACTTGCAGATCTGGAAAATAGTGTTTTTTGGAAAAAAAAAGTGTGTTTTTAAAAACACAGAAAATGATGGCTGTATTTCTAGTTTAAATTGCACACTGACTAATCCAGATGTTGTATATTGCCAAAAAGTGTTTTTTTTTTGTAACAAAATATGAAAGATGTATATATTAACCACCTCAGCTCCCCTAGCTTAAACCCCCTTAATGACCAGACCACTTTTTACAATTCTGCACTACACTACTTTCACGGTTTATTGCTCGGCCATACAACTTACCACCCATATGAATTTTACCTCTTTTTCTTCTCACTAATAGAGCTTTCATTTGGTGGTATTTCATTGCTGCTGACATTTTTACTTTTTTTGATATTAATCAAAATTGACCGAAATTTTTGCAAAAAACTGTAATTTTTCAATTTCTGTTGTAAAATTTTTCAAATAAAACTACATTTCTATATAAATTTTTCTATTTATTGTTCTACATGTCATTGATAAAAAAAAATGCAATAAGTGTATATTTATTGGTTTAGGTAAAAGTTATAGCGTTTACAAACTATGGTGCAAAAATGTGAATTTACGCACTTTGACTTTCTGAGCACCTGTCATGTTTCCTAAGGTTCTACAATGCCCAGACAGTAGAAACACCCCACAAATGACCCCATTTCGGAAAGTAGACACCCTAAGGTATTCGCTGATGGGCATAGTGAGTTCATGGAAGTTTTTATTTTTTGTCACAAGTTAGCGGAATATGATATATTTTTTTCTTTTTCTTACAAAGTCTCATATTCCACTAACTTGTGACAAAAAATAAAATTTTATATGAACTAACGATACCCCTCACGGAATACCTTGGGGTGTCTTCTTTCTAAAATGGGGTCACTTGTGGAGTATTTATACTGCCCTTGCATTTTAGGGGCACTAAAGTGTGAGAAGTAGTTTGGATTCCAAATGCGTAAAAATGCCCTGTGAAATCCTAAAAGTACTCATTGGAATTTGGGCACCTAAGCTGCAAAAAAGTGTCACACATGTGGTATCGCCGTACTCAGAAGAAGTAGGGCAATGTGTTTTGGGGTGTATTTTTACATATACCCATGCTGGGTGAGATAAATATCTCTGTAAAAGACAACTTTTCCCATTTTTTTATACAAAGTTGTCATTTTACAGAGATATTTCACACACAGAGTATGGGTATATGTAAAAAATACACCCCAAAACACATTGCCCTACTTCTCCTGAGTACGGCGATACCACATGTGTGACACTTTTTTGCAGCCAAGATGCGCAAATGGGCCGAAAGTCCAACGAGTATCTTTAGAATTTCACAGGGCATTTTTTACGCATTTGGATTCCAAACTACTTCTCACGCTTTAGGGCCCCTAAAATGCCAGGGCAGTATAAATACCCCACAAGTGACCCCATTTTGGAAAGAAGACACCCCAATGTATTCCGTGAGGGGCATAGCGAGTTCCTAGAATATTTTTTTTTTTTGGCACAAGTTAGCGGAAAATGATTTTTATTTATTTATTTTATTTTTTTCTTGCAAAGTCTCATATTCCACTAACTTGTGGCAAAAAATTAATATTTGCATGAACTCGCCATGCCCCTCACGAAATACCTTGGGGTGTCTTCTTTCCAAAATGGGGTCACTTGTGGGGTATTTATACTGCCCTGGTATTTTAGGGGCCCTAAAGCGTGAGAAGTAGTTTGGAATCCAAATGCGTAAAAAATGCCCTGTGAAATCGTAAAGATTCTCATTGGAATTTGGGCCCCTTTGCGCACCTAGGCTGCAAAAAAGTGTCATTTACAGAGTTGTCATTTACAGAGATATTTCTCACACACAGTATGGGTATATGTAAAAATACACCCCAAAACACATTGCCCTACTTCTCCTGAGTACGGCGATACCAAATGTGTGACACTTTTTTGCAGCCTAGGTGCGCAAAGGGGCCCAAATTCCAATGAGAATCTTTACAATTTCACAGGGCATTTTTTACGCATTTGGATTCCAAACTACTTCTCACGCTTTAGGTCCCCTAAAATGTCAGGGCAGTATAAATACCCCACAAGTGACCCCATTTTGAAAAGAAGACACCCCAAGGTATTTCGTGAGGGGTATGGTGAGTTCATGTAAAAAAAAAATTTTGGTCACAAGTTAGTGGAATATGAGACTTTGTAAGAAATAAATAAATAAATAAAAATCATTTTCCGCTAACTTGTGACAAAAAATAAAAACTTCCATGAACTCACTATGCCCATCAGCGAATACCTTAGGGTGTTTACTTTCCGAAATGGGGTCATTTGTGGGGTGTTTCTACTGTCTGGGCATTGTAGAACCTCAGGAAACATGACAGGTGCTCAGAAAGTCAAAGTCCGTAAATTCACATTTTTTCACCTTAGTTTGTAAACGCTATAACTTTTACCCAAGCCAATAAATATACACTTATTGCATTTTTTTTTATCAAAGACATGTAGAACAATAAATTTAGAGAAAAATTTATATAGAAATTTAGTTATATTTGAAAATTTTTACAACAGAAAGTGAAAAATGTCATTTTTTGGCAAAAATTTTGGTCAATTTTGATTAATATCAAAAAAAGTAAAAATGTCAGCAGCAATGAAATACCACCTAATGAAAGCTCTATTAGTGAGAAGAAAAGGAGGTAAAATTCATTTGGGTGGTAAGTTGTATGACCGAGCAATAAACCGTGAAAATAGTGTAGTGCAGAATTGTAAAAAGTGGTCTGGTCATTAAGGGGGTTTAAGCTAGGGGAGCTGAGGTGGTTAAAGGCATGTGGTCCTAAAATTTGGATCAGCTAAAAAACAGCCTGTTTTAGTTTAATCATTATTTTCAATTAATTGAATGCTCAAAAAATGTTTCGTCTCACTCTCATTTCTGCTTGTTGCATGTTGAAGCTCTACTTGGAACCTTGTTAAGATCCAACAATGTAAAATATGATTTTTTGCCATTTTTCAAGTGGTTTTAAACTTTTGATCAGGACTGTATGAACATAGGTTGGTTGAGGTGCTTTACATGAAATATATGTATTTAGTGTAGTAAGTTCACTGTGTTATGTGCCACTTGTGCAGGGGGTGGGAGACTAGGGGCCCACCTTGCTCAGGGGCCCACCGGGGGATTCACCTGTACTCCTGTGGGCCAGTCGGAGACTTTTACTATTCTCACTATTACTATTAAATCTCATACAGATGGCAGAAATGACCACTGAAGCAATATTTCCTTTGAAAATTAAGGTATTATACATACATATGCAAGGGTTTTTGGTAGCCTGTTGAGGGAATCCTGTGAAATGAACATGTTCAACGCATGCTTTTAAGCATTGCTTTAATTTGTGCGTGCTTTCTAGTAATAACCATAGCATTAGTTCACAGTATGATGTATAGCCACTTTATGTTCATTTTATTGAACAAGCCACACGAGGAAATGGCTCAGCTAAAAGCTTTGTGTTTCATCTGAATGTTTATTGGATTTAATAGTAAGTAGTTGTTCTCAATTCTCAGACAGTCTAAACTGTTCTCTGGCAACACTTACACCATGACTATACTATGTAGATTCCCATAGAAAACTGATATCGTCTCATTAGCAATGAGAATTGATTAGGCAGAATGAATGGCACTTGTCTCAATTAATCAACAAGTTGGAGCCCCAAGATTTTACTGCATGGGCTCTGATCAGAAGGCATCCTTCTGCCCGACTCCACAAATGCCATGATCAACATTGATTGCAGCATCTGAGGGGTTAAATGATGGGGTTCGCTGGGTTCCCTGTCATTGTGGCTGGGTGTGGAACGGGTTCACCGCAGGAGCCCGCTCCATACAATTGTGGGTGCTTAATGCTGTACACGTACGGCATTATGTGTTAAGTGGTTATTGATGCTTTTAAATAAATAAATAATAAAAAGTATAGCACAGTACCAATCTGTGGTATTTTCCAATTCCCTACTATATTCTGCAGATTTTTCTACTTGTGGATTTCTTCATGCGGAGCAGACTTTCAAATCAGCAGTGTGCCTATTATCTTGTTCATGGATGAGTGACAGATTTCTTACATTACCTTCAAATCTGCACCAGATCCAGTTGTGGATTATTTTTTTTTTATTTGGTACAAATTTGGTGCAGATTTCAGCAACTACAAAACCCCGACATGTAAACTTAGCCTTAGGCCTCATGCACACGGCCGTTCCGTTTTTTTCAGTCCACAAACCGCGGATCTGCAAAAAACGGAAGCCGCCCATGTGCATTCAGCAATTTGCGGAACGGGCGGCCCATTGTAGAAATGCCTATTCTTGTTCGCAAAACAGAAAAGAATAGGACATGCTATATTTTTTTTGCGGGGCCATGAAATGGAGCGCTGTCTGCATCTTTTGCGGCCCCATTGGACATGGAGTGCTGTCTGCATCTTTTGCGGCCCCATTGAAGTGAATAGATCAGCACCCGAGCCGCAAAAACTGCAGCTCGGATGCGGACCCGAAAAACGGTCGTGTGCATGAAGCCTTAGGGTAGAGATTCTACAGGATGAGTCCAGTTCACATCTGTGTCAAGGCAGTAACAAATTGACAGGAGTGCCGCTACCTTCTCGAAACAGCTAATCCAGAGGATAGATCATCAGTATAAAAATCCTGGAAAACCCGTTTAAGCTAGCTAGCATATTTTTAGATTTGCCAATATAACAATTTATAAAAAGTTGTCCTCTACAATTTTTAATTGCCAAAATTATGAGGTGTCATTTTGAGATAGGCTACTTTCACACTAGCGTTCAGGGCTCCGCTCGTGAGCTCCATTTGAAGGGGCTCACAAGCGGCCCCGAACGCATCCGTACTGCCCCAATGCATTCTGAGTGGATGCGGATACGCTCAGAATGCATCAGTCTCGCAGCGTTCAGCCTCCACTCCACTCAGCAAGCGGACACCTGAACGCTGCTTGCAGCGTTCGGGTGTCCGCCTGGCCGTGCGGAGCCAAACGGATCCGTCCAGACTTACAATGTAAGTCATTGGTGACGGATCCGTTTGAGGATGACACAATATGGCTCAATTTTCAAACGGATTCGTCCCCATTGACTTTTAATGTAAAGTCTGGACGGATCCGTCTGAACTACTTTCACACTTAGAATTTTTTCTAAACTATAATGCAGATGGATCCGTTCTGAACGGATCCAAACGTCTGCATTATAGGAGAGGATCCGTCTGTGCAGACACCAGACGGATCCTCTCTGAACGCTAGTGTGAAAGTAGCCATAAGGCTCAATTCACACCTGAGCGTTTTACAGCGCGTTCCTACGCGCTGTAAAACGCTCAACAAGGAGAAACCAATGCTTCCCTATGGGAATGGTTCTCACCTGGGCGTTTTACAGCGCGTACGATCGCGCTGTAAAACGCCCGACGCTCACACAAGTACAGGAGCGTTTTTTTGGGCGCTTGTCGCGCGTTCCCGTACATAGACTTTCGGGAACGCGCGACACTTTGTGCACACTTGTCTCTGTATGCGCGCTTGTAAACGCCCGTACAATCGCGCATACAGAGCGCTCGTTTCAGAACGCTCAGGTGTGAATTGAGCCTAAGCGAATCAATTTCACTTGAATGAATTGATTATGATGAAGTTCTGAAAAGATTCCAAACCTTTTGTGATTCATCCCTCATGAATTGCTCAAAAGGGTGACCACCTTTTACAAACCAAAAGACAGAGAAGAAAGCATCTGCCATCAAAATCATTTTTGGATCATTTTTTTTATTTTAAACTAAAATCTGACAGTGCAGTGTGTTGTTAAACAAGATGTTTTTTTCCAGCCGCTACCATCTGTTTACCCATAGTGTTGATCACGAATATTCGAATTTTGAATTTTTATTGCGAATATAGGTACTTCGAAAATTTGCGAATATTTCGAATATAGTTATATATATTCGTAATTTAGAATATTCTAATTTATTTTTTAGATTTTATTTTTTATCAGTACACATGATCCCTCACTGCTTCTAGCTTGTTGGCCAATAAGAAGGCTGCAATATACTTGACTTTAGGAGTAGTAGTGTTTGCTAATTTTTCTCTATATTCGTTTTTTTTGAATATTCACTATATTGCTAAATATTCTTGTTTTAGAATATTACGAAGTTATAGCAATATAGAGAATATTTGAAAAAAATCGAATATAGAGCAATTTAGCTAATATAGTGCTAGAATCTTCTTTGTCTAATAGTTGTAAGTTGAAAAATTCGCAATAAAAAAAATTTTAATCTGAAAAATCGAATTCCAAAAATTCGCATATTACACAATCATTACCTTTCCGATTTTTGGAGTAAAAAAAAAATCGCGAATTTTCGAATTTGCCAATTTTTGACGAATATTCTACAAAATATTCGCGAAATATCGCGAATTCGAATATGACCCCTGCCGCTCATCACTATTTACCCATAGCCATATACAGTTGCAAGAACAAGTATGTGAACCCTTTGAAATGATATGGATTTCTGCATAAATTGGTCATAAAATGTGATCTGATCTTCATCTAAGTAACAACAATAGACAATCACAGTCTGCTTAAACTAATAACACACAAAGAATTAAATGTCACCATGTTTTTATTGAACACACCATGTAAACATTCACAGTGCAGGTGGAAAAAGTATGTGAACCCTTGGATTTAATAACTGGTTGAACCTCCTTTGGCATCAATAACTTCAACCAAACGTTTCCCGTAGTTGCAGATCAGACGTGCACAACGGTCAGGAGTAATTCTTGACCATTCCTCTTTACAGAACTGTTTCAATTCAGCAATATTCTTGGGATGTCTGGTGTAAATCGCTTTATTGAGGTCATGCCACAGCATCTCAATCGGGTTGAGGTCAGGACTCTGACTGGACCACTCCAGAAGGTGTATTTTTTTCTGTTTAAGCCATTCTGTTGTTGATTTACTTTTATGCTTTGGATCGTTGTCCTGTTACAACACCCTGTTACAACTTCTGTTGAGCTTCAGCTGGTGGACAGATGGCCTTTAGTTCTCCTGTAAAATGTCTTGATAAACTTGGGAATTCATTTTTCCTTCGATGATAGCAATCCGTCCAGGCCCTGATGCAGCAGAGCAGCCCCAAACCATGATGCCCCCACCACCATACTTCACAGTTGGGATGAGGTTTTGATGTTGGTGTGCTGTGCCACTTTTTCTCCACACATAGTGTTGTGTGTTTCTTCCAAACAACTCAACTTTGGTTTCATCTGTGCACAGAATATTTTGCCAGTACTGCTGTGGAACATCCAGGTGCTCTTGTGCAAACTGCAAACATGCAGCAATGTTTTTTTTGGACAGCAGTGGCTTCCTCTGTGGTATCCTCCCATGAAATCCATTATTGTTTAGTGTTTTACGTATCGTAGATTCGCTAACAGGGATGTTAGCATATGCCAGAGACTTTTGTAAGTCTTTAGCTGACGCTCTAGGATTCTTCTTCACCTCATTGAGCAGTCTGCGCTGTGCTCTTGCAGTCATCTTTACAGGACTGCCGCTCCTAGGGAGAATAGCAGCAGTGCTGAACTTTCTTCATTTATAGACAATTTGTCTTACCGTGGACTGATGAACAGCAAGGCTTTTGGAGATACTTTTATAACCATTTCCAGCTTTATGCAAGTCAACAATTCTTAATCGTAGGTCTTCTGAGAGCTCTTTTGTGCCAGGCATCATTCACATAAGGCAATGCTTCTTGTGAAAAGAAAACCCAGAACTGGTGTGTGTTTTTTATAGGGCAGGGCAGCTGTAACCAACACGTCCAATCTCATCTCATTGATTGGACTCTAGTTGGCTGACACCTCACTCCAATTAGATCTTGGAGATGTCATTAGTCTAGGGGTTCACATACTTTTTCCACCTGCACTGTGAATGTTTACATGGTTTATTCAATAAAAACATGGTAACATTTAATTCTGTGTGTGTTATTAGTTTAAGCAGACTGTGATTGTCTATTGTTGTGACTTAGATGAAGATCAGATCACATTTTATGACCAATTTGTGCAGAAATCCATATAACTCCAAAGGGTTCACTAACTTTTTCTTGCGACTGTAAGTCACTGTAATTTTGACATCACTATTGCTGTCCTGCTCTTAAAGAGCTTGAAAGGGGTTGAATATAGTACTAGGAGACCACTGAGTACAAAGCATACATTTTCAGTGCAATTGGGGCAATTTCAATTTATTTGGACTGAATCGATTCTGACAGCCAATTCATTCAAATCGGACTTGTAATTAATTTTGAGAATTCTATGAAACCTAGCAAGTCAAATCTCTTAAAAAAAGTTATGTCACAGATTCTGACTAAGCATTCTACATACATTACAACATAATTTACTGTTTCTTAACACTGTATGGACAATCATTGAATAAACCTAGTAACTAGAGTTGAGCGGACACCTGGATGTTCGGGTTCGGCAGGTTCGGCCGAATTTGAAAAAAAAGTTCGAGTTCGGGACCCGAACTTGACCACGAACACGAATCCCATTGAAGTCAATGGGGACCTGAACTTTTGGGCACTAAAATGGCTCTAAAATAGTCCTGGAAAGGGCTAGAGGGCTGCAAAAGGCATAAAAATGTGCTTAAGAGCATGACAACTGTTCTGCAAACAAATGTGGATAGGGAAATGACTTAATAACATAAATAACTTAATAACAAAAATAACATAAAATACAGAAAAATTAAATATAACAATCTGGATCTAGGAGTAGGAGGTTGAGGAGGCGGTGGATGGGTGGATGTGGCGGTGAAGGTTGACGTGGCGGTGTAGGTGGAAGCGGCGGTGAAGGAGGAATAGGTAGCCAACACTGATTTGGGTTATTTTTTATTTTTAAATTGGGGTATCCCCCAAAATATTGGGACATATAACAAAATAAAACAAAGAATAAGTGCACTTGAGTACAAGAATGGACGGTTGAGGCTGGTATAAATGTCTATTCTGCACAAGGTACGGACAAGTCCTGTGGGATCCATGCCTGATTCATTTTAATAAACGTAAGCTTGTCCACATTGGCTGCGGCCTGTGATAATGCTCTCTGCCGTGCTAAACACACGTTCACACTATGCACTGGCTGCAGGGCAGGTCAGCACCTCCAAGGCTGACAAAGCTTTTCCACATTTTGGCCATGCTAACCCTGCCTTCTCAGGTGCTGGTGGTGCCCCAGCTTCGTTAGCGACCTCTTCCTCCTCCTCTCCTTTCGCCTTGTGCTTCCACTGTGCCCCCGCTGTTAGGTGGGAATGCTATCATCAGTGTGCGCTTGTAGTCGCGCATCTTCCGATCAGTAACAGATGTTTTTACTAAATTTAGTTCCCTGTCAGCAATGCAGAGCAGGGGTTCATTCAAGGCAAAAGGGGATTCATGTCACCCAGCAATAGAACAGAGGATTTTGAGAGATTTTGGCCCATGTCACCCAGGCACAGCAGGGGTTCATTCACGGCAAAAGGGGATTCATTTCACCCAGCAATAGAACAGAGGATTTTGAGAGATTTAGGCCCCTGTCACCCAGGCACAGCAGGGGTTCATTCACGGCAAAAGGGTGATCATATCACCCAGCAATACAACAGAGCATTTTGAGAGATTTAGGCCCCTGTCAGCAATGCAGAGCAGGGGTTCATTCACGGCAAAAGGGGGTTCATGTCACCCAGCAATAGAACAGAGGATTTTGAGAGATTTAGGCCCCTGTCAGCAATGCAGAGCAGGGGTTCATTCACCAAAAGGGGGTTCATGT
Source organism: Bufo bufo (assembly GCF_905171765.1). Taxonomy (NCBI): domain Eukaryota; kingdom Metazoa; phylum Chordata; class Amphibia; order Anura; family Bufonidae; genus Bufo; species Bufo bufo. Next base: position 214,932,930 of record NC_053392.1, read on the forward strand.
CACCCAGCAATAGAACAAAGGATTTTGAGAGATTTAGGCCCCTGTCACCCAGGCACAGCAGGGGTTCATTCACAGCAAAAGGGGGAACATGTCACCCAGCAATACAACAGAGGATTTTGAGAGATTTAGGCCCCAGTCACCCAGGCACAGAAGGGGTTCATTCACGGCAAAAGGGGGTTCATGTCACCCAGCAATAGAACAGAGGATTTTGAGAGATTTAGGCCCCTGTCACCCAGGCACAGCAGGGGTTCATTCACGGCAAAAGGGTGATCATGTCACCCAGCAATACAACAGAGCATTTTGAGAGATTTCGGCCCCTGTCAGCAATGCAGAGCAGGGGTTCCTTCATGGCAAAAGGGGGTTCATGTCACCCAGCAATACAACAGAGCATTTTGAGAGATTTAGGCCCCTGTCACCCAGGCACATCAGGGGTTCATTCACGGCAAAAGGGGGTTCATGTCACCCAGCAATACAACAGAGGATTTTGAGAGATTTAGGCCCCTGTCAGCAATGCAGAGCAGAGGTTCATTCACGGCAAAAGGGGGTTCATGTCACCCAGCAATAGAACAGAGGATTTTGAGAGATTTAGGCCCCTGTCACCTAAGCACAGCTGGGGTTCATTCACGGCAAAAGGGGATTAATGTCACCCAGCAATAGAACAGAGGATTTTGAGAGATTTAGGCCCCTGTCACCCAGGCACAGAAGGGGTTCATTCACGGCAAAATGGGATTCATGTCACCCAGCATTATAACAGGGTATTTTGAGAGATTTTGGCCCCTGTCACCCAGGCACAGCAGGGGTTCATTCACGGCAAAAGGGGGATCATGTCACCCAGCAATACAACAGAGGAATTTGAGAGATTTGGGCCCCTGTCAGCAATTCAGAGCTGGGGTTCCTTCACGGCAAAAGGGGGTTCATGTCACCCAGCAATAGAACAAAGGATTTTGAGAGATTTAGGCCCCTGTCAGCAATGCAGAGCAGGGGTTTATTCACGGCAAAAGGGGGTTTATGTCACCCAGCAATACAACAGAGGATTTTGAGAGATTTAGGCCACTGTCACCCAGGCACAGCAGGGGTTCATTCACGGCAAAAGGGTGATCATGTCACCCAGCAATACAACAGAGCATTTTGAGAGATTTCGGCCCCTGTCACCCAGGCACAGCAGGGGTTCATTCATGGCAAAAGGGGGTTCTTGTCACCCAGCAATACAACAGAGGATTTTGAGAGATTTAGGCCCCTGTCACCCAGGCACAGCAGGGGTTCATTCACGGCAAAAGGGGGTTCATGTCACCTAGCAATACAACAGAGCATTTTGAGAGATTTTGACCCCTGTCACCCAGGCACAGCAGGGGTTCATTCACGGCAAAAGGGGGTTCATGTCACCCAGCAATAGAACAGACGATTCTGAGAGATTTAGGCCCCTGTCACCCAGGCACAGCAGGGGTTCATTCACGGCAAAAAGGGGTTCTTGTCACCCAGCAATACAACAGAGAATTTTAGAGATTTAGGTCCCTGTCACCCAGGCACAGCAGGGGTTCATTAACCGCAAAAGGGGGTTCATGTCACCCAGCAATACAACAGAGGATTTTGAGAGATTTAGGCCCCTGTCACTCAGGCACAGCAGGGGTTTGTATGCGCCAAAAATGGTAAAATGTCACCCGACAATTGAAAATAAGAATTTTTTCAATTTAGATCACTAAAATTGGCCCTTTTTTTAAATTAAAATGACTCTAAAATAGTCCTTGAAAAGGCAAGAGGGATGTAAAAGGCAGTAAAATGTGCTTAAGAGCATGGCAACTGCTCTGCAAACAAATCTGGATAGGGAAATAACTTAAAATGAAATAAAATAACTAAAAATTACAAATTATTAAACTTGCAACTCAGAGAAGGAGGTGGATATGGAGTCGGAGGTTGAGGAGGCGGTGAATGTGGTGTTGTAGGTGGAGGCAGCAATGGAGGAGGAGGAGGTAGCCAACAATGTTTTTTTTTTTTTTTTATTGGGGTAGGTAGCCCCCAAAATTTTGGGACAAATAAAAAACAAACAAACTAAGAATCATTGCACTTGACTTGAGTACAAGAATGTATGTTTGATGGTGGTATAAATGTCTATTCAGCACAAGGTACAGACAAGTCTTGTTGGATCCAAGCCTGGTTCATTTTAATGAACGTGAGCTTGTTCACGTTGGCTGTGGAAAGGCGGCTGCGCTTGTCTGTGATGACGCCCCCTGCCGTGCTAAACACACGTTCAGATGATACACTAGCTGCAGGGCAGGCCAGCACCTCCAAGGCGTAAAGGGCAAGCTCAGGCCATGTTCCCAATTTGGAGACCCAGAAGTTGAAGGGGGCAGACCCGTCATTCAGTATGTGTAGGCGTGTGCACACATACTGCTCCACCATGTTGTTCAAATGCTGCCTCCTGCTAACACGTTCCATATCAGCAGTTGGGGCCGGTTGTTGCGGCGAGGTGACAAAGCTTTTCCACATGTCGGCCATGCTAACCCTGCCTTCTGAGGTGCTGGCGCTGACACAGCTGCGTTGGCGACCTCTTCCTCCTCCCCTGCCTTCGCCTTGTGCTTCTACTTGTCCCGCGGCGTCAGTCGGGAATGCTCTCAGGACCGCGTCTACCAGCGTGTGCCTGTAGTCGTGCATCTTCCGATCACGCTCCAGTGAGGGAATTAAGGACGGCACATTGTCTTTGTAACGGGGATCCAGCAGGGTGGCCACCCAGTAGTCAGCACACGTTAAAATGTGGGCAACTCTGCAGTCGATGCGCAGACACTGCAGCGTGTAGTCGCTAATGTGTGCCAGGCTGCCCAGAGGTAAGGAAAAGCTGTCCTCTGTGTGAGGCGTATCGTCTGCGTCCTCAGTATCCCCCCAGCCATGCACCAGTGATGGGCCCGAGCTGCGTTGGATGCCACCCCGCTGTGAACATGCTTCATCACCATCATCCTCCTCCTCCTCTTCCTCCTCCTCCTCGTCCTCCAGTAGTGGGCCCTGGCTGGCCAAATGTGTACCTGGCCTCTGCTGTTGCAAAAATCCTCTTTCTGAGCCACTTCTAAAAGACTGGCCTGAACTTGTTAGAGATGACACCTCTTCCTCCTCCTCGTCCTCGGCCACATCCTCTTCCATCATCGCCCTAAGTGTTTTCTCAAGGAGACATAGAAGAGGTATTGTAACACTGATAACGGCATCATCGCCACTGGCCATGTTGGTGGAGTACTCGAAACAGCGCAACAGGGGACACAGGTCTCGCATGGAGGCCCAGTCATTGGTGGTGAAGTGGTGCTGTTCCGCAGTGCGACCCACCCACCCGTGCGTGCTGCAGCTGAAACTCCACTATGGCCTGCTGCTGCTCGCACAGTCTCTCAAGCATGTGCAAGGTGGAGTTCCACCTGGTGGGCACGTCGCATATGAGGCAGTGAGCAGGAAGGCCGAAGTTACGCTGTAAAGCAGCAGCTCTGACATGTCGGGGTAGTTGTGAATGAATTTCTGCACCACCAAATTCAGCACATGCACCAGGCAAGTGATGTGCGTCAAACCGCCTAGACCCAGAGCTGCAACGAGATTTCGCCCATTATCGCACACCACCAGGCTGGGCTTGAGGCTCACTGGCAGCAACCACTCGTCGGTCTGTTGTTCTATACCCCGCCACAACTCCTGCGCGGTGTGGGGCCTGTCCCCCAAACACATCAGTTTCAGAACGGCCTGCTGACGTTTACCCCTGGCTGTGCTGAAGTTGGTGGTGAAGGTCTGTCGCTGACCGGATGAGGAAGTGGTAGAAGAGGAGGAGGAAGCCGAGTAGGAAGAGGAGGCAACAGGAGGCAAAGAATGATGCCCTACGATCCTTGGCGGGGGAAGGACGTGCGCCAAACAGCTCTCCGCCTGAGGCCCAGCCGCCACTACATTTACCCAGTGTGCAGTTAGGGAGATATAGAGTCCCTGGCCGTGCCTAATGGTCCACGTATCTGTGGTTAGGTGGACCTTGCCACAGATGGTGTTGCGCAGTGCACACTTGATTTTATCCGATTCTTGGTTGTGCAGGGAGGGCACGGCTCTCCTGGAGAAGTAGTGGTGGCTGGGAACGAGGTACTGTGGGACAGCAAGCGACATGAACTGTTTGAAGCTGTCCGTCTCCACCAGCCTGAATGACAGCATTTCAAAGGCCAGCAGTTTTGAAATGCTGGCATTCAGGGCCAGGGATCGAGGGTGGCTAGGTGGGAATTTATGCTTTCTCTCAAAGATTTGTGAGATGGAGAGCTAAACGCTTCCGTGTGACATGGTGGAGATGCTTGGTGACGGAGGTGGTGTTGTTGGTGGCACATCCTCTGTTTGCTGGGTGGCAGGTGCCAACGTTCCTCCAGAGGCAGAGGAAGAGGCTGAGGCAGCAGCAGAAGAGGGAGCAGGAGGGGCCTGAGCCCTTTATTGGTTTTGAAGGTGCTTACTCCACTGCAGCCCGTGTCTCGCATGTAGATGCCTGGTCATGCAGGTTGTGCTAAGGTTCAGAACGTTAATGCCTCACTTCAGCTCTGATGGCTCTGATGGCTCTGATGGCACAGCGTGCAAACCACTCGGGTCTTGTCGTCAGCACATTGTGTGAAGAAGTGCCATGCCAGGGAACTTCTTGAAGCTGCCTTTGGTGTGCTCGGTCCCTGGTGACGGTGGCCAGTAGCAGGCGAACTGTTTTGGTGACGTCTGCTCTGCTTTTGCACCCTGCTCCCGCTTTTGCTACGCTGTTGGCTCGGTCTCACAACTGCCTCTTCATCCAAACTCTGAAAGTCAGTGGCACAACCTTCATTCCATGTGGGGTCTAGGACCTCATCGTCCCCTGCATCGTCTTCCACCCAGTCTTCCTCCCTGACCTCCTTTTCGGTCAGCACACTGCAGAAAGATGCAGCAGTGTTTCGTCAACATCAGGTTGCTGAGATGGTATTCCCATGTCCTCATCAGGAAACATAAGTGGTTGTGCGTCAGTGCATTCTATGTCTTCCACCCCTGGGGAAGGGCTAGGTGGATGCCCTTGGGAAACCCTGCCAGCAGAGTCTTCAAACAGCATAAGATACTGCTGCATGACTCGAGGCTCAGACAGGTTCCCCGATATGCATGGGGGTAATGTGACAGACTGATAGGCATGGGTTTCAGGCGCCACCTGTGCGCTTTCTGCAGAAAACTGGGTGGGAGATAATGTGAACGTGCTGGATCCACTGTCGGCCACCCAATTGACTAGCGCCTGTACTTGCTCAGGCCTTACCATCCTTAGAACGGCATTAGGCCCGACCAAATATCGCTAAAGATTCTGGCGGCTACTAGGACCTGAAATAGTAGCTTCAGTAGGACATGTAGCTGTGGCAGAATGGCCACGTCCTCTCCCTGCACCAGAGGCTCCACCAACACCACCACCAAGACCATGACCACGTCCCTTATTAGATGTTTGCCTCATAGTTAGCGTTCACAAAGCAAAGTAAAAAGTGGTTAAGTATGTTAAAAATAATTAACCGCCAATATAAACCCTGATGTAGGGTATTGCAATCTATTTTTTTTTTTTTAACTCTATGATTCCGGTATTTGTGGCCTGAATGTGACACTCACTTATGCACGTCTTATCCCAGATGTGCAGTATATCAGAGGGTTTTTTCACCCCAGTAACCAAAAAGCTGTATTTCTGGCCTAAATGTGACAGTCACTGATGCTTGTCTAATCCCAGATGTGCAGTATATTAGAGGCTTTTTTCACCCCAGTAACCATAAAGCCGTATTTGTGGCCTAAATGTGACAGTCACTGATGCTTGTCTAATCCCAGATGTGCAGTATATTAGAGGCTTTTTTCACCCCAGTAACCATAAAGCCGTATTTCTGGCCTAAATGTGACAGTCACTTATGCACGTCTAATCCTAGATGTGCAGTATATCAGAGGCTTTTTTCACCCCAGTATGACAAAGCCGTATTTATGGCCTAAATGTGACAGTTACTTATGCACGTGTAATCCCAGATGTGCAATATATTAGAGGGTTTTTTCACCCCAGTAACCAAAAAGCCGTATTTATGGCCAAAATGTGACAGTCACTTATGCTTGTCTAATCCCAGATGTGCAGTATATTAGAGGGTTTTTTCACCATAACCAAAAAGCTGTATATCTGTCCTAAATGTGACAGTCACTTATGCACGAGTAATCCCAGATGTGCAGTATATTAGAGTTTTTTTTCACCCTAACCAAAAAGCTGTATTTCTGTCCAAATCTGACAGTCACTTATGCATGTGTAATCCCAGATGTGCAGTATATTAGAGGCTTTTTTCACCCTAACCAAAAAGCTGTATTTCTGTCCTAAATGTGACAGTCACTTATGCACGTGTAATCCCAGATGTGCAGTACATTAGAGGGTTTTTTCACCCTAACCAAAAAGCTGTATTTCTGTCCTAAATGTGACAGTCACTTATGCATGTGTAATCCCAGATGTGCAGTATATTAGATAGTTTTTTCACCCTAACCAAAAAGCTCTATTTCTGTCCTAAATGTGACAGTCACTTATGCTTGTCTAATCCCAGATGTGCAGTATATTAGAGGGTTTTTTCACCCTAACCAAAAAGCTGTATTTCTGTCCTACATGTGACAGTGATTTATGCATGTGTAATCCCAGATGTGCAGTATATTAGAGGCTTTTTTCACCCTAACCAAAAAGCTGTGTTTCTGTCCTAAATGTGACAGTCACTTATGCATGTCTAATGCCAGATGTGCAGTATATGAGAGGCTTTTTTCACCCCAGTATGCCAAAGCCGTATTTATGGCCTAAATGTGACAGTCACTTATGCACGAGTAATCCCAGATGTGCAATATATTAGAGTTTTTTTTCACCCTAACAAAAAGATGTATTTCTGTCCAAAATGTGACAGTCACTTATGCATGTGTAATCCCAGATGTGCAGTATATTAGAGGCTTTTTTCACCCTAAACATAAAGCTGTATTTCTGTCCTAAATGTGACAGTCACTTATGCACGTCTAATCCCAGATGTGCAGTATATTAGAGGGTTTTTTCACCCTAACCAAAAAGCTGTATTTCTGTCCTAAATGTGACAGTCACTTATGCTTGTCTAATCCCAGATGTGCAGTATATTAGAGGGTTTTTTCACTCTAACCAAAAATCTGTATTTCTGTCCTAAATGTGACAGTCACTTATGCATGTGTAATTACAGATGTGCAGTATATATGAGAGGCTTTTTTCACCCCAGTATGCCAATGCCGTTTTTATGACCTAAATGTGACAGTCACTTATGCATGTGTAATCCCAGATGTGCAGTATATTAGAAGTTTTTTTTCACCCTAACCAAAAAGCTGTATTTCTGTCCTAAATGTGACAGGGACTTATGCACGTGTAATCCCAGATGTGCAGTATATTAGAGGGGTTTTTCACCCTAACCAAAAAGCTGTATTTCTGTCCTAAATGTGACAGTCACTTATGCATGTCTAATCCCAGATGTGCAGTATATTAGAGTTTTTTTTCACCCTAACCAAAAAGCTGTATTTCTGTCCTAAATGTGACAGTCACTTATGCTTGTCTAATCCCAGATGTGCAGTCTATCAGAGGCTTTTTTCACCCCAGTATGCCAAAGCCGTATTTATGGCCTAAATGTGACAGTCACTTATGCACGTGTAATCCCAGATGTGCAGTATATTAGAGTTTTTTTTCACCCTAACCAAAAAGCTGTATTTCTGTCCTAAATGTGACAGTCACTTATGCACTTGTAATCCCAGATGTGCAGTACATCAGAGTTTTTTTTCACCCTAACCAAAAAGCTGTATTTCTGTCCTAAATGTGACAGTCACTTATGCATATGTAATCCCAGATGTGCAGTATATTAGAGGGTTATTTCACCCTAACCAAAAAGCTGTATTTCTGTCCTAAATGTGACAGTCACTTATGCACGTGTAATCCCAGATGTGCAGTATATTAGAGTTTTTTTTCACCCTAACCAAAAAGCTGTATTTCTGTCCTAAATTTGACAATCACTTATGCTTGTCTAATCTTAGATCTGCAGTATATTAGAGGGTTTTTTTTACCCCAGTATGCCAAAGCTGTATTTCTGGACTTGCAGATAGCCTATGCTGGTGCACTATCGTTGCATAAAATGGCTGCCGATCATGTATTGATATTGACTAACTGAAGAAAAAAAAGTTCGTTTTCAGCAGTAGTTGGCTCAGGGCAGGCTTAAAAAAATTGTGCACTGCACCCACAAAACACTTTTTCTGTAGATCGCTGAGTACATAAACCAGTTCTTGATAAGATTTCTCCCTGATCTCTCCCTCACAGCAGCTGCAGCCTCTCCCTACACTAATCCGAGCAGAGTGACGGGCGGCGCTACGTGACTCCAGCTTAAATAGAGGCTGGGTCACATGCTGCAGTTGGCCAATCACAGCCATGCCAATAGTAAGCATGGCTGTGATGGCCTCTTGGGGCAAGTAGTATGACGCTTGTTGATTGGCTGCTTTGCAGCCTTTCAAAAAGCGCCATAAAAATCGCCGAACACCGAACCCAAACTTTTACGTAAATGTTCGGGTTTGGGTCCGGGTGCCGAAAACCCAAGTTCGGTACGAACCCGAACATTACAGTTCGGGTTCGCTTAACTCTACTAGTTACTAAATATTAATGTCTGATTAATGCAATGCTGCACATTATTGTGATGTATATACTAGTCTTTGACCTCCATTGAATGCCCCAAAACAGCCCTACAAGATACTTCCTTTTTCATATTTTGAACAACTTTTCAAACACAAGTAAGTTGAGCTTTCTTCCCATTTATGGGAAATTTCCAAAAAAGTTAAAAAAAACTTCTCCTGTAATCAGTGTAAAATTAGACTAAGTAGACTACTACTTTAGTGCTAGCTTGTTCACTGATTTAGTTCAAAGTAGTTCTATCACTCTAAGTTTAGAGTTCATTATTATATGAGGATGTAATTTTTTTCATCTTTTTGCTATAAGTACAGTAGATCTATTTAAAAAAAAATGTTCTTGGCACTACAATAGAAGTAAATTATAAAAACACATTAGCACAATTGAAATTTACAAACCTCTAATAAATTAAAATTATTAATATTATTATTGTCCCTTCTGAAATGTCCCCTTTTAGGCCATATTTGTCATAATGAATGGTTAGTGAGATTTAAACTGTAACTGCCATTTCAGTTTATTTTTAATATAGTGTAGAGACAGGGATGGTAAACATTTTTATAGTATACTTTATTAAAGAAATGGTAGAAGAATTGTCTTAGCAAAGCTCTAACTGAACGTTGTTAAGGAGAATCTGTTCTACTGAGCGCAGAAGACACATGTATAGCAAGTCAGCTAGGGTATATTCACATACGGGTTAACACACATGCTTTATGAGACATGTTATCTAAACTAAATGCAACTAAATGCATTAAGCAATTGCTTTTCAATGGCTTTTGTTTCAAGATAACGTAATGCGTTAAGAAATTTGAGTTAAGAGTGTGTGTGTTACCCCTGCTACATCTGTAGTCAGCGACTGGGATAGTAACAAGAGGCAGGTTGGAAGCCTCTGTATGTTACTGACATATTCAGCCCTCAGTAGAACTGAAGACTAAAGATGGTCTCTCCTTATCAATGCTCAGTTAGCGCTCTGCTAAGAAGACTCTTTACACTCTGTTTTCTAGAGCAAAGAAACATCTTTTGCTAATAAAGCATATTACAAAAATGCCTAACATCCCTGTCCCTACACTTTATTAAAAATAAACTAAAAATGGCAGCTTAAACAAAATATAATATTAGATAGGAGAGACTAGAATAAATTCACAACACCTTTTTTTTAAATTATTACTGCATTTTTTTAAGAAACAAAAGTTGCAACACCCATATACTGTAAGCCATGTATGCATGCCATTTTCTGCCATTCTTCTATGCAGATCCCCTCTAGCTCTGTCATGCTAGATGGGAAAGGAGAAATATATATGTGTAAAATTTGGTCTATAGTGTTAATGACCTTCAAGACTTCTACATACACATAAATGGCGCCTAAACCCCACAAACATAAAACTAACAAATTATATAAAATGAAATATATAAGCGCAATTGGGTATAATAATATCTCTAAAAGGGACAAATAACCGAATAATCAGTAATCAACGTAAATGGTGATAAATAGTGACTTACTCCGATGGGGGGCTGTCAAGCAGGTATAAATGCACCTGCGACAGTGACCCCCCAAGCAAGGCTCCCAGGAAAAGGAGCACAAAATAGAAAATAGGTGATAGTAACCTAAAGTGAACTGGACTACTCACTTCACTGGGGGGGACTGTCACATAGGTCAGAGGTCGCAAATACCTAGGACAGTTTACCCCCCTGGCCCAGGTCGCTGGAATTCACTTGGAATAAACAAGTAAATCTGATAAGGCAGTTGTTACTCACTTCACTGGGGGGCTGCCAAGCAGGTGTAGTGTAAATTACCTGAGACAGTACCCCCCCGGCCGAGTCTGCTTGTCGTGGTCTCCAAATTGGAAAACAGTACATCCGATCTTGAAAAAGGTTTCTTCATATATTTTAATAAGCAAAGCTCTACGCGTTTCGGGGTTATACAAAACCCCTTCCTCAGGAGCAAGGTACTAATACATTAAAATAAGAAAACTCACACAATAAATAGGTTCCCCACACCACCGCATCCTATTACCGCGCTCTGGAATCGTAAAGGGGCGGGAAGTCGCGTGCACTCGCGGCTTCCGGTAGGGTGGAACGCATCCCAGGACCGGAAGTCGCATAAACACCGCGACTTCCGGTTCTGTGGAACGCATGTCGGCTGCGCGTGGAACGCACGCCGACTCTGGGGAACGTCACTTCCCGTCTGGATGCGCTCCAGATATTGGAACGCACCAGCAATAGGAAGTGAACGAGGGAGGGACCCTACAATAGCAGCGTCCTTCACTTTATACACACCGCTTACCCATAAGATCTAAAAGGAGGAGTAAATTAAGTTGAAGGATATGATATAGATATATTTATTAAAAATTACTATTAATGAGAAATATAGATATATCTAACTCCTAACGGTTTGTATTTGTATACATAATTGTAGGGTCTCCTAATATGGATTATTACATGATTTTGAAAAGAATTAATATAGGGGAAGTGAATGTATAAATATAGAGGGACTCAAAATACATATATGTAAATCACAGAAAATTCATAGTAAGATAAAATTCATAATAACGTTTTTTTTCCCCCTCTATGCTAGATGGGAACCATTGGTGGACAGCTATTTTCAGGTCTCTCCGTAGATGTTTGATTGGGTTCAAGTCAGGGTTCTGGCTTGGCTACTTAGCAATATTTACAGTGTTGTCCCTAACACACTACTGTGCTGTTGTGGCTGTGTGCTTTTAGAGTCATTGTCTTGTTGGATGGTAAATCCTTAGCCCAGTCCAGAGCACTCTGGGTCAGGTTTTCCGAGGCCCTGAGGTGCTTTTTTGCAAAATTTTATGTGTCTTCTACTGAGGAGAAACTTCTTTCTGGCCAATCTGCCATAAAGCACAGTTTGGTGGAGTGCTGCAGAGATGGTTGACCTTCAGGAAGATTCTACCATCTGCACACATGATCTTTTAAGTGCAGGCAGAGTGACCATTGGGTTCTTGGTCACCTCTCTTACCAAGGTGTTTTGTTCTCAACTACCGGGCTACTTAGCGATATTCACAGAGTTGTGCTTAGGGTCATTTTCTTGTTGGATGGTAAATCCTCAATCCAGTCTAGAGCATTCTTGATCAGGATTTAATTAAAAATATGCCTGTAATTTGCTTCATTCAGCTTTCCCTCACCTCTGACCAGTTTCCCTGTTCCAGCTGCTGGAAAACACCCCCACAGCATGATGTTTTGACCACCATGATTCACTGTAGAGATAATATTGGGTAATGCCTGATTTCCTCCAAACATGACCCTTAGAATTAAGGGCAAAAAGATTGTGTTTCTCACCATCTGAGTCCTTTAGGTGCTTTTTTGTGTCTTCTACCAAGGAGAAACTTCTTTCTGGCCACCTACAGGAAGATTCTCCCATCTACACACAGGATCTTTGTAGCTCAGCCAGAGTAACCATTGGGTTCTTGGTCACCTCTCTTACCAAGGTGTTCTCTCAATTACATAGTTTGGTGTGGAATCCAGCTCTAGGAATGGTTGTAGTTGTTCAAAACGTCTTCCACTTAAAGGGAACCTGTCATGTGGATATTTGATTATAATCTAACTAATTATATACAATCTTTAACTACTAAAAAGTACCTTAGATGTATTCACTTACTGGTGTGACAGATGGTTACCTCATAATATACACACAAAGATGCCACATGCTGCATGCTAATGAGCTGATTTGAGTCCAGCGTGATGTCAGTGAGTCCAGCGTTTTTTTAATTCAGAGCTATAGCCACTCCCCTGCCCACCTGCTTCTGATTCATATGGAAAATAACTGTCAATCAGCAGCAGGTAGGCGGGGAGAGTCAGGAGCTCATGAATATTTAGGACTCATCATTATGAGCTGGAGCTTTTCAATACAAGATGTTGGCAGATTGACTGGGTCAATTAAAGAAAGTGACCCAGCATTTTTCTTAGCGAATCAGTCACTTATTTATGTTGCCCTTAGTTAGGACACCATAAAACTGATGACAGGTTCCCTTTAAGCAGTATGAAGGTCACTGTGCTCTTGAGAACTTTCAGTGCAGTAGAAATTTTTTGTACCCTTCTCCAGATCTGTGTCTCTAGACACTCCTGTCTCTGAGCTCTAAAGGCAGCTCTTTCCTCCTCATGGCTTGGTTTGTGCTCTGGTATGCATTGTCAGCTGTGAGACCTTATATAGACAGGGGTGTATCTTTCCAAATCATGTCCAATCAACTAAATTTACCACAGATGGACTCTATCCAAGGTGTAGAAACATCTCAAAGAGAAATGGGAGGCCCCATAGCTAAATCTAAAGTGTGATTTCTTATGTCCAGGTGAAATGTTAGTTTTTCCTTATTAATAAATTAGTAAAAGTTTCAAAAGTATCATTATGGTGTATTGAGCAAAAATTGATGGGGGAAAACTAGAATTTTTTTAAATTAAGCACAAGGCCGCGACATGACAAAGTGTGAAAAAAGTGAAAAGGTCTGAAGACTTTCCAAATGCACTGTAATTGTGTAGGGATTTCCTGCATTAAAACATCCCCTTATTGAATTAACGGCATATCTTAAAATGTTCTATACAAAAGTAAAAACAGATATACTGCTGTTAGTGTATTGCAATGACTCTCCAATATTCCTTTTATCCATTAAAATTTTTCAAATATAGAAAATGACTGTTTTTTAACATGGTCTTTATTTGGAGTAGTGTCCTGCAGTGCAATATACTTCAGACAAATCTGCTGTCCTATTATGTCCTGAATGTAATTCATTCATTTCATTTTATCCTTATTTTTCGGCTTCTTGCCAGGAGAGAATACATTGTGCTTCTTACTGGAACCACCGGCTGACAGGATATCATTTTTACATCTCACTTGCCAACTGTTTAATATATTTTGGGAACAGTTTTATCTGTATTTTTTTTAAAGATATCATGGTAATAATAGGATCAAACTGAGAACAAGGATGTTCAATATTGTCCAAGGCGAGGAAATACATAAAAGTGAGGAAAACAGGCACTGACTACAATGGAAGGGGTGTTAAGGGTTTTTTCCTCCTTTATATTACTCCAGACTGCAGGCTTTAAACCCTTTAGTGGTTACTAAATGTCACATTATATTTCTGTCTTAGCTTGGTGCTTTCATCATAGCAGAATCAAAAGTTATTTATTTTCTATGTTCTGGAGGAAGATCCATCCTTCAGAAAATACTATTCCTTTAAGTGATGTTTATATCATTATCTAGTGCAGTTGAATTTCTGCATAATAAAGCTAGTAATTTGTATAGATTGCTAAAGAAAAGTTTAACAAATCTATTAGCAAGGAATTTGAAATATCTTGCCATGCCAATGTGTACATTATTCTTATTAATGGGAACATGTTGCCTTGAAAATGCAGTCTGATCTGCAGGGAGTATGTTATAGAGCAGAAGGAGCTAAGCAGATTGATACATAGTTTTAATATAATTTTACTGGTCTAAAATCTCTGTTCCCTTAGGAATCCAGTGGGCGTTCCTACACAGTGATGGACAGACATCTCTGTAGGACTATGCAAATAGAGGTATCTGTCAGTAGCTGAGTAGGACCTCTCATTGGACGCCTAAGCACAGAATGAACAGGAAAAAAGGAAATACAAAGTTATACAGAATATTTTCCTACAAAACTATATATAAACTATATATTGTAGGGGGTTAGCTCTTCACCGGGGGTCATTCTCACAGATACGCCTTTAGGACACTAGGTTTCAGGTCCAAACAGTGTATTTATTGTGCACACTCCAACCAATACAGGTTATCATGAAGTCGCAGCTTCACCTAACACATGTGACATCCACATAAAATAATAAACACTCGCCCGTCCAGGCTCTAACTAAACATAAAGTTTCCTGACTCACCTAGGTCCCAGTTCACACCCTGTGAACTCATGCGGCTTTTGTCAGCCAATGTCCCACAGCCTCCTGGCTGTACAGAGCACAGAACGCCCACTGTCTCCAGTTCAGTATTTCTTGTGGGGGATTAGGGCTCAGTAGTCTGCCTGACTATGGCCCTGCGACCCTCCCAGGCGTCGCTGCGTCCCCCAACTCCAGGCTATCTTCCAGCCTTGTGGTCCCTCAGCCTTGCCCAGCTGAGACCACACAGACAGAGCCTCCAGGCCTCTGTCCACAGGTAACACACTACCCCCTTTCTGACACTCTGGGAGGTGCCTTATGCCAGGCTGATTACCTCCAGCTTCTCTCACCTGTGGTGGAACAGGGGTGTGGACCGCACTATCCACCCCTTCCTTGCCTCTAACCTGAGTGAGACCTGTCACTGTCTCACAATATATATATATATATATATATATATATATACACACACCATATTTTTAGACCTGTAAGACGCACCTGCCCATAAGACGCACCTAGGTTTTAGAGGAGGAAAGAAATATATATAATCAGACCACTAATGTTAATCAGACCTCAGTAAGACCCTCAGTCAGACCTTCAATGTTAATAAGGCCCCATTCAGACCTCGGCTTAGACCCCCAATGTTAATAAGATTAGGAGGAGCATTACTGAGCATTAATTGCACAAGAATCCCTCGCCTGTGTACCTGTTACCAGACCACAACATGTGTGTAGTCCCTAAGCCACTGATTCTATGCAAGACCACAAATCTCAGCATGGCTTACTTGGAGGTGTAGTATAACAAGAGCAACAGGCTGCAAGTGACTATTGCAATATGCATTATTTACTACCAGTTTAAAGGCTGTGAAAGACTGCTGAGGCCTCTAGTTCTCCAGGCTCCTCTAATCTGCTTCACGCTATATAG
Organism: Bufo bufo; assembly: GCF_905171765.1. Classification (NCBI taxonomy): domain Eukaryota; kingdom Metazoa; phylum Chordata; class Amphibia; order Anura; family Bufonidae; genus Bufo; species Bufo bufo. The sequence goes on from NC_053392.1 coordinate 214,948,366, forward strand.
CCCAGTAGCTGTCCCCCTCTTACTGCTGATAATGACTGGCCATATCCCCTGTGTCTCCAGGTAGCTTCTGCAGGAGATGAATAGGGAGTACAGAGCCCGGGGAGTGCTGCATTCACCGCTTCCCGGTCCTCCGGTACTAATGAGCGCTTCCATAATGGAAGAGCTCATTAGTATTTGTCCCATAAGACGTACTGACATTTTCTCCCAACTTTGGAGGGAAAAATGTGTATCTCATAGGACGAAAAATATTATGTATATATCAATCTGCTCATCTCCTCATGCTCCATAACCTCCTGCCCACAGAAAGGAGTGCATATTGCCTTTAAAAATGTGATGCTAAACATTAGCTTGACCAACCCATACTATATTACTGAAGGTGAAACTAACTGTTAATAGTTCTAGGTGTATTTTTAACATGCACTTAGGCTTATTATAGATTTACTATACTAACGGTATAGAATACTATACAGCTACAGTGGGCCAGACTTGATTTCATACTATGTTCTAATTACTTTCATAAAATTTTCTCTAAGACCTTGGTTGTAGTGTCTTGGTGATAACTGGTGAAAATGAATACAAATTTAAATATTTTGAATATATCGGATGCAATATGTGCTCTTTAAATTAACATTTTCATATATAAGGTTTCACACATGCGATAAAGCTATCTGGCAGGCTGTCCTGGCGGAGGAACAGCTTGCCAGAGTTCAGCTGTATAGGGCCGTGCACAGCCGGAACATATTGACTATAATAAGATCCAGTGGGGATAGATACGGTGAACTCCGGCAGGCTGTTCTTCTGCCCGAACAACCAGCCGGATTGATAGGTGTGAAACTAGCCTTGTAGGTTTACTTTGCTATTATTTCTTTAGTTTCATCCAGATTTAGTTGCTAAGAGTGATGCTAATCTTATTACATGATATAACACTTGGAGAAGCAAACCTATTATGTAGCACAAAAATTGAGGTCATGGTGCTCTCAACTGGCCTATTTTGCTTGTGTCAGGTTATACGTCAATGTTCTACACTGCTTTACGTAAAAATGAATGCGATAAACATAAAATCTCGGCAATTTCCAGAAAAATGCATGTGGATTGTGTTTTAAAAACCCCACCCATACTTTGCGGGGAAAAATCTGTGTGGAATTATAAAATGCAAACATGCTCATTATTTTGCAGATTTTCATAATGGATTTATTGCAAATAATTAAAACCTTATTTTAACAAAAATACACAGTAAAAAACACAATTTCAAAGTAGCTAATAGACTTTCCGAGAGCATTCTAAATATTACTTTAAAGTAGTTGTCCAGCAGGGAAGGCCTTAGAATGAGAATTTATAGATGTGATACTTACCTCACTGCTCCTCACTGCTCCAGTTCAGACTCATACTGTTTTCTCACTGGTCTCTGCAGAAGAAATGCTCACTCAGCCAATTGACACCAGAGGTGGATCACCAGTACTTATATGTGCAGGTTGATACCGACACATATTTACAGGTGCACAGTCCTGGAAATGCACAGATCCACAAGTGCATAATTGTGCAACTATGCCGCAGCAGATTTGCCAACCAAACGAAAGACCATGGACAGTCTGAAATATAGAGGATTTTTTTCTTAAATCTCTTTTATTGCATATATATACATATAATATGGACCAAATAACAGGAACAGTTATTTGCAATATAAAACTAAGAGACACAAGTCTCAAAATAAGTAATTGCTTTCCAAAGAGTATGAAAGAAAATGGAACAAAAAACAATAGTATATAAATGTGATGGCTAACCTCCGGCACTCCAGCTGTGGTAAAACTATGACTCCCAAGATGTACATTTGCTTATCTGTTCTCAGAACTCCATAGAAATGAATGGAGCATGCTGGGAGTTGTAGTTTCATCACAGCTGGAGTGCTTGAGGTTATTATTATTTATTATTAAAGTGCCATCCATTCCATGGCGCTGTACATATGATAAGGGGTTTACATACATAATACAGACAATTGCACTAAGCATGAACAAGACGAGTTACAGACTGGTACAGAAGGAGAGAGGGCCCTTCCAGTGATGGCTTGCAATCGACCAGGTATGTAGGAAGGACACAGTAGCTGAGGGTGAATCTGGTCATGGCAGTATAGCAGCAGCAAGGTCACTGGTTGTAGGCTTGTCTGAAGAGGTGGGTTTTCAGGTTTCTTTTGAAGGATTCCACTGTAGGTGAGAGTCTGATATGTTGGGGTCGAAAGTTCCAGAGTAGGTAAGCGGAGATAAGAGGAGAGGAGAGAAGGAGGTTTTGTGATGATCGGAGATTACATGTAGGGATGTATCGGGAAAGTAGCTCAGAGATGTATGGAGGGAACAGGTTGTGGACGGCTTTATACGTATTTGTTAGAATTTTGAACTGAATTCGTTGGGCAATGAGAAGCCAGTGAAGGGATTGGTAGAGGGGAGAGGCAGAGAACTAGCGGGGGGAGAGGTGAATTAGTCGGGCAGCAGAGTTGAGGATAGATTGGAGGGGTGTGAGACTACTAGATGGAAAGCCACAGAGGAGGATGTTGCAGTAGTCTAGGCGGGAGATGATGAGGCCACGTACAAGCATTTTTGAAGACTCATGGTTGAGGAATGCGCAGATGTGGGAGATATTTTTCAGTTGGAGGCGGCAGGTGGTGGAAAGGGCTTGGATGTGCGGTCTGAAGGAGAGGGCAGAATCCAAAGTCACTCCTAGATAGCAGACTTGGTTGACCGAGGAGAGTGTGCAGCCATTGATCGTGATAGATAGAATTGTTGGGGGAAATATTATACATTTTGTTTGATCCAAGTTAAGTTTAAGAAAGCGAGAGGAGAAGAAGGAGGATATGGAAGATAGGAATTGTGGGATTCTGGATAGGAAGGTGGTGATTAGGGTTGAGCGAACCCAAACTGTAAAGTTCGGGTTTGTACCGAACTTTAGGATTTTTGGACCCCGGACCCGAACCCAAACATTTCAGTAAAAGTTCGGGTTCGGTGTTCAGCAATTTCTTGGCACTTTTTGAAAGGCTGCAGAGCAGCCAATCAACAAGCGGTTAACTGTCTGACCTTAGAAGCCATCACAGCCATGCCTACTAATGGCATGGCTGTGATTGGCCAGAGCAGCATGTGACCCAGGCTCTATATAAGCTTGAGTCACATAGCGCTGCACGTCACTCTGCTGTTATAAGTGTAGGGAGAGGATGCTGCTGGACTTGTGATTTCAGGGAGAGAATAGGAGAGAATCTATCTCAGCGATCTACATATGAATAGTTGAGTGGGTGCAGGGCACAATCGTTTTGCCCTGTCCTGAGCCCATTGACCAAAAAAAAAAACTTTTATAATTCTGTTAGTTAGGTGGGCGACGGCCATTTTATTCGAGCTCAGTGCACCAGCACTGCATCTGAGCTTTTGGGACATTGCAAATCACAATTTGTTGGCAATCTACAACATCTGGATTAGCCAGTGTGCAATTTAAGGTAGAAATACACCCATCATTTTCTGGGGTTTTAAAAACACACTTTTTGCCAAAAAACTGTATTTTCCTGATCTGCAAGTGTTAAATTCAAGTTTAATATATACAGCTTTCATATTCTGTTACAAAAAAACCCACTTTTTTGGCAACCATCAACATCTGGATTAGTCAGTGTGCAATTTAAGCTATAAATACAGCCATCATTTTCTGCGGTTTTAAAAACACACTTTTTGCCAAAAAACTGTATTTTCCTGATCTGCAAGTGTTAAATTCAAGTTTAATATATACAGCTTTCATATTCTGTTACAAAAAAAACAACTTTTTTGGCAACCATCAACATCTGGATTAGTCAGTGTGCAATTTAAGCTATAAATACAGCCATCATTTTCTGCGGTTTTAAAAACACACTTTTTGCCAAAAAACTGTATTTTTCTGATCTGCAAGTGTTAAATTCAGGTTTAATAAATACAGCTTTCATATTCTGTTACAAAAAAAAACATTTTTGGCAATCTACAACATCTGGATTAGTCAGTGTGCAATTTAAGCTAGAAATACACCCTTTGTTTTCTGGGGTTTTAAAAACACGCTTTTTTGCCAAAAAAAACTGTATTTTCCTGATCTGCAAGTGTTAAATTCAAGTTTAATATATACAGCTTTCATATTCTGTTACAAAAAAACCCACTTTTTTGGCAACCATCAACATCTGGATTAGTCAGTGTGCAATTTAAGCTATAAATACAGCCATCATTTTCTGCGGTTTTAAAAACACACTTTTTGCCAAAAAACTGTATTTTTCTGATCTGCAAGTGTTAAATTCAGGTTTAATAAATACAGCTTTCATATTCTGTTACAAAAAAAACATTTTTGGCAATCTACAACATCTGGATTAGTCAGTGCGCAATTTAAGCTAGAAATACACCCTTCGTTTTCTGGGGTTTTAAAAACACACTTTTTTGCCAAAAAAACTGTATTTTCCTGATCTGCAAGTGTTAAATTCAAGTTTAATATATACAGCTTTCATATTCTGTTACAAAAAAAAACACTTTTTTGGCAATCTACAACATCTGGATTACTCAGTGTTCAGTTTAAGCTAGAATAACACCCATCATTTTCTGGGGTTTTAAAAACACACTATTTTGTCAAAAAACTGTATTTTCCTGATCTGCAAGTGTTAAATTCAAGTTTAAGATATACAGCTTTCATATTCTGTTACCAAAAAAAACACTTTTTTGGCAACCATCAACATCTGGATTAGTCAGTGTGCAATTTAAGCTTTAAATACAGCCATCATTTTCTGCGGTTTTAAAAACACACTTTTTGCCAAAAAACAGTATTTTTCGGATCTGCAAGTGTTAAATTCAAGTTTAATAAATACAGCTTTCATATTCTGTTGCAAAAAAAAAATCATTTTTGGCAATCTACAACATCTGGATTAGTCAGTGTGCAATTTAAGCTAGAAATACACCTTTTGCTTTCTGGGGTTTTAAAAACACACTTTTTTGCCCAAAAAACTGTATTTTCCTGATCTGCAAGTGTTAAATTCAAGTTTAATGATATTCTGTTAACAAAAAAAAACACTTTTTTGGCAATCTATAACATCTGGATTAGTCAGTGTTCAGTTTAATCTAGAATAACACCCATCATTTTCTGGGGTTTTAAAAACACACTATTTTGTCAATAAACTGTATTTTTCTGATCTGCAAGTGTTAAATTCAAGTTTAATATATACAGCTTTCATATTCTGTTACCAAAAAAACACTTTTTTGGCAATCTACAACATCTGGATTAGTCAGTGTGCAATTTAAGGTAGAAATACACTTTTTTGACAAAAAACATTATTTTCAGGCCTTGCAGCATCAGCACGTGTGAAATTACAGGCTTATATACTGCTGTCAAATTCAGTTTGGGCAAAAAAAATTTAGTTGGCAGCCTTTGATGCAGATGTCATTGTGAGATTACACCCTTAATACATTTGGGTTAGATTCAGAGATTTAAAATACCGCCATTTGGTGCACCAATATTGAATTCAGGCCTAAACTGGTTCAGGCCGTGTGAGATACAACCTCTACATACAGGAGTTTGATTCAGCCATTTGAAATACAGCCATTTGAAATACAGCCATTTTGGACAAAGAAATCTTTAATTTAGGCCTACACTTATTCAGGCCGTGTGAGATTCACCCTCTACATACAGGGGATTGATTCAGGCATTTGAAATACAGCCATTTTAAGCAAATAAATCTTTAATTCAGGCCTACACTGATTCAGGCCGTGTGAGATACACCCTCTACATATAGGGGTTTGATTTAGCCATTTGAAATACAGCCATTTGAAATACAGCCATTTTGGGCAAAGAAATCTTTAATTCAGGCCTACACTGGTTCAGACCGTGTGAGATACACCCTCTACATACAGGGGTTTGATTCAGGCATTTGAAATACAGCCATTTTGTGCAAATAAATCTTTAATTCAGGCCTACACTGGTTCAGACCGTGTGAGATACAGCCTCTACATACAGGGGTTTGATTCAACCATTTGAAATACCGCCATTTGGTGCACCAATATTGAATTCAGGCCTACACTGGTTCAGGCCGTTTGAGATACACCCTTTACATACAGGGGTTTGATTCAGCCATTTGAAAAATAGCCATTTGGTGCACCAATATTGAATTCAGGCCTACACTGGTTCAGGCCGTGTGAGATACACCCTCTACATACAGGGGTTTGATTCTGCCATTTGAAATACAGCCATTTGAAATACAGGAATTTTGGACAATGAAATCTTTAATTCAGGCCTACACTGGTTCAGGCCGTGTGAGATACACCCTCTACATACAGGGGTTTGATTCAGCCATTTGAAATACAGCCATTTGAAATACAGGTATTTGAAATACAGCCATTTGGGGAAAATAAATTATTAATTCAGGCCTACACTGGTTCAGACCGTGTGAGATACACCCTCTACATACAGAGGTTTGATTCAGACATTTGAAATACAGCCATTTAAAATATAGCAATTTGAAATACAGCCAGTTTGTCAAAGAAATCTTTAATTCAGGCCTACACTGGTTCAGACCGTGTGAGATACAGCCTCTACATACAGGGGTTTGATTCATGCATTTGTAATGCCGCCATTTTGCGAAAATAAATCTTTAAGTCAGGCCTAGACTGATTCAGGCCGTGTGAGATATATCCTCTACATAAAGGGGTTTGATTCAGCCATTTGAAATACAGCCATTTGAAATACAGCCATTTTGGGCAAAGAAATCTTTAATTCAGGCCTACACTGCTTCAGGCCGTGTGAGATACACCCTCTACATACAGGGGTTTGATTCAGCCATTTGAAATATAGCCATTTGGTGCACCAATATTAAATTCAGGCCTACACTGGTTCAGGCCGTGTGAGATACACCCTCTACATACAGGGGTTTGATTCAGGCATTTGAAATACAGCCATTTTGAGAAAATAAATCTTTAAGTCAGGCCTTCACTGATTCAGGCCATTTGAGATACACCCTCTACATACAGGGGTTTGATTCAGGCATTTAAAATACAGCCATTTGGAATACAAACCCTCTACATACAGGGGTTTGATTCAGGCATTTGAAATACAGCCATTTGAAATACAGTCATTTGGGGCAAATAAATTATTAATTCAGGCCTACACTGGTTCAGACCGTGTGAGATACACCCTCTACATACAGGGGTTTGATTCAGACATTTGAAATACAGCCATTTAAAATACAGGTATATGAAATACAGCCATTTTGGGCAAAGAAATATTTAATTCAGGCCAACACTGGTTCAGACCGTGTGAGATACACCCTCTACATACAGGGGTTTGATTTAGGCATTTGAAATACAGCCATTTGAAATACAGCCATTTTGGCAAAGAAATCTTTACTTCACTGGTTCACTTTACTGGTTCAGACCCTGTGAGATACAGCCTCTACATACAGGGGTTTGATTCAGGCATTTGTAATGCCGCCATTTTGTGAAAATAAATCTTTAAGTCAGGCCTAGACTGATTCAGGCCGTGTGAGATATACCCTCTACATACAGGGGTTTGATTCAGCCATTTGAAATACAGCCATTTTGGGCAAAGAAATCTTTAATTCAGGCCTACACTGCTTCAGGCCGTGTGAGATACACCCTCTACATACAGGGGTTTGATTCAGCCATTTGAAATATAGCAATTTGGTGCACCAATATTGAATTCAGGCCTACACTGGTTCAGGCCGTGTGAGATACACCCTCTACATACAGGGGTTTGATTCTGCCATTTGAAATACAGGAATTTTGGACAATGAAATCTTTAATTCAGGCCTACACTGGTTAAGGCCGTGTGAGATACACCCTCTACATACAGGGGTTTGATTCAGCCATTTGAAATACAGCCATTTGAAATACAGCCATTTGGCGCAAAGAAATCTTTAATTAAGACTTACACTGGTTCAGGCCGTGTCAGATACACCCTCAACATACAGGGGTTTGATTCAGGCATTTGAAATACAGCCATTTTGGGAAAATAAATCTTTAAGTCAGGCCTTCACTGATTCAGGCCATTTGAGATACACACTCTACATACAGGGGTTTGATTCAGGCATTTGAAATACAACCATTTGGAATACAAACCCTCTACATACAGGGGTTTGATTCAGGCATTTGAAATACAGCCATTTGAAATACAGTCATTTGGGGCAAATAAATTATTAATTCAGGCCTACACTGGTTCAGACTGTTTGAGATACACCCTCTACATACAGGGGTTTGATTCAGACATTTGAAATACAGCCATTTAAAATACAGGTATATGAAATACAGCCATTTTGGGCAAAGAAATATTTAATTCAGGCCAACACTGGTTCAGACCGTGTGAGATACACCTTCTACATACAGGGGTTTGATTTAGGCATTTGAAATACAGCCATTTGAAATACAGCCATTTTTGCAAAGAAATCTTTACTTCAGGCCTACACTGGTTCAGACCCTGTGAGATACAGCCTCTACATACAGGGGTTTGATTCAGGCATTTGTAATGCCGCCATTTTGTGAAAATAAATCTTTAAGTCAGGCCTAGACTGATTCAGGCCGTGTGAGATATACCCTCTACATACAGGGGTTTGATTCAGCCATTTGAAATATAGCCATTTGAAATTCAGCCATTTTGTGCAAAGAAATCTTTAATTCAGGCCTACACTGCTTCAGGCCGTGTGAGATACACCCTCTACATACAGGGGTTTGATTCAGCCATTTAAAATACTGCCATTTTGGGCAAAGAAATCTTTAATTCAGGCCTACACTGATTCAGGCTGTGTGAGATACACCCTCTACATACAGGGGTTTGATTCAACCATTTGAAATACAGCCATTTAGTGCACCAATATGGAATTCAGGCCTACACTGGTTCAGGCCGTGAGAGATACATCCTTTACATACAGGGGTTTGATTCAGCCATTTGAAATATAGCCATTTGTAATACAGCCATTTTGGGCAAAGAAATCTTTAATTCAGGCCTACACTGGTTCAGGCCGTGTGAGATACACCCTCTACATACAGGGGTTTGATTCAGCCATTTAAAATACAGCCATTTTGGGCAAAGAAATCTTTAAATCAGGCCTACACTGATTCAGGCCGTGTGAGATACACCTTCTACATACAGGGGTTTGATTCAACCATTTGAAATACAGCCATTTAATGCACCAATATTGAATTCAGGCCTACACTGGTTCAGTTCGTGTGAGATACACCCTCTACATATAGGGGTTTGATTCAGGCATTTGAAATACAGGCATTTGAAATACAGGAATTTGAAATACAGCAATTTGAAATACAGCCATTTTGAGCAAAGAAATCTTTAATTCAGGCCTACACTGATTCAGGCCATGTGAGATACACCCTCTACATACAGGGGTTTGATTCAACCATTTGAAAAACAGCCATTTGGTGCACCAATATTGAATTCAGGCCTACACTGGTTCAGGCCTTGTGAGATACACCCTCTACATACAGGGGTTTGATTCAGGCATTTGAAATACAGCCATTTGAAATACAGCCATTTGAAATACAGCCATTTTGGGCAAAGAAATCTTTAATTCAGGCCTTCACTGATTCAGGCCGTGTGAGATACACCCTCTACATACAGGGGTTTGATTCAGGCATTTAAAATGCAGCCATTTTGGGGAAAGACATCTTTAATTCAGGCCTACACTGATTCAGACCGTGTGAGATACACCCTCTACATACAAGTGTTTGATTCAGCCAATTCAAATATAGTCATTTTGGGCATATAAATCTTAAATTCAGGCTTACACTGGTTCAGGCTGTGTGAGATACACCCTCTACATACAGGGGTTTGATTCAGGCATTTGAAATACACCCATTTGAAATACAGCCATTTTGGGCATCGAAATCTTTAATTCAGGCCTACACTAATTCAGGCCGTGTGAGATACATCCTCTACATAGAGGGGTTTGATTCAGGCATTTGAAATACAGCCATTTGACATATAGGAATTTGAAATACAGCCATTTTGGGAAAAGAAATCTTTACTTCAGGCCTACACTGGTTCAGTTCGTGTGAGATACACCCTCTACATATAGGGGTTTGATTCAGGCATTTGAAATACAGGCATTTGAAATACAGGAATTTGAAATACAGCAATTTGAAATACAGCCATTTTGAGCAAAGAAATCTTTAATTCAGGCCTACACTGATTCAGGCCATGTGAGATACACCCTCTACATACAGGGGTTTGATTCAACCATTTGAAAAACAGCCATTTGGTGCACCAATATTGAATTCAGGCCTACACTGGTTCAGGCCTTGTGAGATACACCCTCTACATACAGGGGTTTGATTTAGGCATTTGAAATACAGCCATTTGAAATACAGCCATTTTTGCAAAGAAATCTTTACTTCAGGCCTACACTGGTTCAGACCCTGTGAGATACAGCCTCTACATACAGGGGTTTGATTCATGCATTTGTAATGCCGCCATTTTGTGAAAATAAATCTTTAAGTCAGGCCTAGACTGATTCAGGCCGTGTGAGATATACCCTCTACATACAGGGGTTTGATTCAGCCATTTGAAATATAGCCATTTGTAATACAGCCATTTTGGGCAAAGAAATCTTTAATTCAGGCCTACACTGGTTCAGGCCGTGTGAGATACACCCTCTACATACAGGGGTTTGATTCAGCCATTTAAAATACAGCCATTTTGGGCAAAGAAATCTTTAAATCAGGCCTACACTGATTCAGGCCGTGTGAGATACACCTTCTACATACAGGGGTTTGATTCAACCATTTGAAATACAGCCATTTAATGCACCAATATTGAATTCAGGCCTACACTGGTTCAGTTCGTGTGAGATACACCCTCTACATATAGGGGTTTGATTCAGGCATTTGAAATACAGGCATTTGAAATACAGGAATTTGAAATACAGCAATTTGAAATACAGCCATTTTGAGCAAAGAAATCTTTAATTCAGGCCTACACTGATTCAGGCCATGTGAGATACACCCTCTACATACAGGGGTTTGATTCAACCATTTGAAATACAGCCATTTTGTGTACCAATATTGAATTCAGGCCTACATTGGTTCAGGCCGTGTAAGACTGGGGTTTGATTCAGGCATTTGAAATACAGCCATTTGAAATACAGCCATTTGAAATACAGCCATTTTGGGCAAAGAAATATTTAATTCAGGCCTTCACTGATTCAGGCCGTGTGAGATACACCCTCTACATACAGGGGTTTGATTCAGGCATTTAAAATGCAGCCATTTTGGGGAAAGACATCTTTAATTCAGGCCTACACTGATTCAGACCGTGTGAGATACACCCTCTACATACAAGTGTTTGATTCAGCCAATTCAAATATAGTCATTTTGGGCATATAAATCTTAAATTCAGGCTTACACTGGTTCAGGCTGTGTGAGATACACCCTCTACATACAGGGGTTTGATTCAGGCATTTGAAATACACCCATTTGAAATACAGCCATTTTGGGCATCGAAATCTTTAATTCAGGCCTACACTAATTCAGGCCGTGTGAGATACATCCTCTACATAGAGGGGTTTGATTCAGGCATTTGAAATACAGCCATTTGACATATAGGAATTTGAAATACAGCCATTTTGGGAAAAGAAATCTTTACTTCAGGCCTACACTGGTTCAGTTCGTGTGAGATACACCCTCTACATATAGGGGTTTGATTCAGGCATTTGAAATACAGGCATTTGAAATACAGGAATTTGAAATACAGCAATTTGAAATACAGCCATTTTGAGCAAAGAAATCTTTAATTCAGGCCTACACTGATTCAGGCCATGTGAGATACACCCTCTACATACAGGGGTTTGATTCAACCATTTGAAAAACAGCCATTTGGTGCACCAATATTGAATTCAGGCCTACACTGGTTCAGGCCTTGTGAGATACACCCTCTACATACAGGGGTTTGATTTAGGCATTTGAAATACAGCCATTTGAAATACAGCCATTTTTGCAAAGAAATCTTTACTTCAGGCCTACACTGGTTCAGACCCTGTGAGATACAGCCTCTACATACAGGGGTTTGATTCATGCATTTGTAATGCCGCCATTTTGTGAAAATAAATCTTTAAGTCAGGCCTAGACTGATTCAGGCCGTGTGAGATATACCCTCTACATACAGGGGTTTGATTCAGCCATTTGAAATATAGCCATTTGAAATTCAGCCATTTTGTGCAAAGAAATCTTTAATTCAGGCCTACACTGCTTCAGGCCGTGTGAGATACACCCTCTACATACAGGGGTTTGATTCAGCCATTTAAAATACTGCCATTTTGGGCAAAGAAATCTTTAATTCAGGCCTACACTGATTCAGGCTGTGTGAGATACACCCTCTACATACAGGGGTTTGATTCAACCATTTGAAATACAGCCATTTAGTGCACCAATATGGAATTCAGGCCTACACTGGTTCAGGCCGTGAGAGATACATCCTTTACATACAGGGGTTTGATTCAGCCATTTGAAATATAGCCATTTGAAATACAGCCATTTTGGGCAAAGAAATCTTTAATTCAGGCCTACACTGGTTCAGGCCGTGTGAGATACACCCTCTACATACAGGGGTTTGATTCAGGCATTTGAAATACAGCCATTTTGAGAAAAGAAATCTTTAAGTCAGGCCTTCACTGATTCAGGCCATTTGAGATACACCCTCTACATACAGGGGTTTGATTCAGGCATTTAAAATACAGCCATTTGGAATACAAACCCTCTACATACAGGGGTTTGATTCAGGCATTTGAAATACAGCCATTTGAAATACAGTCATTTGGGGCAAATAAATTATTAATTCAGGCCTACACTGGTTCAGACCGTGTGAGATACACCCTCTACATACAGGGGTTTGATTCAGACATTTGAAATACAGCCATTTAAAATACAGGTATATGAAATACAGCCATTTTGGGCAAAGAAATATTTAATTCAGGCCAACACTGGTTCAGACCGTGTGAGATACACCCTCTACATACAGGGGTTTGATTTAGGCATTTGAAATACAGCCATTTGAAATACAGCCATTTTGGCAAAGAAATCTTTACTTCACTGGTTCACTTTACTGGTTCAGACCCTGTGAGATACAGCCTCTACATACAGGGGTTTGATTCAGGCATTTGTAATGCCGCCATTTTGTGAAAATAAATCTTTAAGTCAGGCCTAGACTGATTCAGGCCGTGTGAGATATACCCTCTACATACAGGGGTTTGATTCAGCCATTTGAAATACAGCCATTTTGGGCAAAGAAATCTTTAATTCAGGCCTACACTGCTTCAGGCCGTGTGAGATACACCCTCTACATACAGGGGTTTGATTCAGCCATTTGAAATATAGCAATTTGGTGCACCAATATTGAATTCAGGCCTACACTGGTTCAGGCCGTGTGAGATACACCCTCTACATACAGGGGTTTGATTCTGCCATTTGAAATACAGGAATTTTGGACAATGAAATCTTTAATTCAGGCCTACACTGGTTAAGGCCGTGTGAGATACACCCTCTACATACAGGGGTTTGATTCAGCCATTTGAAATACAGCCATTTGAAATACAGCCATTTGGCGCAAAGAAATCTTTAATTCAGGCCTACACTGGTTCAGGCCGTGTCAGATACACCCTCAACATACAGGGGTTTGATTCAGGCATTTGAAATACAGCCATTTTGGGAAAATAAATCTTTAAGTCAGGCCTTCACTGATTCAGGCCATTTGAGATACACACTCTACATACAGGGGTTTGATTCAGGCATTTGAAATACAACCATTTGGAATACAAACCCTCTACATACAGGGGTTTGATTCAGGCATTTGAAATACAGCCATTTGAAATACAGTCATTTGGGGCAAATAAATTATTAATTCAGGCCTACACTGGTTCAGACTGTTTGAGATACACCCTCTACATACAGGGGTTTGATTCAGACATTTGAAATACAGCCATTTAAAATACAGGTATATGAAATACAGCCATTTTGGGCAAAGAAATATTTAATTCAGGCCAACACTGGTTCAGACCGTGTGAGATACACCTTCTACATACAGGGGTTTGATTTAGGCATTTGAAATACAGCCATTTGAAATACAGCCATTTTGGCAAAGAAATCTTTACTTCAGGCCTACACTGGTTCAGACCCTGTGAGATACAGCCTCTACATACAGGGGTTTGATTCAGGCATTTGTAATGCCGCCATTTTGTGAAAATAAATCTTTAAGTCAGGCCTAGACTGATTCAGGCCGTGTGAGATATACCCTCTACATACAGGGGTTTGATTCAGCCATTTGAAATATAGCCATTTGAAATTCAGCCATTTTGTGCAAAGAAATCTTTAATTCAGGCCTACACTGCTTCAGGCCGTGTGAGATACACCCTCTACATACAGGGGTTTGATTCAGCCATTTAAAATACTGCCATTTTGGGCAAAGAAATCTTTAATTCAGGCCTACACTGATTCAGGCTGTGTGAGATACACCCTCTACATACAGGGGTTTGATTCAACCATTTGAAATACAGCCATTTAGTGCACCAATATGGAATTCAGGCCTACACTGGTTCAGGCCGTGAGAGATACATCCTTTACATACAGGGGTTTGATTCAGCCATTTGAAATATAGCCATTTGTAATACAGCCATTTTGGGCAAAGAAATCTTTAATTCAGGCCTACACTGGTTCAGGCCGTGTGAGATACACCCTCTACATACAGGGGTTTGATTCAGCCATTTAAAATACAGCCATTTTGGGCAAAGAAATCTTTAAATCAGGCCTACACTGATTCAGGCCGTGTGAGATACACCTTCTACATACAGGGGTTTGATTCAACCATTTGAAATACAGCCATTTAATGCACCAATATTGAATTCAGGCCTACACTGGTTCAGTTCGTGTGAGATACACCCTCTACATATAGGGGTTTGATTCAGGCATTTGAAATACAGGCATTTGAAATACAGGAATTTGAAATACAGCAATTTGAAATACAGCCATTTTGAGCAAAGAAATCGTTAATTCAGGCCTACACTGACTCAGGCCATGTGAGATACACCCTCTACATACAGGGGTTTGATTCAACCATTTGAAAAACAGCCATTTGGTGCACCAATATTGAATTCAGGCCTACACTGGTTCAGGCCTTGTGAGATACACCCTCTACATACAGGGGTTTGATTCAGGCATTTAAAATGCAGCCATTTTGGGGAAAGACATCTTTAATTCAGGCCTACACTGATTCAGACCGTGTGAGATACACCCTCTACATACAAGGGTTTGATTCAGCCAATTCAAATATAGTCATTTTGGGCATATAAATCTTAAATTCAGGCTTACACTGGTTCAGGCTGTGTGAGATACACCCTCTACATACAGGGGTTTGATTCAGGCATTTGAAATACACCCATTTGAAATACAGCCATTTGAAATACAGCCATTTTGGGCAAAGAAATCTTTAATTCAGGCCTACACTGATTCAGGCCGTGTGAGATACACCCTCTACATACAGGGGTTTGATTCAGGCATTTAAAATGCAGCCATTTTGGGGAAAGACATCTTTAATTCAGGCCTACACTGATTCAGACCGTGTGAGATACACCCTCTACATACAAGGGTTTGATTCAGCCAATTCAAATATAGTCATTTTGGGCATATAAATCTTAAATTCAGGCTTACACTGGTTCAGGCTGTGTGAGATACACCCTCTACATACAGGGGTTTGATTCAGGCATTTGAAATACACCCATTTGAAATACAGCCATTTTGGGCATGGAAATCTTTAATTCAGGCCTACACTAATTCAGGCCGTGTGAGATACATCCTCTACATAGAGGGGTTTGATTCAGGCATTTGAAATACAGCCATTTGACATATAGGAATTTGAAATACAGCCATTTTGGGAAAAGAAATCTTTACTTCAGGCCTACACTGGTTCAGTTCGTGTGAGATACACCCTCTACATATAGGGGTTTGATTCAGGCATTTGAAATACAGGCCTTTGAAATACAGCAATTTGAAATACAGCAATTTGAAATACAGCCATTTTGAGCAAAGAAATCTTTAATTCAGGCCTACACTGATTCAGGCCATGTGAGATACACCCTCTACATACAGGGGTTTGATTCAACCATTTGAAAAACAGCCATTTGGTGCACCAATATTGAATTCAGGCCTACACTGGTTCAGGCCTTGTGAGATACACCCTCTACATACAGGGGTTTGATTTAGGCATTTGAAATACAGCCATTTGAAATACAGCCATTTTTGCAAAGAAATCTTTACTTCAGGCCTACACTGGTTCAGACCCTGTGAGATACAGCCTCTACATACAGGGGTTTGATTCATGCATTTGTAATGCCGCCATTTTGTGAAAATAAATCTTTAAGTCAGGCCTAGACTGATTCAGGCCGTGTGAGATATACCCTCTACATACAGGGGTTTGATTCAGCCATTTGAAATATAG
The DNA here is from genome assembly GCF_905171765.1 of Bufo bufo. Classification (NCBI taxonomy): domain Eukaryota; kingdom Metazoa; phylum Chordata; class Amphibia; order Anura; family Bufonidae; genus Bufo; species Bufo bufo. The sequence goes on from NC_053392.1 coordinate 214,964,839, forward strand.
CCATTTGAAATTCAGCCATTTTGTGCAAAGAAATCTTTAATTCAGGCCTACACTGCTTCAGGCCGTGTGAGATACACCCTCTACATACAGGGGTTTGATTCAGCCATTTAAAATACTGCCATTTTGGGCAAAGAAATCTTTAATTCAGGCCTACACTGATTCAGGCTGTGTGAGATACACCCTCTACATACAGGGGTTTGATTCAACCATTTGAAATACAGCCATTTAGTGCACCAATATGGAATTCAGGCCTACACTGGTTCAGGCCGTGAGAGATACATCCTTTACATACAGGGGTTTGATTCAGCCATTTGAAATATAGCCATTTGAAATACAGCCATTTTGGGCAAAGAAATCTTTAATTCAGGCCTACACTGGTTCAGGCCGTGTGAGATACACCCTCTACATACAGGGGTTTGATTCAGCCATTTAAAATACAGCCATTTTGGGCAAAGAAATCTTTAAATCAGGCCTACACTGATTCAGGCCGTGTGAGATACACCTTCTACATACAGGGGTTTGATTCAACCATTTGAAATACAGCCATTTAATGCACCAATATTGAATTCAGGCCTACACTGGTTCAGTTCGTGTGAGATACACCCTCTACATATAGGGGTTTGATTCAGGCATTTGAAATACAGGCATTTGAAATACAGGAATTTGAAATACAGCAATTTGAAATACAGCCATTTTGAGCAAAGAAATCTTTAATTCAGGCCTACACTGATTCAGGCCATGTGAGATACACCCTCTACATACAGGGGTTTGATTCAACCATTTGAAAAACAGCCATTTGGTGCACCAATATTGAATTCAGGCCTACACTGGTTCAGGCCTTGTGAGATACACCCTCTACATACAGGGGTTTGATTCAGGCATTTGAAATACAGCCATTTGAAATACAGGCATTTGAAATACAGCCATTTTGGGCAAAGAAATCTTTAATTCTGGCCTACACTGATTCAGGCCGTGTGAGATACACCCTCTACATACAGGGGTTTGATTCAGGCATTTAAAATGCAGCCATTTTGGGGAAAGACATCTTTAATTCAGGCCTACACTGATTCAGACCGTGTGAGATACACCCTCTACATACAAGGGTTTGATTCAGCCAATTCAAATATAGTCATTTTGGGCATATAAATCTTAAATTCAGGCTTACACTGGTTCAGGCTGTGTGAGATACACCCTCTACATACAGGGGTTTGATTCAGGCATTTGAAATACAGCCATTTTGGGCATCGAAATCTTTAATTCAGGCCTACACTAATTCAGACCGTGTGAGATACATCCTCTACATAGAGGGGTTTGATTCAGGCATTTGAAATACAGCCATTTGACATATAGGAATTTGAAATACAGCCATTTTGGGAAAAGAAATCTTTACTTCAGGCCTACACTGATTCAGGCCGTGTGAGATACACCCTATACATACAGGGGTTTGATTCAGGCATTTGAAATACAGCCATTTTGGGCAAATAAATCTTTAATTCGGGCATACACTGGTTCAGACCGTGTGAGATACACCCTCTACATACAGGGGTTTGATAAAGGCATTTGAAATACAGCCATTTGAAATACAGCCATTTTGGGCAAAGAAATCTTGAATTCAAGCCTACACTGGTTCAGGCCGTGTGAGATACACCCTCTACATACAGGGGTTTGATTCAGCCATTTGAAATACAGCCATTTGAAATACAGCCATTTTGGACAAAGAAATCTTTAATTCAACCCTACACTGATTCAGGACGTGTGAGATACACCTTCTACATACAGTGGTTTGATTCAGCCATTTGAAATTCCGCCATTTTGTGCACCAATATTGAATTCAGGCCTACACTGGTTCAGTCTGTGTGAGATACACCCTCTACATACAGGGGTTTGAATCAGGCATTTGAAATACAGCCATTTGAAAAACAGCCATTTGAAATACAGCCATTTTGGGCAAAGAAATCTTTAATTCAGGCCTACACTGATTCAGGCCATGTGAGATACACCCTCTACATACAGAGGTTTGAATCAGGCATTTGAAATACAGCCATTTTGGGCAAAGAAATCTTTAATTCAGGCCTACACTGATTCAGGCCGTGTGAGATACACCCTCTACATACAGGGGTTTTATTCAGGCATTTGAAATACAGCCATTTTGGGCAAAGAAATCTTTAATTCAGGCCTACACTGATTCAGGCCGTGTGAGATACACCCTCTACGTACAGGGGTTTGATTCAACCATTTGAAATACAGCCATTTAGTGCACCAATATGGAATTCAGGCCTACACTGGTTCAGTCCGTGTGAGATACACCCTCTACATACAGGGGTTTGATTCAGGCATTTGAAATACAGGCATTTGAAATACAGGCATTTGAAATACAGCCATTTTTGAGCAAATAAATCTTTAATTCAGGCCTACACTGATTCAGGCCATGTGAGATACACCCTCTACATAGAGGGGTTTTATTCAGGCATTTGAAATACAGCCATTTTGGGCAAAGAAATTTTTAATTCAGGCCTACACTGGTTCAGTCCATGTGAGATACACCCTCTACATATAGGGGTTTGATTCAGCCATTTGAAATACAGCCATTTTGGGAAAAGAAATCTTTAAGTCAGGCCTTCACTGATTCAGGCCATTTGAGATACACCCTCTACATACAGGGGTTTGATTCAGGCATTTGAAATACAGCCATTTGGAATACAAACCCTCTACATACAGGGGTTTGATTCAGGCATTTGAAATACAGCCATTTGAAATACAGTCTTTTGGGGCAAATAAATTATTAATTCAGGCCTACACTGGTTCAGACTGTTTGAGATACACCCTCTACATACAGGGGTTTGATTCAGACATTTGAAATACAGCCATTTAAAATACAGGTATATGAAATACAGCTATTTTGGGCAAAGAAATATTTAATTCAGGCCAACACTGGTTCAGACCGTGTGAGATACACCCTCTACATACAGGGGTTTGATTTAGGCATTTGAAATACAGCCATTTGAAATACAGCCATTTTGGCAAAGAAATCTTTACTTCAGGCCTACACTGGTTCAGACCCTGTGAGATACAGCCTCTACATACAGGGGTTTGATTCATGCATTTGTAATGCCGCCATTTAGTGAAAATAAATCTTTAAGTCAGGCCTAGACTGATTCAGGCCGTGTGAGATATACCCTCTACATACAGGGGTTTGATTCAGCCATTTGAAATACAGCCATTTGAAATTCAGCCATTTTGTGCAAAGAAATCTTTAATTCAGGCCTACACTGCTTCAGGCCGTGTGAGATACACCCTCTACATACAGGGGTTTGATTCAGCCATTTGAAATACAGCCATTTTGGGCATCGAAATCTTTAATTCAGGCCTACACTAATTCAGACCGTGTGAGATACATCCTCTACATAGAGGGGTTTGATTCAGGCATTTGAAATACAGCCATTTGACATATAGGAATTTGAAATACAGCCATTTTGGGAAAAGAAATCTTTACTTCAGGCCTACACTGATTCAGGCCGTGTGAGATACACCCTATACATACAGGGGTTTGATTCAGGCATTTGAAATACAGCCATTTTGGGCAAATAAATCTTTAATTCGGGCATACACTGGTTCAGACCGTGTGAGATACACCCTCTACATACAGGGGTTTGATAAAGGCATTTGAAATACAGCCATTTGAAATACAGCCATTTTGGGCAAAGAAATCTTGAATTCAAGCCTACACTGGTTCAGGCCGTGTGAGATACACCCTCTACATACAGGGGTTTGATTCAGCCATTTGAAATACAGCCATTTGAAATACAGCCATTTTGGACAAAGAAATCTTTAATTCAACCCTACACTGATTCAGGACGTGTGAGATACACCTTCTACATACAGTGGTTTGATTCAGCCATTTGAAATTCCGCCATTTTGTGCACCAATATTGAATTCAGGCCTACACTGGTTCAGTCTGTGTGAGATACACCCTCTACATACAGGGGTTTGAATCAGGCATTTGAAATACAGCCATTTGAAAAACAGCCATTTGAAATACAGCCATTTTGGGCAAAGAAATCTTTAATTCAGGCCTACACTGATTCAGGCCATGTGAGATACACCCTCTACATACAGAGGTTTGAATCAGGCATTTGAAATACAGCCATTTTGGGCAAAGAAATCTTTAATTCAGGCCTACACTGATTCAGGCCGTGTGAGATACACCCTCTACATACAGGGGTTTTATTCAGGCATTTGAAATACAGCCATTTTGGGCAAAGAAATCTTTAATTCAGGCCTACACTGATTCAGGCCGTGTGAGATACACCCTCTACGTACAGGGGTTTGATTCAACCATTTGAAATACAGCCATTTAGTGCACCAATATGGAATTCAGGCCTACACTGGTTCAGTCCGTGTGAGATACACCCTCTACATACAGGGGTTTGATTCAGGCATTTGAAATACAGGCATTTGAAATACAGGCATTTGAAATACAGCCATTTTTGAGCAAATAAATCTTTAATTCAGGCCTACACTGATTCAGGCCATGTGAGATACACCCTCTACATAGAGGGGTTTTATTCAGGCATTTGAAATACAGCCATTTTGGGCAAAGAAATTTTTAATTCAGGCCTACACTGGTTCAGTCCATGTGAGATACACCCTCTACATATAGGGGTTTGATTCAGCCATTTGAAATACAGCCATTTTGGGAAAAGAAATCTTTAAGTCAGGCCTTCACTGATTCAGGCCATTTGAGATACACCCTCTACATACAGGGGTTTGATTCAGGCATTTGAAATACAGCCATTTGGAATACAAACCCTCTACATACAGGGGTTTGATTCAGGCATTTGAAATACAGCCATTTGAAATACAGTCTTTTGGGGCAAATAAATTATTAATTCAGGCCTACACTGGTTCAGACTGTTTGAGATACACCCTCTACATACAGGGGTTTGATTCAGACATTTGAAATACAGCCATTTAAAATACAGGTATATGAAATACAGCTATTTTGGGCAAAGAAATATTTAATTCAGGCCAACACTGGTTCAGACCGTGTGAGATACACCCTCTACATACAGGGGTTTGATTTAGGCATTTGAAATACAGCCATTTGAAATACAGCCATTTTGGCAAAGAAATCTTTACTTCAGGCCTACACTGGTTCAGACCCTGTGAGATACAGCCTCTACATACAGGGGTTTGATTCATGCATTTGTAATGCCGCCATTTAGTGAAAATAAATCTTTAAGTCAGGCCTAGACTGATTCAGGCCGTGTGAGATATACCCTCTACATACAGGGGTTTGATTCAGCCATTTGAAATACAGCCATTTGAAATTCAGCCATTTTGTGCAAAGAAATCTTTAATTCAGGCCTACACTGCTTCAGGCCGTGTGAGATACACCCTCTACATACAGGGGTTTGATTCAGCCATTTAAAATACTGCCATTTTGGGCAAAGAAATCTTTAATTCAGGCCTACACTGATTCAGGCTGTGTGAGATACACCCTCTACATACAGGGGTTTGATTCAACCATTTGAAATACAGCCATTTAGTGCACCAATATGGAATTCAGGCCTACACTGGTTCAGGCCGTGAGAGATACATCCTTTACATACAGGGGTTTGATTCAGCCATTTGAAATATAGCCATTTGAAATACAGCCATTTTGGGCAAAGAAATCTTTAATTCAGGCCTACACTGGTTCAGGCCGTGTGAGATACACCCTCTACATACAGGGGTTTGATTCAGCCATTTAAAATACAGCCATTTTGGGCAAAGAAATCTTTAAATCAGGCCTACACTGATTCAGGCCGTGTGAGATACACCTTCTACATACATGGGTTTGATTCAAGCATTTGAAATACAGCCATTTAATGCACCAATATTGAATTCAGGCCTACACTGGTTCAGTTCGTGTGAGATACACCCTCTACATACAGGGGTTTGATTCAGGCATTTGAAATACAGGCATTTGAAATACAGGAATTTGAAATACAGCAATTTGAAATACAGCAATTTTGAGCAAAGAAATCTTTAATTCAGGCCTACACTGATTCAGGCCATGTGAGATACACCCTCTACATACAGGGGTTTGATTCAACCATTTGAAAAACAGCCATTTGGTGCACCAATATTGAATTCAGGCCTACACTGGTTCAGGCCTTGTGAGATACACCCTCTACATACAGGGGTTTGATTCAGGCATTTGAAATACAGCCATTTGAAATACAGCCATTTGAAATACAGCCATTTTGGGCAAAGAAATCTTTAATTCAGGCCTACACTGATTCAGGCCGTGTGAGATACACCCTCTACATACAGGGGTTTGATTCAGGCATTTAAAATGCAGCCATTTTGGGGAAAGACATCTTTAATTCAGGCCTACACTGATTCAGACCGTGTGAGATACACCCTCTACATACAAGGGTTTGATTCAGCCAATTCAAATATAGTCATTTTGGGCATATAAATCTTAAATTCAGGCTTACACTGGTTCAGGCTGTGTGAGATACACCCTCTACATACAGGGGTTTGATTCAGGCATTTGAAATACACCCATTTGAAATACAGCCATTTTGGGCATCGAAATCTTTAATTCAGGCCTACACTAATTCAGGCCGTGTGAGATACATCCTCTACATAGAGGGGTTTGATTCAGGCATTTGAAATACAGCCATTTGACATATAGGAATTTGAAATACAGCCATTTTGGGCATCGAAATCTTTAATTCAGGCCTACACTGATTCAGGCCGTGTGAGATACACCCTATACATACAGGGGTTTGATTCAGGCATTTGAAATACAGCCATTTTGGGCAAATAAATCTTTAATTCGGGCATACACTGGTTCAGACCGTGTGAGATACACCCTCTACATACAGGGGTTTGATTCAGGCATTTGAAATACAGCCATTTGAAATACAGCCATTTTGGGCAAAGAAATCTTGAATTCAAGCCTACACTGGTTCAGGCCGTGTGAGATACACCCTCTACATACAGGGGTTTGATTCAGCCATTTGAAATACAGCCATTTGAAATACAGCCATTTTGGACAAAGAAATCTTTAATTCAACCCTACACTGATTCAGGACGTGTGAGATACACCTTCTACATACAGTGGTTTGATTCAGCCATTTGAAATTCCGCCATTTTGTGCACCAATATTGAATTCAGGCCTACACTGGTTCAGGCCTTGTGAGATACACCCTCTACATACAGGGGTTTGAATCAGGCATTTGAAATACAGCCATTTGAAATACAGCCATTTTGGGCAAAGAAATCTTTAATTCAGGCCTACACTGATTCAGGCCATGTGAGATACACCCTCTACATACAGAGGTTTGAATCAGGCATTTGAAATACAGCCATTTTGGGCAAAGAAATCTTTAATTCAGGCCTACACTGATTCAGGCCGTGTGAGATACACCCTCTACGTACAGGGGTTTGATTCAACCATTTGAAATACAGCCATTTAGTGCATCAATATGGAATTCAGGCCTACACTGGTTCAGTCCGTGTGAGATACACCCTCTACATACAGGGGTTTGATTCAGGCATTTGAAATACTGGCATTTGAAATACAGGCATTTGAAATACAGCCATTTTTGAGCAAATAAATCTTTAATTCAGGCCTACACTGATTCAGGCCATGTGAGATACACCCTCTACATACAGGGGTTTTATTCAGGCATTTGAAATACAGCCATTTTGGGCAAAGAAATTTTTAATTCAGGCCTACACTGGTTCAGTCCGTGTGAGATACACCCTCTACATACAGGGGTTTGATTCAGCCATTTGAAATACAGCCATGTGAAATACAGCCATTTTGGGCAAAGAAATCTTTAATTCAGGCCTACACTGATTCAGAACGTGTGAGATACACCTTCTACATACAGGGGTTTGATTCAGCCATTTGAAATACCGCCATTTGGTGCACCAATATTGAATTCAGGCCTACACTGGTTTAGGCCGTGTGAGATACACCCTCTACATACAAGGGTTTGAATCAGGCATTTGAAATACAGGCATTTGAAATACAGCCATTTTGGGCAAAGAAATCTTTAATTCAGGCCTACACTGATTTAAGCCGTGTGAGATACACCCTCTACATACAGAGGTTTGATTCAGGAATTTGATATACAGCCATTTTGGGCAAAGAAATCTTTAATTCAGGCCTACACTGATTCAGGCAGTGTGAGATACACCCTCTACATACAGGGGTTTTATTCACGCATTTGAAATACAGCCATTTTGGGCAAAGAAATCTTTAATTCAGGCCTACACTGATTCAGGACGTGTGAGATACCCCCTCTACATTTAGGGGTTTGATTCAGCCAATTGAAATACAGCCATTTGAAATACAGCCATTATGGGCAAAGAAATCTTTAATTCAGGCCTACACTGGTTCAGGCCGGGTGAAATAAACCCTCTACATACAGGGGTTTGATTCAGCCATTTGAAATACAGCCATTTGAAATACAGCCATTTTGGGCAAAGAAATCTTTAATTTAGGCCTACGATGGTTCAGGCCGTGTGAGATACACCCTCTACATACAGGGGTTTGATTCACGCATTTGAAATACAGCCATTTTGAGCAAAGAAATCTTTAATTCAGGCCTACACTGATTCAGGCTGTGTAAGATACACCCTCTACATACAGGGGTTATATTCAGCCATTTGAAATACCGCCATTTGGTGCACCAATATTGAATTCAGTCCTACACTGGTTAAGGCCGTGTGAGATACACCCTTTACATACAGGGGTTTGAAACAGGCATTTGAAATACCGCCATTTGAAATGCCGCCATCTTGGGAAAAGAATACTTTAATTCAGGCCTACACTGATTCAGAACATGTGAGATACACCCTCTACATACAGGGGTTTGTGTCACGGATGGTGTTGCAGAAAGCTGGAACTTATAAATAAACATCCGACTGGCTTGATCCCAAACTAAAGAGCATATGGGTGAGCCCTATAAATCCCCTAGAGCTCTCCCTGACTGCTATGCCCATGCAAAGATCTTTATGGTAGACGATTGCATGTCCACGTACCTTATACCATCTGACACCTGAAAACCCTATGATAGTGATGGAACAGGACCACCGGCTCCCTGCACTTAATACAGACGGAGTCAGGGTCACCTACAATCAAGCCAGCAAGTAAACACAAATAAAGGAAACAGACTTATCTGAGGAATCAGGAGAATGAGCATCCAGCAGTGAACAACTCATCCAGGAAGAAGTATAAACCGCAAAGTGAGGCAGTATGGGAGGGAATATAAAGGGAGACAATCAGTGCAAATAGATGAAAGCTGGGAAAAGGAAAGGAGATGACAAAGTGAAACCAAAACAAAGAACTTCATGCAAGAGGTAGCGAAGAATGTCTAACAGACCTTCTCACAGAGCTGGCGATGACAGTTTGATTCAGCCATTTGAAATACCGCCATTCGGTGCACCAATATTAAATTCAATCCTGCACTGGTTCAGGCCATGTGAGATACACCCTCTACATACAGGGGTTTGATTCAGCCATTTGAAATACCGCCATTCGGTGCACCAATATTAAATTCAATCCTGCACTGGTTCAGGCCATGTGAGATACACCCTCTACATACAGGGGTTTGATTCAGGCATTTAAAATACTGCCATTTGGTGCACCAATATTGAATTCAGGCCTACACTTGTTCAGGCCGTGTGAGATACACCCTCTACATACAAGAGTTTGATTCAGCCATTTGAAATACAGCCATTTGAAATACAGGAATTTTGGGCAATGAAATCTTTAATTCAGGCCTACACTGGTTCCCTCTACATATAGGGGTTTGGTTCAGGCATTTGAAATACAGCCATTTAGGGCAAAAAAATCTTTAATTGAGGCCTAGTCTGGTTCAGGCCGTGTGCGATACACCCTTTACATACTGTCGTTCTATTCTACTTCAGCTACACGCACAAGTGAAATCGCTTCCTCAGGTGCGAGTTGGCGACAAAACGTGCAGCGGTATTTGGTCGGGCCTAATGCTGCTCTACGAATGATGAGGCCTGAACAAGTACAGGCAATAGTAGATTGGGTTGCTGACAGTGGATCCAGTTCCTTCACATTGTCTCCCACCCAGTCTCCTGCTGAAAGACCACAGTTGGCACCTGCAGCCGATGTCCATCAGTCTTTCACCTCACCCCCTTGCAAATCAGCCAAGCAGTCTGAGCCCCAAGTCATGAAGCAGTCTCTATTGCTTTTTGATGACACTGTTAGCAGGGTTTCCCAGGGCCATCCACCTAGTCCTGCCCCAGAAGTGGAAGAGATTGAGTGCACCGATGCCCAACCACTTATCTTTCAAGATGAGTACATGGGAGGACCATCTCAGCACGTCTCGGATGATGACAAAACACAGGTGCCAACTGCTGGGGCTTTCGAAAGTGTGCAGACCGACAAGGAAGGCAGGGGTGAAGACTGGGTGGAAGATGATGTGGAGGACCCCACATGGAATCAAGGTTATGCAAATGACCTATGTATTTAGGAGGAAGAGGCGGTGGTCGCACAGAGCCATCCGCACAGCAGAAGAGGGAGCAAGGTGCAAAAGCGGAGCGGCCGTCCTCTAGACAGTACGCCTGCTACTGCCCACCGCAGCAAGGGACAAAGCCAGCTCCAAGGATTTCCCTGGTGCGGCAGTTCTTCAGACAATGTGCTGACGGTGGTTTGCACGCCATGCAATCAGAGTCTGAAGCGAGGCATAAACGTTCTCAACCTGAGCACAACCTGCATGACCAGGCATTTAAGTGCAAAGCACGAGCTGCAGTGGAGTAGACACCTCAAAAACCAAGAAAGGTCTCTGGCTCCTCCTGCTTCCTCTTCTGCTGCAATCTCGGCCTCTTCATCCACCTCTGGAGTGACAGTGCCACCTGCCACCCCGCAAACAGAGGATCTGCCAGCAACACCAACATCCAGGTCACTAAGCATCTCCACAATGTCCCACGGAAGCGTTCAGCTCTCCATATCCCAAATGCTGGAGAGGAAGAGGAAGTACCCCCCTACCCACCCGCGATCCCTAGCCCTGAATGCCAGCATTTCTAAATTACTGGCCTTTAAAATGCTCTCATTCTGTCTGGTGGAGACAGATATTTTTAAGGCTTTTTGGTGGTAGCACGTCATGCCCAGCCGCCACTACTTTTCAAGGCGAGACATCCCTTCCCTGCACAACCAAGTAGGGGACAAAATCAGGTGTGCACTGCGCAACGCCATCTGTGGCAAGGTGCACCTGACTACGGATACGTGGACCAGTAAGCACGGTCAGGGCCATTATATCTCCATAACAGCACACTGGGTAAATGCAGTGGCGGTTGGGCCTGAGGCGGATAGCAGTTTGGCGCATGTCCTTCCACCACCGAGGATTGCAGGGCGCTTCAGTTTGCCTCCTGTTGCTTCCTCCTCCTACTCTGCTTCCTCCTCCTACTCTGCTTCCTTTTCCTCTACCAGCTCCTCATCCGGTCAGCGTAACACCTTCACCACCAACTTCAGCACAGCCAGGGGTAAATGACAGCAGGCAGTTTTACAACTTATCTGTTTGGGGGACAAACCCCACACCGCGCAGGAGCTCTGGTCGGGCCTTGAATAACAGACCGATGAGTGGTTTGTGCCAGTCAGCCTCAAGCCCGGCCTGGTGGTGTGCGATAATGGGCGAAATCTCGTAGCAGTTCTGGAACTAGCCGGTTTGACGCACATCCCTTGCCTGGCGCATGTGCTGAATTTGGTGGTGCAGAGATTCCTTAAAAATTACTCCAATATGTCAGAGCTGCTGCATAAAGTGCGGGCCGTCTGTGCGCTCTTTCGGCGTTCTCACCCTGGTGCTGCTCGCCTGTCAGCGCTGCAGAGTAACTTCGGCCTTCCCGCTCACCGCTTCATATGCGACGTGCCCACAAGCTGGAAATCCACCTTGCACATGCTGGCCAGACTGTACGAGCAGCACCAGACGATAGTGGAGTTTCAGCTGCAGCACGCACGAGTGAGTCGCTCGGCAGAACAGCACCACTTCACCACCAATGACTGGGCCTCCATGCGAGACCTGTGTTCCTTGTTGCGCTGTTTCAAGTACTCCACCAACATGGCCAGTGCCGATAACGCCGTTCTCAGCGTTACTATCCCACTTCTATGCCTCTTTGAAAAAACGCTCCTGGCGATGATGGAAGAGGATGTGGCACAGGAGGAGAAGGAGGAAGAGGGATCATTTAGTAGGGTTTCCGGCCAGTCATTCCCAAGTGGCTCCGAGGGTGGGTTCCTGCACCCACAAACCCATGGTACACAATTGTCCAGCCAGGGCACAGTTCTGGAGGATGAGGAGGTGGAGGATGAGGAGGAAGAGATGGAGGAGGAGGAACCATGTTCACAGCAGGGTGGCACCCAGACCAGCTCATTGCCATCACTGGTGCGTGGATGGGGGGATACAGAGGACACAGACGATCCACGCTGCTGGATCCCTGTTACAAGGACAACGTACCGTCCTTAATTCCCTCACTGGAGCGTGATCGTAAGATGCGCGAGTACAAGCGCACGCTGGTAGACGTGCTGTTGGTGGCATTCCCACCTGACAGCGGGGGCACAGTGGAAACACAGGGCGAAGGCAGAGGACGAGGAAGAGGTCGCCAACGCAGCTGGGGCACCGCCAGCACCTCAGAAGGCAGGGTTAGCATGGCCGAAATGTGGAAAAGCTTCGTCAGCGCGCCACAACAACCAGCACCACCAGCTGATATGGAACGTCTTAGCAGGAGGCAGCATTTCACCAACATGGTGGAGCAGTATGTGTGCACACACCTACACGTACTGAATGACGGGTCTGCCCCCTTCAACTTCTGGGTCTCCCAATTGGGTACATGGCCTGAGCTTGCTCTTTTCGCCTTGGAGGTGCTGGCCTGCCCTGCAGCCAGTGTATTATCTGAACGTGTGTTTAGCACGGCAGGGGGCGTCATCACAGACAAGCGCAGCCGCCTGTCCACAGCCAATGTGGACAAGCTCACGTTCATTAAAATGAACCAGGCATGGATCCCTCAGGACTTGTCCGTACCTTGTGCAGAATAGACATGTATACCAGCACTAACCAGCCATTGTTATACTGCAGCGCAATTGCTCATTCTTGTATTTTGGATATTTCACACTCTTTTAGAGTGTACCCTAATTTTAAAAAATAAAATTAAAACCAAAAACCTGTGTTGGCTACCTCGTCCTCCTCCACTGCCGCTTCCACCTACACCGCTACGTCCACCGCCATTTACATTTTCGGGTGAAATTCACCAATTTTTGGGTGTATAGTAGCACTGCTATACCTAGTAGACATGTTAAACAAAAAAAAAGAAAATTGTCATTTACATTTTCGGGTGAAATTAACCAATTTTTGGGTGTATAGTACCACTTCTATACCTAGTAGGCCGGTTAAAAAATAATAATTTTCATTTACATTTTAGGGTGAAATTCAACAATTTTGGTGTGTATAGTACCACTTCTATACCTAGTAGACCGGTAAAATAAAAAACAAAAATTGTCAGTTACATTTTTCTGGTGAAATTAATACATTTTTGGGTGTATAGTACCACTGCTATACCTAGTAGACAGGTTAAACAAAAAAAAATTGTCTTTTACATTTTCAGGTGAAATTAACCAATTTTTGGGTGTATAGTACCACTGCTATACCTAGTAGGCCGGTTAAAAAAATATATAAATTGTCATTTACATTTTAGGGTGAAATTCACCAATTTTGGTGTGTATAGTACCACTGCTATACCTAGTAGACCGGTAAAAAAAAAATTGTCATTTACATTTTCTGGTGAAATGAACAAATTTTTGAGTGTATAGTACCACTGCTATACCTAGTAGACAGGTTAAACAAAAAAAAATTGTCAGTTATATATTCTGGTGAAATTCACCATTTTTTGGGTGTGATGTACCACTCCTATACCTAGTAGACCAAAAAAAAAATATATAATTTGTCAGTTACATTTTCTGGTGAAATTCACAAATTTTTGGGTGTGATGTACCACTGCTATACCTAGTAGACATGTTAAAAAAAAAATTATATTTGTCAGTTACATTTTTGGGTGAAATTCACCAATTTCTGGGTGTAATATAAACCTCCTCTACCTAGTTGACAGCTTAATAAATTTCTATAATTTTTCTGTTACTTTCTTGGGTTGACATTATACAATTTTAGACGTGAATAAACACCTGCAATGCATAGGTGACAGGGAATAAAATGTTATATATTATTTAGTAATTAATGCGCGCCACATCCTTTCATTCAATGCTTAAACTTTGAAAAGTTGTCACACTTTTACGCTTTAATAATTTCTCCCATATTTCAACTCTATAATTTTAAATTTGAAAAAATGAATCCTCCCTTGGATGTGGTCTCTCTTTCTAACGCTCCCTCTCTGGCCTGGAACCCTGATTGCCCGCCACCCGTGTTCACCATGGTAGGCGCATCAAAGAACATCGAAAGTTGATAGAGCAGATATCAAATTGGATCGTGAACATCACGGGGACGTGCGACATGGTGGGGCAGTAAGTGTACACACCCCTACACAAACTGACTGACAGGGGTCAGCCCCTGCAACTTCTGGGTCTACAAATTGGGCACATGGCCTGAGCTTGCCCTTTACCCCTTGGAGGTGCTGGCCTGCCCTGCAGCCAGTGTATTGTCTGAACGTGTGTTTAGCATGACTGGAGGGTGTTATCACTGGTTATATTTCCCAATGTTTTGGGGTGTACCCTAATTTTAAAAATAAAATTTAAAACCAAAAAGCAGTGTAGGCTACCTCCTCCTCCTCCACCGCCGCTTCCACCTACACTGCCACATCCACCGCCTCCTCAACCTCCTACTCCATATGGACCTCGTCCTCCTAGATCAAGATTATAATTTTTTATTTTTACGTATTTTATGTTATTTAAAGTAATTTCCCTATCCACATTTGTTTGCAGAGCACTTGCCATGCTCTTAACCACATTTTGATGCCATTTGCAGCCCTCTAGCACCCTCCATGACATTTTTACAGCCATTTTAATGCTCAAAAGTTTGGGTTCCCATTGACTTCAATGGTGTTCGGGGTCAAGTTCGGGTCAAGTTCGGGTCCCGAATTCGAACTTTTTTCTCAAGTTCAGCCAAACCCGGCGAAACCGAACATCCAGGTGTCCGCTCAACTCTAGTGGTGATGTCTGGATCAGAGAGGTAGATTTGTGTGTTGTCAGCATAAAAGTGATACTGAAAGATGTGGGACTCTATGAGCTGTCCAAGGTCGAGGGTGTAGATTGAGAAGAGCAAGGGTCCTAGGACAGAGCCTTGTGGGACACCAACAGAGAGGGAATGAGACAAGGAGGTGCTGTGAGAGTGGGAGATGCTAAATGTCCGGTGTGTGAGGTATGATGTGATCCAGAAGAGTGCCAGGACGGTGATGCCAAGGGATAAGAGAGTTTGTAACAGAAGGGAGTGGTCGACGGTGTCAAAGGCAGAGGACAGGTTAGCTATCACTGGGGTATAACATTATAGTGGTAGAGTGGTATTGTAATAGTTTGGTAGAAAGTATTGAGGTAGGCACAGAAAAGTGTATTTGACACCTGAAAACTTTATAATAGTGAGGGGACATGACCACCGGCTCCCTGCACTTAATATGGACGGAGTCAGGGTCACCTAGAATCAAGCCAGCAAGGAAACACAATAAAGTAAAGGACTTATCTGAGCAAACAGCAGAAGCAGCCTCCAGCAGTGAACACTTCATCCAGGAAGTAGTAAAAAACCGCAAAGTGAGGCAGTATGGGAGGGAATATAAAGGAAGACGATTAGTCTAAATAAGTGACACCTGGCAGAAGGAAAGGAGATGAGAAAGTGAAACCAAAACAAAGAACATCATACAAGAGGTAGAGAAGAACATCTGCCAGACCTTCTCACAGAACTGGCGGTGACAGTATTGCTATATAAGTAAGGCCTCATGCACACGACTGTTGTGTGCATCCGCGTCCGTTCCGTCATTTTTCACAGTTTAGCGGCGGTCCCATTCATTTCTATAGAGCTGTGAAAAAAAACTGATAGTCCTCCGTTTTTTCTTCGCGTCCGTGATACTTGATTCCAGTCCGTCAAAAAAATATAACCTGTCCTATTCTTGTCAGTGGAAAACGGAGGACGGACCCATTCAAGTCAATGGGTCCGTCAAAAAAAACGAATGCACAACTGGTATGTCATCCGTGTCCGCGTCCGTGTCTGTTTTTTTCTACAAGACCTTGGTGCAATAAAATTACACTTTTCATTAACCTTCCTTTTTTTCCCCTGTCAGACAAAAAAAAAGGAAGACACAAGGAAACCTAACTGAAGCAAAATCGGACACGGACCACTGAAGCCAAATCACTGACAGTGAAAAAACACTGTCGTGTGCATGAGGCCTAAGGACCATATACATGGGGTTGAGGTCAAAGTCAGAGTTCATATGGAGTATAAACTTGCATAACGATGGATGGTATAGGCCTACGTATCACTGGATCTTTAGTTTTGGTGAGCCATGCTTACCATATATTGAGAAATGTATCTATCATGTGATTCTCCCAACTAGGCATTTCCTCAAAGCGACAGATTTGTTAAACCTTGTCCTTCCAAGAGCTAACAGACGGGGAATCAGTGTCTCTCCATCTTAGTGGAATAAGTAGTTTAGCAGCTAAATTGAGATAGTAAGGAGATTGTTGTGAAAGGGGCAAAACTGAGAAATGGGTTTCCAAATTGCAATAAGTTCAATACGTTCCAGAGTCAAAATAATAGAGGAAGAGCTAATTTTATTTATCAGCCCAAGTATCATGACTCACAAGAGGGAAGGGGGCAGTCTCACCAGATATGCAAGAAGAAGCCAAAGCCAGAGACACATCTCCAGCAATGGAAAAAAATAAATGAAGTTGGTGTTGGAGTACTATACCACTGACATACTGTATATGTTTGTATAGTAGGAGCTCACTTGAATTATTACACATTTAGAGAATCCATGGGAGTTGTTCAAGATGACCTTAACCTCTTCTGTAGAGAGTTTTATAATTAAATTCTGCTGCCAATCACTAATAAGTCTAGCTTTATTGGGTGATGATTCCAGCAATAAACCTTTATACAGTTGTAATTGTGACAAGATCTTGGAAGGTGGCTTAGGAAGGGTTAGATAATTCTCAATCCAGGAAAGGTCTCATGGAATACAGAAGACTTTTTACCAGTGTTTGTAAAGCTGAAATCACAAATACAGTTTTATGGCAGTTGTGATAAAGTTCTTTTAGCCAAAGCCCATAATGGGTAGGAGTCTCCATCCATAGGGAATGGTGCATCTCATTTATCAAAATATTTTAAGTGACCATTTCCCCATGTCAGGAGATATTTGAATCACCTTGTATTATGCCATAGATCATCTCTGTCACTCGGCTCCATTAAAGTTACCTATTTATTTTCTCTGTTCACCCTGCATCAAAAGCCTAATTTAGGACTATTTTACATGAATCCTGAAAAAGTGTGATTAAGAAAAGGCCAAGAAAACTGTGAGTGGTTTGACTTATTTCATAACCAAAAAAAAGCTCACATGAAATAAAAAAAGAGAATTGCATAGTAAGAAATTCATATATTTAAGATAAAATGATAAAATGTAAATTATAGGATTGAGTTATTTATTTTTAAACATGGGAGATGGATCGTTATTTAGAATTGTAAATATCCATGGCACTAGAATTTTTATGTGGCCTTTTCTCATGTGAGCATCAGCCATTGCCACATTAATGGTAGGTGGGGTCAATACAGGAATACAGAGGAATACTCCTTTGAGCCAATGAGACTGGATTGCCCGACTATTATATGGGGCTCCATAATCAAATATGTTGAACCATCATGTTATATGCAGCCGTATAGTGACATGTAGAGCACAATTACAAGGATCACCATAACTACAGTGCCTTGCAAAAGTATTCAGCCCCCTTGACTTTTTTTGTATTTTGGTGCTTCACAACCTGGAATTAGCATGTAGTGTTTGAGGATTTGCACCATTTAATTTACAGAACATGCCAACAACTTTAAAGATGTTTTATTTATTTATTTATTGTGAAGCAAACAAGAAATAGGACAAAAGTCAATGTGCATAACTATTCACTGCCCTGAAGTCAATACTTTGTAGAGCCACCTTTTGTGGCAATCAGAGCCCCAAGTCACTTTGGAGAAGTCTCTATGAGTTTTACCACATCTTACCACTGGGATTTTTGCCCATTCCTCCTTGCAAAACTGCTCCAGCTCCTTCAATTTGGATGGTTTGTGCTTGTGAACAGCAATCTTTAAGTCTGACCACAGATTTTCTATTGGATTGAGATCTGGGCTTTGACTAGGCCATTCCAACACATTTACATGCTTCCCCTTAAACCACTCAAGTGTTGCTTTAGCAGTGTGCTTGGGGTCATTGTTCTGCTGGAAGGTGAACCTCCGTCCTAGCCTCAAATCACGCACAGGGTGGTACAGGTTTTGCTTAAGAATATCCCTGTATTGAGCAGCATCCATTTTTCCCTCAACTATGACCAGTTTCCCAGTCCCGGCTGCTGAAAAACATCCCCACAGCATGATGCTGACACTACCATGTTTCACAGTAGGGATGGTGTTCTTTTGGTAATGTGATGTGTTGGGTTTGCGCCAGACATAGCGTTTTCTTTGATGGCTGAAAAGTAAAATTTTAGTCTCATCGGACCAGAGCACTTTCCTCCATACATTTTGGGAGTCTCCTACATGCCTTTTCGGCAAACTCACAACATGCTTTTTTGATTTTAGCTGAAAGTAATGGCTTTCTTCTGGGCACTCTGCCGTGAAGCCCAACTCTATGGAGCGTATGGCTTATTGTCGTCCTATGTACAGATACTACAGTCTCTGCAGCTCCTCCAGGGTTAGCTCAGGTCTCTGTGCTGCCTCTATGATTAATGCCCTCCTTGCTTGGTCCGTGAGTTTTAGTGGACGGCTGTCTCTTGGCAGGTTTGATGTCGTGCCATGTTCTTTCCATTTGGTTATGATAGATTTGATGGTGCTCCTGGGGATCATCAAAGATTTGGATATTTTTAATAACCTAACCCTGACTTGAACTTCTCAACAACATTGTCCCTTACTTGTTTGGAGAGTTCCTTGGTCTTCATGGCAGAGTTTGGTTAGTGATGCCTCTTGTTTAGGTGTTGCAGCCTTTGGGGCCTTTGTGTATATGTAATGACAGATCATGTGACACTTAGATTGAACACAGGTGGACATCATTTCACTAATTATGTGACTTCTGAAAGTAATTGGTTGCACCAGAGCTTTTTATGGGCTTCCTATGGGCATACACACATGCCAATTTTCTGTTTTCTATTTCTAAACAATAGTTTTATTTATATATTTTTCTCATTACACTTCACCAACTTAGACTATTGTGTTCTGTTCCACCTCATAAAATTCAGATTAACAAAACATTGAACTTAAGGCTGTAATGTAACAAAATACGAAAAAAGTCAAGGGGTGAATACTTTTGCAAGGCACTGTATACAAAGAGCCCTATAGTGGGATATAGAGCAGCAGTATTATATATATAGGACTAAACTGGAGCAGTATTATTGCACATACATCTATTTAGGCTACTTTCCCACTGCCGTTTCTGGGTCCGCCTGTGAGATCGGTTTCAAGGCTCTCAAAAGCGGCCCCAAGCGGATCAGTTTAGCCCCAATGCATTCTGAATGGATGCGGATCCGTTCAAAATGCATCAGTTTGGCTCCGTTCCGCCTCCATTCCGCTCTGGAGGCGGACACCAAAACGCTGCTTGCAGCGTTTTGGTGTCTGTCTGGCTGTGCGGAGCCAAACGGATCCGTCCTGACTTACAATGTAAGTCAATGGGGACGGATCCGTTTACTTTGACACAATATTGGTGCAATTGTAAATGGATCCGTCCCCCATTGACTTTCAATGTTAAGTCAGGACGGATCCAGGTTCATACCGAACCTTGCGAGTTCAGATACCCGGACCCGAACCCGGACTTTTTCACTGAAGTTCGGGTGAGGGTTCGGGTGAGGGTAATTTTATTATTTTCCATTATAACATGGTTATATTGGAAAATAACAGCATTCTTAAGACAGAATGCAAAACAATATGGCTATTTAGGTGTTAAATAAAACAAAAAAACAACTCACCTCATCCACTTGATCTCGCTGCAGCAGCTTCTTCTATCTTCACTGAACAGGACCTGCCAAACGACCTGCGATGTGTGCGATGACCTCACCGCGCTCTGCCAAGAGGTGATGTCGTCACGCATATCGCAGGTCCTGTTCAGTGAAGACAGAAGAAGCTGTAGCAGTGCGATCAAGTGGATGAGGTGAGGTTTTTTTAACCCTTAAATGGCCATATTGTTTTGCATTTTCTCTTAGGAATGCTATTATTTTCCGATATAACCATGTTATAACTGAAAATAATAAAGTGAAGTTCGGGTCCCCATTGACTTCAATGCAGTTCAGGGTCAAGTTTGGGTCAAGTTCAGGTCCCAAACCTGAACTTTGACCTGAAGCTCGGCCGAACTCGGCGAAGCCAAACTTCCGCTGCTTTGCTCATCCCTAGTCATTGGCAAAACACAAGCCCACAATGCCAAACTACTGAATTGTTTTTGTGGAGGCAGCCAGCCTCATGACATCATAATCTGACAAGCCCTTCTTTGATTTCTATCTGTAGAGTGAATGGTCAGTCCACCCTTGGGGATGATATATCCTGCATGAATCATAACAACATAAATTGTAATGCAAGTAGGAGTGGAAGTACACGTGTTCTGTTTAGATGGAGGGAATGATATCCTCTTGTGCCCAAAATAAACTCCATAGGTAAAAGCTATACATCAGAAGCTCTCATAGTCAATGTAAAAGCCTAGGAGACAGAGCCCACACTCCTTTCCCCTTTTTACATGGTTTTGTTCTATCTGAAGTAAGGATGAGCTAATTGTTTTGCAACAAACCCAAAGTTTTTCCGATTTTCTTCAGGTGAATCGCGTAAAAAACATCTCCCAGCACCATTTTACTGTGAGAATTGCTGGGGAAAAACCATGAGGGAGGAAGAAGGATAGTTACAGGGCCGGACTGGGACAAAAAATAGGCCCGGGCATTTTTGACTGAGCAGCCCAATCACATGACCCCCAACAGGCCCCACCCCCTTGCAGTCTAGGGGCGGAGCCAAAACCGGAAGCACAATTGAGAGGCAGGGTCAGCCACCAGTAAGATAGGATGGCTTCAGTCAACACACAAGCTTCTTTGGGGGTCCCCAGGTGACATTAGGGGTCTTAGTACGATCCGGCCACCTAATCCAGCAGAAAATGCAAGGAATCGACTGGACACAAAGCACAGCATGCAGCGGTTTATGTCCCGCTGATTCTCTGCATTTTTCCCAGATTGTGGCCGGATCTCTGCCGTACCCCATTATAGTTAATGGGGCCGGCGGGCATTCTGTCTGCATCCAGCAGTGCAGGATCCAGTGAATTCTCAGCTGGAACAGCCGCCGGGATCACTAACGCAGATGTGAAAGTAGCCTAATACAGCGCCCCATACCTCTTACATCCAGTGACGTCTCCTCTGATGTAGATGTTCTCTTTCTTCATCTTCTCCATTCAGACCAGACCACGTGATAATTTCTTTCAGCCATCTCTCATCTCTGCAGAGTTTGACAGACATCTTAGTTTCCTACTTTTCCATCATCCTCCAATTAACATCCCATCATGCACCCCCAATACTGAGAAGCTGTGCTCCCCAAAACTATACTGCAAAAAGAACTGTGCTAAGCTAATGCTGTGCCAGGGGGCCCCCACAGTAATGGCGCTCCCACAGTAATGGTGCTCCCAAAGTCCCAACAATAGTAATTGCATTTAGTAGTAATAGTGCTCCTACAGTGCCCCCAACAGTAATTGTGTCCCACAAGTAATAATGCTCCCATAGTCCCCCAGTTGTAATAAAGCCCACCATAATGCCCCGATAGTAATAATTATCTTTATAATGTGTGACAGTAGAACCCCCCCCCCCCTTATAATGTGCACCAGTACAAAAAATGCCCCGTTGTGTGGGAGTAAAAAAAGAAATACCTCCTCTTAGTGCCCCCAGAGTGCCCTCATGTGATCAAATGACCCGTACTGTGTGCCACTACAAAAAACACTTAGTGCCACCAGCTGAGCTTAGGTGCCCATAGTGACCTTATAATTTGTGCCAGTATAAAATACTCCCATATAGTCCCCCCAGAAGATGCCCCCATAGTGCTCCTTCCCCGTCTCCATAGTGCTCTCCATAATGTGGCACTATAAAATGCTCCTATAGACTGCCCCACATAGATACCCCCATAATGCTCCTTTCCTCCCTTCCCCATAGTGGCATCAAAATGGGTGCCAGTATTAAATGCCCCTATATAATGCCCTCATAGTGCTCTTGTCCCCCACTTCTTCATAGTGCACACCTATAATGCATGCCAGTATACAGGGCCCCCAGTAGATGCCCCCATAGTGCAGTCATACACGCACTCTCCACATACATGGACGCAGTCATACACGCACTCTCCACATACATGGACGCAGTCATACACACACTCTCCACATACATGGACGCACTCTCCACATACATGGACGCAGTCATACACACACTCTCTACATACATGGACGCAGTCATACACGCGCACTCCACATACATGGACGCAGTCATACACGCACTCTCCACATACATGGACGCAGTCATACACACACTCTCCACATACATGGACACACTCTCCACATACATGGACGCAGTCATACACGCACTCTCCACATACATGGACGCACTCTCCACATACATGGACGCAGTCATACACACACTCTCTACATACATGGACGCAGTCATACACGCACTCTCCACATACATGGACGCAGTCATACACGCACTCTCTACATACATGGACGCAGTCTCCACATACATGGACGCAGTCATACACACACTCTCTACATACATGGACGCAGTCTCCACATACATGGACGCAGTCATACACACACTCTCCACATACATGGACGCACTCTCCACATACATGGATGCAGTCTCCACATACATAGACGCAGTCATACACGCACTCTCCACATACATGGACGCACTCTCCACATACATGGACGCAGTCTCCACATACATGGACGCAGTCATACACGCACTCTCCACATACATGGACGCAGCCATACACGCACTCTCCACATACATGGACGCAGTCATACACACACTCTCCACATACATGGACGCACTCTCCACATACATGGACGCAGTCTCCACATACATAGACGCAGTCATACACGCACTCTCCACATACATGGACGCACTCTCCACATACATGGACGCAGTCTCCACATACATGGACGCAGTCATACACCCACTCTCTACATACATGGACGCAGTCTCCACATACATGGACGCAGTCATACACACACTCTCTACATACATGGACGCAGTCTCCACATACATGGACGCAGTCATACACACACTCTCTACATACATGGACGCAGTCTCCACATACATGGACGCAGTCATACACGCACTCTCCACATACATGGATGCAGTCATACACACACTCTCTACATACATGGACGCAGTCTCCACATACATGGACGCAGTCATACACACACTCTCTACATACATGGACGCAGTCTCCACATACATGGACGCAGTCATACACACACTCTCCACATACATGGACGCACTCTCCACATACATGGACGCACTCTCCACATACATGGACGCAGTCATACACACACTCTCCACATACATGGACGCACTCTCCACATACATGGACGCAGTCATACACGCACTCTCCACATACATGGACGCAGTCATACACACACTCTCTACATACATGGACGCACTCATACATGCGCTCACCATATACATAGATGCACATACACACACTCTCCACATACATGGACGCACTCTCCACATACATGGACGCACTCTCCACATACATGGACGCAGTCATACACACACTCTCCACATACATGGACGCACTCTCCACATACATGGACGCAGTCATACACACACTCTCTACATACATGGACGCAGTCTCCACATACATGGACGCAGTCATACACACACTCTCCACATACATGGACGCACTCTCCACATACATGGATGCAGTCTCCACATACATAGACGCAGTCATACACGCACTCTCCACATACATGGACGCACTCTCCACATACATGGACGCAGTCTCCACATACATGGACGCAGTCATACACGCACTCTCCACATACATGGACGCAGCCATACACGCACTCTCCACATACATGGACGCAGTCATACACACACTCTCCACATACATGGACGCACTCTCCACATACATGGACGCAGTCTCCACATACATAGACGCAGTCATACACGCACTCTCCACATACATGGACGCACTCTCCACATACATGGACGCAGTCTCCACATACATGGACGCAGTCATACACCCACTCTCTACATACATGGACGCAGTCTCCACATACATGGACGCAGTCATACACACACTCTCTACATACATGGACGCAGTCTCCACATACATGGACGCAGTCATACACACACTCTCTACATACATGGACGCAGTCTCCACATACATGGACGCAGTCATACACGCACTCTCCACATACATGGATGCAGTCATACACACACTCTCTACATACATGGACGCAGTCTCCACATACATGGACGCAGTCATACACACACTCTCTACATACATGGACGCAGTCTCCACATACATGGACGCAGTCATACACACACTCTCCACATACATGGACGCACTCTCCACATACATGGACGCACTCTCCACATACATGGACGCAGTCATACACACACTCTCCACATACATGGACGCACTCTCCACATACATGGACGCAGTCATACACGCACTCTCCACATACATGGACGCAGTCATACACACACTCTGTACATACATGGACGCACTCATACATGCGCTCACCATATACATAGATGCACTCATACACACACTCTCCACATACATGGACGCAGTCATACACGCACTCTCCACATACATGGACGCACTCTCCACATACATGGACGCAGTCATACACGCACTCTCCACATACATGGACGCAGTCATACACACACTCTCTACATACATGGACGCACTCATACATGCGCTCACCATATACATAGATGCATTCATACACACACTCTCCACATACATGGATGCATTCATGCACACAGTCACCACATACATGGACGCACTCATATACAATACACATATATAGACACCCAGCTTTCCTGCTGTGCCTCTCCCGCATACTCTAATGCCTCTGCACTTGTGCCATGCAGGATAGCAGGGAGGCTGGATGACATTTTATGATATAATTCACCCAGCTTTCCTACTGTACTGCATGTCACATGTGCACAGTCTGGGAAAGCTGAATATAACCCCAGTTCCCCTGCCACTCACATCACTGGTGCAGTTGTGACTTGTGACAATCCAACTGATGTTCAGCATGGTGTGCAGGAAAGTTCAGGCTGCAGTAATCGCGGGCAGAAAAGGGTGCGGGGGTTATTATAGCTCCACCCACATCGGGCCGTCCTGTTGCTGGTCATCACTGTCCATCATAAGAAGTAAGAAGGGGAGAGGCAGAGCAATATCACTGATGTCAGCAGGTCAGTGACAGAGTGCAAGTGGTGCAGGAGAAGTCAGCTGCTCTGACAGGGGCCAGGGTGACGAAGTACAGTGACTGCTCTCGGGCCCCGAAGCAGCTGCTTCCCTGATAGTTACGCCACTGGGAAGCGCTCATCTCCACTCCTGCCCAGCTGATTGTGTTCGGCCCGGCCCACTAGGCGGCCCAGGCCACCGGGCAAATGCCCGGTCTGCCCTATGGCCAGTCCGGCCCTGGATAGTTACATAAAATTGGGAGGAAGTAGAATGGAGGGCTTGCCCTGATTGACTCAGAGGCTGACATACAACTTCATCAGCCAATCGAGGGAGGCAGCAGGCAGGCAGGGAAAAGCCTTGGTAGAACGAGGAAACGCTATACTACGTTGACCTGCTGATGAGGGTGGATAGATCTCTGGCAGTGTTTGGTGGTTGGGGTAGAGGCAATGGTAGAGGTAGTGACACTCAGGTAGGGAATCAGGAGGGGGGCCACGGAGCCCACAGTGACATATCCTCCTCTCAACACACTGATCTGACTCCCAGGTCCTGTCCAACACACAATCATCATCATAGTCCTTATCCTCCCCACCACTTTTATGAGTACTGCTACATATTAAAGAGAAGCTATAATGTTAAACATGGTGTCTGAGCTGCAGGTAGCTTGTTATAAAGCCGAAGGAGCTGAGGAGGCTGTTATATAATTTTGTGGGAAAAGATTCACTAAAGCTTGTCATTTATATATTTATGGGTCATTTATCAAACTGGTGTAAAGTAGAACTGGCCTAGTTGCTCTTAGCAACCAATCAAATTCCACCTTTCATTTTTGACCTTTTTCATTTTTGGAAAATGAAAGGTGGAATCTGATTGGTTGATTGGATCTACTTTACACCAGTTTGATAAATGACCCCATTATATACCTGCTCATTCTGGTCTTTGAAGTCAAGGAGGTGGTCCTATTAGTGATTGACAGCTATCTATCTATGCACAGTCATGGAGGGAAGGCTGTCAATCACTGATAGGACCGACTCCTTGACTTCAAAGCCCAGAATGAGCAGGTAGTTAGATGAATGAAATACAAGTTTTACTGAATCTTTTCCCACAAATACTATATATCAGTCTGCTCAGCTCCTCCTGCTCTGTAACCTGCTGCCTGCAGATTACACTTCATTTTCATGGTGACAGGTTCCCTTTAACATATTCCTTTTACTGGAGGTACATTTCTTGCATATGCAATATATTTAGTCAAATTTGCTCGCTTTTCACTACTTGTATGACCTTGTATCTCCAAGGTTTTTATGCAGTGAATTAAAAGTTTTGGCAAATTGGTGAAAGTACAAATATAAAAAAACAATAGGGACAGTAAAAACACATCTTACATAGTCTCAAGAGTAACTTTTCTTCTCTAATTTTATTAGGCCGCATCATAAAACAATATCTCAAGCTGTTGGCCTTGAGCTGCCACTTGTCTGTCTTATGTAGTGTGTCTCTGTATAGTGTTGATGGTGGAGAGAATATGTCTTGCGAGCTCATCTCTCCATGTAAGAATAAAAAACAATTATTGAAGAACAGGAGGTACACTCTGTAAGCCTATTCACACAATGGCAGCAATTGTCACAGGTACAGCAGGCAGCAATACCTCCTTATTGATTTTCTTTTGGGAACATTTAATTGTTGCACACATTTATGTGTGTGTGGTCTTTGAACAATGAAAGGAAGCAACTGTGTTATAAGCTCCTTGCTCCAGACACCCTTTATAGACAAGATGGCTCTGACGTTTCAGTACGGTAACAAAATATTAAAATGTTAGTAAATCTACTGACATGTCTGCAGGGTTCCTCAGAAGTGTGAAGGTTTTACTAATGCAAGCAATGACTGTGGATGTCAATGAAAATTTTTTATAAGAAATAAATAAAATAAAAAAACCTTATTTTAATAAATTCCCCCAAGCGAACAATTGACATCGAATAATAAAAGAATGTATACTCGACCATTTCATTGCTTTCAGTGCTACCACTCCACTCCTCTCCGCTGAGCCTCATTATTTGGATGCAGCGATGTATATGTAACATGCCTGTCTACTCTGTGTGACCACTGAAGCCAATCACTGGCCTCAGAGTCTTGTGATTGGACGCAGCAGTGTTCAGTGTGAACGGGCACCATAATCGCTGCAGCTAAGAAGGTGACATCATGACTAGGCTTGAGCGAATCGAGCTTCGGATCATAGATCCAAAGTCGATTCAATCAACTACTTTTTTTGAAATGCTGTTTGCGTACAGCATAAAAATGTATCGGTTCCATAGTGAATGACTTCAGTATTTCTATCTGCTTATTTAAAAATAGGAATCTGGAGTCGGATTTGGTACTGCCTGTTACCTCGGTACCAAACCTGACTTCGGATTCCTATTTTAAAATGTTTTTTTAAATAAGCATATAGGAATACTGTAGTAATTCACTGAAGTCTCGCGCAACTTTGGGCGAGACAAAGTTTTCCAATACATTTTAATGCTGTATGGGAACAGAATTTCAAACAAAGTTTTTGAATGAATCAACTTTGGATCTATGATCTGAAGCTCAATTCGTTCAAGCCTAATCATGACTGCAGCAGGAGGGATGATCGCAGTGACAACACTGTTAGCCTGAGGGGATGAAATAGATAAGTATACATACTAACTACTACTCCGACTGTCTTCCATGCTACCCATGCTCTATGCTCCATAATCTGAACCTGCCCCGAGAAATTTGGTTAAATCACAGTTTTAGGTGCTCCCTAAAAACACATCTTTTTAGGGTGGATTATCGCATCCCCTAATATAACTCTTCTCCATTCACCACCCCTTCATCATCATTCTTCTAAACCTGATCCATCGTCACACACAATCCACTTCATGCACTTAGAAGTACTACAAATATTGGCTGGGGACTGGCTCATGCAGCTTCATATTTTGTTAATATGGAGGGGCCACTGTATGAAACAAGTACTTTTTACTAGTGCTGGTCGAGCACCAAAGTGCTTGTGTGTTCTTGTGCTCGAGTAGAACACTTCCCGATGCTCAGGTGCTCTACAGAGCACCCTTGCACAATGGCAGTCAATGGGAGAACCCGTCCATTAAACCAGGCACCCTCTGCTCTGAAGAGGGGAGGGTGTTGGGACTCTAGTTCAGCTTAGGAATCCCTGTTCTGACTCTATATATAGCTATGTCCATATGTAGAGTCAGTGCTTGGGGACACCCAGTGTATTTAAATCTAATTTAGCCTCTATTTCTAAAAAGTTTCTGGCAGGATTCAAACTCACAACCTTCTACATTACAGCCAAGAATCTTAACCACTACACCAAGCATGTCAAACTCAAAGGCTAACATGGGCCAAAAAAACAAAATGTAACAAAATAAAAAAATCGTACATTTTCATAGAACAACATTGTTGTTTCATGACTGCTGACCCCCAACATCCCGTTGCCCAATAACACAAGTGAGACCTATATATATATACAAATATTAAACTTCACTATAAGACGCACCTAGGTTTTTGAGGAGGAAAATAAGAAAAAAATATTTTTAACCAAAAGTTGTGCTTTTGGTGGGCTTTGAATTAATGGTGGTCTGTGCATGACACTATTATGGGGGATCTGTGGATGACGCACTGTCATGTGGGGGATCTGTGGATGGCACTGTTATGGGGGACCTGTGGATGGCACTGGTATGGGGGATCTGTGGATGGCACTGTTATGGGGGATCTGTGGATGGCACTGTTATGGGGGATCTGTGGATGGCGCTGTTATGGGGGATCTTTGGATGGCACTGTTATGGGGATCTGTGGATGGCACTGTTATGGGGGATCTGTGGATGGCACTGTTATGGGGGATCTGTGGATGGCACTGTTATGGGGGATCTGTGGATGGCACTGTTATGGGGGATCTGTGGATGGCACTGTTATGGGGGATCTGTGGATGGCACTGTTATGGGGGATCTGTGGATGGTGCTGTTATGGGGGATCTGTGGATGGCACTTGTATGGGGATCTGTGGATGGCACTGTTATGGGGGATCTGTGGATGGCACTGTTATGGGGGATCTGTGGATGGTGCTGTTATGGGGGATCTGTGGATGGCACTGTTATGGGGGATCTGTGGATGGCACTGTTATGGGGATCTGTGGATGGTACTGCTATGGGGTGGGATATCTGTGGATGGCATTGTTATGGGGTGGGGGGATCTGTGGATGGCATTGTTATGAGGTGGGGGATCTGTGGATGGAACTGTTATGGGGTGGGATATCTGTGGATGGTACTGCTATGGGGTGGGATATCTGTGGATGGCATTGTTATGAGGTGGTGGGATCTGTGGATGGAACTGTTATGGGGGGGATCTGTGGATGACACTGCTATATGTCATCCACAGATCCCCCTCATAACAGTGTCCCCCAATACACCGGCCCTCCGCTCACCGAAGTATTTATAAACGTGAATCCTTATCCTGTTATTAAGTTGAACTAACGCTGCGCTCTCCCATGTTCCCCTGTATCCCCACAGCACTTACGAACACGCTTCCATAGCAGGCAGAGCGGACGGCACCAGTAACGTCACTCACTGACATCGCGCGTCTGCTCCGCCTGCTTTATTCATAAAGTGGGCGGAGCAGGCGCTCGACGTCAGTGAGTGACGTTACTGTTGCCGTCCGCTCTGCCTGCTATTGAAGTGCTATGGGGATACATGGGAACATGGGAGAGGGCAGCGTTAGTTCAACTTAATAACAATAAGGATTCACGTTTATAAATACTTTGGTGAGCAGCGGGGCCCGGTGTAAGAGTACAGTGACTGCACCGGGCCCCGCCCCTAGTTACGGACTCCAGCCCCTCCTCTCTCCCGGCTCATACATAGCAGTCTGCGATGCTGCATCTTTGCCGGGCCGCATGTTTGACACCCATGCACTGCACTATAGAGCCGGCAAAAAAAAAAAAAAGTATTCCTATACAGCAGAAGTCTCATATTTATTTATTTATTTTTGTTTTAAGTTTCTGGCCATGCAGCTCTATAGTGTAGTAGGTAACATTCTGGGCTGTAATAAAGATTGTTGTGAGTTCAATTCCCACCAGAAATTGAGGCAAAATGTAATTTAAACATATACAGTGCTGCCCATAATTATTTTTTACCCCTGGCAAATTTTGACTTAAAGTCAACTCAACAGGTGAAAAACTGCAGCTCTCTGCAGTTGGTTTGTGGACAGTCATGGCTAAGACAAAGGAGCTCAGTGAGGACCTGCGGCTGCGCATTGTGGCTGCTCACAAGTCAGGAAAGGGCTACAAGGCCATTTCTAAATGTTTTCAAGTTCCAGTGGCTACAGTGCAAAGTATTATTAAAAAATACAAGATGTTCCGCACTGTGGAAAATCTCAGAGGACATGGTCGGAAGCCAAAAGTGACACCTGTGCTGGCCAGGAGGATAGTTAGAGAGGTGAAAAAGAATCCAAGGATCACCACCAAGGCCATCCTGGTGAATCTGGGCTCTGCTGGTGGCAATGTCTGAAGGCAGACAATCCAACGGACACTGCACACTGCTGGGTTCCACGGATGCAGACCAAGGAGGTTGCGCTTCTCCAGATAAGGCACACAAAAGCTTGCTTGGCCTTTGCAAAAGCTCATCTGGACAAAGAAGAAGACTACTGGTCTTCTGTGTTTGGTCACAATGATGTTTCCTTCATTTGGCTTAAAAAAAGAGAAGCCTTCAACCCAAAGAACACCATCCCCACTGTCGAACATGGTGGTGGGAACCTAATGCTTTGGGGGTATTTTTCAGCCAATGGACCAGGGAACCTAATCACAGTAAACAGCACCATGAAAAAAGAGCAATACATGAGGATTCTCAACGACAACATCAGGCAGTCTGCAGAGAAACTTGGGCTTGGGCACCAGTGGACATTTCAGCATGACAATGACCCAAAACACACAGCAAAAGTGGTGAAGACAACAACATTAACGTTTTGGAGTGGCCCAGCCAGAGTCCAGACTTGAATCCAATTGAGAATCTGTGGAGGGAGATAAAGATCAGGGTGATGGCAAGAAAACCCTCCAACCTGAAAGATTTGGAGCTCATTACTAAAGATGAATGGGCAAAAATACCTGTGGAGACATGCAAAAAGCTGGTCTGCAATTATAGGAAGCGTTTGATTGCTGTAATAGCCAATAAAGGCTTTTCTATTGACTATTGAGAAGGGTATGAATAATTTTGGACTGGACCCTTTTTGCTCAAATGTAGATAAAAGCTGAGAAATGTTTTTTCCCCACAATAATGCCTCTTGTACATCGTCTTATTATCTTTTGGGAGACGCCTATGTCATTTCCCGTCAAAAAATTACTTGCTGGTTGAATAAAAGTAACTTTAAGTCAAAATTTGCCAGGTGTATGAGGAATTATGGGCAGCACTGTATATAAGTTTTTAGCCATAATATATTTACATATATTATTACATATTTATAATATATAATATATTATAATATATATATATATATTATGGCTAAAACTTCAGTAACAGTTTCCCACATATTATGCATTTATATATATCAGAAGCATGATTTTATATATATATATATGTATATATATATATATATATATTTGTTTTTTGTAATTACAATTTTTTTACAATTACTAAAACAAATATATAAATTTAATCTCTATTTCTGAAAAGTTTCCAACAGGATTCGAGCCCACAACCTTCTACATTACTGCCCAGAATGTTAACCACTACACTATAGAGCTGCATGGCCAGTTTAAAAAAAATATATATATATAATAATACGGTATGAGACTTTTGCAAGTATTCCTATATAGCAGAAGTCTTATATTTTTATTTTTTTAGCAACTGGCCATGCCGCTCTATAGCGTAGTGGTTAAGATTCTTGGTTGTAATGTAGAAGGTTGTGAGTTTGAATCCCGCCAGAACCTTTTCAGAAATAGAGGCTAAATTAGATTTAAATACACTGACTCGAGCATCGCGAAATTCGGCCAAGTATAGCGATGCTCGAGCCAAACTTGTGTTCGGCCGAGCATGCTCGTCCAACACTACTTTTTACCTTTTGTGTCACCCCTTTCTCCTCATAGACTGTAAGCTCTTGCAAGCAGGGCCCTGCCTCCTCTTGTTTTATTGCTGACTTGTTTGTTGCTATGTTACTTAAGACTCTGTTTGTACATGAACCTTCTAATTGTAGGAAGGCTTGAGGCTACCACAGCAATACATTTCATGTCTCTGTAGGAGCATAATAAAACTCCTATAGCCTGCAGTAGTAAATCAAAGTTCAAGTCTGCTAGGGGTCCTTAAAGAGGACGTTTCACCACTCCTGACATGCCTGTTTTAATAGCTTCATCCTTGTGTAGTAACAATTTTGGAGCATCTATTCTTATGGCTCTATATTGTGCCATTCCTTTATTATTTCTACTAGAAGTTATAAATGCATTTCTATTAGCCTTCAGTAAGGGTATAGAGGAGTGGTAACCAGTTGGATGTGTGTACCTGCTCAGTCTGAAAATGGTAGTACTGATTGGATAGAGTGAGTCTGTGCAGATACACAACCCCAACTGGTTACCACCCCTCTGTACCCTTACTGAAGGCTAATAGCAATTCATTCATAACTTCTAGTAGAAATAATGGCACAACATAGTGTCATAAGAATAGAAGCTCCTGAATTGTTATTACATGGGCAATGCATCTCAGGAGTGGTGAAAGGTCCTCTTTAAAATAAATGTAAAAAAAATCTAATCATTTTCATCATCAAATCCCAAACTCCCATACTTTTGTCCCATATGGTGAACAGCCAAAAAATTAAATAAAAAATGATCAAGTCTCATGCACTCTAAAAAGGTATCAATATAAACTACAAAAAATGAGCCCTCACACAGCTCACACAGTTATGGGGATTAGAATATGGCAGTGCAAAGAAATAAATCTGTTTCTTTTCAAGTTTTTTTTGTGTTAAAACACAATTAGAACTATATAAAGGTATATAAATGTGCTATTGCTGCAATCATATTGACCTGAAGGATTAAATGAATATGTCACTTTTACCGCCTAGGGACCACCATAAAAACAAAACCCGTAAAACTATTGCAAAATTGCTTCTATTTTCCAATTAAACTCCATTTGGAATCTTTTTCCAGCTTCTCACTACATCTTATGTAGTATAAAATGATGCAATTAGAAAGTACAACATGTCCTACAAAAAGCAGGCCCTCATACATCATTGTGAATGGAAAAAGTTATGGCTCCAGGAAGGCAGGGAGTAAAAAACAAAAAATGGTTTCAGTGCGAAGGGGTTAACTTAATGAACAACAGTAGAAAGTGGATTCAGCAGATTTCACATTGATTTTATAATAAAAAATGAAAATGTAATGCCTCTTCCCCAAAATAAGCCAACAACGCTACTCATCATCCAGTACACTAGATTTGCATAATCCCAATTGCATGCAAATCATTCCAACAATATTTTTAGGTAGGCTTTGAATGAGACAAATTGTGTCAGTTAAATAGTGATGTGATTATTAAGACATGTTTGTATGCAGCAGAAAAATAATACTGCAGGGTTGCTCTGCAAAAAACTACATGTCAGAAGGTTTTTTGCCTATTCAGATCAGCATAGCAACTAGTAGGGCTTGCAGACATGATCAAGAGGGTTCTCACGGAAGTAAGCAAATAAAATTACTGAAGATACTTAAATATTACATTATTATAAATATATTCACAAATACCTTTCATTAGTTATAATGGCTTGTTTTGTCTAGGGATCAATCATCAGGTGCAAAAAAATGGCCACCTCCATATTAGTATACAGAAAACCTGTCCTAATCACACAGCAGGACAAGTTACTTTAGTACACTGAGATAAATTGCTGCCTCATCCTCCTCTCTGCTCTACTTGTCATGGGATATGATCCTGATTACAGTTAATAAGATCTTCATCTGAATCTCTGTAGGAATAGAGTTCATGAGGAGACATGAAGCCCAGAGAGGAGGTGGGGATATAGCTAATGAGCAGCAGCACTTGTATGCAATCTCCATTACCACAGCCCCACATTAACACAGTCTGCCCTGTCCATCCTCTCTGTACTGCATGTCTCCTCATGAACTCCATTCCTACAGAGATTCATCTGAAGATCTTATCAGCTGTATTCAGGATCATAATCCCTGACAAGCAGAGCAGAGAGGAGGATGAGGCAGCTTTTTGGATCAGTGCTCTGCAGTAACTTCCTTCTTCCTGTGTGATTAGGACATATTTTGTGTGTACTTATAGGACAGTGGCCATTTTACTTTTCCTAATGATTGCTTCCTAGACAAAACAAGCCATTGGGACATTGTCTGCCACAGAAAGGCTCTCCATAGGAACCTATCTGTGGCAGCTTCGGATCATTTAGGAGGACTGAAGCTGTCGCGCACACTATCCAGCTCACCCAATCCCTGCTAGAGAGAGCTGTTGCAAGCCCAGGAGCACACATTCCCAGGTCTTTTAGCTCCTAGATGCCATGGTCACAATTGGCCATGGCATCTGAGGGGTTAAAGGGAACCTGTCATCAACTTTATGCTGCCCATACTAACGGCAGAATAAAGTAGAGACAGGGGAGTTGATTTCAGCGGTTGATTACATTTTAGGGAAGATCTCCTTTCCAATTAAGCCATGCCCCCTTGTCAATCATGGTGATAAAAACTGTTTAAAATAGTAGATGCAACATTTTGTGCCAAAATGTGGCACAATTTGAGACAAGATTGAGGCACAGAGTTAATAATGAATCTGGTCCATTGTCTGTATACAAACTGATAGTGATGCAATAAGTGAGAGCCATGGCTGGATTTATATATTGGTCATGATGACATCATTGAAAGCAACTTACAAGGTAAGCATTCTGTTGCATAGCAACAGAGCATGGCAACAGAGAGAGAGATTTTTTTTGCTGTATTAATAGGGTTTGGTAATACAGTAAGGGCAGGGAAATGTAAGATTCTGGGCTGGTTACAGTGACGCATATAAAACAATGAGATTTTTTTATTAATTTCCTGTAAATGTTCTGAGTGGTGTTTCTCTAATTTCATATCCATGCAATAGGAACCCTATCAACCTACCGATAGAGGGTAATTCTTTAAAATGACCTATGACTGACCTCAGCAGTGAAGTGTCCTCATGCAGAACGTCACTGCTGGGTCATGTGCCACATGGGAACATGTCACTGCTCAGGCCAGTCATTGGCTTGCATTGGTGCACTTGACCCCATCCATGTAGGAAGTTAACATCTGGGGAATAGAAATGCAGTGAAGAATAGGATTTAAAAGAGAAATCCGTAGTTGACAACCCCTTTAAAGGGGTTGTCCCATGAAAAATGTTCTACAGTTTTCAAACCAGCACCTGGATCTAAATACTTTTGTTATTGCATGGAATAAAAAAAATTGTATAACTACCGAGTTATTCAATAAAATGTATCTGTATAGTGCCACTTAATTTCTTATTTCTTTGGGGAGAGAGCTACAGCAGAATGGACACGCCCACCTGAGCTGCAGCAGAAAAGACACGCCCCTTGAGCTGCTGCAGAATGGACACACCCCTTGAACTGCCATCTTGATATAAATCTAGCAGAGCAATAAATGGGGATATCTCAGGATCTATGTAAGATATAGGGCTGGTTCTAGCTTTATTAGAAAGTTATTGTCATGTACGATATGATGTCTCATTTTCATTTTTTACATTATTCATGGAATAACCTCTTTAACTATTTAAAATCATATTTACAGAATATATAGAATACAAAATGAAGGAAATGTAAATTTACCATAATGATGAGTAAGATATCTCTGCTCCAGATACAAATATACCATCCTTTACTCCTCATGAAATATTTTTTCTGTCTTTCTTTCCCAAGCCATCTCATTGCACAGCTATAGTTGTTTTGTAAGAAAAATTGTTATTCTATGATTTCTATTTGGGAAATCATTGAAAGAGCTGAATTAGGTTCTGCCTTTTGAAACACTGTTTTCCGTATTCTTCAAACATTATTTAGGACAATGGTAGTCATCCTCCTGATCTGCAAATGTTAGTACTTCCATTAGGTTTTCCTGTTAGATCTTATTTTTTATATTAAAATACAGGTCTTAAAATGTATTATCTAACTTAAGAAGGGCAATTGTAAAGATGATTTGATTGAATAAAGGGAAAAGCTGTACAGGTCTTTTAGGTTCAAGGATGTATTGGTGGGAGGCTGTCATTATACACAATTAATGTTCTCAGGAGAAAGGCATTGATTATGGGCAATGATGGACCCTAAGGAGCAGATACAGTAGATCCTAAAACTCTACACTATGACAGGTGAGGCATGTCTACAATTTAACTATTGCTAGTCATTTGATGATAATTAAGCCAAATTTTCTCATGGCAAGGAAAAACACTGGGATGATTGACAATTTTGACATATAAGGGTACTTTCACACTTACGCTGTGAAGATCCGGCAGGCAGTTCCATTGCCAGAACTGTCTGCTGGATCCGGAAATCCATGTACAAACGAATAGCATTTGTGGAAAGATCCAGATGCGGATACGTCTAACAAATGCATTGAAACACCGGATCTGTCTCTCTGGTGTCATCCGGAAAAACGGATCCAGTATTTTTTTATTTTTCATCTTTTTAAAGGTCTGCGCAGGCGCAGACCGGAAAACCGGATTAGTTTTGCCGGAACTATTAGTGCCCGATACGGTATTAATGCATTTCAATGGAAAATAATGCCAGATCCGGCATTCCGCATCTGGCATTATTTTCTCCGGCCAAATACCGTAAGAATGACTGAATTGAAGACATCCTGATGCATACTGAACGGATTGCTCTCCATTCAGAATGCATTAGGCTAAAACTGATTAGTTTTTTTCCGGTATTGAGCCCCTAGGACGGAGCACAATACCGGAAAAGAATAACGCTAGTGCAGGCATCCTCAAACTGCGGCCCTCCAGCTGTTGCAAAACTACAACTCCCAGCATGCTCGAACAGCCTACAGGTATCAGCCTACAGCAGGGCATTGTAGGTGTTGTAGTTTTACAACAGCTGGAGGGCCGCAGTTTGAGGATGCCTGCGCTAATGTGAAAGTACCCTTAACCTCTTCATTTTCTCTTATCTGCTACTGATTTACTCCAATCTAAAATAATACAAGTATGCCATAACATTACTGTTGTAGGAGCAGTGGCGTAACTAGAAATAACTGGGCCCCACAGCAAATTCTTGAACAGGCCCCCTCCCAGCAACTTCTTTGAAACCCCGAGTTCCATTCAACCCCCACTCCTGTGGCTAGTCAATATTGCAGTCTCAGACGAGGCTTGACAACTGCTCAGTACTTTTCCTACCGTGTCACTGTATATAATGTCATTGTATAATACTGTTGAGGGGGCCCTGACAATAAAATCTTTTAGTCCACCTCCTGAGTGGGCCCCTTCTGAGTTCAGGTCCCAAAGCAGCTGCTTCCCTTGCTTCCCCTATAGCTATGCTCTTGTGTAGGAGCATATTTTTCATTTGCTATTTAGTATTATTGAGGTATTACTGAATCCTTATCAGTCCAGTTTCTTCTGGTACGTAATAGATTAAGAGTTCTCTAAAACAAAAGAGTTGCTATGCCTTGGAGAGCAGCAGCCTGGAGCAATAATGAAATATGGGGTGTGTCTCAGACTCCCTGTATACACTGCAGAAAAACCTTAGTCACAGATCTAAGATGAGCCCTAATGGAGTTGAGCTGAAAATAGGAGCCAAGGAAGGGGATGCAAGGCGCTCTCTAAAGTAAGGAGTGCTGAAACCCACTGTGGTTATCAGCAGGGTTTCTGGGGGAAGCACCAGGTAGAAGGCAGTATAATGAGGGTGATGGATGCCTATGGCTCCCATCCCCTCCGTTCTGCCTCATAAGCTTCAGGCCAGGCCTGAAGCTTTAAGAAGCAGTAGAATGGCTCAGGAGATCGTGTTTATATCACCGTAACCCCGTGCACTAGGTCTGGCGAGATGACGTGATGACGCGGCGCAGGAGGGCACGGTAATGTGTTCCGGACCTCCTACAGGAGGTCAGGGCCGGTATATTTAGAAAGAATGGGCACCGTTTTATATTATACAGAGGGGCCATGATATATTATACAGGGGGGCCATTATATATTATAGTTATACAGTGGGGCCATAATATATAATAATTATGCAAGGGGGCCATTATATACTATAGAGGGGCCATCACATATTATACAGGGGGCCATTATATATTATAGTTATACAGAGGGGCCATAATATATAATAATTATACAAGGGGGCCATTATATATTATACAGAGGGGCCATTATATATAATAGTTATACAGGGGGGCCATTATATATTAGAATTATACAGAGGGCCCATTATTAATAGCCTCTCTGTATAATCATAATATATAATGGACCCTATGTATAATATATAATGGCATCTTGTATAATTATTATATATAATGGCCCCTCTGTATAATATATAATGGCCCCTTTGTATAATTATTATTTATTATGGCCCCTCTGTATAACTATAATACAAACCGGATTCCAAAAAAGTTGGGACACTAAACAAATTGTGAATAAAAACTGAATGCAATGATGTGAAGATGGCAAATGTCAATATTTTATTTGTAATAGAACGTAGATGACAGATCAAACGTTTAATCCGAGTAAATGTATCATTTTAAAGGAAAAATACGTTGATTCCAATTTTCACGGTGTCAACAAATCCCCAAAAAGTTGGGACAAGTAGCAATAAGTAGCTGGAAAAAGTAAATTTGAGCATAACGAAGAGCTGGAAGACCAATTAACACTAATTAGGTCAATTGGCAACATGATTGGGTATAAAAAGAGCTTCTCAGAGTGGCAGTGTCTCTCAGAAGCCAAGATGGGTAGAGGATCACCAATTCCCACAATGTTGCGCAGAAAGATAGTGGAGCAA
The DNA here is from genome assembly GCF_905171765.1 of Bufo bufo. Taxonomy (NCBI): domain Eukaryota; kingdom Metazoa; phylum Chordata; class Amphibia; order Anura; family Bufonidae; genus Bufo; species Bufo bufo. Next base: position 215,004,425 of record NC_053392.1, read on the forward strand.
TATCAGAAAGGAGTTACCCAGCGAAAAATTGCAAAGACTTTGCATCTATCATCATCAACTGTGCATAACATCATCCGAAGATTCAGAGAATCTGGAACAATCTCTGTGCGTAAGGGTCAAGGCCGTAAAACCATACTGGATGCCCGTGATCTCCGGGCCCTTAAACGACACTGCACCACAAACAGGAATGCTACTGTAAAGGAAATCACAGAATGGGCTCAGGAATACTTCCAGAAACCATTGTCAGTGAACACAATCCACCGTGCCATCCGCCGTTGCCAGCTGAAACTCTACAGTGCAAAGAAGAAGCCATTTCTAAGCAAGATCCACAAGCTCAGACGTTTTCACTGGGCCAGGGATCATTTAAAATGGAGTGTGGCAAAATGGAAGACTGTTCTGTGGTCAGACGAGTCACGATTCAAAGTTCTTTTTGGAAATCTGGGACGCCATGTCATCCGGACCAAAGAGGACAAGGACAACCCAAGTTGTTATCAACGCTCAGTTCAGAAGCCTGCATCTCTGATGGTATGGGGTTGCATGAGTGCGTGTGGCATGGGCAGCTTGCATGTCTGGAAAGGCACCATCAATGCAGAAAAATATATTCAGGTTCTAGAACAACATATGCTCCCATCCAGACGTCATCTCTTTCAGGGAAGACCCTGCATTTTTCAACAAGATAATGCCAGACCACATTCTGCATCAATCACAACATCATTATATAAAGATAAACAGGGCACTCAAGGAAAGCTGTGACCATATATTGAAACAATGATGGGCTTTATTAATGATATAATCAATAAAACAATTATGAATAATATAATCGATAAAACAATTAAAATGCAGTAGAATAAATTGCAGGTAAGAGGTAATCGACAGATGGAAATATTCGACAGATAAAAAATATTCGACCGATAAAAATATATTCGACAGATAAAAAGATAAGAATATATTCGGTTGACCAACTAGAATTTGATAGTCCAATATATTTATCTTTGATCCAGAAATTGTGAATATCCAAAAGACTTAATAACAATAAATCTATTCGATTTGATTTTAACGAGACTACAGTCTTGTGCTGAAAGATTGTTCAATTTGTTGCGGCGGCGTCCCGCCTAAGCAACGTAGGTAGCGGTGACTCGCTACTAAATAGCTTACAAGCAAATATAGTCCATTACCTTTATATCGACCAAATATTCGTCCGAAGTAATCACAAGAGCCTTCAAGTGTACTCACTCCCAGGATATGCCTTTGGATGTTTGTAGCAATATTCAGTCAGGAGATTAAAGCCGGCTCTTTGTTCGGTTGTGGTCGTTGTTAATAAGGTAAGTCCTTCAGTACAAAGATGGGGTGTAGCACCAGACGCGTTTCGGGGTTCAACCCCTTCATCTTTGTACTGAAGGACTTACCTTATTAACCACGACCACAACCGAACAAAGAGCCGGCTTTAATCTCCTGACTGAATATTGCTACAAACATCCAAAGGCATATCCTGGGAGTGAGTACACTTGAAGGCTCTTGTGATTACTTCGGACGAACATTTGGTCGATATAAAGGTAATGGACTATATTTGCTTGTAAGCTATTTAGTAGCGAGTCACCGCTACCTACGTTGCTTAGGCGGGACGCCGCCGCGACAAATTGAACAATCTTTCAGCACAAGACTGTAGTCTTGTTAAAATCAAATCGAATAGATTTATTGTTATTAAGTCTTTTGGATATTCACAATTTCTGGATCAAAGATAAATATATTGGACTATCGAATTCTAGTTGGTCAACCGAATATATTCTTATCTTTTTATCTGTCGAATATATTTTTATCGGTCGAATATTTTTTATCTGTCGAATATTTCCATCTGTCGATTACCTCTTACCTGCAATTTATTCTACTGCATTTTAATTGTTTTATCGATTATATTATTCATAATTGTTTTATTGATTATATCATTAATAAAGCCCATCATTGTTTCAATATATGGTCACAGCTTTCCTTGAGTGCCCTGTTTATCTTTATATAATCTTGTTCCCTTATATTGAGTGAGTGGTCTCAATATACAGGAGCACCTGGTGTCATTTAGGTGATCCTAGTGCGACATCTTATCTATTTATTGCAATCACAACATCATGGCTGCGTAGGAGAAGGATCCGGGTACTGAAATGGCCAGTCTGCAGTCCAGATCTTTCACCTATAGAGAACATTTGGCGCATCATAAAGAGGAAGGTGCAACAAAGAAGGCCCAAGACGATTGAACAGTTAGAGGCCTGTATTAGACAAGAATGGGAGAGCATTCTATTTCTAAACTTGAGAAACTGGTCTCCTCGGTCCCCAGACGTCTGTTGAGTGTTGTAAGAAGAAGAGGAGATGCCACACAGTGGTGAAAATGGCCTTGTCCCAACTTTTTGGGGATTTGTTGACACCATGAAATTCTGATTCAACATATTTTTCCCTTAAAATGGTACATTTTCTCAGTTTAAACTTTTGTTCCGTGATTTATGTTCTATTCTGAATAAAATATTAGAAGTTGGCACCTCCACATCATTGCATTCAGTTTTTATTCACGATTTGTATAGTGTCCCAACTTTTTTGGAATCCGGTTTGTATATAATGGCCCCTGTATAATATATAATGCCCCCCTTGTATAATTATTATATATTATGGCCCCTCTGTATAACTATAATATATAATGGCCCCCTGTATATTATATATAGTGACCCCTCTGTATTATTATTATTATAATATATATAATGGCCCCTCTGTATAATTATTATATATAATGACCCCTCTGTAATATTAGGATATATAATGGACCCTCTGTATTATTATAATATATAATGGCCCCCTACGTATTATTAGGAAATATAATGGCCCATTATATATCCTAATATTACAGAGGGGCCATTATATATTATACAGAGGGGGCCATTATATATAATAATAACTAATAATAATAAAACTATGCAGAGATGAGAAGACGCGGCTGAAAGAAGGTATCATTGCGGTCTTATCTCCGAATGAAGACGCTGAGGAAAGTCTACATCACAGGAGATGTCACTGAAAGGATGAGATATGTGCTGCTATATTCTCCTGTATATTTTTTTGTGATTTATGTAATGTCCAAACACATATTTGCATCCTGGCCTCAGACTTCAGGTCACACTGAGTGTGTGTTCTGAATTCTGGGGCCTTAAACCCATCTACTACATCATCTGTACTTAGAGAGTTACCACCATGTTATCTGTGGTGTTACATAGGACTACTACATTATCTGTAAAAGGGGCATGTCCACAGGTTGGGAGGGGGGGACGCAATACATGGCTTGCCCCTGGTGCTGTCACAGCTGAGGATGGGGAAAACCCTCAGCCGTGCGATGCCAGAAGATGGATGGTCGATGCAAGGCCAGGACAGGATTCAGGGAGCAGGTCACCTCCTATCAATCCCTAATTCTGACCCTGTCTCCTAGCCGGATACGCCGACCCTGATGGTGGGAGGGCTCATACTCCGGAACCTAATATTCATACTCGCTCTCAGGGTGGTCCTGGACTAGGAGAAGGGTAAGACTACCTGTTCCTCCAGGATACGGACGAACAGGAGTCTCACTGGCCAAGCTATATAGAAAGGGGAAACATAAACAGACATATGGCAATGGCAGGTAAGTGAAACAAGAACCACACCTACCTGCCACAGACACACAGCCTGGAACCCATTTGCAAGTGCTGCTGTCCACAACAACACAAGGGACACAGCACACACCACACATCACACGGGAACCCAGGAAACCATAAACTGCAATAAATAAAGAGACCAAACACACACCTTCATAACACCATGTAACATAGGCTATGACCACAAGGGTGGCCCCCACTGGCAGATGGTATATCACAGGAGGATGACTCCAGCTAGCCATGGCTGAAGTACCCCTCAGACTACTGATCTAAACTGAGGCTTTATAGCCCATGTAGCCACACCCACAAACAGACACACCCAGTGCACACATACTAGGAAGGAAGTTAACCCTTCCAACACAAGGCAAGGGAAGACGGCCACTTAAAGGGGAAGTACACACATAAACACAGACTTCACCTGTTGCCGCGGGCAATGGCATGCGTGGCAACCATGTCCTGGGGATCAGCCAGAAGGCCGAGACACTGCCACCACATGCATACAACACCAAACGTAGTCACGGGCAACCAAGTGAAGGAAAATGTCACTAAGCACACCATAGGCCATGACAGGTGCTGGCAACCCATGCTACACCACTGCCCTTACATCCAACACCAGAGGATGTCAGATCTCCCACAAGCGCGGCTCACAGAATCCATGATGGCGCCCGGACCAACACACCGCGGGAATCCCTATCCAGCAGCCCACAGAAGTAGAGACCTAGAATGGAGATCTCAGACAAAATACAGGTCAGTGAGCACACTCACGCCACTAGGCTCGCTATCACAACCACTGACTTATTTCAAGACTACCCCACCTCAGATAAACCTCTATCAGAGGAAACATTAAAGAATATGCTCCTAGAATTAAAATCCTCCCTGCATGCAGATATCGCAGGTTTGATTAACCTACTCACTGCCAGAGTACAAGAAGCGGAAAATATAATCCTCCATGTTGAAACTAAAATGGGTGAGTTTGCTAACTACCAAAACTCTTTCATAGATGCCCATAATGATATGGCAGATGAACTAGAAGCCATTAAATTGAAGATAGCAGACATGGAAGATCGCTCCAGGCGAAATAATGTAAAATTTAGGGGCATCCCAGAGGAAATCACACCTAAAGAATTACAACCATACCTGAAAGGTCTGATAAAAGCACTCCTACCACATATACCCGCTCCGGATATGATAGTCGATAGAGCCCACAGGGTACCGAAGCCCGCTAATCTGGGCCCAAGTGTCCCACGAGACACCCTTTCACTTCTTCCATTCAAAAGAAGCATTAATGACAGCGGCCCGGAAACAAGGAACACTTCCATCGAGATATATCAATCTGTCAAACTCTTCACTGACCTGTCAATGGCAACCCTCCACCAACGCAGGTCACTACAACCCATCACAAAGGCTCTCCTGTTCCTTATAAATGGGTTCCTTATAAGTGGGGGTATCCCTTGAATTTGTTACTCCACAAGAACGGCCAGGTACACGTCATCAAGTTCTTTGAAGATGGAAAGGAGTTATTCCATGCATGGCAAAAACCATTACCCTCTGGGAAATCATAGGGTGGCCCCTCGATGGACCCTTCTAATTCAAATGGATATGCAGCGAACTGAAAGTAAAAAATATGGACTGATATTGAAATTAAATTAAAGAGACTTCTACAAGCATCTTGCTATTCAAACACTTCACACTGGGCAGAGGAGCGCGCAATGGACTACATATTTTGAGAACTAGCCTAGCGTTTCCTGATAAGGTGCCAGCCCTCCTCTAGAGAATACCATATTATAACTACCACTCTCGGCCTCAAAAAGGGACTTATGCCCTACAACATTATAGACGGTTGAGTAACGTCCTGATATGCTATCTTTCTTATCTTTCTCTCCTTTTCTTTTTCTGGTTCACATTCCCAAGTTCTGGTTATAACTTGTTCAGACAATTCTCTGTGATTATATTTTGTTCCAGCACATCATCTTCTTAGGTACTACGGAACTTGCACAGCAGCCTTCTTTCCACCACTATGGGGCTCAAAATTATGTCATTAAACGCTAAGGGGCTCAATTGCCCTCAAAAGCGGTCCTATATCTGGAAAGAAGCATCTGCGTCCAATGCTGATGTTTTGTGTATTCAGGAAACCCATCTAATGCCAGGTGACGCGTCGAGAGTACGCCACCACCTTTTCCCTAACATTATGTATTCTCATTTCAACAAGAAATCCAGGGGGGTACTTATAGCCATTAAGAATAAGGTTGCCTATACCCCTATCACCACCAGAGCTGATCCTGGAGGCAGCTACTTGATATTGGTATGCTCCACTAAAAACATTACATACACATTGGTTAACCTCTACGCACCCAATACGCACCAGCTGTCTTTCCTACACAAAGTAATGCAACATGTAAATAAACTGAAAAAAGTAAGTTATTCTTTGTGGAGATTTTAACTCCGTGTTAGACCCATCCCTGGATTCTACATCCCCAACACGGAGATCTGAAGTGGGAATAGCTTCATTCCTGCACTCGAAAGGCCTTGTTGATGTGTTGAGAGCCCAACACAGTCAGGAGAGGGACTTTACCTCCTTTTCACCGTCTCATCTATCATATTCTCGTACCAATATGTTTATGGTTATTCACACCACTCTGCTACACACCTTCTCTACAGATATCAGACTCATTCAGTGGTCTGATCATGTCCCGATTACTATTACCTTGAACAAACTTTACCAATCCCAAAGAGCTCCTGTATGGAGGAACAACACATATTTATTCCATAACCCCAAATATGTTGAGGAACTCACTATAGGCCTAAAATAATATTTCCAGTTCAATAAGGGGTCTGTCTCAGACACATACAGCCAGGTCCATAAATATTGGGACATCAACACAATTTTAACATTTTTGGCTCTATACACCACCACAATAGATTTGAAATTAAACAAACAAGATGTGCTTTAACTGCAGACTATCAGCTTTAATTTCAGGGTATTTACATCCAAATCAGGTGAACAGTGTAGGAATTACAACAGTTTGCATATGTGCATCCCACTTGTTAAGGGACCAAAAGTAATGGGGCAGAATAATAATTGTAAATCAAACTTTTACTTTTTAATACTTGGTTGCAAATCCTTTGCAGTCAATTACAGCCTGAAGTCTGGAACGCATAGACATCACCAGACGCTGGGTTTCATCCCTGGTGATACTCTGCCAGGCCTCTACTGCAACTGTCTTCAGTTCCTGCTTGTTCTTGGGGCATTTTCCCTTCAGTTCTGTCTTCAGCAAGTGAAATGCATGCTCAATCGGATTTAGGTCAGGTGATTGACTTGGCCATTGCATAACATTCCACTTCTTTCCCTTAAAAAACTCTTTCATTGCTATTTCAGTAGGCTTTGGGTCACTGTCTATCTGCACTGTGAAGTGCCGTCCAATGAGTTCTGAAGCATTTGGCTGAATATGAGCAGATAATATTGCCCGAAACACTTCAGATTCATCCTGCTGCTTTTGTCAGAAGTCACATCATCAATAAATACAAGAGAACCAGTTCCATTGGCAGCCATGCATGCCCACACCATGACACTACCACCACCATGTTTCACTGATAAGGTGGTATGCTTAGGATCATGAGCAGTTACTTTCCTTCTCCATACTCTTCTCTTCATATCACTCTGGTACAAGTTGATCTTGGTCTCATCTATCCATAGGATGTTGTTCCAGAACTGTGAACGCTTTTTTAGATGTTGTTTGGCAAACTCAAATCTGGCCTTCCTGTTTTTGAGGTTCACCAATGGTTTACATCTTGTGGTGAACCCTCTGTATTCACTTTGGTGAAGTCTTCTCTTGATTGTTGACTTTGACACACATACACCTACCTCCTGGAGAGTGTTCTTGATCAGGCTAACTGTTGTGAAGGGTGTTTTCTTCACCAGGGAAAGAATTCTTCGGTCATCCACCACTGTTGTTTTCAGTGGTCTTCCGGGTCATTTGGTGTTGCTGAGCTCACCGTTGCATTTCTTCTTTTTAAGAATGTTCCAAACAGTTGTTTTGGCCACGCTTAATATTATTGCTATCTCTCGGATGGGTTTGTTTTGTTTTTTCAGCCTAATGATGGCTTGCTTCGCTGATAGTGACAGCTCTTTGGATCTCATCTTGAGAGTTGACAGCAACAGATTCCAAATGCAAATAGCGCACTTGAAATGAATTCTGGACCTTTAATCTGCTCATTGTAATTGGGATAATGAGAAAATAACACACACCTGGCCATGGAACAGCTGAGAAGCCAATTGTCCCATTACTTTTGGTCCCTTAACAAGTGGGAGGCACATATGCAAACTGTTGTAATTCCTACACCGTTCACCTGATTTGAATGTAAATACCCTCAAATTAAAGCTGACAGTCTGCAGTTAAAGCACATCTTGTGTTTCATTTCAAATCCATTGTGGTGGTCTATAGAGCCAAAAATGTTAGAATTGTGTCAATGTCCCAATATTTATGGACCTGACTGTATGTCTTCTGGCAAGCATATAAATCATACATGAGAGGGTATTTAATTAAACTGGCCCATAAAGTAAAAAAACTTAGAGAGAAAGAAATCACCCAAACGTTTGAAAAAATAGCCCATCTGGAAAAAGTTGCCAAAAGCTTCCCCACAATACAATGTTCTGATGAACTAAAAACAGAACGAGACAAACTAAGAGGAATACTACTTTATAATTATAGCAAGTCTCTCTTTCGGCTCAAATCTAAATATTATTCCCAAGGTAATAAAGCGGGACAACTACTTGCAAGACAACTTAAATCCCAACAATTAAAATCCAAAATATCCCATATAATACATCCTAACACTAAAGCCAAACTGATAGACCCAAAAGACATTTCGCATATACTACTAGGAACTCTACAACCTCAAAGACGTTACCTCTTTACCTCATAACTATTTAACCTTGGTAACAGACTTCCTAGCACATGCCACACTCCCTACCTTCACCCCTGCACAATTACAGTCTCTAAATGCTCCATTTACTGAACTGGAAATCAATAAACTGATTTCTTCACTCCCAATGAGCAAATCTCCAGGCCCGTATGAGCTCTCTAATGAGTATTATTGCCATTTTCAAACTATTCCCCTCCCTGAATAAGACGGACCAGACTGGGTTTGTAGCAGGAAGACAAGCCTCGGACAACACTAGAAGAATAATAGATCTGTTTAATTATGCTGAAATGCATGGCTTACCAATGCTTGCAGTGACATTGAATGCAGAAAAGGCATTCAATCGCCTTCACTGGTCCTTTGCATTTTCTGCCCTTCACAAGATGGGAATTATGGGACACATAATGAATGCCATTGAAAACTTATACTCCTCTCCCTCAGCTAGAGTCTTGGTCAACTGTGTGGTCACTGATCCTTTCCGAATAACCAACGGATTCAGACAAGGATGCCCCCTATCGCCCCCATTATTTATCCTCACCTTAGAACCACTAGCACAACACATCAGAAACTCACCAAACCTTACAGGAATCGAGATAGGTGGACAAACCCACAAGATCACACTTTACACAGATGATATCATCCTTACATTAACAGAACGCCTTACATCTCTAAATAAAGCCTTAGACATAATTTCCCACATTGAATCATTATCCTACTATAAAATACATAGTTCCAAATCCCAAGCCCTCTACATTAAAGGGTTTATCCTATCAAAAGGATCATAGTTTAATTTGTCCACGCTGCGACAATGATCATTTTACTAAATATAATGTTTAAGCCAATTCCTACCCTTCTCGCTAAAAACTTCCCCCTTTTACCTCATTGTTGTACTATGTCCTCCCTTAGTTACGGCCACCTTTCGCCAGCCGAATGCAATGGCCGCGCATGCGCGGCGAGCGAAACCACCTTGATCCAGTGTGTGGCTGCATTTCTTCCATGAACGCGCACGCCGCCGGCCGGGCATGCGCGGTCCTTCATTCCCTTGTGCTGCTTCTGAAACAGAGCCGTGCATGCTCTGTTTTTAGCGCAACACAAGTGCGGTAGTAATTATTGTGCCAGCAAGTCTGGAATGCAGGACGTGAGAGGATAGAGAAAGCGCTGCGGCGTCTCCCGGAATGAAGTTCGTCTATAACGGGAACGCGCACGCAAGTAAGGGAGGCGGAGTCAACTGATCAGCAGAGCGCTGACGAGCTGCCCATCAATAGAAAGGACAACGCCCCAGGAAATAGGCGTTAGTACAGAGCGAACAGGAGACGCTGCGATGAAATTAGAAGGTGGGATAATCCCTTTAATATACCACGGGTTGAAGTGACAGTCCCAATATGACTTAGATTGGCAAACATCTGAACTGCCCTAATTAGGAGTCAAGCTTACATCACCATGTTCTCTATTATACAAACAGAACTATGAGCCCCTTCTTTCAACTATGAACAAAGACTATATAAATTTTGCAATGAAAACAATATCATGGGTTGGGAGAGTTGCATCATTTCAAATGATGACCCTCCCCAAACTTATCTACATATTCTGAGCTCTTCCTATCCCCGTACCATCCATATTCTTCAAGAAAACACAGGCCATATTGAGTAGTTATATTTGGGGTTCATCTTAACCCAGAATTGCCCAAATGCTGTTTAAAATAAAAAAGAGCAGGAGGAGTGGGCTTACCGAACATTGAAGATTATTATAAAGCAATTGGCCTCTCATTTACCCACGATTGGTGGTCCGGGTCCCATGATAGCACAAAAGCCTGGTTCCACATAGAATCCCAGTCAATAGAGTAGGGAACTTCATTACTTAATACATTAATACAAGATTACTTAATACAGCTTCTATGGAACCAAAGGCTCCCAAAAGCTAAATTGTTGACAGTGGATCATGCGGGTAAACTCTGGACCCAAATTCACGGGCCACAGGGGGACTCGAAGACTCAAAGTCACCTCTATTTCAACAAGCCACTACTCACATACTAGAAACGGCAATATCTAACATTAGCCTATCTGAATGGCGTGCAAGAGGAATTAATAATATCTCCCAATTGATGGAAGCAAACTCAGTCCGCTGTTTTGAATCACTTAAACAGTCCTTTACATTGCCACAATGGGAACTTTACAACTACCTAAGAGTACGTCATTTTCTTGCAACCATAATACAATCCCCCATCTGTAAACAATGACATTATTAGACTTTACCAATTCACTTGTCTCTTTAAAAAAAACACTACAAGACACATATATGACTTGTTGGGAGACAAAGCTACTTTCGTCAAATCTATGCCCATTAACTCCTTAAAGAGGACCTTTCACCAGAATAAAACATCTAAACTAACTATACTCCGGTATCTTCATAGTTAGGCTCCATCCAGGGGAACCTGATGGCGTCTCATTCTCCCATGCTGTAGCGCTGGCCAATCGCAGCGCTCAGCTCATAGCCTGAGAGAAAAAAAAAACTCTCAGGCTATGAGCTGAGCGCTGTGATTGGCCAGCGCTACAGCATAGGAGAAAGAGACGCTGTCAGGTTCCCCTGGGTGGAGCCTAACTATGAAAATACCGGAGGCTATACCGGGCGAAAAGAGCGGCGCCCAGGTATAACAGTAAGTGCAGGGGGATCCCTGGGCGCCGCTCTACATGGCTGTATAGTTAGTTTAGATGTTTTACTCTGGTGAAAGGTCCTCTTTAAAGGACACAGCCTTATTTCACCTTAAGGACCAGGCCATTTTTTGCAAATCTGACCATTGTCACTTTAAGTGGTGATAACTTTAAAACGCTTTTACTTATCCAGGCCATTCTGAGATAGTTTTTTTTTTGTCACATATTGTACTTCATGACACTGGTAAAATGGAGTAAAAAAAAATTTGTATTTATAAAAACATACCAAATTTGCCAAAAATTTCCAAGTTTCAATTTCTCTACTTCTATAATACATAGTAATACCTACAAAAATAGTTACTACTTTACATTCCCCATATGACTACTTCATGTTCGGATCATTTTGGTAATTACATTTTATTTTTTGGGGACGTTACAAGGCTTAGAAGTTTAGAAGCAAATCTTTAAATTTCTCAGAAATTTTCAAAAACCAACTTTTTAAGGACCATTTCAGGTCTGAAGTCACTTTGTGAGGCTTACATTATAGAAACCACCCAAAAATTACCCCATTCTAGAAACTAAACCCCTCAAGGTATTCAAAACTGATTTTACAAACTTTGTTAACCCTTTAGGTGTTCCACAAGAATTAATGGAAAATAGAGATACAATTTCCAAATTTCAAATTTTTGGCAGATTTTCCATTTTAATAATTTTTTTCCAGCTACAAAGCAAGGGTTAGCTGCCAAACAAAACTCAATATTTATGGCTCTAATTCTGTAGTATACAGAAACACCCCATATGTGGTTGTAAACTGCTGTACGGGCACACGGCAGGGCGCAGAAGGAAAGGAATGCCATACAGTTTTTGGAAGGCAGATTTTGCTGGACTGGTTTTTTGACACCACGTCCCATTTGAAGCCCCCCTGATGCACCCCTAGAGTAGAAACTCCAAAAAGTGACCCCGTTTTAGAAACTACAGGATAGGGTGGAAGTTTTGTTGGTACTAGTTTAGGGTACATATGATTTTTGGTTGCTCTATATTACACTTTTTGTGAGGCAATGTAACAAGAAATAGCTGTTTTGACAGTTTTTTTTGTTGTTATTTACAACATTCATCTGACAGGTTAGATCATGTGGTATTTTTATAGAGCAGGTTGCCATGGACGCGGTGATACCTAATATGTATACTATTTTATTATTTATGTAAGTTTTACACAATGATTTCATTTTTGAAACAAAAAAAAATCATGTTTTTGTGTCTCCATAGTCTGAGAGCCATAGTTTTTTCAGTTTCTGGGCGATTATCTTAGATAGGGTCTCATTTTTTGCGGGATGAGATGACGGTTTGATTGGCACTATTTTGGGGTGCATATGACTTTTTGATCGCTTGCTATTACACTTTTTGTGATGTAAAGTGACAAAAAAAAATTTTTACACCGTTTTTTAAAAAAAAATTACGAGGGGTTAGGTCATGTGATATTTTTATATAGCAAGTTATTACGGATGCAGCGATACCTAATATGTATACTTTTTTTATTGATGTAAGTTTTACACAATGATTTCATTTTTAAAACAAAAAAAATCATATTTTAGTGTTTCCATAGTCTGAGAGACATAGTTTTTTCAGTTTTGGGGCGGTTATCTTGAGTACAGTATGATTTTTGCAGGATGAAACGGTTTGATTGGTATTATTTTGGGGTGCGTATGACTTTTTGATCGCTTGCTATTACTCTTTTAGTGATGTAAGGTGACAAAAAATGGCTTTTTTTACACCGTTTTTTTTGTTTCGTTTTTTGACGGTATTCCCCTGAGGGGTTAGGTTATGTGATATTTTTATAGAGCAAGCTATTATGGACGCGGCGATACCTAATATGTATACTTTTTTTATTTATGTAAGTTTTACACAATAATATCATTTTTGAAACAAAAAAAAATCATGTTTTAGTGTCTCCATAGTCTGAGAGCCATAGTTTTTTTTTTTTTTGGGCGATTATCTTAGGTAGGGGCAAATTTTTTGCGGGATGAGGTGACGGTTCGATTGGTACTATTTTGGCGTACATATGACTTTTTTGATCGCTTTTATTACCTTTTTTGGGAAGTAAGGTGGGCAAAATTTCAATTTCATCATAGTTTTTTTTTTTTTTTTTTTATGGCGTTCACCGTGCGGGGAAAGTAACATGACTGTGTTATAGATCAGGTCGTTACGGACGCGGTAATATCAAACATGTGTAGGGATTTTTTTTTTTTCATTTTTAATCAGTGATAAATGTGTTTTTTATTTTTACTTTTTTTTCACTTTTCAAAAAAAAAAATTTGGACCCAGACCCACTTGGTTCTTGAAGATTCAGTGGGTCTAATGTCTGTATAAGTGTACTATATAGTGTACTGTACTATATTTTCACTTTACAAAGTCTGATTAGATTTCTGCCTTTAGCAGAAGTCTGATCAGCACCATGGACAGCCTCTGATCAGCACCATGGACGCCATGGTAACCATCACTCGCTGCCACAGCAGAACAGTGGGTGATGGGGAGGGAGGGGGGCCCCCTCCCTCTCCAATCGGTGGCTAAAAAGGCACAGCAGCCCCCGATGGGAGAGGGAGGGAGCTTCCTCCCTCTTAACCTCTTCCATACAGCGGTCCCTATGGACCGCTGCATGGAAGGGGTTAAACGCATGACATCTGTGTCAGCACAGATGTCAGGCGTTTCAAGCAGAGTGTCAGCAATGTGCTGACATTCTGCAAACCGCTCGGCCATCCCGAGAGAAGGGGCGGGCGGATGATCGCGTGCCTGCCCGCCCCCCCCCCAGCACCGGCCTGATGATCGCGGCCCTCCCGCCCGCACTGCCGCACCCCCCCGCACCCCCCCCCCCACTGCGCCTGCCAGGACATAACACAGAGGGCTGCAGGGGGGGGGTTAAACATAAAATGAAGCCATTTTGAAGTTTCTGATCCCTGCCGTCACAGACTGCAGGGATCAGAAACCTCCTGAAAGAGCTGCAAACTGCAGGTCTGAATTGACCTGCAGTTTTCAGCGATCGCTGATACGGGGGGGGGTCACAGGACCCCCCTGGGCATTGACTCTGGGTGCCTGCTGATTGATTTCAGCAGGTACCGGGTTCCGATCACCGCCGGCCAAGCGGCGGTGATCGGAAATACATAGGACGTACCGGTACGCCCTCTGTCCTTAACGATCAGGAAATCAGGGCGTACCGGTATGCCCTATGTCCGGAACAGGTTAAACGATGGAAAACCGAACTGAGACAATCTTTCTGCGAAGACACATGGACAGCAGCTATAAAATTCCTCGCCTCAAACTTTAAATGCGTTACCCATTACGAAGCAGGGATCAAAAAACACTCTTGCATTGGTACTTTACCCCTCAGAGACTGAAAAAAATCGATCCAGATACTTCTCCCTGCTGTTGGAGGAAGTTTGTTAACATAGGTTCTCTATACCACATTTTGTGGACCTGCTCCAAACTTTCCCAATTTTGGCAACAGATATTTGCGTTAGAATCTGATATAACACTTGAAACGGTAATTCCACTTCTGGAATTTGCATTACTGTTCCTTGGCATACAGACAATACATCCCAAATACAGAAGCCTTATAGGACACATACTACTTAGTGCTAAACTAATAATATCTCGCCATTGGAAGCAGGCAGAACCGCCCGCTCTATCGAAGGTGATACAGGAACTAAACACAACATGTCACTACGAGCGATCCCTTCCAGCTACAATAATCTCCCCTAATTCTTGTAACACTACATGGGCTTCCTAGATAACTAATCCTAAATACTCCCCTAAAAAACTGTAAGTACCTACGTTGATTTATAAAAGCGGCAAACATTGTTTATCCATACACTGGATACTGTTACTGTTATCTTCCTCTTTTTTTATTTTATCTATTTAAAAAAAAAAAACTAATTTCAATAAGCTATATTGTAATCTTGGATTGAGACTCCAAGATCGCTTTAACAACTGTAAATAACTTTTCTGAAGTGAATTTGAAATACATGATTGTATTTTCAGAGACATTGTACTGCTTATCTTTATTGAAATATGAAAATCAATAAAAACTATTTACTCTAACCCTTTCCCCCTGTATGCATTTTGGGCCTTAGGGACCAAGCAATGTTTTTATTTTTATTTTATTTTTTATTGTTGCAGCTATAACTCTTTTTTTTCTATTGATGTAGCCATATGGGGCCCTGTTTTTTGCAAGACAATTTGTTGTTTTTAATGGCACCATTTTGGGTTACATATAATCATTGATTAACTTTTATTAAAGGGGTTGTCTCACTTCAGCAAATGGCATATATCACGTAGATAAAATGAATACAAAGCATTTGCTAATGTATTGTGATTGTCCATTGTCTCATTTGCTAGCTGGCTTCATTTATTTCTCCATTGTATTATACACTACTTGTTCCCAGGTGTTACGACAATGGCTGCAGGGCAGATAAGAGGTAGCTGGTGCTTTTTCCTATAGTGTTTAAAAAGGACCTGTCACCACTCCTGACCTGCCTGTTTTAATAGCTTCATGCATTCCCCATGTAATAACAATTCTGGAACATCTTTTCTTATGGCTCTATGTTGTGCCATCCCTTTGTTATTTCACCTAAAAGTTATGTTCTCCTCAGTACGGCGATACCACATGTGTGACACTTTTTTGCAGCCTAGGTGGGCAAAGGGGCCCACATTCCAAAGAGCACCTTTAGGATTTCACAGGGCATTTTTTACACATTTTGATTTCAAACTACTTCTCACACATTAGGGCCCCTAAAATGCCAGGGCAGTATAACTACCCCACAAGTGACCCCATTTTGGAAAGAAGACACCCCAAGGTATTTCGTGATGGGCATAGTGAGTTCATGGAAGTTTTTATTTTTTGTCACAAGTTAGTGAAATATGAGACTTTGTAAGAAAAAAAAAGAAAAATCATCATTTTCCGCTAACTTGTGACAAAAAATAAAAAATTCTAGGAACTCGCCATGCCCCTCACGGTATACCTTGGGGTGTCTTCTTTCCAAAATGGGGTCCCTTGTGGGGTAGTTATACTGCCCTGGCATTTTAGGGGCCCTAATGCGTGAGAAGTAGTTTGAAATCAAAATGTGTAAAAAATGCCCTGTGAAATCCTAAAGGTGCTCTTTGGAATATGGGCCCCTTTGCCCACCTAGGCTGCAAAAAAGTGTCGTGGTATCGCCGTACTCAGGAGAAGTTGGGCAATGTGTTTTGCGGTGTCATTTTACATATACCCATGCTGGGTGAGATAAATATCTCGGTCAAATGCCAACTTTGTATAAAAAAAATGGGAAAAGTTGTCTTTTGCTGAGAAATTTCTCTCACCCAGCATGGGTATATGTAAAATGACACACCAAAACACATTGCCCAACTTCTCCTGAGTACGGCGATTCCACATGTGTGACACTTTTTTGCAGCCTAGGTGGGCAAAGGGGCCCAAATTCCTTTTAGGAGGGCATGTGTTTTGCGGATCCGATCCATGGATCCGTAAAACACATATGGACGTCTGAATGGAGCCTTACAGGGGGGTGATCAATGACAGGGGTGTGATCAGGGAGTCTATATGGGGTGATCACCCCCCTGTCATTGATCACCCCCCTGTAAGGCTCCATTCAGAGGTCCGTATGTGTTTTGCGGATGCATGGATCGGATCCACAAAACACATACGGACGTCTGAATGAAGCCTTACAGGGGGGTGATCAATGACAGGGGGGTGATCAATGACAGGAATTTGGGCAAAGGGGCCCAAATTCCTTTTAGGAGGGCATGTGTTTTGCGGATCCGATCCATGGATCCGTAAAACACATACGGACGTTTGAATGGAGCCTTACAGGGGGGTGATCAATGACAGGGGGGTGATCAGGGAGTCTATATGGGGTGATCACCCCCCTGTCATTGATCACCCCCCTGTAAGGCTCCATTAAGAGGTCTGTATGTGTTTTGCGGATCCACGGATCCATGGATCGGATCCGCAAAACACATACGGACGTCTGAATGGAGTCTTACAGGGGGGTGATCAATCACAGGGGGGTGATTAGGGAGTCTATATGGGGTAATCACCCCCCTGTAAGGCTACATTCAGACGTCCGTATGTGTTTTGCGGATCCGATCCATGGATCCATGGATCCGTAAAACACATACGGACGTCTGAATGGAGCCTTACAGGGGGTTGATCAATTACAGGGGGGTGATCAGGAAGTCTATATGGGGTGATCACCCCACCTGTAAGGCTCCATTCAGACGTCCGTATGTGTTTTGCGGATCCGATCCATGGATCCGTAAAACACATACGGACGTCTGAATGGAGCCTTACCGGGGGGTGATCAATGACAGGGGAGTGATCAATGACAGGGGGGTGATCAGGGAGTCTATATGGGGTGATCACCCCCCAGTCATTGATCACCCCCCTGTAAGGCTCCATTCAGACGTCCGTATGTGTTTTGCGGATCCGATCCATGGACCCGTGGATCCGCAAAACACATACGGACCTCTGAATGGAGCCAGCCTTACAAGGGGGTGATCAATGACAGGGGGTGATCAGGGAGTCTATATGGGGTGATCACCCCCCTGTAAGGCTTTATTCAGACGTCCGTATGTGTTTTGCAGATCCGATCCATGGATCCGTAAAACACATACGGACGTCTGAATGGAGCCTTACAGGGGGGTGATCAATGACAGGGGGGTGATCAGGGAGTCTATATGGGGTGATCACCCCCCTGTCATTGATCATCCCCCTGTAATGCTCCATTCAGACGTCCGTATGTGTTTTACGGATCCACGGATCCATGGATCGGATCCGCAAAACACATACGGACGTCTGAATGGAGGCTTACAGGGGGGTGATCAATGACAGGGGCGTGATCAATGACAGGGGGATGATCAGGGAGTCTATATGGGGTGATCAGGGGTTAATTAGAGGTTAATAAGTGACAGGGGGGGTGTAGTGTAGTGTGGTGCTTGGTGCTACTTATTGCAGAGCTGCCTGTGTCCTCTGGTGGTCGATCCAAGCAAAAGGGACCACCAGAGGACCAGGTAGCAGGTATATTAGACACTGTTATCAAAACAGCGTCTAATATACCTGTTAGGGGTTAAAAAAATCGCATCTACAGCCTGCCAGCGAACGATCGCCGCTGGCAGGCTGTAGATCCACTTGCTTACCTGCAGTTCCTGTGAACGCGCGCGCCTGTGTGCGCGCGTTCACAGGAAATTTCGCGTCTCAGCGAGATGACGCGTATATGCGTGACTCTGCCTGGGTGAGACGCCTCCGGAACGCGATCCTGCGTTAGGCGGTCCGGAGGCGGTTAAAGGGGTTTTCCCATGATTAATGTAAAAAATTTTAATCAGACATCATATACTAAATGACAGTTTCTATACATTGCTTTGTAATA
The DNA here is from genome assembly GCF_905171765.1 of Bufo bufo. Taxonomy (NCBI): domain Eukaryota; kingdom Metazoa; phylum Chordata; class Amphibia; order Anura; family Bufonidae; genus Bufo; species Bufo bufo. The sequence goes on from NC_053392.1 coordinate 215,023,064, forward strand.
AATCACAGCAAGATCTTGTTTTCATCAATCAGAGGTGTTATTTATTTTTAACACTTTACGTATGACATGCGGCCATAGAGTGCGTGTAAACTTTTTCGGCAAAAATGCTTTCGTCAGACACTATAAGAAATATAGATATTGTCAGATATATAAAAACGTACAGTACAGACCAAAAGTTTGGACACACCGTCTCATTCAAAGAGTTTTCTTTATTTTCATGACTATGAAGGCATCAAAACTATGAATTAACACATGTGGAATTATATACATAACAAAAAAGTGTGAAACAACTGAAAATATTTAATATTCTAGGTTCTTCAAAGTAGCCTCCTTTTGCTTTAATTACTGCTTTGCACTACTGCTCTTGGCATTTTCTTGATGAGCTTCAAGAGGTAGTCCCCTGAAATGGTCTTCCAACAGTCTTGAAGGAGTTCCCAGAGATGCTTATCACTTGTTGGCCCTTTTGCCTTCACTCTGCGGTCCAGCTCACCCCAAACCATCTCGATTGGTTTCAGGTCCGGTGACTGTGGAGGCCAGGTCATCTGGCGCAGCACCCCATCACTCTCCTTCATGGTCAAATAGCCCTTACTTTCAAAGTTTTCCCAATTTTCCGGCTGACTGACTGACCTTCATTTCTTAAAGTAATGATGGCCACTCATTTTTCTTTACTTAGCTGCTTTTTTCTTGCCATAATACAAATTCTAACAGTCTATTCAGTAGGACTATCAGCTTTGTATCCACCTGACTTCTGAACGCCATTGATGGTCCCAACCCCATTTATAAGGCAAGAAATCCCACTTATTAAACCTGACAGGGCACACCTGTGAAGTGAAAACCATTTCAAGGGACTACCTCTTGAAGCTCATCAAGAGAATGCCAAGAGTGTGCAAAGCAGTAATCAAAGCAAAAGGTGGCTACTTTGAATAACCTAGAATATTACATATTTTCAGTTGTTTCACACTTGTTTGTTATGTATATAATTCCACATGTGTTAATTCATAGTTTTGATGCCTTCAGTGTGAATCTACAATTTTCATAGTCATGAAAATAAAGAAAATTCTTTGAATGAGAAGGTGTGTCCAAACTTTTGGTCTGTACTGTATATGCATATAATTTTGTATATAAATCCAAAAGGTCGATTTACAAATATCTAAATATAATAGAGGATGGACCTCTGCGTCCAGATCTTTAACCACTTCCCGCAACTGTAACGCCGAAAGGCGTCATTGCGGCGGCTCCCCCAGGCTACGCTAACGCGAATAGGCGTCATCTCGCGTGAGCCGAGATTTCCTGTGAACGCGCGCACACAGGCGCGCGCGCTCACAGGAACGGAAGGTAAGAGAGTTGATCTCCAGCCTGCCAGCGGCGATCGTTCGCTGGCAGGCTGGAGATGTGTTTTTTTTAACCCCTAACAGGTATATTAGACGCTGTTTTGATAACAGCGTCTAATATACCTGCTACCTGGTCCTCTGGTGGTCCCCTTTGTTTGGATCGACCACCAGAGGACACAGGTAGCTCAGTAAAGTAGCACCAAGCACCACTACACTACACTACACCCCCCCCCCGTCACTTATTAACCCCTTATTAGCCCCTGATCACCCCTGATCACCCCATATAGACTCCCTGATCACCCCCCTGTCATTGATCACCCCCCTGTCATTGATCACCCCCCTGTAAAGCTCCATTCAGACGTCCGCATGATTTTTACGGATCCACTGATAGATGGATCGGATCCGCAAAACGCATCCGGACGTCTGAATGAAGCCTTACAGGGGCGTGATCAATGACTGTGGTGATCACCCCATATAGACTCCCTGATCACCCCCCTGTCATTGATTACCCCCCTGTCATTGATTACCCCCCTGTAAAGCTCCATTTAGACGTCCGCATGATTTTTATGGATCCACTGATAGATGGATCGGATCCGCAAAACGCATCCGGACGTCTGAATGAAGCCTTACAGGGGCATGATCAATGACTGTGGTGATCACCCCATATAGACTCCCTGATCACCCCCCTGTAAAGCTCCATTCAGATGTCCGCATGATTTTTACGGATGCACTGATAGATGGATCGGATCCGCAAAACGCATCCGGACGTCTGAATGAAGCCTTACAGGGGCATGATCAATGATTGTGGTGATCACCCCATATAGACTCCCTGATCACCCCCCTGTCATTGATTACACCCCTGTCATTGATCACCCCCCTGTAAAGCTCCATTCAGATGTCCGCATGATTTTTACGGATGCACTGATAGATGGATCGGATCCGCAAAACGCATACGGACGTCTGAATGAAGCCTTACAGGGGCATGATCAATGACTGTGGTGATCACCCCCCTGTCATTGATTACCCCCCTGTAAAGCTCCATTCAGATGTCCGCATGATTTTTACGGATGCACTGATAGATGGATCGGATCCGCAAAACGCATCCGGACGTCTGAATGAAGCCTTACAGGGGCATGATCAATGACTGTGGTGATCACCCCCCTGTCATTGATTACCCCCCTGTAAAGCTCCATTCAGATGTCCGCATGATTTTTACGGATGCACTGATAGATGGATCGGATCCGCAAAACGCATCCGGACGTCTGAATGAAGCCTTACAGGGGCGTGATCAATGACTGTGGTTATCACCCCATATAGACTCCCTGATCACCCCCCTGTCATTGATTACACCCCTGTCATTGATCACCCCCCTGTAAAGCTCCATTCAGATGTCCGCATGATTTTTACGGATCCTCTGATAGATGGATCGGATCCGCAAAACGCATCCGGACGTCTGAATGAAGCCTTACAGGGGCGTGATCAATGACTGTGGTGATCACCCCATATAGACTCCCTGATCACCCCCCTGTCATTGATTACCCCCCTGTCATTGATTACCCCCCTGTAAAGCTCCATTCAGACGTCCGCATGATTTTTACGGATCCACTGATAGATGGATCGGATCCGCAAAACGCATCCGGACGTCTGAATGAAGCCTTACAGGGGCATGATCAATGACTGTGGTGATCACCCCATATAGACTCCCTGATCACCACCCCTGTCATTGATCACCCCCCTGTCATTGATCCCCCCCCCCTGTCATTGATCACCCCCCCTGTCATTGATCACCCCCCCTGTCATTGATCACCCCCCCCTGTCATTGATCACCCCTCTGTAAGGCTCCATTCAGACATTTTTTTGGCCCAAGTTAGCGGAATTATTATTTTTTTTTCTTACAAAGTCTCATATTCCACTAACTTGTGTCAAAAAATAAAATCTCACATGAACTCACCATATCCCTCACGGAAACCAAATGCGTAAAAAATTTTAGACATTTATATTCCAGACTTCTTCTCACGCTTTAGGGCCCCTAGAATGCCAGGGCAGTATAAATACCCCACATGTGACCCCATTTCGGAAAGAAGACACCCCCAGGTATTCCATGAGGGGCATATTGAGTCCATGAAAGATTGAAATTTTTGTCCCAAGTTAGCGGAACGGGAGACTTTGTGAGAAAAAAATTAAAAATATCAATTTCCGCTAACTTGTGCCAAAAAAAAAAAATTTCTATGAACTCGCCATGCCCCTCATTGAATACCTTGGGGTGTCTTCTTTCCAAAATGGGGTCACATGTGGGGTATTTATACTGCCCTGGCATTCTAGGGGCCCCAAAGCGTGAGAAGAAGTCTGGTATCCAAATGTCTAAAAATGCCCTCCTAAAAGGAATTTGGGCACCTTTGCGCATCTAGGCTGCAATAAAGTGTCACACATCTGGTATCGCCGTACTCAGGAGAAGTTGGGGAATGTGTTTTGGGGTGTCATTTTACATATACCCATGGTGGGTGAGAGAAATATCTTGGTCAAATGCCAACTTTGTATAAAAAAATGGGAAAAGTTGTCTTTTGCCAAGATATTTCTCTCACCCAGCAAGGGTATATGTAAAATGACACCCCAAAACACATTCCCCAACTTCTCCTGAATACGGCGATACCACATGTGTGACACTTTTTTGCAGCCTAGGTGGGCAAAGGGGCCCATATTCCAAAGAGCACCTTTAGGATTTCACAGGTCATTTACCTACTTACCACACATTAGGGCCCCTGGAAAATGCCAGGGCAGTATTACTACCCCACAAGTGACCCCATTTTGGAAAGAAGACACCCCAAGTTATTCCGTGAGGGGCATGGCAAGTTCCTAGAATTTTTTATTTTTTGTCACAAGTTAGTGGAAAATGCAGATTTTTTTTTTTTTTTTTTTTTCATACAAAGTCTCATATTCCACTAACTTGTGACAAAAAATAAAAACTTCCATGAACTCACTATGCCCATCAGCGAATACCTTGGGGTCTCTTCTTTCCAAAATGGGGTCACTTGTGGGGTAGTTATACTGCCCTGGCATTCTAGGGGCCCAAATGTGTGGTAAGGAGTTTGAAATCAAATTCTGTAAAAAATGACCTGTGAAATCCGAAAGGTGCTCTTTGGAATATGGGCCCCTTTGCCCACCTAGGCTGCAAAAAAGTGTCACACATCTGGTATCCCCGTACTCAGGAGAAGGTGGGGAATGTGTTTTGGGGTGTCATTTTACATATACCCCTGCTGGGTGAGAGAAATATCTTGGCAAAAGACAACTTTTCCCATTTTTTTATACAAAGTTGGCATTTGACCAAGATATTTATCTCACCCAGCATGGGTATATGTAAAAAGACACCCCAAAACACATTCCTCAACTTCTCCTGAATACAGAGATACCAGATGTGTGACACTTTTTTGCAGCCTAGGTGGGCAAAGGGGCCCATATTCCAAAGAGCACCTTTCGGATTTCACAGGTCATTTTTTACAGAATTTGATTTCAAACTCCTTACCACACATTCGGGCCCCTAGAATGCCAGGGCAGTATAACTACCCCACAAGTGACCCCATTTTGGAAAGAAGAGACCCCAAGGTATTCGCTGATGGGCATAGTGAGTTCATGGAAGTTTTTATTTTTTGTCACAAGTTAGTGGAATATGAGACTTTGTATGAAAAAAAAAAAAAAATCATCATTTTCCACTAACTTGTGACAAAAAATAAAAAAATTCTAGGAACTTGCCATGCCCCTCACGGAATACCTTGGGGTGTCTTCTTTCCAAAATGGGGTCACTTGTGGGGTAGTTATACTGCCCTGGCATTCTAGGGGCCCGAATGTGTGGTAAGGAGTTTGAAATCAAATTCTGTAAAAAATGACCTGTGAAATCCGAAAGGTGCTCTTTGGAATATGGGCCCCTTTGCCCACCTAGGCTGCAAAAAAGTGTCACACATCTGGTATTGCCGTACTCAGGAGAAGGTGGGGAATGTGTTTTGGGGTGTCATTTTACATATACCCTTGCTGGGTGAGAGAAATATCTTGGCAAAAGACAACTTTTCCCATTTTTTTATACAAAGTTGGCATTTGACCAAGATATTTATCTCACCCAGCATGGGTATATGTAAAATGACACCCCAAAACACATTCCTCAACTTCTCCTGAGTACGTAGATACCAGATGTGTGACACTTTTTTGCAGCCTAGGTGGGCAAAGGGGCCCACATTCCAAAGAGCACCTTTCGGATTTCACTGGTCATTTTTTACAGAATTTGATTTCAAACTCCTTACCACACATTTGGGCCCCTAGAATGCCAGGGCAGTATAACTACCCCACAAGTGACCCCATTTTGGAAAGAAGAGACCCCAAGGTATTTCGTGATGGGCATAGTGAGTTCATAGAAGTTTTTATTTTTTGTCACAAGTTAGTGGAATATGAGACTTTGTAGGAAAAAATAAAAAATAAAAAAAAATCATCATTTTCCGCTAACTTGTGACAAAAAATAAAAAGTTCTATGAACTCACTATGCCCATCAGCGAATACCTTAGGGTGTGTACTTTCCGAAATGGGGTCATTTGTGGGGTGTTTGTACTGTCTGGGCATTGTAGAACCTCAGGAAACATGACAGGTGCTCAGAAAGTCAGAGCTGCTTCAAAAAGCGGAAATTCACATTTTTGTACCATAGTTTGTAAACGCTATAACTTTTACCCAAACCATTTTTTTTTTACCCAAACATTTTTTTTTTATCAAAGACATGTAGAACTATAAATTTAGAGCAAAATTTCAATATGGATCTCGTTTTTTTTGCAAAATTTTACAACTGAAAGTGAAAAATGTCATTTTTTTGCAAAAAAATCGTTAAATTTCGATTAATAACAAAAAAAGTAAAAATGTCAGCAGCAATGAAATACCACCAAATGAAAGCTCTATTAGTGAGAAGAAAAGGAGGTAAAATTCATTTGGGTGGTAAGTTGCATGACCGAGCAATAAACGGTGAAAGTAGTGTAGTGCCGATTTGTAAAAAAGGGCCTGGTCTTTAGGGGGGTATAAACCTGTGGTCCTTAAGTGGTTAAAGAGATATACGCGGACAGGGCCACAATCTGGCCACAATCTGTAGTCATGGAGCCTTCTAGAATACAATACTGGAGCCTTCTAGAAAATAATACTGACAGTGATATATTTACATTTTCAGCTAGAAAAGGGCATCAATTGTCACAATCTGTCATATCCGTTCACTATGGGTCCACTTGTATGTTGGAGATTGGTGAAGGAAAAAGAAGGGAGACATATAGGTGAGGTGAATATAACCTTATTCTGATAAGATCCGAAGATTAGGAAAAGCTACAGGTATTCTCAATGGGTATATGCTGTTGCCCCCAAACATCAACAAAAATCACAATAGGTATAGGCCACTCTCATTCTCCCATGGTTAGAACTTACCTGTGCTGCAATTTGAGAAGAAGTCAGAAGAAAAACACACCAAAAAGTGCTCTGGAGCACAGGGGTATACCGGTGTGCTGTGTTTGTTCCCTGCTGTGATTAAATATACTGCCCTCCTTGTGGGAGGCGGCCCATCTCAGGAAAACATGTGGGACACCGTGCGTTTCACCTACCGGAAGTGGATCAGCAGGTGGAACGCCACGGGGCCAGAAGTTGCGTTCCACCGGTCAGAAGTGCTCCGTCCGTGGAGCGCAATCAGAGTGGCACAGAGGAATCGTAGTACAGAAGAGCTGACAATAGGACAACACTACACGAAGGGTACAAAAAGAGTTGACAATAGGACAACAACACTACAAGAGGGGTACCAAAAGGAGCTGTATAGTACATTTTAAAATTTACAATTAGTAATTATGTAGTATGAATATAAAGTACCTTAAGGAATATTCTATTGTAAATACAGTACAGACCAAAAGTTTGGACACACCTTCTCATTCAAAGAGTTTTCTTTATTTTCATGACTATGAAAATTGTAGATTCACACTGAAGGCATCAAAACTATGAATTAACACATGTGGAATTATATACATAACAAACAAGTGTGAAAAAACTGAAAATATGTCATTTTCTAGGTTATTCAAAGTAGCCACCTTTTACTTTGATTACTGCTTTGCACACTCTTGGCATTCTCTTGATGAGCTTCAAGAGGTAGTCCCCTGAAATGGTTTTCACTTCACAGGTGTGCCCTGTCAGGTTTAATAAGTGGGATTTCTTGCCTTATAAATGGGGTTGGGACCATCAGTTGCGTTGAGGAGAAGTCAGGTGGATAGACAGCTGATAGTGCTACTGAATAGACTGTTAGAATTTTTATTATGGCAAGAAAAAAGCAGCTAAGTAAAGAAAAATGAGTGGCCATCATTACTTTAAGAAATGAAGGTCAGTCAGTCAGCCGGAAAATTGGGAAAACTTTGAAAGTAAGGACTATTTGACCATGAAGGAGAGTGATGGGGTGCTGCGCCAGATGACTTGGCCTCCACAGTCACCGGACCTGAACCCAATCGAGATGGTTTGGGGTGAGCTGGACCGCAGAGTGAAGGCAAAAGGGCCAACAAGTGATAAGCATCTCTGGGAACTCCTTCAAGACTATTGGAAGACCATTTCAGGGGACTACCTCTTGAAGCTCATCAAGAGAATGCCAAGAGTGTGCAAAGCAGTAATCAAAGCAAAAGGAGGCTACTTTGAAGAACCTAGAATATGACATATTTTCAGTTGTTTCACACTTGTTTGTTATGTATATAATTCCACATTTGTTAATTCATAGTTTTGATGCCTTCAGTGTGAATCTACAATTTTCATAGTCATGAAAATAAAGAAAACTCTTTGAATGAGAAGGTGTGTCCAAACTTTTGGTCTGTACTGTATATATACACTAAGTAACATTGCTAAAGTTATCCACAAAGAAGAAGGGAAAAGAGGGGGAAAGAAAGAGGATATTTAACAGTTATTTATCCAAGGACCATGTGACTTATGACGTGATACTTACGAGACCAGAACTATTATAAATCCGAAATATAACCTATGTAATGATATCCACATACTGTATTGTGTCCTACCGTCTATAAATCATATATGAGTCATATATACGTGAAAAAGTCATATCTACATTCGATGTGTACAGGGTTAGGACTGAATAAAGTGGTATAATTACAGGAAGAAAAAAAGAGGAAACAGCAAAGAAAGAAAAACACTTATGTAAAAAGGATACATATATTGCGGCACGTTGTTCCCATGGGAAGACTCAGTGGGCCTGTGAAGAGAATAATCAGACAAAAAAAGGTCAGTATTAATAGTGCACCAACAGGAAACCTATATGGGTGTCTATTTACAGTCTAATTATAGAAGATGTTGTATTTCGTACTCTCTGTTTAATCCCCTTGGTGAACATGAAACAGAAAAAACTAAATCCGTAACCCGTGAAGTGATAGAAACGACACCGGGGAGGAAAAGGATGAGCGCCAAGCTTCCAGTCTGTGATGTATATATAGGAGAGTAGTGAACGGATGGGTGAATATCCCAATAGATAAACATACAAGACAGACGAATATAGTATTGATATTGTTGGTTCTTATTGGTATTAGCGCCAATAAGGCCTTCACTATAATAAAATATAGTTCCAACTAAACCAAGACCCAAAATCTGAACACTTCTCAGCAGAATTTTTTTTTTAAATGGAGCTCAAATAGAAAATTGGTACATATATGTAAATATATATATATAGGTAATAAATACATAAAAACAAGTATTATGAGCCTAGAGCTTTTCCACTCACTTCACAAGGGGGGTCACCTCCAGGATAAACTCAAGACACCTGGGGTATCGGCGCTAATACCGATGAGAACCAACAATATCAATACTATATTCGTCTGTCTTGTATGTTTATCTATTGGGATATTCACCCATCCGTTCACTACTCTCCTATATATACATCACAGACTGGAAGCTTGGCGCTCATCCTTTTCCTCCCCGGTGTCGTTTCTATCATTTCACGGGTTACGGATTTTGTTTTTTCTGTTTCATGTTCATTGACTTAGTGTTAAAACTCTGTTTTCACTGATTTGAGCTGCCTACTTCTTTTTAGTGACTTTTTATCTCGATCATCACATTATTACAGTTCTGTTGGCGCCCTTCTTTCCTTCTCTTCAGGGTCATTTAGTTGATCCCTAGATAGAGTTGGGATAACCTTGTTTTCTTTTTCCTTTTTCTTTTTTACGTTCCTAATCCCCTTGGTGTTAGGGTTTGCAAGTTGTGGATCCAGTAGGCTTCCCGATGTTTTAGCATCCTAATTCTATCCCCCCCTCTGCGTAGTGGTGGAACGTGTTCTATAACCTGGAACCGTAACTGGGATATGGAATGTCTGTGTTCGTGGAAATGTGCCGGAATTGGTAATAAGAGGTTCTTTCATCTGATGGTGGACTTGTGTTGGCAAATTCTGTCTCATACCTTTTGTGAGGTTTCCCCAACATATGCCAATCCACATGGACACTTAATGACATACACCACGTACTCCGACTCGCAGGCAAAAAAATTATTTATGTCTATAGACTTGCCAGTATGTGGGTGGGTGATGGATGAACCTTTCTGAATGTGAGAACATTGGGCACAATGTAGACATGGAAATGCTCCTTTTCTTTGAGTTTGAAATAGTAGTTGTTGTGGTATACGTAAGGTGGTACCCATATCGGCCCTAACGAGGTTGTCACGTAAATTCTTGGGTCGCCGGTTGCATGGTAGTATGGGGTGATGGAATTTCTCAACTCTAGGGTACGCCTTCCTGAGTAAAGGCCAGTGGTTGCGAACGGTATTTAGAATTTTATTGGCACTGGGATGGAAAGTATGAACAAAGGGAATCCTTTTTCCAGGGTTACATCTGGTTTGTTCATTACCACTAGTGCCCCACCCTTGTCAGCTGGTTTAATGACCGGGTCCTTCGTTTGTTTGAGTGAATGAAGTGCTTGTCTTTCAATGTTATTGAGATTATTAGTGTACTTATACTGTCTGTCTCTTATCTTCCTCATAAACGTCTCCATATCTTTCTGCACTAGACTAACAAATGTCTCTACTGCTGGGAGGTTTTTGGGTGGTGTATATGTACTCTTCTGGCGTAGGCCTAGTTCTGCTGACGTGATTAGTGCTTTCTCTTGGGTGGTGGTGTTATAGGATGGGTTGATTTCAGAAAAATTTACCTTTAGACTAATATTTCTAAATAGACGGAGATCAAGCTCCAATTGAAAGGTGTTGAGAGTGTGAGAGGGACAGAAAGACAGACCTTTTTGTAATAATGCTAATTCTGCTGGGCTAAGAAGGATAGAGGGAATATTCACAACAAGGGACCCAGAGGAAGGACAGACAGATTGTACCTGTGATCTCGTAGTCACTGATGATGGCTGTTGGGGTTGAATTGCGCCTGTTCTTTGTCCTCTGCGGGTATTTCTTGACCTATATTGTTCAGTTGGGTCGTCGCGTTGGCGTGATCCACCACTTGAGTTTGAGCGTTGTGAGTCCATTGATGAAGACCTTGTGCTTGGTCATTTGTTTTATTTTGAAAAATCAGGCCAATGGTAAACTCTATTACTTCGGTAGTCCTCAGTGTCCCTAAGAAATGTCTTCTATTTAGAGGTCTCAATTTCTTTACATCTGTTTGTTAAGATGGTGGAGATCTTGTCCTGGAGCTGGTTGTAATCTTCTTTAGTCAATATGCCTTGGAGTTGAGTTTCTATTGTCCGGATAGTAGCTTTGGTGTCCGTTATAGCTGTTTGCAAGTACATCACCGTCAGAGTCATAATGTCTGTGGAGCATTTATTTAATATTTGCTCAAATTTCGCACAATATTCTGAGTTATCCTTGAAAAAGGTCGGTCGTGTTCGGATGCGAAGGCCCCGGGGGATCATCTTTGTTTTAATGTATTCTGCAAGTGTAACATGCAGTTCATAGTTTTGCAGCCGTTTTGCTTCTCTCTCCAAATCTCTCGCCTGAAGTTCCGATGCCGGGGTTTGCAAGAATTCACTGGATAGAGTGATCTGGGACAGCACCGTTGAGATCTCTTCCTCAGCGAAGGAAAGGGTGGCGTCGGCCATTTGGGAAGCAGGTGTTTTCCAAATATGGGAATAAACTTTGCAAATAAAGATTTGTTTCCACACTGCTTGGTTTTGCTGCGGATAGGGTTCCCACCCCAATAATACTTTGTAATAAATCACAGCAAGATCTTGTTTTCATCAATCAGAGGTGTTATTTATATACATTGCTCATTTACAGGGGTTAAGGCCACCCTGCAAACCAGCAGCAGTGGACGTGTCTGCACACTATAGGAAAAATCATCGGCCTCTCTGGTGGCCGGGATTGTTGCAGCTGTACAGTGTTGGCCGTAACCCCTGGAAATTAGCTGAGTATAATACTTTCACATTAAAAAAAAAATGTTTAAGATAACTTGCTTTAAACAATAGGTTATTTTCTCATGATGCAGCCCCTTTAAATGCATTCAACTATTATAAAACCTTACCATATAAGAAGAGGTTGTACTTAGTTTGCTGTACAGAAGCAGAGGAAGTAGTGATCAGTGATGATGTGTCACATCTGCTGCAGTAATAGAATAACTGCTTCTAAATTCTGATTCCAATTTAATAAAATAAAGTAACATTTATTTTAATTTGACACAAAGCTCTAATATTGAGCATAGTGCTATTAGTAAAAGGGACACTTTTCATACCATTTACATTTTTCTCCAAGGCATGAAATAAAACAATTAGCACACATAATAAATATACACTTAGCATGAATTAGGATTATGCCATTGTGCATTTGCCAGGCACTTAACAAAGAGAGTCTTTATTGCGAGAGGGTCCATCTGGCAGTGAAGAGGTTAAGATTAGTAACATATGTTCTTGTCAGCATGTATTTAGCACCTGCAGAAATGAACGTGAGGACTGTGACAGCAGAGAAGCAGAGCGCCTGCTGAGGAGACTGTGCACACTGTCAACAAATTTTACTTTGTTAATTTCTTCTTATTAAAAGCAATCCAAGAAAAGAACGTAATAGTGCAGGTGTTCAGAACAGCACAGCAAGCCCATTTAATGTGGGGAAAGGTGCATGCACTGCTCACTCTGTCATCACTGTATACAGAGGAGGGCCACAGTTATCACAGAGACTGCAAGTCCCTCCCACCGCTCCTACCAATGTGCCTGTGCTTACAATTTTTTTTTATTATCTTTTTTAGTTTGCCTTGTGATATACTGTACAAGTATTTAGGATATTTTGAATGTGATTTCCAGACTTGCTATAGGCATACCAGCCACATTAAAACTTATTTTTTGGACACACTGCTGTGGCATAAAGAACTTATTTTCTCAAAAATATATATGCAATCTCTCAAAAAGCTGTAGAGTTTATCAATGTTCACTGTAATAATATGGTTGATATGTTCTTTTTGTGCATTTTTAGCGTGTTTGCAATTTTTCAATGTTTTATTCACTTTTTACGTGGCTGGTTATTGCAGAAACATTTGTCTACAGATGAGCAAATTTCAGGTTATAACATTCGTTCACGCTTTGTTTACTGGTAAAAGGTGCATTGAGTTATGGATTCCGTTACCACGGACGATAATGCAATTCTATGATGGAATGCATAACGGAATGCCTTTAGAGGCAGGAGAGGACTCCCCTGCATAACGGAAACGGAACGGATCCGTTTTGCAGCCCGTAGACTTCAATTATGACGGAATGAATAACGGAATGCCTCTAAAGGTATTCCGATATGCATTCCATCATAGAATTGTGTTATGGTCTTTAGTAACGGAATCCATAACGCAATTCACCTTTTACCAGTAAACGAAGCGTAAACAAATTTCTAAATATGAAATTCACTCATCTCTACATTTGTCCATGGCTTTTGCCCCCTTTTTTTTTTTTTTACAAAATACAGTATGTTGTAGTTATGGCTTTGTTTCTGCCATTTTTGACATAGGCATCTCTATAGGAGTTAAAAAATGCCAGAAAAAGCAGAAAAAATTATTACAATAATTTTTTTTTATAACAAAAGCACAAAGATGCAATCTTATATTGCAATCACCATAAGGTGTTACACATTGAATTCTATTACATCTTTATTAAGTACTTTATGTCAGCTCTTTGTGTTATAGGCTAAGAATATACAAAAGGGAAATGAAGCAAACAATTACAGCTCTACAAAATATTGGCTTGCAATATAGTTCAGTATACCTCAGTAGTTATGCAGCCAGTACCCATTTCATAGCTACAATACTTGTGTGCTGCTGATATTTCCTCTTTTTGTATATATACTACCTTAATTCCTAGCATAATGTAGCCTTGAAATTGGTGTGATTCTGTGCACAGAGTCAGCTTTACTTCCTTATTAGACAGTAATAATACACAGACCACTGCAGGCAACTGGGCTTATATTCCTCCAGCCGTGCGCAGCTAAATAAGAGTAGCCAGATTTTTAAATGATTTACTCTTTGCAATTTGCAGCAGTTGCCATTACTGTGTATCACCACCTGCAGATTTAGAAGTGAATGTTAAAATCTGCTATGCAGGGGACTACCAGTAGGGGGTACTATGGTCGCTAGCACCTTCTGCTCTGATGGGTCATGGAGTTATGAAAATTGAAGTTAAATTTGATCCCTATAGAGGTGTATCGAGAATGGAAAAATCTTTCAGTTTTTTTCATGTCTGACAATTGGGATAAAACTCAGATAGATTTAGGCAGCTGTAAAAAAAAACTGTATTGATATAGATCTGTAACCGAAGACTTGTTTGCCATATTAAGTAAACATTCTTATTTATTCAGTATATTTGTTATACTGTATTTATATTATGTTTTTTGTTAATTCTTTCCATTGATTACTATTTTCATTAATTTTACCATAGGTAGATTTGAGTTTACATGGTCAAAGTCCGAAAAGAACAAATCACATTACATTACTAAATAAAGCATACAGGGATGCATATGCAAAGGATTAATTGTATAGGCCTGTTGTTGTGAGGCAGTGGCGTACATAGAGAAGTAAGGGCCCCACAGCAAGGATCAAACCAGGCCCCCCCACACCGGACAGAAGGGCTTCTGCCTACACACTTTTCAATGACCTTTGGGCCATTTTTCCACTACTTCATTTGCTAAAAGTTGTTCCTTTAGAAGGTAGAGTCCTGACCAAGTTTTCATCCCCAGTAGAAGAGGAGATAATCCCAACTAGGACTGGGCCACCTCTTGCCCTGGGCCCCATAGCAGTCGCATGGTCTGCCGCTATGATAGTTACGCCCCTGTTGTGAGGTCAGATTGTGCTGAAATGAGCAGTGTTACACACGTTCCCCTACAGAAGTAGCCTTTCAGCACATAACAGCAGTGCATAGTGGGCAGGAGAGAGGAGGTGAGTATAGAGTCCCATGCTTGGGATATTTTCTGTGGTCTGGCACTGGAGTTACCGTGTTTCCCCGAAAATATGACATTGTCTTATATTTATTTTCCCTCAAGAAGACACACTATGGCTTATTTTCAGGGGATGTCTTATTTTTATTAAGTATGATACAACAATCTCCCCTGGTGTTTGTGTGGGGTGAGAGAGACCCACAGACTGTTGCTGGCCAGTGTTGGGGAGCAGCAGCTTTACTGGTGTTTGTAGACCCACAGACTCTTGCTGGTTGGTGCTGGGTGAAAGAGACCCACAGAGCTGAGTAAAACGGTAGCCACAGCTTTATTCTTCCCCCTGAGGACACACAATACCTAAAGCAGAACTTCCTGCTCCTCACTTACTGAGGAGACTTTTACTTTCACTTTCTATGTCTCCCTCTATGCCTCAGCTTGCAGCACAGACAGAAGGACTGGGACCTGATAGGGGGAGCCGACCTTGTTGATGGGGCTGCCCGCACCTCTCCGGTCACCTATGAGATAGCAGCTGTCAGATGAGCAGATGAGAAGGGCTGCCCGTCTTCTTTACCGCTCCATGCCAATACGCTTAGCCACGCCTATCACTATGTCTTAATTTCAGGGTATTGCGCAAATACTTAGAAATCCTGCTGCAGCTTATTTTATGGGTATGTCTTGTTTTCGGGGAAACACGGTAGTATATGTCGGAGGTATTGAATGACACTGTATGAGGGACATTTGAAAAATGCAGATGCAGTCAAAAAACTTATAGGAGATTAATTAAGTTGCCTGTTTCAGAACTGCGGTGCCAAAAAGTCACAATTTACTGCACAATCCTACTTTTGCACAAAATAAATTTGCAGCATTTTTATGTCACTCTTGCACCCTTTGAAAAAACAGGGCAGATGTTGGCAGGTCCTATGCAGCTCAGCAAATTTATGATAACTTACACTACTTTTTTGGTGCAAGTAACACCTGAAATCTATGCCAGCTCACAGCAAGCAAATAATTCAGATATTGGCATACAGCTCTGCAGGGATGCTCCAAAATAATTAAAAGAAGCACTCCCACTACCACAAAAAAATTATTCTCTGAACTGGTAAAAAGGTACATGACGTAAATTGTAGTAGAGGTTACTTATAACCTCCCTTTTTATTCTCAGCTGTTTGTGGCCAATACTCAGGAAGGCAGTTTCTCTGTATTCTTATAGGAGCTTCAATGACAGTCTCAGAGGAATAAATAAAGAAACTGATTTCCTGTTCTGTGTCTGTTGGAGAGGCCGTGTTGGTCACATGACACAGCTAAGGATCAGAAGGTAGGGGATAACTCACAAATAAAAGACAATTACCTTCACTATAGTCATATATCTTTCTAACAGGTCAGAGAATAAACATTTTTGTAAAAGTGATTCTCTAAGGTGTGCACTCCTTAAAAACTTTGGCATATCTCACGCTACCACAAACCTGATCAAGACTGGCACTAGATTTATGCCTGTCTTGATAAATCTATCCCATACGGCTTATTAACACATCTCACAGAAATGCAACATTTTAACTCTTGCAGGTGCTAAAACATGGAATCTTTTTGTTTGGGATGGGGCAGATTTACTAATCTGATTATGCCAGAATCCTTGCTCAATATCCACAAAATAGCCTTGCAAAGGAATCATTATGTGTTTTAGACGCCTCGGTAGACAAGACCCATGACAGAGTAAAATAGGACATGGCATCATGAAAAGGGAAAGCTTAAAATGTTGTGTCAAAATTTTATTACAAAAAGCAATCTAAAGTAAGCCAACCAAAGGGTTGTATAAATTTAGACAAGTGTCTGACGATGTGCCAAAGTTGCTGTTCAGTTTGAGTCACATTCATACATTTAGTGTGTCAAGTCTACAGTAGTTCTCAGCTACGACAGTATTAATAAATCTGCCAACATGGTTTTTGCCTGCATGGGAGCATAGTAACATTTACTATCAAGAAATACGCTTATATTAGGCGCCATCTGTGACTTTTCCCTGCTCGCGCCAAAAAGGGCACGCCGTGAATCCGAACTCTCTCAGACATAGCCTGAAGAAGGGCACCAAAATTGGTCCCGAAACGTTGTAATAAATGTTCCACTGGTGTTGAAATTTGAATAAATAAAAGCAGAGTTTTTGAAATCATTCCTTTGGCATGCTGTCTCAAACTTAATAGACAGGATATATACAGATTTCTGTGGTGGAAGGAATCAACCTGGGACGTGCACCCATAAAAGCTGCTAGTGGATGAGTGCTGTGGTCTTATTCTGATTCACAGGTCTAAAAAAGGGGGCGTGGCATGGGCAGGGAAGGGGATGGGCCAGCAGGCCCATCTGATTCATTTTCTATGCTTGTTTTAGGCATAGAAAATGGTCTAAATGTAGGCCAGCAGGGAAGCTGACCTAAATTTAGACTGGTGCTGGATACCCCGAAGTTATGTAAAGGCCAGTGCTCTTTTGTTTTTTAGAATATTTGTCAATGATGAATATTCAAAAAAATGAATAGATAGGCTTAACACTGATAAATGTAAGGTTATGCACATGGGAAGGAATAATGCAAGTCACCAGTACATACTAAATGATAAAACACTGGGTAACACTGACACGGGAAGGGACTTAAAAATTTTAGTGGACCGCAAACTAAATAGTGTTGAGCGCAAATATTCGAAAAGCAAATTTTTATCTTGAATATCGCAACTTCGAGAATTCGCGAATATTTCGAGTATAGGGCTATATATGCGTTTTTCCAAAATTCGTCATTTTTTTCCATCTGAAGTCATGATTCCTCCCTGCTTAAGTTGCTTGTGGGCCAAATGGTAGTTTAATTTGCATTATAAATGTAATACATGTATATATATATAGCAGCATAAATAGTGAAAATGTGCATGCTAAAACGACATTGTGAATATTGTTAAGATAAAATGCAATTAATGGTCCATCAATAGAGACTTAGCATCCAAAAATAACAAAAGTTTTATTTTAAAAAGGTGCTCTGAGTATCCACAATAAAGTTCAGTTGATGTTAATAGTAGTTGGACTCCAATCTAAGATGTAATTTAATAATAGCTGTATACAGAGCGGCGTCCCGCTGTAAACTTCAAAAAGCGATTGCTACTTCCATCTTACCCGGAGGGTTTCGACGAAATCTCCTACCCTCGTCTCGGTGTCCCTTCTGTGTGTGTCGGTGCTCCGGTTCCGAGGGCTGTTATTTTCAAAAAGATCCCACGCCACCGCCGGAAGTCCACGTAAATTCGCTGAAGGTAAACATCCTTTGTCCAGCAGAGACCTCCTGTGACTGGCGTTCTCAGATCTTTAAAGCAATAAGTTGTACTCCTCCTAAATCAATCGAAGATAGAAGTCTATAGTCCAAACATGGGGGTCCGTTACCAAATGCATTTCGCGGTTAAAGCAATTGACCCCTTCATCAGTGGCTAGTGTCCCCCTATTAAGGCCCCTCCTTTATAGGACTACTGGTTCGTAAGAAAACCTAGTCATGGATCGTCTGAATTTTAGATCGTCCGAATTTTAAATATACTGAAACTTTGTGGAAAGTCTAACCAGAGCAAATAGTTATCCTGCTGGCTTCCTTGGTCGCATGTATCCGATCATACTTTAGGAAAACATCGAAAAGTATATTTTCAGTGAGTATTCTAATGAACACAAAACTTGTCATTATGGACTTAAAAAATGCCCAAATCCAATGTGTAGCAGTCTCTAAAATCAAAATCCTTCCATACATTTGTTGTCTCATCAGTCCCAAATCCTATGGTATAAAAAACGCACCGTCAACACTAAAAATTCAAATAAAAACATGAAAAATTATAAAAAATGACAAAGAATAGTAGGACAATCAGTTAAATTACATGCATTACCCAAAGTAACTGAAAATACATGATTCAACAGAGAACCTATAGTCTGGCCTTCACAAAAAAAGTTCTTCTATAGATAAGATGTTGATTGGGGAGTAGATGGGGGCCCATCACAGAGGAAAAACTGGGCAGAATATAAAAACTGCCCAGTTGATCGTCTGCAAGGGGCACCCATCTATAAGAAACCAAACAATTCAAACTCGGTCCTGTGGTAAAAGAGTGTTCAGTTCGAAAATACGTTTGGTTTCTAGTCGGTGCAACCGCACCTTACCCTGACGCCTACATCCAGGATATCCAACCTCAAGCGGCACAAGTCTGATGAAGGCCTATGGCCGAAACGTCACATACTGTACACAGCCGCAAATATCCATTAAAGATACCCCTTTTTTTCAACGCATTTGCTGGAGTTTTCATATTCTTTCTTTTTTGGTTTCTAGTCGGGACATTTTTTCTATATGATTCCCACCTCTCCAATCTCTATGTACTCGGTCAATGGCCATAACTTTCAGACATGAGGGGTCTTGTTGGTGTGCTATTTTAAAGTGGCTTGACACTGAATGATTTTCAAAGCCCTTCTTTATATTAGCAATGTGTTCCGCGATACGTTTTTTAAGTGGTCTCCTGGTCCTGCCTACATATTGATATCTGCAGGGGCACTCCATTACATAGATAACATCTTCTGTACTACATGTAAGAAATTCCCTAATCTTATGGCAGTATTTATTGGTAGATGACACTAATTCTGTTGTCTTTTTAGGGAAAGAAGTGATCTTACAATTGTTACACTTTCCGCAGCGAAAAAAGCCCTGAATGCCTGCCCAATTCTGAATGGAAGAGGTCGTATCCCTTTTCTTTTGTACGGTAGGTGCTATTTTGGTGTTTAAATTCGAAGCTTTTGTAAACGTAATTTTCGGATTTGGAGTTACCAGGGTCCCTAACATTTTGTCTCTCTTCAAAAGGTGCCAGTGCTTGTTAATAATAAATTTAATCTTCTTAAAATCCCCATTAAATGGTAAAACCAAGCGCAAATCCGTGTTCCCTGTCTCTGTGTTTCTTTTTCTATTCTCTATAAAAAATTCCTCCCTATTCATCTTTCTAACCTTATCTAAGGCTGTATTTTAAATTTCTGTGGGGTATTCTTTTTTAAGAAACTGTTGAGTCATTATTTCTGCTTCTTTTTCAAATTCCATCTCCAATGTACAGTTGCGTTTTATTCTACGCAGTTGTCCTTGCAGAATATTAATTAACCAGCTTGGAAGGTGACAGCTGTTAAATAGAATGTAGCTGTTACATGCTGTGGGTTTGACAAATGTGTTGCAGTGTAGTTTACCCTCTTTGTTTAAAATACGTATATCTAAAAACTCCACTGAATCCTGACTAGTATCACCCGTAAAAAACAAATTCCCCTCATTGAAGTTAATGAATTTTAAAAATTGATCCAATTTCTCTTTTCCCGCCTGCCAAATAAAAAATACGTCATCAATATATCTTTGCCAGAGCACCAGGTCCGTCCCCAGCTTGGGCTGGATATATTCTTGTTCCCACTGTGCCATGAATAGATTGGCATAGCTGGGGGCGAACCTGGTGCCCATGGCCGTCCCCTGTATCTGAAGGTAAAAATCTCCTAAAAAATTTAAATAGTTATGGGTTAAAATGAAATCTATTGCCTCAATTACATATTCTATTTGGGTCTGATTGAGTCTACCCTCCAAAAGTAATTGGGACATGATTGCTTCCTTACCTTGATCATGTCTAATGATTGTGTAAAGAGACTGTACGTCGAGGGTGCCCATTATCCAATCTTGATTAAAATTCAATGCTTCTACAATTTTGATAATTTGTGTAGTGTCCTTAACATGTGATGGAACATTTTTGACTCTAGGTTGCAACAGCGTATCAATGTATTTGGACAAATTAGAAGTCTGTGATCCAATTCCCGACACGATGGGGCGTCCAGGTGGATCATTCTTATTCTTGTGCACCTTTGGCAAACAATAAAATACTGGAATATGGGGGTGTTTTTTAGCTAAAAAGTCAAATTCATTATCATTTAAAATTCCTATCTCTTTGCCTTTGGTACACAATCGCATCAATTCCAATCTGAATTGCTCCGTAGGGTCATTAGGTAGTTTTCTATAGGTTTTGTCATCTGACAATTGCCGTAAACATTCCTTATTGTAACTATTCATATCTTGTATCACTATTGACCCTCCTTTATCGGCAGGGCGGATAACAATTTATTCTTCTTTCTGTAATTCTTTTAATGCTTTTACTTCCTCATTTGTCAAATTGTTCCGTTTGTATCTCACCTTAACTTTTATTTTATGAATGTCATGTTCCACACATTCTTTAAAGCTTGCCATCTCCTGACTCATTTCGTTTCTGGGATATTTATGGAGATATTTTTTAGTTCTGTATGTATATATTCTCCACTATTAGTGTTTTCACGACTAATTGGATTTTTGAAAAAATATTTTTTTAGACAAAGACGTCTCATAAATTTCTCTACTCCGATAAATGTATTGAATTTGTTGAGTTTTGTGGTGGGAGCAAACTTCAGGCCTTTATGTAATAAAGTGATCTGTGCATTCGTAAGTGTTTTCGTGCTTAAATTAATGATAGAGTCGTTATTGATCTTTTCTTCTATCTGTGTGCATCCCTTCTTCTCCCCCCCTCTACGTATCTTTCTTTTCCTTCGTGTTCCCTCATTCTTAATCTGTGTTTCTGAGTGTTGTGGTATTCTTGTGATATGTATGGTCTCTCTGATCTTTGATATTGAGGCCTGTGTGTCCGCTGTGTGGTTTGTGGTCTGTGTCTTAAATTGTATCGGTGATCCATGGGGGATTCCATATTCCGTAATTGTCCCCTCTCTGGTGATTTCTGATTCGTTCGACTCCTGTGGTGGGGTGGAGTCCTGTCTAAAAAATGTACATGTTCATCTAAAACTTCAAACCTATTTTGTGTCAGTATTGTGAAATTAACATTCTCTGATGTATCCCTATTATAAGTGTCTCCACCTGGTGCTGTGCTTGTCCTATTCTCACCAGTTGATGTGTTTCTTTGTGTTTCTCCCGTTGTGTTCTTTCTTTTAATTATTTTATTTTCATAATTTAATTTCTTAGTTTTTTTATCCATAATTTCTCGTTCTATTCTATCCAAATGATTACATAATCTGATCTGAAGTGTGCGAAATTCATCATTCTGTGGTAATTTATCTACCATTGGCCTTATATCGTTTATCTTTCTAGTTGCTTCTTCCAAAATTTCTACTCTCCTCTTAATTATTAATTTAACAAGGGAGGTAGAATACTCATGTAACATTTTGTCCCATTCTTCAACAAACGTTTGATTGCATAGGTCCTGAGCTGGAACTTTCACCAGTGTCAGGCCTTTGGGGATTCTGTTACTTTCTATATATCTGGTCAATGTCTTAACCTCCCACCTCTGTTTCAATTGTTTAATTAAAAGTATTTCCAATTCCTTAAATATATCCCTCATACTCATCACATCTTTATCAGTAGTCACATTAGCAGCATTAAAAGAAAAATTATCTACTTTTTGTTTTTTCGTTTCCACATGATCCTATATACTCATGATCACCTCCTCACTCTGTGCAGACATACAGGGGTGAATAACTGGTAATAAATATAGAGAAAATATGTCGCACTAGAGTGACCAGGGAACAACGTGAGGTGCACCCACTAACAGATGGCACCCAATCTGAAGGAGGAAAAGTAGTAATATATAAATAACAGTGGGGCACTCTCTGTAGCAATGGGAGCAATGGGAGTCAGTGATCCAATTCCCCTGCAGATATCAATATGTAGGCAGGACCAAGAGACCACTTAAAAAACGTATCACGGAACACATTGCTAATATAAAGAAGGGCTTTGAAAATCATTCTTTAAAATAGCACACCAACAAGACCCCTCATGTCTGAAATTTATGGCCATTGACCGAGTACATAGAGATTGGAGAGGTGGGAATCATATAGAAAAGATGTCCCGACTAGAAACCAAACGTATTTTCGAACTGAACACTCTTTTACCACAGGGTCCGCCAGACCACTGTTTTTCAATGCATCCTTGCTACCCTCCTGTTTTAGTGAGTTAAATGCTTTATTTTTGTCATTTATTCCTTCCTTTACATTTCTATTTATCCACATAGTTTTTTCTTGTTCCTTACCGTTTTATTCCCATAAGGTATGTACTTCTCACAATTATAGTTTAGGATGGTTTTAAAAATATCCCATTTTGTGGCTGACTTATTGTTTTTGAGCATATTGTCCCAGTTAGTGAGGCCCATGGCCTCTTTTAGCTTGTCAAATTTAGCTTTTTTGAAGTTTGGTATTTTTGTGCGTCCCTGAACAAAAGTTCTTTTCAATGACAATTGGACGGTTATTATTTTATGGTCACAATTTCCCAGGTGTCCCCCGACCTGCACATCTGTTGTTTTATCAGGTCTATTGGTTAATACTAAGTGAAGTATGGCCGTCCCTCTAGTCCGTTCCTGAACCAGTTGGGAAAGGTAATTGACTTTTGTTATTGCCAAGAACCTGTTTCCTTTATGAGATCTATAGCTTTCAGTTTTCCAGTCTATCTGGGTAGTTGAAGTACCCCATCTATTTTCCTTAATAGTAGATTTTCTATGGACTCTCGTATATTAGGTGGCTTATACCAAACTCTTATCAGTTGTTATTGTTTTTGCCTCCATGTATTTCTACCCACAGTTACTCCACATGTTAATTTCTCGCACTTATATCTTCCTGGAGTGTCGGCTTTAGACAGGACTTTACATAAAGGCAAACCGCTCTCCCTCTCTGGTTTTGATGATCCTTTCTAAGTAGACTGTAACCTTGTACATTAACTGCCCAGTCATAGCTATTATCCAGGAATGTTTCAGTCATTCCTACTGTATCATAGTCCTCTTCACACATTAGTACTTCCAATTCACTAGTTTTATTAGTCAGGCTTCTGATATTAGTATGCATACATTTTTTTTATATATCTTTTACCCTTCACCTTTCCTTATGAACTGTTCTAGTCTCTCCTTCCGTTCCTCCCTCAGTTTCATTACCTCGCCCTAGATCTCCATCTTCCCCTCCTATAATGTAATTACCCTCACCCCCTGTCCCTAGTTTAAACACTCCTCCAACCTTCTAGCCATCTTCTTCCCTTATACAGCTGAACCTTCCCCATTGAGGTGCAGCCCAGCATGATATTGGTGACATTGTGGCAGGCATTATTTCTGCCAAAAACTCTGAAAGAATGTTGAGTGGGAAATAGATGAAAGTATTAGATAGATCTATGTCCTACACTGCACATGCAATATTAAACCAAGCTCATTGAAAGTGAATATTTACTTTGCACCCACTTGGATTGCTTGCAAACAAGGTTATTTTTTGTGCTAAATACATAGTTTTCTTTCTATTACAAAGAGTTTCTATTTCTGGAGCACGTACCATTTTACAATAGAAACAAAGCTTCACGTTAAAAATGTATAGCTTACCATCATAAATGGTTCCCACTGTGTAAAATATAATAATGATTCATGTAACACAGTTTTTGCATAGTCAGCTGACTCCAGTAAAGGCTTCTATTTTGCCAAACAGAATAGAATAAAAAGGAACAGTGTCTTATATAATCCACTTGAGTATATATTCCTATTCATGCCGCCGACTTATTCATTTACAAACACATTCAATAAACGGTCATGCTGCTTTGATTTCTGTTCCTTCATTTATATGATCAGAGCAATATTCAATAATGACATGATCAGCAGAAGTAAAATCTCTGTGTGCTGCTGCTCTTGTTTGTAGATGAGATCCCATGCTTCAGATAAAGCCGGGGAGATGGTCTCCAAGGACCTATCAGTTTGACAAGTATCTCTGTTTTCCAGTAATTACTGCCAATGTTGACAGAACCTTCCACACCATCTGTTTGAAGACTTGCTTAAACTCTATTAAACCCTTATACGGTATTTCAAGAGAGATGATCTGTGGGCCATAGGGACCTGCTGTGAAGGATACCATGCCAATACAAACAAACCACTATCACTTTTTAATTATCCAATAAATGATTGCAACAGAGAGGTCTTTTCCCCTAGCAGCTTGACAGTATTTTCTGTACTTTATCCTGAAACATTAACTGTTCTCTAAATCGTGTCTTCTATTTCAGTATATGATTTTATTTACTGGATGCTTATATTTGTAAGATGCAGAGTATTTTTTAATTTTTTTCCCTTGCCACATACGTTTCTATTGTTCATTGCCCCGAGGTCTTGTTTTAGATTTAAGAAGTTGTTATGGGGAGCCTGCGACACGCTCTCCCTTTGCAGTGCTGCTGGCATTCCGGCTGGGTCCTCGTCTACACAGTAACCAGGGGGCAGGGAGGACCCGGCCATGCGCACATCCTCAGCGTGGCCGCCGTCCTCCATCCCCTAGACAACGAGCAGCTGGGGAGCTAAGCGCTGATAAGGATGAATCTGCGCTCAGCTGTGTTGAGATGTGTGATGCGAGTCACGTGACACTGGCCACGTTACGTGACTCACCCGTCGGGGCTATTTAAACAGGCATCCTGCTGGCCACAGGTGATTGGTCTTGCTACCCTCACCAGCATTTTCGCATATTGTGTTTTTCATGTGTTGTGACCTCCCTGGAATTGACGTGACATCTTGGCTTCTGACTTCGGATTGTTTTGAACTTATTATTGTGTTGCTCCCTGTGTACCTGCGTGACCTCCCGGCTTTGACTTTGGCTTCCTTGACTCTGTTACGGTACTCCTCCTATCTTCTTTAGGCCTCTGCATGTATCAAAGCGAGGGACTGCCGTCAAGTTGTACCCGGTCAGTTAGGACGGGCCGTGCAAGTAGGTAGGGATAGGGGTACGGGTGAATATCAGGGCTGGACTCTTCCCTTCTGTCTGTGGCAGAAATATTTTTTATGATATTATACATATGCTGTATAACATACCACTTAATTACCGTAAGTTTTTTTGTGGAATAAAAAAATACTTGTACTTTTTTTCTTATCATAAATAATATGTTATGTCTATTCTAAGGATAACAATCATGGTGGACACTAAATCTGTATTTTTCACATTATATAACATTTAGTTAAGCATTTTAATACTAGTAATCATAATAGCAGGCCTTATAGTTTGGGTCATTTGTTAGACTTAGAACTGTTGCTGTAAAGCTATTATTCATGGCGATTGCAATGTCAGGGCTGATGGTGTGTTGATAAAAAGACCGCTTTCCATTGTTGATGGCACAATGGATCGCATCAAATATAAATTGTTCGAATTTGGACAGATTTTTCTCCTTGCCTAGTCATTTCTGTGGGGTGCTGGATATTATGCAAATGTATGACGCAGGATTAAAAAAAACATATTTGTACTGGAAATACATTTATTATGCATTCATATATATTTTATTTCCCATAAAATATATGAAAATATCAAAATTAGGGACATAGAGTGATCTTAAATAATGCTATTCTATCGTATTATCTTGTAACAGAAAAAATATACAAAAAAAATTATTCTGGGTGTGGCAGTAATGGGCCTTATGATTTGTTTTTCTTTTGCAATTACCACTGATTTTAAAATGTATCTTCTTTATCTATTATCAATTTTTTTGTTACAGTTATCATTCTGCTTTTTCCATCCTGTTTAGTTTTTAATTGTTTTTACTTGTTCCCTCTCAATGAATACTTTGTAATAAAATATAAAAAAAAACAACAGCAGTGCAAAACTGGATATGCAGATTGCATCCATTAAATCCTTTGTCTTACTGACTTTAAAAATATTAGGCAGGACATTAGAAGGCCTGTGGACAAACTTTGCATAGTGTAGGCAAATCTTGCATGCAACATTCTCTTCCTTGCTGCAAGCGCTGCCCATTGTTACAGTGGATGATGATGAATGCCTTTTCAAACGACTGTGCACAAAATGTAATCCCCCTGAAACAAAACATGCCCTTCCTGGTGTTCATTTAGAACATCCACCTAATGTGTCCCATGTCAGGGATCATACATGCCCAGTAGCCCAAGCAGACCATCTAGATGCTATTGAAAGAACACACAGAAAATGATCTAAAACTACTCGAAGGCTACACAGGGCACTTTCATAGGGGAAGATTTATCATCTCCTTGAGGCAGAAAAATGACTTTACAAAGAAAGTCACAAAGGGCACTTTTACACCCTCCTTGCTGCTTTTGAAAAAAGGGTGTGAGACAGTCACGGGAAGGGAGCATGCCAGCTGCTGTGACAAATTTATCTTCACTTATGCCAGTTTTCTGGGGCAAATGAGCTGCCGTAGATTTCTATTTAGGCTTACAGACTGCCAGAGCACATGCCTCATTTATAATGAGGCATGTGTTTCATAATAAATGTAGAGTATTTCCCACCAGTGCAGGGAATATCAAGACCAGCGCAGAAAGCTCCTGTCTTGAAAAATCTTCCCCATATAATGCTCTCCCTAGTCCTGTCCAGGATAACAGGGCTGCAAGCAGACTATAACTACTCAGCAGGATTCTCATGGTCACTGATGAATGATGGCATGGTCCAACCTCTCTCCCCATAGTTCTTCTCTGAATCTTTGCTTTAGTGTCATTACTGTTCAATACTCACACCTGACAGGTTGTCTTTACACAATACACACTACACAACAAGACTCAAAGCACAAGCAGTAAAAGCACCTCACTATATAGTCCAGCTCCACCTTAGTATGAGCCTTTATGGCAACATGCTACTGTATAAGAACATATGACCTGAGCTCTCACCAATCCACTGTGCCTACTCGTATATATAGCAACCCGATACCTTTTTAAAGGCACAGTACCTGGAAAGTAAAGAATTTTAACATACATAGGTATAATGTACATACCACACCGCAATATCCAGTTAGCTTCACTAATGCTTTAAGAGGTCAAGCACATAGCAACAAATGGCCAGTTCAAGTGCACTGTTGTGTTAGGAGTGCAGGTTTTTGCTCTCATCAGCTTGTATTTTAGAAACACCCCCAACTACAAGCAGCAATAGATCACTGCAAAGCTTGAAGCTTGTACTATGTATTTGCAGTGGCCAAGTTTAGGGTAGTTCCAACACTACACTTGCTTCCTCAGATACCTTGAAGTGTCACCACGTCGCTGCTTTCTGGAAGGGATGGTAAGGCATGGTGCACCCCAACGGGAAATAAGTCCAGAGAGTCAAGGTTTGCAATAAACCAGTGTGCTTCTTTACTGGAGGAACTCAAGTGAAAAACAATACAGGCAAGGCATTGAGCTAGCTTCTCCAGTCTCCCCCGACAGAAGAAGACTTTGTGCTGAGGAAAGGCCTGAGCTAGCTGTCTCTCTATTTCTCAGAAGGTGGGTTCCCTAGTCAAAGTGTTGGTGGCCCAGAGTCTGGGGCAGAGTATTCCTATCTCAGTGTCTTCTTCTGGTCGCTGAGGCAGTCTAGCAGAGTTTCTCCTAGTAAGCACTGGTCCATACCTACAGACAACTAATGGCTATTACTGCTCTCCTTATATGCAGTTTCTAACTGAACTAAAACCTTCTAGTGCCAGGGGTGGGTTCCCTAGTCAAAGTGTTGGTGGCCCAGGGTCTGTGGCAGAGTATTCCTATCTCAGTGTCTTCTTCTGGTCGCTGATGCAGTCTAGCAGAGTCTCTCCTACTAAGCACTGGTCCATACCTACAGACAACTAATGGCTATTACTGCTCTCCTTATATGCAGTTTCTAACTGAACTAAAACCTTCTAGTGCCAGGGGTGGAATGGAGAACCATAGCCTAAACAGAAAGAATGTTACAATTTTAATCTGTGATTTACTTGTGCATAGTTTCAATGCTAGTTTATGGAAATTACTAGGCAGTTATTCCAGACATAAACAAGTCTTCAGACATAAACAACAGAGCTAGACCAGACAGTCAGAAGGTCAATGTGTCTGTTTTTCCCCTCCGAACCTTTGTTTATGTAGAAAGTCTCTCAATATTAGCTCCCTGTGCATTAACACTTTCCACAGTACAGTGTAGCTATAATGTAATAACAGTGCAAACAAACAGGATATATGGCAATAAACATATAAATGCAGTTCAGTAATATAAAACAGTATAAGTGCAAACAACAGCATAAATTACAGAGCAAGTAAACCCATAAAAAGTGCAATTCAGTAGTGAGTTGATGGCTTTGCATAGTAGCAATAAGGGCAAATGTCCACAAAGGTCCATAGCCCAAAGTACCCATGGCACTACAAATTCTTGCATCTTTTTAAAATGTCTTATGAATCTGATCTATTAGATGGTTGGTCATTGAATGCATGCGCTATGTCATTTACCAATGTATTGACTCCCATTTCAGGTCTGAGAATCAGCCCAATTTGGTGTCAGCTTCTCAGTAAGAACCTTTTGTCATCTCATTTAACACAAATGTTTGGTTGAATTACTAAAATCATTGTCCATCTTGACCATTTTTATTTTGGAGAATGATGTGGAAGCGAAAGACTTGCTTTCCAGCTGTACAGTTTATGATACCCTATCTTGTGGCATTTACATTGGCTTTTAATTTTGTTCTTTAATACAAGAACGAGAAAGAATGGAGATCTCCTAGATTGGGCAAAGCTGTTCTGTCTTGTTAAGTATTTTGTAGAATTGCATCATGGTCCATTATTTTAAGTAAAAAAAAATTGATTTTGTCTCCTAATATATTCTGTTTTCTATGTTTTAAATAGTTTTTTTTTTTTTTCACTTTGTGCTATAGTAGAGGTAGTAGTCTTTAATTTGGAATGTATAGATATTATCAGCTATACAAAATGATGATAGCATAGATTCAAAATCAAATCGAATGAAAATTGTAAAGTAGAAAATGAAACCAGTTACTAGTCATTACATAAGTTATAAATCCTATTTTCCTAGAAACAGGCAGCGCTTTTCTATTTAACTGATTTAGCCACCACTGAGAAATACAAGAGAGTTCATAAACTTACAAGTCAGACTATTCTTCACCAAGTCATACACAAAGACCAAGAGATTCAATGGAAAGTATAAATACTAACAAAATAAAGGCGAGAAAACAAATAGTTTTTCTCTTGGACAATAGGAGCTGCTCAGGTTAATGACATAGGATTCTCACTTAACAGCAAGCAATTTACAAAATGAGTATACACCTTTGTAAATTGTCAAATTAAGGATGTCTATTCATGTTTTTATAGCTGTCTTAGCTGAAAACATACATGTATTCAGCTTACACGCCTGCGGTATTATGTGTGGATGCTAATTTTAGCTTTCTTACAGTTTGTGCATCTGACAGCCTTGGAGGAAATGTCGAGTCTTAATGATATACAAGTGGAGTCACTGAGGAAACAGTGGTATAATGTTACAGATTATTTAGAGTGCATACATGTTGACATAGCATAAACTATAAAAATGAAGGCTAATAGGGTTAATTGCCCCATGACCCTATTCAGTTATGTGTAATTTAACAGCTTTGATTGTCTCCCTTGGGCAAATGGAACCCAGATGGCATTCTTGTGATGGCCCTGACCTATTGCAGGCCTGCAGTGACTGAAAACTAGGTGCGCCTTTGCAGACTAATTAATTTACCATCATGGCACCTGTTCCAGAATAGATAGGACTGGAGCAAGATGCTGTCCCCAGGCACAGTGGCAGGTTAACTGGTAAATTGATTTGCCACTAATTTATTAAGTGGATACTTTGATCAGCTAAATATATGATAGAAAATGGAATTACGTCTTTTACATTGTTTTATATGTTTTAATTGCTGCATAGGAATTTATTATATAACATACTAAGTTAAGTAAAAGCAAAATTAAGAGACAATTATATCTTCAATTAAAATCTATAAAATAAAGCATCACATGCACATGCAGAAATTACAGTGTTTACAACAGTGTTTTTCTTGTGAGTTTACCACTGTGATATCTGTTATACTGTATGTACAGTTATTATGTAGTAATACATTTTTTAGCCCCTCATTTACTAAATGACTCCCAAAAAATAGGCCACAGGGGTAACCTGTTAGTGAAGCATATACATTATTGCCAACCAACAAGGACTTTACTGTTAGCCCCTTCACTGCCCTAGACCACTAAGGACTTTATGATTAACCACTTTAATATATTGACACTGTAAAAGGTGTATTAATTTGGCATGTGTACCAGTTTTCTTTGAGCACTGAATGTAATTATTGTATGACACATATATGTACTTGACCTGCTGCTCCATGACGACAAGGACATGGGGTCCCAGCAGTTTGACCACCACTAATCAGTTAGTTGTCCCTTATCCTGTGGATAGGCACTAACTTTCAAAGTTGGCACAGACCCTTTAAAGAGCAAGAGTTAGACTAGGAATACTGCCTGTTGATCATGCACAGTTGATTCATACAGTATGCTAATGAGGTGCTCAATGCATGGAGAGGCGAGCCTAGCCCCTCAGAGCATTATTTTACCACTGCCTTGCCACATTTCCATAGCATCAGTGATCCCAGCATAGTGTAAAGCCAACTGAGATGTTCTGCACATGCACAAATTGAGCATTCACTGGCACATATAAGGGATTACAGGACCAGTAAAGAAGACAGTGAGGATCCCCTGCTCTGTCAATAACGAAGAGGCACGGAGTGGTTACTGGGTGTGAACTGGTACTCTGAGAAGCAAACAGCTGATTGGTGGGTGTCAAACTGCATGGAACTGATCCTGAAAATAAGGGCTTCATGTCCCAGTACTAAAGGGGAACACAGTAGAGTATGTGCCCTGTCTCTCCATTCGTTCCCTATGGTACTGCAGTAAATAGCTAAGCAGTGTACTCTACACCGCAGTCACAGGGGGAAGGAATGCAGTGGCAGGGCACATGCTCTACCTGCTGGATTTGGGACTACCAAGTTGGGATCCCCGTTCTCAGGATTAGTGGGGGTATGAGTGATTGTACCCCCATCAATCAGTTAGTTATAAATAGGTAAAAACTTTCAAACTTGGCACAACCCCATTAAATATTTTAAAGGGGTTGGCCACTCTGTTAGCACTAATTAAAAACTGCAAAGAAAGTGGGGACATATTACACTTACTAATATACTTTCTTAAGCAGATCTGCCTGGTTTCCTTGCTATTGGAAGCCACGCCACCTCCTGTCCTGCTCTCACAGCAGCCTCCCTAGTCCATCCCTGCACCTGCCATGGAGGAGCTACCTCCTCCATGGCTGAAGCCTGTGCTGCTGTCTGGGTCCTAGAAACACCCTGCTTGTATCAAAGCTGCCTTCTGGCACTCCTGGCTGTGCAGGGCTGGAGGGGCTTAGCAGGAAGATTATTAAAAGCAGAAATAAACAAACTTTTGCAGGAGGAAGGGAGACTGTGAGAAGAAGCTGTGATGGCCGATCATGAGCTCACTGTCTGCAGACTCTGCCCCCTCTGTCCCTCCTGTACTGAGAGGATCCTGCTGTATGTGAGGATGTAGCAGGGTCAGGAAGGTGCTGAGGACCACAAACTGTGAGGAAGCCAAGTGTCTGTCCTGTTTATGGCCCCTCTGCTCTGTGATTTTATCACAGACATGTTTATTACAGCCAGACCAACAGTTCAGGAGCTTTAAAGGATAACTGTCACATTTAGACCCTAATTAAAATTTTCATATATGTAGTTACTAATAACATGATATTCCAGAATCCGTTACTATTAGACTGACTTACCCCATATTTAATAAGATTCAGCCCTTAGCAACCAGTCTGCATAAAACTGCAATTTCACTATTCAGTTAAGATGGCCACCACTGCCCTCACCCTGAGGCTAATCCCGCCTGCCCTCACGAGCCAGTAACAATAGCCCCCCAAAAGTGTCAGTAACCAGAGCCCTCCCCCTAAAGGGTTAATCTCCTGCAGCACAAAGGGGTCCTCTTACCACATGTTGCTTTCATTTATACACTGAGCAGATGGCAGATCTCCCTTCTCTGGTCTGCGCAGCTCCAACTCTGCATCCTCCAGCTCTGCTGAGTGAGGGAGCGTCTGCCAAGCGCAGGGACAGGGAGAAGTGCACACAGCCCAGGCACTGTTATCAGCTGCTGGGGAGGACCTGGCTTTAATAATTTACTTACAGTCCCTGGCTGTCAGTAATATGAGCCTGCACGCTGCGTGCTCCGTCTATCAACAGATAGACGGACCATGCCTAGCAACCCTATTTTAAGCACAGGTAAAAGTAGGCAGTACAGGGAACAAAAATGTGGAATTAAGGGGTTATTGAATACACAGTGAAAAGTTGAAATAGGGCCACCAAGGTGATATTAATCACCACAATCCAATACTCAAAAAAAAAAAAATATACGACAGTTATACTTTAACCTCTTCTGAGCTGTCAGTATGGCTGATGTCAGTGATAGCAGCTGTCACTAGTGTCACCATCTGTAAATATGTGTCCTCTCCTTCCTGCACACTGTATATAGTGATGTGTGACACCGCCCTATACAGTAATATGACTGCACCACTTTATACTGTATATAGAGATGTGTGCTCCCTGTATACTTTATATACTAATGTGCGACCCCCACCACTGTACACTATAAACAGAGATGTGTGACCCCCTGTACACTG
This sequence comes from Bufo bufo, assembly GCF_905171765.1. NCBI lineage: Eukaryota > Metazoa > Chordata > Amphibia > Anura > Bufonidae > Bufo > Bufo bufo. The sequence goes on from NC_053392.1 coordinate 215,056,231, forward strand.
TACAGTCGTGGCCAAAAGTTTTGAGAATGACAAAAATATTAATTTTCACAAAGTTTGCTGCTAAACTGCTTTTAGATCTTTGTTTCAGTTGTTTCTGTGATGTAGTGAAATATAATTACACGCACTTCATACGTTTCAAAGGCTTTTATCGATAATTACATGACATTTATGCAAAGAGTCAGTATTTGCAGTGTCGGCCCTTCTTTTTCAGGACCTCTGCAATTCGATTGGGCATGCTCTCAATCAACTTCTGGGCCAATTCCTGACTGATAGCAACCCATTCTTTCATAATCACTTCTTGGAGTTTGTCAGAATTAGTGGGTTTTTGTTTGTCCACCCGCCTCTTGAGGATTGACCACAAGTTCTCAATGGAATTAAGATCTGGGGAGTTTCCAGGCCATGGACCCAAAATGTAAACGTTTTGGTCCCCGAGCCACTTAGTTATCACTTTTGCCTTATGGCACGGTGCTCCATCGTGCTGGAAAATGCATTGTTCTTCACCAAACTGTTGTTGGATTGTTGGAAAAAGTTGCTGTTGGAGGGTGTTTTGGTACCATTTATTTATTCATAATTTGGGCAAAATTGTGAGTGAGCCCACTCCCTTGGATGAGAAGCAACCCCACACATGAATGGTCTCAGGATGCTTTACTGTTGGCATGACACAGGACTGATGGTAGCGCTCACCTTTTCTTCTCCGGACAAGCCTTTATCCAGATGCCCCAAACAATCGGAAAGAGGCTTCATCGGAGAATATGACTTTGCCCCAGTAATCAGCAGTCCATTCACCATACTTTCAGTAGATCAATCTGTCCCTGGTGTTTTTTTTTGGAGAGAAGTGGCTTCTTTGCTGCCCTTCTTGACACCAGGCCATCTTCCAAAAGTCTTCGCCTCACTGTGCGTGCAGATGCGCTCACACCTGCCTGCTGCCATTCCTGAGCAAGCTCTGCACTGGAGGCAATCCGATCCGGCAGCTGAATCCTCTTCAGGAGACGATCCTGGCGCTTGCTGGACTTTCTTGGACGCCCTGAAGCCTTCTTAACAAGAATTGAACCTCTTTCCTTGAAGTTCTTGATCCTATAAATTGTTGATTGAGGTGTAATCATAGTAGCCACAATATCCTTGCCTGTGAAGCCAATTTTATGCAACGCAATGATGGCTGCACGCATTTCTTTGCAGGTCACCATGGTTAACAATGGAAGAACAATGATTTCAAGCATCATCCTCCTTTTAACATGTCAAGTCTGCCATTTTAACCCAATCAGCCTGACATAATGATCTCCAGCTTTGTGCTCGTCAACATTCTCACCTGAGTTAACAAGACGATTACTGAAATGATCTCAGCAGGTCCTTTAATGACAGCAATGACATGCAGTGGAAAGGTTTTTTTTGGGATTAAGTTAATTTTCATGGCAAAGAAGGACTATGCAATTCATCTGATCACTCTTCATAACATTCTGGAGTATATGCAAATTGCTATTATAAAAACTTAAGCAGCAACTTTTCCAATTTCCAATATTTATGTAATTCTCAAAACTTTTGGCCACTACTGTATATACTGATGTGTGACCCCCACCACTGCATATAGAGATCTGTGACCCTGTCTACACTGTGTATAGTGATGCGTGACCCCCTGTATACTGAGATGTATGACCTCCTTTATACTATATATACAGATGTGTGGCCCCCTGTATAAAGTGATGTGTGACCCCATGTACATTGTATATACTGATGTGTGACCCCCACCACTGCATATAGAGATCTGTGACCCTGTCTACACTGTGTATAGTGATGTGTGACCCCCTGTATACCGAGATGTATGACCTCCTTTATACTATATATACAGATGTGTGGCCCCCTGTATATAGTGATGTGTGGCCCCCTGTACATTGTATATAGAGATGTTTGACTACATTTGTTTCCCATTTTCACCAGGTAAAGGGTAGTCATATATTCATAGATGATTTCTAGGCTGTCAGCTGGGAGTAAGTCGTGTGGTGACAGACAGGATGCTCCTCTCTATGTGAGAAGATCGATTTGTACAAATGTATTTATCAGAGTTCTTGTGCAACAAGGGTCTGTCCCCACCACTCAACAGACCCTCCTCCTCCGGCAGTCTGTGCACCTAAACAGAAATATTTGACAGCTCGGGACTGTGATAGATTTCTGGCTTCATTTGAGTCAGAAAACTGGCAAAAATGAACATAAATTTGTTGGGGCGACTGGTCACGTTCCCTCCCTGCCATTGTCACGCCATTTTTTTAATATATTTTTTTAAAGGCGCAATTAGAAAGTCACAAACACATAGTTTGCAACTTTTTAACGCCACTTTTCAGAAACAAGGGAAATGATAAATCTCCCCTTCTATTCATTCTGTTTTTAGCTTACATCCAGTGACACAACGAGAAATGACTGAGCCCCCCTACCTGAAACATATGTGTGATACATTAGCACATTCCTGGGTGGGACGGGTAGTGACCTCTCTTTACTGCTGGGACTGGGGCGTTCTTTCTATTGCTATGTCTGTATAGCAGTCTGAGAGCCTCTTGTCTCCACGGGAACACAGGCGGTCGAGGATGTCATGTGACTGCTCCTCCGAAGATGCTTGCTGAAGTGCATGCTGGGATTTTGCTCCCCCCACACGGCCTGTCTGAGGGATCTCCTCCAGGAAAGCATGTCATGGTGAACAGATTAGAAAAATGTCATTTAGCCAGTACATATCACATTATATAAATACTTCATGGTTTTGGCTATTATCTGGGGCACTTTGGATTTTTGATACTTAGGGTGGCCAGCCCCTTTAATGTCTACCTGAAATGTGCAAGTTTATTCAGAGAGAAATCCCCAAGGTTTTGAACAGTCAAATATGCGGATAAAATGCGAATCAGCCAGAACCCTAAAAATATCAGACTGGACAGATGACTTGTTGTGTACACTACTGTAGTCTATATTTAATTATGTGTTCTTTCAGCATGCATAATTCCAGGAAACAACGGCTCCTGTTTTGGTGTGGAGACTCAATACATTATTAAGGATGCTGTCTATTTGTCCATTAGTGTTAAATGGATAACTTTCAATTGACTCACAGAGAAATATCTCCAAATGAGAATTGACTGGTGTTATCATTGCTTATTTTGCCAATCACAGGCTGTTTACTTATGGCAGCTAAGCCCAGCTTTTTCTGGCTGGTATCTTATCACTACGTTTATTATAACATTGTTTGTTCAAAGACTGTTTGTAATTTAGCATTAACATCCAGATTATTAGTGCAGAGGTTGCTGTCGATTTCTGCAAGGATCAATCCAGAGATATTAATAAATCATGTTCTCCATGAGATGTAGTCTTGAACTTGATGTTTTCATCCTGTGTTTGATGTTAATGTGTAACAAAGTTCTTCAACATGGCAATCCCATATTCTATTGGGTACAAAGCAAAGTATTGGACGAATCACCACAACAACATCCACTGCTGGACTAGGAGATTTCCTGCGGCTTAATTAACCTCCTGTATTTATCATTCTTATTCTAATATGTCCATTGTTGAAATGTATTGATGTTCATTTAATGAAAATACCTGTTCGAGAGCAGCTGTAGTTTTGCTCTTTCATTTTCCTAGCATGATTTAAAATGCTTAATTGAAGATTTATTAATGTGCAATATCCAATTACCGCTGTATTGCTTAAAAACTGGACCATGAAATGACTCAAAGTGCAAAGTGCTTAGATATGAGCTGTTTGTCATATAAGGGCTAATGCTCATGGCAATGCACGGAGCATGTACATGGGATATACCATCGTACAGCCTCCATGTGTTGCTATACGAGCTCCATTGGATGCTGTGTGTACAATAAAAGGAATACTTCCAATGAAGAATGCCCATTTTTTCTGTGAGCCTTCATATGAAATCTGAGCCATGTGGAGGTACAATAGAGGGCTCATGGAGTCCTTAGGCCCCTTTCACACTGGCGAGATTTCCGCGCGGGTGCAATGAAGTGAGGTGAACGCATTGCACCCGCACTGAATCCGGACCCATTCATTTCTATGGGGCTGTGCATATGAGCGGTGATTTTCACGCATCACTTGTACGTTGCGGGAAAATCGCAGCATGCTCCTCTTTGTGCGTTTTTCACGTAACGCAGGGCCCATAGAAATGAATGGGGTTGCGTGAAAATCGCAAGCATCCGCAAGCAAGTGCGGACGTGGTGCGATTTTCACGCACGGTTGTTAGGTGACGATCGGGATGGGGACCCGATCATTATTATTTTCCCTTATAACATGGTTATAAGGGAAAATAATAGCATTCTGAATACTGGAGGGGTTAAAATTTTTTTTTTTTAAATGTAACCTTAATCCATTGCGCAGCCGGCATCTCTTCTGTCTTCTTTTGTGAGGAATAGGACCTTTGATGACGTCACTACGTTCATCACATGGTCCGTCACATGATCCATCACCATGGTAAAAGATCATGTGATGGACCATGTGATGAGCGTAGTGACGTCATCAAAGGTCCTATTCCTCACAAAAGAAGACAGAAGAGATGCTGGCTGCGCAAACAAGTGGATTAAGGTGAGTTAAATGTTTTTATTTATTTTTTAACCCCTCCAGCCCTATTGTACTATGCATTCTGTATTCACACAACCTTGAACCCAAACCTGAACTTCTGTGAAGAAGTTCAGGTCTGGGTACCACATTCAGTTTTTTATCACACGCGTGCAAAACGCATTGCACCTGCGCGATAAAAACTGAACAACGGAACGCAATCGCAGTCAAAACTGACTGCAATTGCGTACCTACTCGCGCGGGTTTGCCGCAATGCCCCGGGACGCATCCGGACCTAATCCGGACACGCTCGTCTGCAAGGGGCCTTACGGGAACACAATTCATGATTTTTCTCAATCCTTTGTACAAATGTAAATGATTTTTCTGATATGCAAATGAAGTCTCAAGGTGCCCAGAGGGGCGTTATTACTCTGCTCTAGTGCCCAGTAACGCCCCCTGCAGTGCCCAGCCGGCCTTTCCTCCAAGCCGAGCACGCCTCCTAAGATATAAATGTCCTCCCACATACTTACCGAACGGCGCCGCCCCCTCCCCACTACGTCATTTAATTTATTCACTGCACCGTCTTTGCTTCCTCCTCTCTTGGCCTACGGCGCCGCCCCCTCCACTACGTCATTTAATTTATTCACTGCACCTTCGTGGCTTCCTCCTCTCTTGTCCTCCGAAATCCCGCACAGGCACAGTATCGCTGAGTGCCTGCGCCGGTAGGATACTACTGCTCCAGAGGGCAACAGCCTCAATAGTGCCACTGGGCATGCGCCGAGCCCAGTAACGTAATCAGAGCGCTGTTGCCCTCTGGAGCAGGAGTATCGCACATGCAGGAATGAAGGTACTTATTGCACTTTGCTATGTTAACGGTTTTATATGGTCAAAATAGGTGACAGATTCCCTTTAAAATTATATTATTTCGGATCAGGGAGGAGCAGCTAAAGGACAGGCTTAATGCTATTTCTGCTCTTTTCCAGTATAGCAATAGAGATGAGATTTTAGTTAATCAGTAAATCCAGTGTACAACAATTCATTGTTCATTTTTCTTTACATTACAGCCATTTTCTCTGGACATAATTAGCGGCTTTGGAAATAATGGGAGGTTCATTGCTGTTTTGCTGCACTCATACACAATGACTTTGAGTCCCTTGAGAGAAAAAGCACATTATGTTTGTTGTTGTTATAATACAGACTCATTCAAGATTCAATCTTATATCCATCTGTACGTATGAATGTAATTTGGAAATGTGCACAATACAAGGGTCTGCTAAGAAAAGCACACAATACAGGGATGGGGCTTGACAACAAAGAATTACACCAAGCTGATATTATATAACACCACACACATTGGTCATATACTGTATACATGAGGAAACAAACCAAAAAGCCAATTCCTCATCTTTGCCATAAAAAGGGAATGGGAAGAGCTAATAGGGTTATATACGTAGGACTGATTCTTATACTGTACTTATACCTACTCATCTCTCCCCTTTACTTTGACAAGTATCAGCAATTGTATCCAATGTCTTCAGGAGCACTACATCTCTCCCTGGCAGCCAATCAGTAAAACATATAGGTTGAAGGAATGGCAAAAATAAGGATATAAGTAGATACTCCTTAAAAAGTTTCTCCTTAAAAGGTTACCCCAAAAACAGCACTTTCTGTCCCTCGTTCTCTGCATCAACTCATCTGTTCAAGATGTTTACATGCAGAACTAAATGTTTTCAACAGCTTCCTGTGGTATTTTCTAATCAATCGCTGCATGCATTTTTCTCTAATGTTTCTCCGGGCTTGCTCCACTTGCCACCCTGTTCCCTCTGCGGTAGTCACAGCACTTACACCTCCCCACTCCTAATTCATTAGGCACAGCATGCTCTGTGAAACATCGCAGCATGTTGGGTTTGGTTAGCAAACCCAGCAGGAATCTGGTGAAAACAGGATGTTCTGCATGTAAAGAGAGATGCTGGGGAAGGAATGTGCCAACATGAAAAACAGGCAAAAGGGGCAAAACATACAGTGTTTGGGGTACACTGGGCAGGTAAAAAAATGTATTAAGAAAAGAGAGAAGCCCTTTAATATCAACAGTAGTGATGAGCGGCAGGAGCAATATTCGAATTTGCGATATTTCATAAATATTTTGTAGAATATTCATCATATAGTTGAGAATTCGAGAATTCGAGATTATATTCTTGATTGAGAAGATCAGCAATGTAATATTTAGGCGTGGGTCACTTATACTACATTTTTCAAGCTGGTATAAGTTTCCTGAGACTGGAGAAAATGTTTGGCTCGGCAGAACATTAGAATAGCTTTATATGCAGTTAAAGTGCTCCAATATATTTGCGTTTGCGAATTTTCGACAATAGTAAGAGGTAGGCAACCTTTCTATTGGTTGCTAGGGATGTTGCTAAGCTGTGACAAAGCCTTCTCATTGGCCCACAAGCTAGAAGAAGGGAGGTATGAACACCTGATGTATACTGTGTGTAGGAGAGTCCCCGGGATAATAATGGACGGACGATACATGCCACTAGATGTCCTGGCCTCGGTGGAGTAAGAACCGGATCATTGTGGTTACAGTGGCGAATGCTGCTGGCGCAGCGTGTCCGGGCCAGTTCTTACTGGGAACAGGTAAAGAGCAGGGTGGGTGCCTGTTCCCCACGGCCAGCCCAGGTTTTTGGTGGAGCTGGGCCTTTGAAGAACCCAGCCTGCTGAAGATGGGGTGTGGGGTGTGTCTTGCTGTGCTGGAGATTTTGACAGACAGAGTCGGTGCTGGTAAGGGAGAGACTGGGCGCAGCACAAACTGAAGGATAGCCCTGGGACCTATGGTGCCACTAGCCAAAGGGCCTCCAGACTGAGGGAGACAAAGACAGGTAGCCTAGAAGCCTGCCAGATCGGTGTGGTCCGTACAGAAACAAGGTGACTCAAACCTGCTGTTTGTTTGCTATGGAAGGACTTTTTGTTCTATGCTCTATGTGGATACGCCCCGTGTGGTCTGCACATTGCCTGTTATGCCTTTGGTGTGAATAAAGTCACGGTGTATCACAAAGACTGTCTGTGAGTGCCTCAATACTGCCGCCGCTACCGTAGCCTACCACGAGCACACATCTACATGTGTTAAAAAAAAAACAAATATTTGATTTTACGAATATATAGCGCTATATTCTAAATACTCGCGAATTCTCGAAGTGCCGATATTCGCAATTAAAATTCGCTATTCGAATATTCGCGCTAAACACTAATCAACAGGATCTTGTGATGGATGGTAGTATGGAAAATATTGAGAGTTGCTGTACTTACCTGAGAATTCAGGATTGGAATTACCAGATACAATTCCAATCTGTGATTCATTCAATATTCTACCTATGTCCAATATCAACCTGATCCACCTTATCACTTCTTCATATGGGGATAATCCACTTTATTCATGATAAGAAGCACCTGCATTGTCTTTTAAACCTTATGCATGGACACCCCAACTAATTTTTCATGCTCTTTATATTTGGTGCACTGAAGGGAGTGAAAATGTAAATGGAACCTCTAAATAATGGCTGATTTGCAATGACTAATGGGCTGATAGGTTTGTGTAAATAAAAATTAAGGTTGGACTTCTTTGTGGTAGAAAATCGTTTAGTGTGGAGTTTTGTACACAAAAAGGGTTATAGTGTCTTTCCATAGCTAGAAAACAATATAGGCAACTTGGGAGGTCACCAAGAGGGTGAGAATTTAAAGTACATGTTTCTATACAGAGTACAGAATGGTGAATGGTCTCCATGAGGAGAAAGGACAAATGTAAATTTGCACCAAAATTCTTAATTAATGAAGGCTTTATAAACAAATTTTAGTGTGGTATAAAAGTAGATTTATCTGATTCTTTGAAACCAAAGTGCAGGCTATCTCAGTAATACACACTTATTACGAGCACTTAGAAATTTAAATGGTAATTTTTCAAGCTGCAAGACTTTATATATGTTTGTGAAATTTCATGCCCTGTGTTTTTCAAATTTCCACATTAGCATTTTGTGGGCATTCAGTTTTTATTTCTTCAGAAATGCAAGGCATTATTGTTGTATTTTTTCATTTGACAGCTTTTTTAGTGCCCAAGTCTAGAGCTTCAGGATGTACCACGCTTTGTCACTAAGTTTAGCATGATGGAGGTTAGATGGATAAAAATTCATCCCATGATTATGAGCCTAGTAACGTGTTTGACTCTGCAGAGAATGCACGTTCCACCTTTAAATGTGAAATTCATATACATGTATTTGGTTGTATCAGTCAGTCAGGCACAGTTGCCCACATTTGCAATGTCTGTGTAAGTAGATACTGTCATAAACCAAAATTTTTTGCAGTTTAGTGCATTTCTGTACAATTTTCACATCTAATTCTTGAGTAATCCTCTGCATCTATCTCAACAAGGGGTGTGATGTATCATAAAAGACCATAGCATATGAAAGGGGAAAAGGTCTTATATACAATTTGTTCCACAATTCTGATGGAAAATTCAATTGCAAACTAAACCATCCAACAGTTGGTATAGAGTCAGAGAAAAGTGTCTATCCCTACACCAGATTTATCATCCAGCAGAGCTACTGTGACAAATATGGAGCATGACTAAATGGCATGTATAAGTCTATGTCATCTATAGGATTAGCCCATTCATAATATTCGCCGTATATGTACTATTGATGTTGGGACTTTAAAGATGGCATCCACTCCGGAGCGGAGTGAGTGCCATAGCCGTTGGGTGTCTGCTGTTTCAGACAGCAGACACCCACAGCTAATGTCTGCGATCAGCTGTAATGCCGACCGTGGATATTTAGCCCTTCACATGCCGTGGTTAAATGTAGGGCTAAAACTCGGAAGAGCGCTCTTATGGGTAAGAAACACCTCCCCCTGGCAGAGATCGGGTGAGACGTTTCTTTACATTAATGAGCCTGATCCTGTATTAGGCTTTTCGGCTAATTGCTTGTATATTACAGTTCAGTCTAGCAGGTGCAGCACTGAACTGTAATACAGAGAGTGCAGAATTATTAGGCAAGTTGTATTTTTGAAGATTAATTTTATTATTGAACAACAACCATGTTCTCAATGAACCCAAAAAACTCATTAATATGAAAGCTGAATATTTTTGGAAGTAGTTTTTAGTTTATTTTTAGTTTTAGCTATTTTAGGGGGATATCTGTGTGTGCAGGTGACTATTACTGCGCATAATTATTAGGCAACTTAACAAAAAACAAATATATACCCATTTCAATTATTTATTTTTACCAGTGAAACCAATATAACATCTCAACATTCACAAATATACATTTCTGACATTCAAAAACAAAACAAAAACAAATCAGTGACCAATATAGCCACCTTTTTTTGCAAGGACACTTAAAAGCCTGCCATCCATGGATTCTGTCAGTGTTTTGATCTGTTCACCATCAACATTGCGTGCAGCAGCAACCACAGCCTCCCAGACACTGTTCAGAGAGGTGTACTGTTTTCCCTCCTTGTAAATCTCACATTTGATGATGGACCACAGGTTCTCAATGGGGTTCAGATCAGGTGAACAAGGAGGCCATGTCATTAGATTTTCTTCTTTTATACCCTTTCTTGCCAGCCACGCTGTGGAGTACTTGGACGCATGTGATGGAGCATTGTCCTGCATGAAAATCATGTTTTTGAAAATCATGCTTGAAGAAGGTGTCTTCCAGAAACTGGCAGTAGGACTGGGAGTTGAGCTTGACTCCATCCTCAACCCGAAAAGGCCCCACAAGCTCATCTTTGATGATACCAGCCCAAACCAGTACTCCACCTACCCCTTGCTGGCGTCTGAGTCGGACTGGAGCTCCCTGCCCTTTACCAATCCAGCCACGGGCCCATCCATCTGGCCCATCAAGACTCACTCTCATTTCATCAGTCCATAAAACCTTAGAAAAATCAGTCTTGAGATATTTCTTGGCCCAGTCTTGACGTTTCAGCTTGTGTGTCTTGTTCAGTGGTGGTCGTCTTTCAGCCTTTCTTACCTTGGCCATGCCTCTGAGTATTGCACACCTTGTGCTTTTGGGCACTCCAGTGATGTTGCAGCTCTGAAATATGGCCAAACTGGTGGCAAGTGGCATCTTGGCAGCTGCACGCTTGACTTTTCTCAGTTCATGGGCAGTTATTTTGCGCCTTGGTTTTTCCACACGCTTCTTGCGACCCTGTTGACTATTTTGAATGAAACGCTTGATTGTTCGATGATCACGCTTCAGAAGCTTTGCAATTTTAAGAGTGCTGCATCCCTCTGCAAGATATCTCACTATTTTTGACTTTTCTGAGCCTGTCAAGTCCTTCTTTTGACCCATTTTGCCAAAGGAAAGGA